>NC_084793.1:311057882-311779132 GCF_963169125.1 Humulus lupulus | reverse complement strand
GGGTTCTATGTATAACATTTCGTGCAATTCCGAGTTGTGTATAGGTTGATAAAGTCAAAATACTTAGAGATGTACGAATATACGGAAAAAACTTGCGAAAATTGCCAAAAAAAAGGGGAATTTTTTTTGAAATGTTGACTTAAGGCTCCGTTTCGACTCCAATAGATTCATTTACCCACGAGATCTCTTGGGGGAAAATATCGAACGATTTGAAGACGAGGGTAATACATTTCGGAGAAATTAGTGAAATCTCCAATTCACCAAAGGGGTACCCCTTTCAGAAATCTTCGATTTCTCTAATATGGATTCGAGCAATGTTTTGATAGTGAATAATAAAGAATATGCGAGGGTCATGGGCACAAAAGTTGTAGGCCTATGTCTTAGGGTTCTATGTATAACATTTCGTGCAAATCCGAGTTGTGTAGAGGGTGATACAGTCAAAATACTGAGAGATGTACGAATATAAGGAAAAAACTTGCGAAAATTGCCATAAAAAAGGGGAATTTTTTTTGAAATGTTGACTTAAGGCTCCGTTTCGACTCCAATAGATTCATTTACCCACGAGATCTCTTGGGGGAAAATATCGAACGATTTGAAGACGAGGGTAATACATTTCGGAGAAATTAGTGAAATCTCCAATTCACCAAAGGGGTACCCCTTTCAGAAATCTTCGATTTCTCTAATATGGATTCGAGCAATGTTTTGATAGTGAATAATAAAGAATATGCGAGGGTCATGGGCACAAAAGTTGTAGGCCTATGTCTTAGGGTTCTATGTATAACATTTCGTGCAAATCCGAGTTGTGTAGAGGGTGATACAGTCAAAATACTGAGAGATGTACGAATATAAGGAAAAAACTTGCGAAAATTGCCATAAAAAAGGGGAATTTTTTTTGAAATGTTGACTTAAGGCTCCGTTTCGACTCCAATAGATTCATTTACCCACGAGATCTCTTGGGGGAAAATATCGAACGATTTGAAGACGAGGGTAATACATTTCGGAGAAATTAGTGAAATCTCCAATTCACCAAAGGGGTACCCCTTTCAGAAATCTTCGATTTCTCTAATATGGATTCGAGCAATGTTTTGATAGTGAATAATAAAGAATATGCGAGGGTCATGGGCACAAAAGTTGTAGGCCTATGTCTTAGGGTTCTATGTATAACATTTCGTGCAAATCCGAGTTGTGTAGAGGGTGATACAGTCAAAATACTGAGAGATGTACGAATATAAGGAAAAAACTTGCGAAAATTGCCATAAAAAAGGGGAATTTTTTTTGAAATGTTGACTTAAGGCTCCGTTTCGACTCCAATAGATTCATTTACCCACGAGATCTCTTGGGGGAAAATATCGAACGATTTGAAGACGAGGGTAATACATTTCGGAGAAATTAGTGAAATCTCCAATTCACCAAAGGGGTACCCCTTTCAGAAATCTTCGATTTCTCTAATATGGATTCGAGCAATGTTTTGATAGTGAATAATAAAGAATATGCGAGGGTCATGGGCACAAAAGTTGTAGGCCTATGTCTTAGGGTTCTATGTATAACATTTCGTGCAAATCCGAGTTGTGTAGAGGGTGATACAGTCAAAATACTGAGAGATGTACGAATATAAGGAAAAAACTTGCGAAAATTGCCATAAAAAAGGGGAATTTTTTTTGAAATGTTGACTTAAGGCTCCGTTTCGACTCCAATAGATTCATTTACCCACGAGATCTCTTGGGGGAAAATATCGAACGATTTGAAGATGAGGGTAATACATTTCGGAGAAATTAGTGAAATCTCCAATTCACCAAAGGGGTACCCCTTTCAGAAATCTTCGATTTCTCTAATATGGATTCGAGCAATGTTTTGATAGTGAATACTAAAGAATATGCGAGGGTCATGGGCACAAAAGTTGTAGACCTATGTCTTAGGGTTCTATGTATAAAAATTCGTGCAAATCCTAGGTGTGTAGAGGGTGATACAGTCAAAATACTGAGTGATGTACGAATATAAGGAAAAAAGTTGCGAAAATTTCCATAAAAAAGGGGAATTTTTTTTGAAATGTTGACTTAAGGCTCCGTTTCGACTCCAATAGATTCATTTACCCACGAGATCTCTTGGGGGAAAATATCGAACGATTTGAAGAAGAGGGTAATACATTTCGGAGAAATTAGTGAAATCTCCAATTCACCAAAGGGGTACCCCTTTCAGAAATCTTCGATTTCTCTAATATGGATTCGAGCAATGTTTTGATAGTGAATACAAAAGAATATGCGAGGGTCATGGGCATAAAAGTTGTAGGCCTATGTCTTAGGGTTCTATGTATAACATTTCGTGCAAATCCGAGTTGTGTATAGGTTGATAAAGTCAAAATACTAAGAGATGTACGAATATAAGGAAAAAACTTGCGAAAATTGCCATAAAAAAGGGGAATTTTTTTTGAAATGTTGACTTAAGGCTCCGTTTCGACTCCAATAGATTCATTTACCCACGAGATCTCTTGGGGGAAAATATCGAACGATTTGAAGATGAGGGTAATACATTTCGGAGAAATTAGTGAAATCTCCAATTCACCAAAGGGGTACCCCTTTCAGAAATCTTCGATTTCTCTAATATGGATTCGAGCAATGTTTTGATAGTGAATACTAAAGAATATGCGAGGGCCATGGGCACAAAATTTGTACGCCTATGTCTTAGGGTTCTATGTATAACATTTCGTGCAATTCCGAGTTGTGTATAGGTTGATAAAGTCAAAATACTTAGAGATGTACGAATATACGGAAAAAACTTGCGAAAATTGCCAAAAAAAAGGGGAATTTTTTTTGAAATGTTGACTTAAGGCTCCGTTTCGACTCCAATAGATTCATTTACCCACGAGATCTCTTGGGGGAAAATATCGAACGATTTGAAGACGAGGGTAATACATTTCGGAGAAATTAGTGAAATCTCCAATTCACCAAAGGGGTACCCCTTTCAGAAATCTTCGATTTCTCTAATATGGATTCGAGCAATGTTTTGATAGTGAATAATAAAGAATATGCGAGGGTCATGGGCACAAAAGTTGTAGGCCTATGTCTTAGGGTTCTATGTATAACATTTCGTGCAAATCCGAGTTGTGTAGAGGGTGATACAGTCAAAATACTGAGAGATGTACGAATATAAGGAAAAAACTTGCGAAAATTGCCATAAAAAAGGGGAATTTTTTTTGAAATGTTGACTTAAGGCTCCGTTTCGACTCCAATAGATTCATTTACCCACGAGATCTCTTGGGGGAAAATATCGAACGATTTGAAGACGAGGGTAATACATTTCGGAGAAATTAGTGAAATCTCCAATTCACCAAAGGGGTACCCCTTTCAGAAATCTTCGATTTCTCTAATATGGATTCGAGCAATGTTTTGATAGTGAATAATAAAGAATATGCGAGGGTCATGGGCACAAAAGTTGTAGGCCTATGTCTTAGGGTTCTATGTATAACATTTCGTGCAAATCCGAGTTGTGTAGAGGGTGATACAGTCAAAATACTGAGAGATGTACGAATATAAGGAAAAAACTTGCGAAAATTGCCATAAAAAAGGGGAATTTTTTTTGAAATGTTGACTTAAGGCTCCGTTTCGACTCCAATAGATTCATTTACCCACGAGATCTCTTGGGGGAAAATATCGAACGATTTGAAGACGAGGGTAATACATTTCGGAGAAATTAGTGAAATCTCCAATTCACCAAAGGGGTACCCCTTTCAGAAATCTTCGATTTCTCTAATATGGATTCGAGCAATGTTTTGATAGTGAATAATAAAGAATATGCGAGGGTCATGGGCACAAAAGTTGTAGGCCTATGTCTTAGGGTTCTATGTATAACATTTCGTGCAAATCCGAGTTGTGTAGAGGGTGATACAGTCAAAATACTGAGAGATGTACGAATATAAGGAAAAAACTTGCGAAAATTGCCATAAAAAAGGGGAATTTTTTTTGAAATGTTGACTTAAGGCTCCGTTTCGACTCCAATAGATTCATTTACCCACGAGATCTCTTGGGGGAAAATATCGAACGATTTGAAGACGAGGGTAATACATTTCGGAGAAATTAGTGAAATCTCCAATTCACCAAAGGGGTACCCCTTTCAGAAATCTTCGATTTCTCTAATATGGATTCGAGCAATGTTTTGATAGTGAATAATAAAGAATATGCGAGGGTCATGGGCACAAAAGTTGTAGGCCTATGTCTTAGGGTTCTATGTATAACATTTCGTGCAAATCCGAGTTGTGTAGAGGGTGATACAGTCAAAATACTGAGAGATGTACGAATATAAGGAAAAAACTTGCGAAAATTGCCATAAAAAAGGGGAATTTTTTTTGAAATGTTGACTTAAGGCTCCGTTTCGACTCCAATAGATTCATTTACCCACGAGATCTCTTGGGGGAAAATATCGAACGATTTGAAGATGAGGGTAATACATTTCGGAGAAATTAGTGAAATCTCCAATTCACCAAAGGGGTACCCCTTTCAGAAATCTTCGATTTCTCTAATATGGATTCGAGCAATGTTTTGATAGTGAATACTAAAGAATATGCGAGGGTCATGGGCACAAAAGTTGTAGACCTATGTCTTAGGGTTCTATGTATAAAAATTCGTGCAAATCCTAGGTGTGTAGAGGGTGATACAGTCAAAATACTGAGTGATGTACGAATATAAGGAAAAAAGTTGCGAAAATTTCCATAAAAAAGGGGAATTTTTTTTGAAATGTTGACTTAAGGCTCCGTTTCGACTCCAATAGATTCATTTACCCACGAGATCTCTTGGGGGAAAATATCGAACGATTTGAAGAAGAGGGTAATACATTTCGGAGAAATTAGTGAAATCTCCAATTCACCAAAGGGGTACCCCTTTCAGAAATCTTCGATTTCTCTAATATGGATTCGAGCAATGTTTTGATAGTGAATACAAAAGAATATGCGAGGGTCATGGGCATAAAAGTTGTAGGCCTATGTCTTAGGGTTCTATGTATAACATTTCGTGCAAATCCGAGTTGTGTATAGGTTGATAAAGTCAAAATACTAAGAGATGTACGAATATAAGGAAAAAAGTTGCGAAAATTGCCATAAAAAAGGGGAATTTGTTTTGAAATGTTGACTTAAGGCTCCGTTTCGACTCCAATAGATTCATTTACCCACGAGATATCTTGGGGAAAAATATCGAACGATTTGAAGACGAGGGTAATACATTTCGGAGAAATTAGTGAAATCTCCAATTCACCAAAGGGGTACCACTTTCAGAAATCTTCGATTTCTCTAATATGGATTCGAGCAATGTTTTGATAGTGAATACTAAAGAATATGCGAGGGTCATGGGCACAAAAGTTGTAGGCCTATGTCTTAGGGTTCTATGTATAAAAATTCGTACAAATCCTAGGTTTGTAGAGGGTGATACAGTCAAAATACTTAGAGATGTACGAATATAAGGAAAAAACTTGCGAAAATTGCCATAAAAAAGGGGAATTTTTTTTGAAATGTTGACTTAAGGCTCCGTTTCGACTCCAATAGATTCATTTACCCACGAGATCTCTTGGGGGAAAATATCGAACGATTTGAAGACGAGGGTAATACATTTCGGAGAAATTAGTGAAATCTCCAATTCACCAAAGGGGTACCCCTTTCAGAAATCTTCGATTTCTCTAATATGGATTCGAGCAATGTTTTGATAGTGAATACTAAAGAATATGCGAGGGCCATGGGCACAAAAGTTGTACGCCTATGTCTTAGGGTTCTATGTATAACATTTCGTGCAAATATGAGGTGTGTAGAGGGTGATACAGTCAAAATACTGAGAGATGTACGAATATAAGGAAAAAACTTGCGAAAATTGCCAAAAAAAAGGGGAATTTTTTTTGAAATGTTGACTTAAGGCTCCGTTTCGACTCCAATAGATTCATTTACCCACGAGATCTCTTGGGGAAAAATATCGAACGATTTGAAGACGAGGGTAATACATTTCAGAGAAATTAGTGAAATCTCCAATTCACCAAAGGGGTACCCCTTTCAGAAACTTCGATTTCTCTAATATGGATTCGAGCAATGTTTTGATAGTGAATACTAAAGAATATGCGAGGGTCATGGGCACAAAAGTTGTAGGCCTATGTCTTAGGGTTCTATGTATAAAAATTCGTGCAAATCCTAGGTGTGTAGAGGGTGATACAGTCAAAATACTGAGAGATGTAAGAATATAAGGAAAAAACTTGCGAAAATTTCCATAAAAAAGGGGAATTTTTTTTGAAATGTTGACTTAAGGCTCCGTTTCGACTCCAATAGATTCATTTACCCACGAGATCTCTTGGGGGAAAATATTGAACGATTTGAAGACGAGGGTAATACATTTCGGAGAAATTAGTGAAATCTCCAATTCACCAATAGGGTACCCCTTTCAGAAATCTTCGATTTCTCTAATATGGATTCGAGCAATGTTTTGATAGTGAATACTAAAGAATATGCGAGGGCCATGGGCACAAAATTTGTACGCCTATGTCTTAGGGTTCTATGTATAACATTTCGTGCAATTCCGAGTTGTGTATAGGTTGATAAAGTCAAAATACTTAGAGATGTACGAATATACGGAAAAAACTTGCGAAAATTGCCAAAAAAAAGGGGAATTTTTTTTGAAATGTTGACTTTAGGCTCCGTTTCGACTCCAATAGATTCATTTACCCACGAGATCTCTTGGGGAAAAATATCGAACGATTTGAAGACGAGGGTAATACATTTCGGAGAAATTAGTGAAATCTCCAATTCACCAAAGGGGTACCCCTTTCAGAAATCTTCGATTTCTCTAATATGGATTCGAGCAATGTTTTGATAGTGAATAATAAAGAATATGCGAGGGTCATGGGCACAAAAGTTGTAGGCCTATGTCTTAGGGTTCTATGTATAACATTTCGTGCAAATCCGAGTTGTGTAGAGGGTGATACAGTCAAAATACTGAGAGATGTACGAATATAAGGAAAAAACTTGCGAAAATTGCCATAAAAAAGGGGAATTTTTTTTGAAATGTTGACTTAAGGCTCCGTTTCAACTCCAATAGATTCATTTACCCACGAGATCTCTTGGGGAAAAATATCGAACGATTTGAAGACGAGGGTAATACATTTCAGAGAAATTAGTGAAATCTCCAATTCACCAAAGGGGTACCCCTTTCAGAAACTTCGATTTCTCTAATATGGATTCGAGCAATGTTTTGATAGTGAATACTAAAGAATATGCGAGGGTCATGGGCACAAAAGTTGTAGGCCTATGTCTTAGGGTTCTATGTATAAAAATTCGTGCAAATCCTAGGTGTGTAGAGGGTGATACAGTCAAAATACTGAGAGATGTAAGAATATAAGGAAAAAACTTGCGAAAATTTCCATAAAAAAGGGGAATTTTTTTTGAAATGTTGACTTAAGGCTCCGTTTCGACTCCAATAGATTCATTTACCCACGAGATCTCTTGGGGGAAAATATTGAACGATTTGAAGACGAGGGTAATACATTTCGGAGAAATTAGTGAAATCTCCAATTCACCAATAGGGTACCCCTTTCAGAAATCTTCGATTTCTCTAATATGGATTCGAGCAATGTTTTGATAGTGAATACTAAAGAATATGCGAGGGCCATGGGCACAAAATTTGTACGCCTATGTCTTAGGGTTCTATGTATAACATTTCGTGCAATTCCGAGTTGTGTATAGGTTGATAAAGTCAAAATACTTAGAGATGTACGAATATACGGAAAAAACTTGCGAAAATTGCCAAAAAAAAGGGGAATTTTTTTTGAAATGTTGACTTAAGGCTCCGTTTCGACTCCAATAGATTCATTTACCCACGAGATCTCTTGGGGAAAAATATCGAACGATTTGAAGACGAGGGTAATACATTTCGGAGAAATTAGTGAAATCTCCAATTCACCAAAGGGGTACCCCTTTCAGAAATCTTCGATTTCTCTAATATGGATTCGAGCAATGTTTTGATAGTGAATAATAAAGAATATGCGAGGGTCATGGGCACAAAAGTTGTAGGCCTATGTCTTAGGGTTCTATGTATAACATTTCGTGCAAATCCGAGTTGTGTAGAGGGTGATACAGTCAAAATACTGAGAGATGTACGAATATAAGGAAAAAACTTGCGAAAATTGCCAAAAAAAAGGGGAATTTTTTTTGAAATGTTGACTTAAGGCTCCGTTTCGACTCCAATAGATTCATTTACCCACGAGATCTCTTGGGGAAAAATATCGAACGATTTGAAGACGAGGGTAATACATTTCAGAGAAATTAGTGAAATCTCCAATTCACCAAAGGGGTACCCCTTTCAGAAACTTCGATTTCTCTAATATGGATTCGAGCAATGTTTTGATAGTGAATACTAAAGAATATGCGAGGGTCATGGGCACAAAAGTTGTAGGCCTATGTCTTAGGGTTCTATGTATAAAAATTCGTGCAAATCCTAGGTGTGTAGAGGGTGATACAGTCAAAATACTGAGAGATGTAAGAATATAAGGAAAAAACTTGCGAAAATTTCCATAAAAAAGGGGAATTTTTTTTGAAATGTTGACTTAAGGCTCCGTTTCGACTCCAATAGATTCATTTACCCACGAGATCTCTTGGGGGAAAATATTGAACGATTTGAAGACGAGGGTAATACATTTCGGAGAAATTAGTGAAATCTCCAATTCACCAATAGGGTACCCCTTTCAGAAATCTTCGATTTCTCTAATATGGATTCGAGCAATGTTTTGATAGTGAATACTAAAGAATATGCGAGGGCCATGGGCACAAAATTTGTACGCCTATGTCTTAGGGTTCTATGTATAACATTTCGTGCAATTCCGAGTTGTGTATAGGTTGATAAAGTCAAAATACTTAGAGATGTACGAATATACGGAAAAAACTTGCGAAAATTGCCAAAAAAAAGGGGAATTTTTTTTGAAATGTTGACTTTAGGCTCCGTTTCGACTCCAATAGATTCATTTACCCACGAGATCTCTTGGGGAAAAATATCGAACGATTTGAAGACGAGGGTAATACATTTCGGAGAAATTAGTGAAATCTCCAATTCACCAAAGGGGTACCCCTTTCAGAAATCTTCGATTTCTCTAATATGGATTCGAGCAATGTTTTGATAGTGAATAATAAAGAATATGCGAGGGTCATGGGCACAAAAGTTGTAGGCCTATGTCTTAGGGTTCTATGTATAACATTTCGTGCAAATCCGAGTTGTGTAGAGGGTGATACAGTCAAAATACTGAGAGATGTACGAATATAAGGAAAAAACTTGCGAAAATTGCCATAAAAAAGGGGAATTTTTTTTGAAATGTTGACTTAAGGCTCCGTTTCAACTCCAATAGATTCATTTACCCACGAGATCTCTTGGGGAAAAATATCGAACGATTTGAAGACGAGGGTAATACATTTCAGAGAAATTAGTGAAATCTCCAATTCACCAAAGGGGTACCCCTTTCAGAAACTTCGATTTCTCTAATATGGATTCGAGCAATGTTTTGATAGTGAATACTAAAGAATATGCGAGGGTCATGGGCACAAAAGTTGTAGGCCTATGTCTTAGGGTTCTATGTATAAAAATTCGTGCAAATCCTAGGTGTGTAGAGGGTGATACAGTCAAAATACTGAGAGATGTAAGAATATAAGGAAAAAACTTGCGAAAATTTCCATAAAAAAGGGGAATTTTTTTTGAAATGTTGACTTAAGGCTCCGTTTCGACTCCAATAGATTCATTTACCCACGAGATCTCTTGGGGGAAAATATTGAACGATTTGAAGACGAGGGTAATACATTTCGGAGAAATTAGTGAAATCTCCAATTCACCAATAGGGTACCCCTTTCAGAAATCTTCGATTTCTCTAATATGGATTCGAGCAATGTTTTGATAGTGAATACTAAAGAATATGCGAGGGCCATGGGCACAAAATTTGTACGCCTATGTCTTAGGGTTCTATGTATAACATTTCGTGCAATTCCGAGTTGTGTATAGGTTGATAAAGTCAAAATACTTAGAGATGTACGAATATACGGAAAAAACTTGCGAAAATTGCCAAAAAAAAGGGGAATTTTTTTTGAAATGTTGACTTAAGGCTCCGTTTCGACTCCAATAGATTCATTTACCCACGAGATCTCTTGGGGAAAAATATCGAACGATTTGAAGACGAGGGTAATACATTTCGGAGAAATTAGTGAAATCTCCAATTCACCAAAGGGGTACCCCTTTCAGAAATCTTCGATTTCTCTAATATGGATTCGAGCAATGTTTTGATAGTGAATAATAAAGAATATGCGAGGGTCATGGGCACAAAAGTTGTAGGCCTATGTCTTAGGGTTCTATGTATAACATTTCGTGCAAATCCGAGTTGTGTAGAGGGTGATACAGTCAAAATACTGAGAGATGTACGAATATAAGGAAAAAACTTGCGAAAATTGCCATAAAAAAGGGGAATTTTTTTTGAAATGTTGACTTAAGGCTCCGTTTCGACTCCAATAGATTCATTTACCCACGAGATCTCTTGGGGGAAAATATCGAACGATTTGAAGATGAGGGTAATACATTTCGGAGAAATTAGTGAAATCTCCAATTCACCAAAGGGGTACCCCTTTCAGAAATCTTCGATTTCTCTAATATGGATTCGAGCAATGTTTTGATAGTGAATACTAAAGAATATGCGAGGGTCATGGGCACAAAAGTTGTAGACCTATGTCTTAGGGTTCTATGTATAAAAATTCGTGCAAATCCTAGGTGTGTAGAGGGTGATACAGTCAAAATACTGAGTGATGTACGAATATAAGGAAAAAAGTTGCGAAAATTTCCATAAAAAAGGGGAATTTTTTTTGAAATGTTGACTTAAGGCTCCGTTTCGACTCCAATAGATTCATTTACCCACGAGATCTCTTGGGGGAAAATATCGAACGATTTGAAGACGAGGGTAATACATTTCGGAGAAATTAGTGAAATCTCCAATTCACCAAAGGGGTACCCCTTTCAGAAATCTTCGATTTCTCTAATATGGATTCGAGCAATGTTTTGATAGTGAATACAAAAGAATATGAGAGGGTCATGGGCACAAAAGTTGTAGGCCTATGTCTTAGGGTTCTATGTATAACATTTCGTGCAAATCCGAGTTGTGTATAGGTTGATAAAGTCAAAATACTTAGAGATGTACGAATATAAGGAAAAAAGTTGCGAAAATTGCCATAAAAAAGGGGAATTTTTTTTGAAATGTTGACTTAAGGCTCCGTTTCGACTCCAATAGATTCATTTACCCACGAGATATCTTGGGGAAAAATATCGAACGATTTGAAGACGAGGGTAATACATTTCGGAGAAATTAGTGAAATCTCCAATTCACCAAAGGGGTACCCCTTTCAGAAATCTTCGATTTCTCTAATATGGATTCGAGCAATGTTTTGATAGTGAATACTAAAGAATATGCGAGGGTCATGGGCACAAAAGTTGTAGGCCTATGTCTTAGGGTTCTATGTATAAAAATTCGTATAAATCCTAGGTTTGTAGAGGGTGATACAGTCAAAATACTTAGAGATGTACGAATATAAGGAAAAAACTTGCGAAAATTGCCATAAAAAAGGGGAATTTTTTTTGAAATGTTGACTTAAGGCTCCGTTTCGACTCCAATAGATTCATTTACCCACGAGATCTCTTGGGGGAAAATATCGAACGATTTGAAGACGAGGGTAATACATTTCGGAGAAATTAGTGAAATCTCCAATTCACCAAAGGGGTACCCCTTTCAGAAATCTTCGATTTCTCTAATATGGATTCGAGCAATGTTTTGATAGTGAATACTAAAGAATATGCGAGGGCCATGGGCACAAAAGTTGTACGCCTATGTCTTAGGGTTCTATGTATAACATTTCGTGCAAATATGAGGTGTGTAGAGGGTGATACAGTCAAAATAGTGAGAGATGTACGAATATAAGGAAAAAACTTGCGAAAATTGCCAAAAAAAAGGGGAATTTTTTTTGAAATGTTGACTTAAGGCTCCGTTTCGACTCCAATAGATTCATTTACCCACGAGATCTCTTGGGGAAAAATATCGAACGATTTGAAGACGAGGGTAATACATTTCAAAGAAATTAGTGAAATCTCCAATTCACCAAAGGGGTACCCCTTTCAGAAACTTCGATTTCTCTAATATGGATTCGAGCAATGTTTTGATAGTGAATACTAAAGAATATGCGAGGGTCATGGGCACAAAAGTTGTAGGCCTATGTCTTAGGGTTCTATGTATAAAAATTCGTGCAAATCCTAGGTGTGTAGAGGGTGATACAGTCAAAATACTGAGAGATGTAAGAATATAAGGAAAAAACTTGCGAAAATTTCCATAAAAAAGGGGAATTTTTTTTGAAATGTTGACTTAAGGCTCCGTTTCGACTCCAATAGATTCATTTACCCACGAGATCTCTTGGGGGAAAATATTGAACGATTTGAAGACGAGGGTAATACATTTCGGAGAAATTAGTGAAATCTCCAATTCACCAAAGGGGTACCCCTTTCAGAAATCTTCGATTTCTCTAATATGGATTCGAGCAATGTTTTGATAGTGAATACTAAAGAATATGCGAGGGTCATGGGCACTAAAGTTGTAGGCCTATGTCTTAGGGTTCTATGTATAAAAATTCGTGCAAATCCTAGGTGTGTAGAGGGTGATACAGTCAAAATACTGAGAGATGTACGAATATAAGGAAAAAACTTGCGAAAATTTCCATAAAAAAGGGGAATTTTTTTTGAAATGTTGACTTAAGGCTCCGTTTCGACTCCAATAGATTCATTTACCCACGAGATCTCTTGGGGGAAAATATTGAACGATTTGAAGACGAGGGTAATACATTTCGGAGAAATTAGTGAAATCTCCAATTCACCAAAGGGGTACCCCTTTCAGAAAACTTCGATTTCTCTAATATGGATTCGAGCAATGTTTTGATAGTGAATACTAAAGAATATGCGAGGGTCATGGGCACAAAAGTTGTAGGCCTATGTCTTAGGGTTCTATGTATAACATTTCGTGCAAATCCTAGGTGTGTAGAGGGTGATACAGTCAAAATACTGAGAGATGTACGAATATAAGGAAAAACTTGCGAAAATTGCCAAAAAAAAGGGGAATTTTTTTTTGAAATGTTGACTTAAGGCTCCGTTTCTACTCCAATAGATTCATTTACCCACGAGATCTCTTGGGGAAAAATATCGAACGATTTGAAGACGAGGGTAATACATTTCGGAGAAATTAGTGAAATCTCCAATTCACCAAAGGGGTACCCCTTTCAGAAATCTTCGATTTCTCTAATATGGATTCGAGCAATGTTTTGATAGTGAATACTAAAGAATATGCGGGGGTCATGGGCACAAAAGTTGTAGGCCTATGTCTTAGGGTTCTATGTATAACATTTCGTGCAAATCCTAGGTGTGTAGAGGGTGATACAGTCAAAATACTGAGAGATGTACGAATATAAGGAAAAAACTTGCGAAAATTGCCAAAAAAAAGGGGAATTTTTTTTGAAATGTTGACTTAAGGCTCCGTTTCGACTCCAATAGATTCATTTACCCACGAGATCTCTTGGGGAAAAATATCGAACGATTTGAAGACGAGGGTAATACATTTCGGAGAAATTAGTGAAATCTCCAATTCACCAAAGGGGTACCCCTTTCAGAAACTTCGATTTCTCTAATATGGATTCGAGCAATGTTTTGATAGTGAATACTAAAGAATATGCGAGGGTCATGGGCACAAAAGTTGTAGGCCTATGTCTTAGGGTTCTATGTATAAAAATTCGTGCAAATCCTAGGTGTGTAGAGGGTGATACAGTCAAAATACTGAGAGATGTACGAATATAAGGAAAAAACTTGCGAAAATTTCCATAAAAAAGGGGAATTTTTTTTGAAATGTTGACTTAAGGCTCCGTTTCGACTCCAATAGATTCATTTACCCACGAGATCTCTTGGGGGAAAATATTGAACGATTTGAAGACGAGGGTAATACATTTCGGAGAAATTAGTGAAATCTCCAATTCACCAAAGGGGTACCCCTTTCAGAAATCTTCGATTTCTCTAATATGGATTCGAGCAATGTTTTGATAGTGAATACTAAAGAATATGCGGGGGTCATGGGCACAAAAGTTGTAGGCCTATGTCTTAGGGTTCTATGTATAACATTTCGTGCAAATCCTAGGTGTGTAGAGGGTGATACAGTCAAAATACTGAGAGATGTACGAATATAAGGAAAAACTTGCGAAAATTGCCAAAAAAAAGGGGAATTTTTTTTGAAATGTTGACTTAAGGCTCCGTTTCGACTCCAATAGATTCATTTACCCACGAGATCTCTTGGGGAAAAATATCGAACGATTTGAAGACGAGGGTAATACATTTCGGAGAAATTAGTGAAATCTCCAATTCACCAAAGGGGTACCCCTTTCAGAAATCTTCGATTTCTCTAATATGGATTCGAGAAATGTTTTGATAGTGAATACTAAAGAATATGCGAGGGTCATGGGCACAAAAGTTGTAGGCCTATGTCTTAGGGTTCTATGTATAAAAATTCGTACAAATCCTAGGTGTGTAGAGGGTGATACAGTCAAAATACTGAGAGATGTACGAATATAAGGAAAAAACTTGCGAAAATTGCCAAAAAAAAGGGGAATTTTTTTTGAAATGTTGACTTAAGGCTCCGTTTCGACTCCAATAGATTCATTTACCCACGAGATCTCTTGGGGAAAAATATCGAACGATTTGAAGACGAGGGTAATACATTTCGGAGAAATTAGTGAAATCTCCAATTCACCAAAGGGGTACCCCTTTCAGAAATCTTCGATTTCTCTAATATGGATTCGAGCAATGTTTTGATAGTGAATACTAAAGAATATGCGAGGGTCATGGGCACAAAAGTTGTAGGCCTATGTCATAGGGTTCTATGTATAAAAATTCGTACAAATCCTAGGTGTGTAGAGGGTGATACAGTCAAAATACTGAGAGATGTACGAATATAAGGAAAAAACTTGCGAAAATTGCCAAAAAAAAGGGGAATTTTTTTTGAAATGTTGACTTAAGGCTCCGTTTCGACTCCAATAGATTCATTTACCCACGAGATCTCTTGGGGGAAAATATCGAACGATTTGAAGACGAGGGTAATACATTTCGGAGAAATTAGTGAAATCTCCAATTCACCAAAGGGGTACCCCTTTCAGAAATCTTCGATTTCTCTAATATGGATTCGAGCAATGTTTTGATAGTGAATACTAAAGAATATGCGAGGGTCATGGGCACAAAAGTTGTAGGCCTATGTCTTAGGGTTCTATGTATAAAAATTCGTGCAAATCCTAGGTGTGAAGAGGGTGATACAGTCAAAATACTGAGAGATGTACGAATATAAGGAAGAAACTTGCGAAAATTTCCATAAAAAAGGGGAATTTTTTTTGAAATGTTGACTTAAGGCTCCGTTTCGACTCCAATAGATTCATTTAACCACGAGATCTCTTGGGGGAAAATATCGAACGATTTGAAGGCGAGGGTAATACATTTCGGAGAAATTAGTGAAATCTCCAATTCACCAAAGGGGTACCCCTTTCAGAAATCTTCGATTTCTCTAATATGGATTCGAGCAATGTTTTGATAGTGAATACTAAAGAATATGCGAGGGCCATGGGCACAAAAGTTGTACGCCTATGTCTTAGGGTTCTATTTATAACATTTCGTGCAAATATGAGGTGTGTAGAGGGTGATACAGTCAAAATACTGAGAGATGTACG
This sequence comes from Humulus lupulus, assembly GCF_963169125.1. Taxonomy (NCBI): domain Eukaryota; kingdom Viridiplantae; phylum Streptophyta; class Magnoliopsida; order Rosales; family Cannabaceae; genus Humulus; species Humulus lupulus. The sequence goes on along the minus strand of NC_084793.1, from coordinate 311,763,360 downwards.
AATATAAGGAAAAAACTTGCGAAAATTGCCATATAAAAGGGGAATTTTTTTTGAAATGTTGACTTAAGGCTCCGTTTCGACTCCAATAGATTCAATTACCCACGAGATCTCTTGGGGAAAAATATCGAACGATTTGAAGACGAGGGTAATACATTTCGGAGAAATTAGTGAAATCTCCAATTCACCAAAGGGGTACCCCTTTCAGAAATCTTCGATTTCTCTAATATGGATTCGAGCAATGTTTTGATAGTGAATACTAAAGAATATGCGAGGGTCATGGGCACAAAAGTTGTAGGCCTATGTCTTAGGGTTCTATGTATAAAAATTCGTGCAAATCCTAGGTGTGAAGAGGGTGATACAGTCAAAATACTGAGAGATGTACGAATATAAGGAAGAAACTTGCGAAAATTTCCATAAAAAAGGGGAATTTTTTTTGAAATGTTGACTTAAGGCTCCGTTTCGACTCCAATAGATTCATTTACCCACGAGATCTCTTGGGGGAAAATATCGAACGATTTGAAGGCGAGGGTAATACATTTCGGAGAAATTAGTGAAATCTCCAATTCACCAAAGGGGTACCCCTTTCAGAAATCTTCGATTTCTCTAATATGGATTCGAGCAATGTTTTGATAGTGAATACTAAAGAATATGCGAGGGCCATGGGCACAAAAGTTGTACGCCTATGTCTTAGGGTTCTATTTATAACATTTCGTGCAAATATGAGGTGTGTAGAGGGTGATACAGTCAAAATACTGAGAGATGTACGAATATAAGGAAAAAACTTGCGAAAATTGCCATATAAAAGGGGAATTTTTTTTGAAATGTTGACTTAAGGCTCCGTTTCGACTCCAATAGATTCAATTACCCACGAGATCTCTTGGGGAAAAATATCGAACGATTTGAAGACGAGGGTAATACATTTCGGAGAAATTAGTGAAATCTCCAATTCACCAAAGGGGTACCCCTTTCAGAAATCTTCGATTTCTCTAATATGGATTCGAGCAATGTTTTGATAGTGAATACTAAAGAATATGCGAGGGTCATGGGCACAAAAGTTGTAGGCCTATGTCTTAGGGTTCTATGTATAAAAATTCGTGCAAATCCTAGGTGTGTAGAGGGTGATACAGTCAAAATACTGAGAGATGTACGAATATAAGGAAAAAACTTGCGAAAATTTCCATAAAAAAGGGGAATTTTTTTTGAAATGTTGACTTAAGGCTCCGTTTCGACTCCAATAGATTCATTTACCCACGAGATCTCTTGGGGGAAAATATTGAACGATTTGAAGACGAGGGTAATACATTTCGGAGAAATTAGTGAAATCTCCAATTCACCAAAGGGGTACCCCTTTCAGAAATCTTCGATTTCTCTAATATGGATTCGAGCAATGTTTTGATAGTGAATACTAAAGAATATGCGGGGGTCATGGGCACAAAAGTTGTAGGCCTATGTCTTAGGGTTCTATGTATAACATTTCGTGCAAATCCTAGGTGTGTAGAGGGTGATACAGTCAAAATACTGAGAGATGTACGAATATAAGGAAAAACTTGCGAAAATTGCCAAAAAAAAGGGGAATTTTTTTTGAAATGTTGACTTAAGGCTCCGTTTCGACTCCAATAGATTCATTTACCCACGAGATCTCTTGGGGAAAAATATCGAACGATTTGAAGACGAGGGTAATACATTTCGGAGAAATTAGTGAAATCTCCAATTCACCAAAGGGGTACCCCTTTCAGAAATCTTCGATTTCTCTAATATGGATTCGAGAAATGTTTTGATAGTGAATACTAAAGAATATGCGAGGGTCATGGGCACAAAAGTTGTAGGCCTATGTCTTAGGGTTCTATGTATAAAAATTCGTACAAATCCTAGGTGTGTAGAGGGTGATACAGTCAAAATACTGAGAGATGTACGAATATAAGGAAAAAACTTGCGAAAATTGCCAAAAAAAAGGGGAATTTTTTTTGAAATGTTGACTTAAGGCTCCGTTTCGACTCCAATAGATTCATTTACCCACGAGATCTCTTGGGGAAAAATATCGAACGATTTGAAGACGAGGGTAATACATTTCGGAGAAATTAGTGAAATCTCCAATTCACCAAAGGGGTACCCCTTTCAGAAATCTTCGATTTCTCTAATATGGATTCGAGCAATGTTTTGATAGTGAATACTAAAGAATATGCGAGGGTCATGGGCACAAAAGTTGTAGGCCTATGTCATAGGGTTCTATGTATAAAAATTCGTACAAATCCTAGGTGTGTAGAGGGTGATACAGTCAAAATACTGAGAGATGTACGAATATAAGGAAAAAACTTGCGAAAATTGCCAAAAAAAAGGGGAATTTTTTTTGAAATGTTGACTTAAGGCTCCGTTTCGACTCCAATAGATTCATTTACCCACGAGATCTCTTGGGGGAAAATATCGAACGATTTGAAGACGAGGGTAATACATTTCGGAGAAATTAGTGAAATCTCCAATTCACCAAAGGGGTACCCCTTTCAGAAATCTTCGATTTCTCTAATATGGATTCGAGCAATGTTTTGATAGTGAATACTAAAGAATATGCGAGGGTCATGGGCACAAAAGTTGTAGGCCTATGTCTTAGGGTTCTATGTATAAAAATTCGTGCAAATCCTAGGTGTGAAGAGGGTGATACAGTCAAAATACTGAGAGATGTACGAATATAAGGAAGAAACTTGCGAAAATTTCCATAAAAAAGGGGAATTTTTTTTGAAATGTTGACTTAAGGCTCCGTTTCGACTCCAATAGATTCATTTACCCACGAGATCTCTTGGGGGAAAATATCGAACGATTTGAAGGCGAGGGTAATACATTTCGGAGAAATTAGTGAAATCTCCAATTCACCAAAGGGGTACCCCTTTCAGAAATCTTCGATTTCTCTAATATGGATTCGAGCAATGTTTTGATAGTGAATACTAAAGAATATGCGAGGGCCATGGGCACAAAAGTTGTACGCCTATGTCTTAGGGTTCTATTTATAACATTTCGTGCAAATATGAGGTGTGTAGAGGGTGATACAGTCAAAATACTGAGAGATGTACGAATATAAGGAAAAAACTTGCGAAAATTGCCATATAAAAGGGGAATTTTTTTTGAAATGTTGACTTAAGGCTCCGTTTCGACTCCAATAGATTCAATTACCCACGAGATCTCTTGGGGAAAAATATCGAACGATTTGAAGACGAGGGTAATACATTTCGGAGAAATTAGTGAAATCTCCAATTCACCAAAGGGGTACCCCTTTCAGAAATCTTCGATTTCTCTAATATGGATTCGAGCAATGTTTTGATAGTGAATACTAAAGAATATGCGAGGGTCATGGGCACAAAAGTTGTAGGCCTATGTCTTAGGGTTCTATGTATAAAAATTCGTGCAAATCCTAGGTGTGAAGAGGGTGATACAGTCAAAATACTGAGAGATGTACGAATATAAGGAAGAAACTTGCGAAAATTTCCATAAAAAAGGGGAATTTTTTTTGAAATGTTGACTTAAGGCTCCGTTTCGACTCCAATAGATTCATTTACCCACGAGATCTCTTGGGGGAAAATATCGAACGATTTGAAGGCGAGGGTAATACATTTCGGAGAAATTAGTGAAATCTCCAATTCACCAAAGGGGTACCCCTTTCAGAAATCTTCGATTTCTCTAATATGGATTCGAGCAATGTTTTGATAGTGAATACTAAAGAATATGCGAGGGCCATGGGCACAAAAGTTGTACGCCTATGTCTTAGGGTTCTATTTATAACATTTCGTGCAAATATGAGGTGTGTAGAGGGTGATACAGTCAAAATACTGAGAGATGTACGAATATAAGGAAAAAACTTGCGAAAATTGCCATATAAAAGGGGAATTTTTTTTGAAATGTTGACTTAAGGCTCCGTTTCGACTCCAATAGATTCAATTACCCACGAGATCTCTTGGGGAAAAATATCGAACGATTTGAAGACGAGGGTAATACATTTCGGAGAAATTAGTGAAATCTCCAATTCACCAAAGGGGTACCCCTTTCAGAAATCTTCGATTTCTCTAATATGGATTCGAGCAATGTTTTGATAGTGAATACTAAAGAATATGCGAGGGTCATGGGCACAAAAGTTGTAGGCCTATGTCTTAGGGTTCTATGTATAAAAATTCGTGCAAATCCTAGGTGTGTAGAGGGTGATACAGTCAAAATACTGAGAGATGTACGAATATAAGGAAAAAACTTGCGAAAATTTCCATAAAAAAGGGGAATTTTTTTTGAAATGTTGACTTAAGGCTCCGTTTCGACTCCAATAGATTCATTTACCCACGAGATCTCTTGGGGGAAAATATCGAACGATTTGAAGACGAGGGTAATACATTTCGGAGAAATTAGTGAAATCTCCAATTCACCAAAGGGGTACCCCTTTCAGAAATCTTCGATTTCTCTAATATGGATTCGAGCAATGTTTTGATAGTGAATACTAAAGAATATGCGAGGGTCATGGGCACAAAAGTTGTAGGCCTATGTCTTAGGGTTCTATGTATAACATTTCGTCCAAATCCGAGTTGTGTATAGGTTGATAAAGTCAAAATACTTAGAGATGTACGAATATAAGGAAAAAAGTTGCGAAAATTGCCATAAAAAAGGGGAATTTTTTTTGAAATGTTGACTTAAGGCTCCGTTTCGACTCCAATAGATTCATTTACCCACGAGATCTCTTGGGGGAAAATATCGAACGATTTGAAGACGAGGGTAATACATTTCGGAGAAATTAGTGAAATCTCCAATTCACCAAAGGGGTACCCCTTTCAGAAATCTTCGATTTCTCTAATATGGATTCGAGCAATGTTTTGATAGTGAATACTAAAGAATATGCGGGGGTCATGGGCACAAAAGTTGTAGGCCTATGTCTTAGGGTTCTATGTATAACATTTCGTGCAAATCCTAGGTGTGTAGAGGGTGATACAGTCAAAATACTGAGAGATGTACGAATATAAGGAAAAACTTGCGAAAATTGCCAAAAAAAAGGGGAATTTTTTTTGAAATGTTGACTTAAGGCTCCGTTTCGACTCCAATAGATTCATTTACCCACGAGATCTCTTGGGGAAAAATATCGAATGATTTGAAGACGAGGGTAATACATTTCGGAGAAATTAGTGAAATCTCCAATTCACCAAAGGGGTACCCCTTTCAGAAATCTTCGATTTCTCTAATATGGATTCGAGCAATGTTTTGATAGTGAATACTAAAGAATATGCGAGGGTCATGGGCACAAAAGTTGTAGGCCTATGTCTTAGGGTTCTATGTATAAAAATTCGTACAAATCCTAGGTGTGTAGAGGGTGATACAGTCAAAATACTGAGAGATGTACGAATATAAGGAAAAAACTTGCGAAAATTGCCAAAAAAAAGGGGAATTTTTTTTGAAATGTTGACTTAAGGCTCCGTTTCGACTCCAATAGATTCATTTACCCACGAGATCTCTTGGGGAAAAATATCGAACGATTTGAAGACGAGGGTAATACATTTCGGAGAAATTAGTGAAATCTCCAATTCACCAAAGGGGTACCCCTTTCAGAAATCTTCGATTTCTCTAATATGGATTCGAGCAATGTTTTGATAGTGAATACTAAAGAATATGCGAGGGTCATGGGCACAAAAGTTGTAGGCCTATGTCATAGGGTTCTATGTATAAAAATTCGTACAAATCCTAGGTGTGTAGAGGGTGATACAGTCAAAATACTGAGAGATGTACGAATATAAGGAAAAAACTTGCGAAAATTGCCAAAAAAAAGGGGAATTTTTTTTGAAATGTTGACTTAAGGCTCCGTTTCGACTCCAATAGATTCATTTACCCACGAGATCTCTTGGGGGAAAATATCGAACGATTTGAAGACGAGGGTAATACATTTCGGAGAAATTAGTGAAATCTCCAATTCACCAAAGGGGTACCCCTTTCAGAAATCTTCGATTTCTCTAATATGGATTCGAGCAATGTTTTGATAGTGAATACTAAAGAATATGCAAGGGCACAAAAGTTGTAGGCCTATGTCTTAGGGTTCTATGTATAAAAATTCGTGCAAATCCTAGGTGTGAAGAGGGTGATACAGTCAAAATACTGAGAGATGTACGAATATAAGGAAGAAACTTGCGAAAATTTCCATAAAAAAGGGGAATTTTTTTTGAAATGTTGACTTAAGGCTCCGTTTCGACTCCAATAGATTCATTTACCCACGAGATCTCTTGGGGGAAAATATCGAACGATTTGAAGACGAGGGTAATACATTTCGGAGAAATTAGTGAAATCTCCAATTCACCAAAGGGGTACCCCTTTCAGAAATCTTCGATTTCTCTAATATGGATTCGAGCAATGTTTTGATAGTGAATACTAAAGAATATGCGAGGGCCATGGGCACAAAAGTTGTACGCCTATGTCTTAGGGTTCTATTTATAACATTTCGTGCAAATATGAGGTGTGTAGAGGGTGATACAGTCAAAATACTGAGAGATGTATGAATATAAGGAAAAAACTTGCGAAAATTGCCATATAAAAGGGGAATTTTTTTTGAAATGTTGACTTAAGGCTCCGTTTCGACTCCAATAGATTCAATTACCCACGAGATCTCTTGGGGAAAAATATCGAACGATTTGAAGACGAGGGTAATACATTTCGGAGAAATTAGTGAAATCTCCAATTCACCAAAGGGGTACCCCTTTCAGAAATCTTCGATTTCTCTAATATGGATTCGAGCAATGTTTTGATAGTGAATACTAAAGAATATGCGAGGGTCATGGGCACAAAAGTTGTAGGCCTATGTCTTAGGGTTCTATGTATAAAAATTCGTGCAAATCCTAGGTGTGTAGAGGGTGATACAGTCAAAATACTGAGAGATGTACGAATATAAGGAAAAAACTTGCGAAAATTTCCATAAAAAAGGGGAATTTTTTTTGAAATGTTGACTTAAGGCTCCGTTTCGACTCCAATAGATTCATTTACCCACGAGATCTCTTGGGGGAAAATATCGAACGATTTGAAGACGAGGGTAATACATTTCGGAGAAATTAGTGAAATCTCCAATTCACCAAAGGGGTACCCCTTTCAGAAATCTTCGATTTCTCTAATATGGATTCGAGCAATGTTTTGATAGTGAATACTAAAGAATATGCGAGGGTCATGGGCACAAAAGTTGTAGGCCTATGTCTTAGGGTTCTATGTATAACATTTCGTCCAAATCCGAGTTGTGTATAGGTTGATAAAGTCAAAATACTTAGAGATGTACGAATATAAGGAAAAAAGTTGCGAAAATTGCCATAAAAAAGGGGAATTTTTTTTGAAATGTTGACTTAAGGCTCCGTTTCGACTCCAATAGATTCATTTACCCACGAGATCTCTTGGGGGAAAATATCGAACGATTTGAAGACGAGGGTAATACATTTCGGAGAAATTAGTGAAATCTCCAATTCACCAAAGGGGTACCCCTTTCAGAAATCTTCGATTTCTCTAATATGGATTCGAGCAATGTTTTGATAGTGAATACTAAAGAATATGCGAGGGTCATGGGCACAAAAGTTGTAGACCTATGTCTTAGGGTTCTATGTATAAAAATTCGTGCAAATCCTAGGTGTGTAGAGGGTGATACAGTCAAAATACTGAGAGATGTACGAATATAAGGAAAAAACTTGCGAAAATTGCCAAAAAAAAGGGGAATTTTTTTTGAAATGTTGACTTAAGGCTCCGTTTCGACTCCAATAGATTCATTTACCCACGAGATCTCTTGGGGGAAAATATCGAACGATTTGAAGACGAGGGTAATACATTTCGGAGAAATTAGTGAAATCTCCAATTCACCAAAGGGGTACCCCTTTCAGAAATCTTCGATTTCTCTAATATGGATTCGAGCAATGTTTTGATAGTGAATACTAAAGAATATGCGAGGGTCATGGGCACAAAAGTTGTAGGCCTATGTCTTAGGGTTCTATGTATAAAAATTCGTGCAAATCCTAGGTGTGTAGAGGGTGATACAGTCAAAATACTGAGAGATGTACGAATATAAGGAAGAAACTTGCGAAAATTTCCATAAAAAAGGGGAATTTTTTTTGAAATGTTGACTTAAGGCTCCGTTTCAACTCCAATAGATTCATTTACCCACGAGATCTCTTGGGGGAAAATATCGAACGATTTGAAGACGAGGGTAATACATTTCGGAGAAATTAGTGAAATCTCCAATTCACCAAAGGGGTACCCCTTTCAGAAATCTTCGATTTCTCTAATATGGATTCGAGCAATGTTTTGATAGTGAATACTAAAGAATATGCGAGGGCCATGGGCACAAAAGTTGTACGCCTATGTCTTAGGGTTCTATTTATAACATTTCGTGCAAATATGAGGTGTGTAGAGGGTGATACAGTCAAAATACTGAGAGATGTACGAATATAAGGAAAAAACTTGCGAAAATTGCCATATAAAAGGGGAATTTTTTTTGAAATGTTGACTTAAGGCTCCGTTTCGACTCCAATAGATTCATTTACCCACGAGATCTCTTGGGGGAAAATATCGAACGATTTGAAGATGAGGGTAATACATTTCGGAGAAATTAGTGAAATCTCCAATTCACCAAAGGGGTACCCCTTTCAGAAATCTTCGATTTCTCTAATATGGATTCGAGCAATGTTTTGATAGTGAATACTAAAGAATATGCGAGGGTCATGGGCACAAAAGTTGTAGACCTATGTCTTAGGGTTCTATGTATAAAAATTCGTGCAAATCCTAGGTGTGTAGAGGGTGATACAGTCAAAATACTGAGTGATGTACGAATATAAGGAAAAAAGTTGCGAAAATTTCCATAAAAAAGGGGAATTTTTTTTGAAATGTTGACTTAAGGCTCCGTTTCGACTCCAATAGATTCATTTACCCACGAGATATCTTGGGGAAAAATATCGAACGATTTGAAGACGAGGGTAATACATTTCGGAGAAATTAGTGAAATCTCCAATTCACAAAAGGGGTACCCCTTTCAGAAATCTTCGATTTCTCTAATATGGATTCGAGCAATGTTTTGATAGTGAATACTAAAGAATATGCGAGGGTCATGGGCACAAAAGTTATAGGCCTATGTCTTAGGGTTCTATGTATAAAAATTCGTACAAATCCTAGGTTTGTAGAGGGTGATACAGTCAAAATACTTAGAGATGTACGAATATAAGGAAAAAACTTGCGAAAATTGCCATAAAATAGGGGAATTTTTTTTGAAATGTTGACTTAAGGCTCCGTTTCGACTCCAATAGATTCATTTACCCACGAGATCTCTTGGGGGAAAATATCGAACGATTTGAAGACGAGGGTAATACATTTCGGAGAAATTAGTGAAATCTCCAATTCACCAAAGGGGTACCCCTTTCAGAAATCTTCGATTTCTCTAATATGGATTCGAGCAATGTTTTGATAGTGAATACTAAAGAATATGCGAGGGCCATGGGCACAAAAGTTGTACGCCTATGTCTTAGGGTTCTATGTATAACATTTCGTGCAAATATGAGGTGTGTAGAGGGTGATACAGTCAAAATACTGAGAGATGTACGAATATAAGGAAAAAACTTGCGAAAATTGCCAAAAAAAAGGGGAATTTTTTTTGAAATGTTGACTTAAGGCTCCGTTTCGACTCCAATAGATTCATTTACCCACGAGATCTCTTGGGGAAAAATATCGAACGATTTGAAGACGAGGGTAATACATTTCAGAGAAATTAGTGAAATCTCCAATTCACCAAAGGGGTACCCCTTTCAGAAACTTCGATTTCTCTAATATGGATTCGAGCAATGTTTTGATAGTGAATACTAAAGAATATGCGAGGGTCATGGGCACAAAAGTTGTAGGCCTATGTCTTAGGGTTCTATGTATAAAAATTCGTGCAAATCCTAGGTGTGTAGAGGGTGATACAGTCAAAATACTGAGAGATGTACGAATATAAGGAAAAAACTTGCGAAAATTTCCATAAAAAAGGGGAATTTTTTTTGAAATGTTGACTTAAGGCTCCGTTTCGACTCCAATAGATTCATTTACCCACGAGATCTCTTGGGGGAAAATATTGAACGATTTGAAGACGAGGGTAATACATTTCGGAGAAATTAGTGAAATCTCCAATTCACCAAAGGGGTACCCCTTTCAGAAATCTTCGATTTCTCTAATATGGATTCGAGCAATGTTTTGATAGTGAATACTAAAGAATATGCGGGGGTCATGGGCACAAAAGTTGTAGGCCTATGTCTTAGGGTTCTATGTATAACATTTCGTGCAAATCCTAGGTGTGTAGAGGGTGATACAGTCAAAATACTGAGAGATGTACGAATATAAGGAAAAACTTGCGAAAATTGCCAAAAAAAAGGGGAATTTTTTTTGAAATGTTGACTTAAGGCTCCGTTTCGACTCCAATAGATTCATTTACCCACGAGATCTCTTGGGGAAAAATATCGAACGATTTGAAGACGAGGGTAATACATTTCGGAGAAATTAGTGAAATCTCCAATTCACCAAAGGGGTACCCCTTTCAGAAATCTTCGATTTCTCTAATATGGATTCGAGCAATGTTTTGATAGTGAATACTAAATAATATGCGAGGGTCATGGGCACAAAAGTTGTAGGCCTATGTCTTAGGGTTCTATGTATAAAAATTCGTACAAATCCTAGGTGTGTAGAGGGTGATACAGTCAAAATACTGAGAGATGTACGAATATAAGGAAAAAACTTGCGAAAATTGCCAAAAAAAAGGGGAATTTTTTTTGAAATGTTGACTTAAGGCTCCGTTTCGACTCCAATAGATTCATTTACCCACGAGATCTCTTGGGGAAAAATATCGAACGATTTGAAGACGAGGGTAATACATTTCGGAGAAATTAGTGAAATCTCCAATTCACCAAAGGGGTACCCCTTTCAGAAATCTTCGATTTCTCTAATATGGATTCGAGCAATGTTTTGATAGTGAATACTAAAGAATATGCGAGGGTCATGGGCACAAAAGTTGTAGGCCTATGTCTTAGGGTTCTATGTATAAAAATTCGTACAAATCCTAGGTGTGTAGAGGGTGATACAGTCAAAATACTGAGAGATGTACGAATATAAGGAAAAAACTTGCGAAAATTGCCAAAAAAAAGGGGAATTTTTTTTGAAATGTTGACTTAAGGCTCCGTTTCGACTCCAATAGATTCATTTACCCACGAGATCTCTTGGGGGAAAATATCGAACGATTTGAAGACGAGGGTAATACATTTCGGAGAAATTAGTGAAATCTCCAATTCACCAAAGGGGTACCCCTTTCAGAAATCTTCGATTTCTCTAATATGGATTCGAGCAATGTTTTGATAGTGAATACTAAAGAATATGCGAGGGTCATGGGCACAAAAGTTGTAGGCCTATGTCTTAGGGTTCTATGTATAAAAATTCGTGCAAATCCCAGGTGTGTAGAGGGTGATACAGTCAAAATACTGAGAGATGTACGAATATAAGGAAGAAACTTGCGAAAATTTCCATAAAAAAGGGGAATTTTTTTTGAAATGTTGACTTAAGGCTCCGTTTCAACTCCAATAGATTCATTTACCCACGAGATCTCTTGGGGGAAAATATCGAACGATTTGAAGACGAGGGTAATACATTTCGGAGAAATTAGTGAAATCTCCAATTCACCAAAGGGGTACCCCTTTCAGAAATCTTCGATTTCTCTAATATGGATTCGAGCAATGTTTTGATAGTGAATACTAAAGAATATGCGAGGGCCATGGGCACAAAAGTTGTACGCCTATGTCTTAGGGTTCTATTTATAACATTTCGTGCAAATATGAGGTGTGTAGAGGGTGATACAGTCAAAATACTGAGAGATGTACGAATATAAGGAAAAAACTTGCGAAAATTGCCATATAAAAGGGGAATTTTTTTTGAAATGTTGACTTAAGGCTCCGTTTCGACTCCAATAGATTCATTTACCCACGAGATCTCTTGGGGGAAAATATCGAACGATTTGAAGATGAGGGTAATACATTTCGGAGAAATTAGTGAAATCTCCAATTCACCAAAGGGGTACCCCTTTCAGAAATCTTCGATTTCTCTAATATGGATTCGAGCAATGTTTTGATAGTGAATACTAAAGAATATGCGAGGGTCATGGGCACAAAAGTTGTAGACCTATGTCTTAGGGTTCTATGTATAAAAATTCGTGCAAATCCTAGGTGTGTAGAGGGTGATACAGTCAAAATACTGAGTGATGTACGAATATAAGGAAAAAAGTTGCGAAAATTTCCATAAAAAAGGGGAATTTTTTTTGAAATGTTGACTTAAGGCTCCGTTTCGACTCCAATAGATTCATTTACCCACGAGATCTCTTGGGGGAAAATATCGAACGATTTGAAGACGAGGGTAATACATTTCGGAGAAATTAGTGAAATCTCCAATTCACCAAAGGGGTACCCCTTTCAGAAATCTTCGATTTCTCTAATATGGATTCGAGCAATGTTTTGATAGTGAATACTAAAGAATATGCGAGGGTCATGGGCACAAAAGTTGTAGGCCTATGTCTTAGGGTTCTATGTATAACATTTCGTCCAAATCCGAGTTGTGTAGAGGGTGATACAGTCAAAATACTGAGTGATGTACGAATATAAGGAAAAAAGTTGCGAAAATTGCCATAAAAAAGGGGAATTTTTTTTGAAATGTTGACTTAAGGCTCCGTTTCGACTCCAATAGATTCATTTACCCACGAGATCTCTTGGGGGAAAATATCGAACGATTTGAAGACGAAGGTAATACATTTCGGAGAAATTAGTGAAATCTCCAATTCACCAAAGGGGTACCCCTTTCAGAAATCTTCGATTTCTCTAATATGGATTCGAGCAATGTTTTGATAGTGAATACTAAAGAATATGCGAGGGTCATGGGCACAAAAGTTGTAGACCTATGTCTTAGGGTTCTATGTATAAAAATTCGTGCAAATCCTAGGTGTGTAGAGGGTGATACAGTCAAAATACTGAGTGATGTACGAATATAAGGAAAAAAGTTGCGAAAATTTCCATAAAAAAGGGGAATTTTTTTTTAAATGTTGACTTAAGGCTCCGTTTCGACTCCAATAGATTCATTTACCCACGAGATCTCTTGGGGGAAAATATCGAACGATTTGAAGACGAGGGTAATACATTTCGGAGAAATTAGTGAAATCTCCAATTCACCAAAGGGGTACCCCTTTCAGAAATCTTCGATTTCTCTAATATGGATTCGAGCAATGTTTTGATAGTGAATACTAAAGAATATGCGAGGGCCATGGGCACAAAAGTTGTACGCCTATGTCTTAGGGTTCTATTTATAACATTTCGTGCAAATATGAGGTGTGTAGAGGGTGATACAGTCAAAATACTGAGAGATGTACGAATATAAGGAAAAAACTTGCGAAAATTGCCATATAAAAGGGGAATTTTTTTTGAAATGTTGACTTAAGGCTCCGTTTCGACTCCAATAGATTCATTTACCCACGAGATCTCTTGGGGGAAAATATCGAACGATTTGAAGATGAGGGTAATACATTTCGGAGAAATTAGTGAAATCTCCAATTCACCAAAGGGGTACCCCTTTCAGAAATCTTCGATTTCTCTAATATGGATTCGAGCAATGTTTTGATAGTGAATACTAAAGAATATGCGAGGGTCATGGGCACAAAAGTTGTAGACCTATGTCTTAGGGTTCTATGTATAAAAATTCGTGCAAATCCTAGGTGTGTAGAGGGTGATACAGTCAAAATACTGAGTGATGTACGAATATAAGGAAAAAAGTTGCGAAAATTTCCATAAAAAAGGGGAATTTTTTTTGAAATGTTGACTTAAGGCTCCGTTTCGACTCCAATAGATTCATTTACCCACGAGATCTCTTGGGGGAAAATATCGAACGATTTGAAGACGAGGGTAATACATTTCGGAGAAATTAGTGAAATCTCCAATTCACCAAAGGGGTACCCCTTTCAGAAATCTTCGATTTCTCTAATATGGATTCGAGCAATGTTTTGATAGTGAATACTAAAGAATATGCGAGGGTCATGGGCACAAAAGTTGTAGGCCTATGTCTTAGGGTTCTATGTATAACATTTCGTCCAAATCCGAGTTGTGTATAGGTTGATAAAGTCAAAATACTTAGAGATGTACGAATATAAGGAAAAAAGTTGCGAAAATTGCCATAAAAAAGGGGAATTTTTTTTGAAATGTTGACTTAAGGCTCCGTTTCGACTCCAATAGATTCATTTACCCACGAGATCTCTTGGGGGAAAATATCGAACGATTTGAAGACGAAGGTAATACATTTCGGAGAAATTAGTGAAATCTCCAATTCACCAAAGGGGTACCCCTTTCAGAAATCTTCGATTTCTCTAATATGGATTCGAGCAATGTTTTGATAGTGAATACTAAAGAATATGCGAGGGTCATGGGCACAAAAGTTGTAGACCTATGTCTTAGGGTTCTATGTATAAAAATTCGTGCAAATCCTAGGTGTGTAGAGGGTGATACAGTCAAAATACTGAGTGATGTACGAATATAAGGAAAAAAGTTGCGAAAATTTCCATAAAAAAGGGGAATTTTTTTTTAAATGTTGACTTAAGGCTCCGTTTCGACTCCAATAGATTCATTTACCCACGAGATCTCTTGGGGGAAAATATCGAACGATTTGAAGACGAGGGTAATACATTTCGGAGAAATTAGTGAAATCTCCAATTCACCAAAGGGGTACCCCTTTCAGAAATCTTCGATTTCTCTAATATGGATTCGAGCAATGTTTTGATAGTGAATACTAAAGAATATGCGAGGGTCATGGGCACAAAAGTTGTAGACCTATGTCTTAGGGTTCTATGTATAAAAATTCGTGCAAATCCTAGGTGTGTAGAGGGTGATACAGTCAAAATACTGAGAGATGTACGAATATAAGGAAAAAACTTGCGAAAATTGCCAAAAAAAAGGGGAATTTTTTTTGAAATGTTGACTTAAGGCTCCGTTTCGACTCCAATAGATTCATTTACCCACGAGATCTCTTGGGGGAAAATATCGAACGATTTGAAGACGAGGGTAATACATTTCGGAGAAATTAGTGAAATCTCCAATTCACCAAAGGGGTACCCCTTTCAGAAATCTTCGATTTCTCTAATATGGATTCGAGCAATGTTTTGATAGTGAATACTAAAGAATATGCGAGGGTCATGGGCACAAAAGTTGTAGACCTATGTCTTAGGGTTCTATGTATAAAAATTCGTGCAAATCCTAGGTGTGTAGAGGGTGATACAGTCAAAATACTGAGAGATGTACGAATATAAGGAAAAAACTTGCGAAAATTGCCAAAAAAAAGGGGAATTTTTTTTGAAATGTTGACTTAAGGCTCCGTTTCGACTCCAATAGATTCATTTACCCACGAGATCTCTTGGGGGAAAATATCGAACGATTTGAAGACGAGGGTAATACATTTCGGAGAAATTAGTGAAATCTCCAATTCACCAAAGGGGTACCCCTTTCAGAAATCTTCGATTTCTCTAATATGGATTCGAGCAATGTTTTGATAGTGAATACTAAAGAATATGCGAGGGTCATGGGCACAAAAGTTGTAGACCTATGTCTTAGGGTTCTATGTATAAAAATTCGTGCAAATCCTAGGTGTGTAGAGGGTGATACAGTCAAAATACTGAGTGATGTACGAATATAAGGAAAAAAGTTGCGAAAATTTCCATAAAAAAGGGGAATTTTTTTTTAAATGTTGACTTAAGGCTCCGTTTCGACTCCAATAGATTCATTTACCCACGAGATCTCTTGGGGGAAAATATCGAACGATTTGAAGACGAGGGTAATACATTTCGGAGAAATTAGTGAAATCTCCAATTCACCAAAGGGGTACCCCTTTCAGAAATCTTCGATTTCTCTAATATGGATTCGAGCAATGTTTTGATAGTGAATACTAAAGAATATGCGAGGGCCATGGGCACAAAAGTTGTACGCCTATGTCTTAGGGTTCTATGTATAACATTTCGTGCAAATATGAGGTGTGTAGAGGGTGATACAGTCAAAATACTGAGAGATGTACGAATATAAGGAAAAAACTTGCGAAAATTGCCAAAAAAAAGGGGAATTTTTTTTGAAATGTTGACTTAAGGCTCCGTTTCGACTCCAATAGATTCATTTACCCACGAGATCTCTTGGGGAAAAATATCGAACGATTTGAAGACGAGGGTAATACATTTCAGAGAAATTAGTGAAATCTCCAATTCACCAAAGGGGTACCCCTTTCAGAAACTTCGATTTCTCTAATATGGATTCGAGCAATGTTTTGATAGTGAATACTAAAGAATATGCGAGGGTCATGGGCACAAAAGTTGTAGGCCTATGTCTTAGGGTTCTATGTATAAAAATTCGTGCAAATCCTAGTTGTGTAGAGGGTGATACAGTCAAAATACTGAGAGATGTACGAATATAAGGAAAAAACTTGCGAAAATTTCCATAAAAAAGGGGAATTTTTTTTGAAATGTTGACTTAAGGCTCCGTTTCGACTCCAATAGATTCATTTACCCACGAGATCTCTTGGGGGAAAATATTGAACGATTTGAAGACGAGGGTAATACATTTCGGAGAAATTAGTGAAATCTCCAATTCACCAAAGGGGTACCCCTTTCAGAAATCTTCGATTTCTCTAATATGGATTCGAGCAATGTTTTGATAGTGAATACTAAAGAATATGCGAGGGTCATGGGCACAAAAGTTGTAGGCCTATGTCTTAGGGTTCTATGTATAAAAATTCGTACAAATCCTAGGTGTGTAGAGGGTGATACAGTCAAAATACTGAGAGATGTACGAATATAAGGAAAAAACTTGCGAAAATTGCCAAAAAAAAGGGGAATTTTTTTTGAAATGTTGACTTAAGGCTCCGTTTCGACTCCAATAGATTCATTTACCCACGAGATCTCTTGGGGGAAAATATCGAACGATTTGAAGACGAGGGTAATACATTTCGGAGAAATTAGTGAAATCTCCAATTCACCAAAGGGGTACCCCTTTCAGAAATCTTCGATTTCTCTAATATGGATTCGAGCAATGTTTTGATAGTGAATACTAAAGAATATGCGAGGGTCATGGGCACAAAAGTTGTAGGCCTATGTCTTAGGGTTCTATGTATAAAAATTCGTACAAATCCTAGGTGTGTAGAGGGTGATACAGTCAAAATACTGAGAGATGTACGAATATAAGGAAAAAACTTGCGAAAATTGCCAAAAAAAAGGGGAATTTTTTTTGAAATGTTGACTTAAGGCTCCGTTTCGACTCCAATAGATTCATTTACCCACGAGATCTCTTGGGGAAAAATATCGAACGATTTGAAGACGAGGGTAATACATTTCGGAGAAATTAGTGAAATCTCCAATTCACCAAAGGGGTACCCCTTTCAGAAATCTTCGATTTCTCTAATATGGATTCGAGCAATGTTTTGATAGTGAATACTAAAGAATATGCGAGGGTCATGGGCACAAAAGTTGTAGGCCTATGTCTTAGGGTTCTATGTATAAAAATTCGTACAAATCCTAGGTGTGTAGAGGGTGATACAGTCAAAATACTGAGAGATGTACGAATATAAGGAAAAAACTTGCGAAAATTGCCAAAAAAAAGGGGAATTTTTTTTGAAATGTTGACTTAAGGCTCCGTTTCGACTCCAATAGATTCATTTACCCACGAGATCTCTTGGGGAAAAATATCGAACGATTTGAAGACGAGGGTAATACATTTCGGAGAAATTAGTGAAATCTCCAATTCACCAAAGGGGTACCCCTTTCAGAAATCTTCGATTTCTCTAATATGGATTCGAGCAATGTTTTGATAGTGAATACTAAAGAATATGCGAGGGTCATGGGCACAAAAGTTGTAGGCCTATGTCTTAGGGTTCTATGTATAAAAATTCGTACAAATCCTAGGTGTGTAGAGGGTGATACAGTCAAAATACTGAGAGATGTACGAATATAAGGAAAAAACTTGCGAAAATTGCCAAAAAAAAGGGGAATTTTTTTTGAAATGTTGACTTAAGGCTCCGTTTCGACTCCAATAGATTCATTTACCCACGAGATCTCTTGGGGGAAAATATCGAACGATTTGAAGACGAGGGTAATACATTTCGGAGAAATTAGTGAAATCTCCAATTCACCAAAGGGGTACCCCTTTCAGAAATCTTCGATTTCTCTAATATGGATTCGAGCAATGTTTTGATAGTGAATACTAAAGAATATGCGAGGGTCATGGGCACAAAAGTTGTAGGCCTATGTCTTAGGGTTCTATGTATAAAAATTCGTACAAATCCTAGGTGTGTAGAGGGTGATACAGTCAAAATACTGAGAGATGTACGAATATAAGGAAAAAACTTGCGAAAATTGCCAAAAAAAAGGGGAATTTTTTTTGAAATGTTGACTTAAGGCTCCGTTTCGACTCCAATAGATTCATTTACCCACGAGATCTCTTGGGGGAAAATATCGAACGATTTGAAGACGAGGGTAATACATTTCGGAGAAATTAGTGAAATCTCCAATTCACCAAAGGGGTACCCCTTTCAGAAATCTTCGATTTCTCTAATATGGATTCGAGCAATGTTTTGATAGTGAATACTAAAGAATATGCGAGGGTCATGGGCACAAAAGTTGTAGGCCTATGTCTTAGGGTTCTATGTATAAAAATTCGTGCAAATCCTAGGTGTGTAGAGGGTGATACAGTCAAAATACTGAGAGATGTACGAATATAAGGAAGAAACTTGCGAAAATTTCCATAAAAAAGGGGAATTTTTTTTGAAATGTTGACTTAAGGCTCCGTTTCAACTCCAATAGATTCATTTACCCACGAGATCTCTTGGGGGAAAATATCGAACGATTTGAAGACGAGGGTAATACATTTCGGAGAAATTAGTGAAATCTCCAATTCACCAAAGGGGTACCCCTTTCAGAAATCTTCGATTTCTCTAATATGGATTCGAGCAATGTTTTGATAGTGAATACTAAAGAATATGCGAGGGCCATGGGCACAAAAGTTGTACGCCTATGTCTTAGGGTTCTATTTATAACATTTCGTGCAAATATGAGGTGTGTAGAGGGTGATACAGTCAAAATACTGAGAGATGTACGAATATAAGGAAAAAACTTGCGAAAATTGCCATATAAAAGGGGAATTTTTTTTGAAATGTTGACTTAAGGCTCCGTTTCGACTCCAATAGATTCATTTACCCACGAGATCTCTTGGGGGAAAATATCGAACGATTTGAAGATGAGGGTAATACATTTCGGAGAAATTAGTGAAATCTCCAATTCACCAAAGGGGTACCCCTTTCAGAAATCTTCGATTTCTCTAATATGGATTCGAGCAATGTTTTGATAGTGAATACTAAAGAATATGCGAGGGTCATGGGCACAAAAGTTGTAGACCTATGTCTTAGGGTTCTATGTATAACATTTCGTCCAAATCCGAGTTGTGTATAGGTTGATAAAGTCAAAATACTTAGAGATGTACGAATATAAGGAAAAAAGTTGCGAAAATTGCCATAAAAAAGGGGAATTTTTTTTGAAATGTTGACTTAAGGCTCCGTTTCGACTCCAATAGATTCATTTACCCACGAGATCTCTTGGGGGAAAATATCGAACGATTTGAAGACGAGGGTAATACATTTCGGAGAAATTAGTGAAATCTCCAATTCACCAAAGGGGTACCCCTTTCAGAAATCTTCGATTTCTCTAATATGGATTCGAGCAATGTTTTGATAGTGAATACTAAAGAATATGCGAGGGTCATGGGCGCAAAAGTTGTAGGCCTATGTCTTAGGGTTCTATGTATAAAAATTCGTGCAAATCCTAGGTGTGTAGAGGGTGATACAGTCAAAATACTGAGAGATGTACGAATATAAGGAAGAAACTTGCGAAAATTTCCATAAAAAAGGGGAATTTTTTTTGAAATGTTGACTTAAGGCTCCGTTTCAACTCCAATAGATTCATTTACCCACGAGATCTCTTGGGGGAAAATATCGAACGATTTGAAGACGAGGGTAATACATTTCGGAGAAATTAGTGAAATCTCCAATTCACCAAAGGGGTACCCCTTTCAGAAATCTTCGATTTCTCTAATATGGATTCGAGCAATGTTTTGATAGTGAATACTAAAGAATATGCGAGGGCCATGGGCACAAAAGTTGTACGCCTATGTCTTAGGGTTCTATTTATAACATTTCGTGCAAATATGAGGTGTGTAGAGGGTGATACAGTCAAAATACTGAGAGATGTACGAATATAAGGAAAAAACTTGCGAAAATTGCCATATAAAAGGGGAATTTTTTTTGAAATGTTGACTTAAGGCTCCGTTTCGACTCCAATAGATTCATTTACCCACGAGATCTCTTGGGGGAAAATATCGAACGATTTGAAGATGAGGGTAATACATTTCGGAGAAATTAGTGAAATCTCCAATTCACCAAAGGGGTACCCCTTTCAGAAATCTTCGATTTCTCTAATATGGATTCGAGCAATGTTTTGATAGTGAATACTAAAGAATATGCGAGGGTCATGGGCACAAAAGTTGTAGACCTATGTCTTAGGGTTCTATGTATAAAAATTCGTGCAAATCCTAGGTGTGTAGAGGGTGATACAGTCAAAATACTGAGTGATGTACGAATATAAGGATAAAAGTTGCGAAAATTTCCATAAAAAAGGGGAATTTTTTTTGAAATGTTGACTTAAGGCTCCGTTTCGACTCCAATAGATTCATTTACCCACGAGATCTCTTGGGGGAAAATATCGAACGATTTGAAGACGAGGGTAATACATTTCGGAGAAATTAGTGAAATCTCCAATTCACCAAAGGGGTACCCCTTTCAGAAATCTTCGATTTCTCTAATATGGATTCGAGCAATGTTTTGATAGTGAATACTAAAGAATATGCGAGGGTCATGGGCACAAAAGTTGTAGGCCTATGTCTTAGGGTTCTATGTATAATATTTCGTCCAAATCCGAGTTGTGTATAGGTTGATAAAGTCAAAATACTTAGAGATGTACGAATATAAGGAAAAAAGTTGCGAAAATTGCCATAAAAAAGGGGAATTTTTTTTGAAATGTTGACTTAAGGCTCCGTTTCGACTCCAATAGATTCATTTACCCACGAGATCTCTTGGGGGAAAATATCGAACGATTTGAAGACGAGGGTAATACATTTCGGAGAAATTAGTGAAATCTCCAATTCACCAAAGGGGTACCCCTTTCAGAAATCTTCGATTTCTCTAATATGGATTCGAGCAATGTTTTGATAGTGAATACTAAAGAATATGCGAGGGTCATGGGCACAAAAGTTGTAGACCTATGTCTTAGGGTTCTATGTATAAAAATTCGTGCAAATCCTAGGTGTGTAGAGGGTGATACAGTCAAAATACTGAGTGATGTACGAATATAAGGAAAAAAGTTGCGAAAATTTCCATAAAAAAGGGGAATTTTTTTTTAAATGTTGACTTAAGGCTCCGTTTCGACTCCAATAGATTCATTTACCCACGAGATCTCTTGGGGGAAAATATCGAACGATTTGAAGACGAGGGTAATACATTTCGGAGAAATTAGTGAAATCTCCAATTCACCAAAGGGGTACCCCTTTCAGAAATCTTCGATTTCTCTAATATGGATTCGAGCAATGTTTTGATAGTGAATACAAAAGAATATGCGAGGGTCATGGGCACAAAAGTTGTAGGCCTATGTCTTAGGGTTCTATGTATAACATTTCGTGCAAATCCGAGTTGTGTATAGGTTGATATAGTCAAAATACTTAGAGATGTACGAATATAAGGAAAAAAGTTGCGAAAATTGCCATAAAAAAGGGGAATTTTTTTTGAAATGTTGACTTAAGGCTCCGTTTCGACTCCAATAGATTCATTTACCCACGAGATCTCTTGGGGGAAAATATCGAACGATTTGAAGACGAGGGTAATACATTTCGGAGAAATTAGTGAAATCTCCAATTCACCAAAGGGGTACCCCTTTCAGAAATCTTCGATTTCTCTAATATGGATTCGAGCAATGTTTTGATAGTGAATACTAAAGAATATGCGAGGGCCATGGGCACAAAAGTTGTACGCCTATGTCTTAGGGTTCTATGTATAACATTTCGTACAAATATGAGGTGTGTAGAGGGTGATACAGTCAAAATACTGAGAGATGTACGAATATAAGGAAAAAACTTGCGAAAATTGCCATATAAAAGGGGAATTTTTTTTGAAATGTTGACTTAAGGCTCCGTTTCGACTCCAATAGATTCATTTACCCACGAGATCTCTTGGGGGAAAATATCGAACGATTTGAAGATGAGGGTAATACATTTCGGAGAAATTAGTGAAATCTCCAATTCACCAAAGGGGTACCCCTTTCAGAAATCTTCGATTTCTCTAATATGGATTCGAGCAATGTTTTGATAGTGAATACTAAAGAATCTGCGAGGGTCATGGGCACAAAAGTTGTAGACCTATGTCTTAGGGTTCTATGTATAAAATTTCGTGCAAATCCTAGGTGTGTAGAGGGTGATACAGTCAAAATACTGAGTGATGTACGAATATAAGGAAAAAAGTTGCGAAAATTTCCATAAAAAAGGGGAATTTTTTTTGAAATGTTGACTTAAGGCTCCGTTTCGACTCCAATAGATTCATTTACCCACGAGATCTCTTGGGGGAAAATATCGAACGATTTGAAGACGAGGGTAATACATTTCGGAGAAATTAGTGAAATCTCCAATTCACCAAAGGGGTACCCCTTTCAGAAATCTTCGATTTCTCTAATATGGATTCGAGCAATGTTTTGATAGTGAATACAAAAGAATATGCGAGGGTCATGGGCACAAAAGTTGTAGGCCTATGTCTTAGGGTTCTATGTATAACATTTCGTGCAAATCCGAGTTGTGTATAGGTTGATAAAGTCAAAATACTTAGAGATGTACGAATATAAGGAAAAAAGTTGCGAAAATTGCCATAAAAAAGGGGAATTTTTTTTGAAATGTTGACTTAAGGCTCCGTTTCGACTCCAATAGATTCATTTACCCACGAGATATCTTGGGGAAAAATATCGAACGATTTGAAGACGAGGGTAATACATTTCGGAGAAATTAGTGAAATCTCCAATTCACCAAAGGGGTACCCCTTTCAGAAATCTTCGATTTCTCTAATATGGATTCGAGCAATGTTTTGATAGTGAATACTAAAGAATATGCGAGGGTCATGGGCACAAAAGTTGTAGGCCTATGTCTTAGGGTTCTATGTATAAAAATTCGTACAAATCCTAGGTTTGTAGAGGGTGATACAGTCAAAATACTTAGAGATGTACGAATATAAGGAAAAAACTTGCGAAAATTGCCATAAAAAAGGGGAATTTTTTTTGAAATGTTGACTTAAGGCTCCGTTTCGACTCCAATAGATTCATTTACCCACGAGATATCTTGGGGAAAAATATCGAACGATTTGAAGACGAGGGTAATACATTTCGGAGAAATTAGTGAAATCTCCAATTCACCAAAGGGGTACCCCTTTCAGAAATCTTCGATTTCTCTAATATGGATTCGAGCAATGTTTTGATAGTGAATACTAAAGAATATGCGAGGGTCATGGGCACAAAAGTTGTAGGCCTATGTCTTAGGGTTCTATGTATAAAAATTCGTACAAATCCTAGGTTTGTAGAGGGTGATACAGTCAAAATACTTAGAGATGTACGAATATAAGGAAAAAACTTGCGAAAATTGCCATAAAAAAGGGGAATTTTTTTTGAAATGTTGACTTAAGGCTCCGTTTCGACTCCAATAGATTCATTTACCCACGAGATATCTTGGGGAAAAATATCGAACGATTTGAAGACGAGGGTAATACATTTCGGAGAAATTAGTGAAATCTCCAATTCACCAAAGGGGTACCCCTTTCAGAAATCTTCGATTTCTCTAATATGGATTCGAGCAATGTTTTGATAGTGAATACTAAAGAATATGCGAGGGTCATGGGCACAAAAGTTGTAGGCCTATGTCTTAGGGTTCTATGTATAACATTTCGTGCAAATCCGAGTTGTGTATAGGTTGATAAAGTCAAAATACTTAGAGATGTACGAATATAAGGAAAAAAGTTGCGAAAATTGCCATAAAAAAGGGGAATTTTTTTTGAAATGTTGACTTAAGGCTCCGTTTCGACTCCAATAGATTCATTTACCCACGAGATCTCTTGGGGGAAAATATCGAACGATTTGAAGACGAGGGTAATACATTTCGGAGAAATTAGTGAAATCTCCAATTCACCAAAGGGGTACCCCTTTCAGAAATCTTCGATTTCTCTAATATGGATTCGAGCAATGTTTTGATAGTGAATACTAAAGAATATGCGAGGGCCATGGGCACAAAAGTTGTACGCCTATGTCTTAGGGTTCTATGTATAACATTTCGTGCAAATATGAGGTGTGTAGAGGGTGATACAGTCAAAATACTGAGAGATGTACGAATATAAGGAAAAAACTTGCAAAAATTGCCATATAAAAGGGGAATTTTTTTTTAAATGTTGACTTAAGGCTTCGTTTCGACTCTAATAGATTCATTTACCCACGAGATCTCTTGGGGGAAAATATCGAACGATTTGAAGATGAGGGTAATACATTTCGGAGAAATTAGTGAAATCTCCAATTCACCAAAGGGGTACCCCTTTCAGAAATCTTCGATTTCTCTAATATGGATTCGAGCAATGTTTTGATAGTGAATACTAAAGAATATGCGAGGGTCATGGGCACAAAAGTTGTAGACCTATGTCTTAGGGTTCTATGTATAAAAATTCGTGCAAATCCTAGGTGTGTAGAGGGTGATACAGTCAAAATACTTAGTGATGTACGAATATAAGGAAAAAAGTTGCGAAAATTTCCATAAAAAAGGGGAATTTTTTTTGAAATGTTGACTTAAGGCTCCGTTTCGACTCCAATAGATTCATTTACCCACGAGATATATTGGGGGAAAATATCGAACGATTTGAAGACGAGGGTAATACATTTCGGAGAAATTAGTGAAATCTCCAATTCACCAAAGGGGTACCCCTTTCAGAAATCTTCGATT
This sequence comes from Humulus lupulus, assembly GCF_963169125.1. Lineage (NCBI taxonomy): Eukaryota > Viridiplantae > Streptophyta > Magnoliopsida > Rosales > Cannabaceae > Humulus > Humulus lupulus. The sequence goes on along the minus strand of NC_084793.1, from coordinate 311,738,260 downwards.
TCTCTAATATGGATTCGAGCAATGTTTTGATAGTGAATACTAAAGAATATGCGAGGGTCATGGGCACAAAAGTTGTAGGCCTATGTCTTAGGGTTCTATGTATAAAAATTCGTACAAATCCTAGGTTTGTAGAGGGTGATACAGTCAAAATACTTAGAGATGTACGAATATAAGGAAAAACTTGCGAAAATTGCCATAAAAAAGGGGAATTTTTTTTTAAATGTTGACTTAAGGCTCCGTTTCGACTCCAATAGATTCATTTACCCACGAGATCTCTTGGGGGAAAATATCGAACGATTTGAAGATGAGGGTAATACATTTCGGAGAAATTAGTGAAATCTCCAATTCACCAAAGGGGTACCCCTTTCAGAAATCTTCGATTTCTCTAATATGGATTCGAGCAATGTTTTGATAGTGAATACTAAAGAATATGCGAGGGTCATGGGCACAAAAGTTGTAGACCTACGTCTTAGGGTTCTATGTATAAAAATTCGTGCAAATCCTAGGTGTGTAGAGGGTGATACAGTCAAAATACTTAGTGATGTACGAATATAAGGAAAAAACTTGCGAAAATTGCCATATAAAAGGGGAATTTTTTTTGAAATGTTGACTTAAGGCTCCGTTTCGACTCCAATAGATTCATTTACCCACGAGATCTCTTGGGGGAAAATATTGAACGATGTGAAGACGAGGGTAATACATTTCGGAGAAATTAGTGAAATCTCCAATTCACCAAAGGGGTACCCCTTTCAGAAATCTTCGATTTCTCTAATATGGATTCGAGCAATGTTTTGATAGTGAATACTAAAGAATATGCGAGGGTCATGGGCACTAAAGTTGTAGGCCTATGTCTTAGGGTTCTATGTATAAAAATTCGTGTAAATCCGAGTTGTGTAGAGGGTGATACAGTCAAAATACTGAGAGATGTACGAATATAAGGAAAAAACTTGCGAAAATTGCCATATAAAAGGGGAATTTTTTTTGAAATGTTGACTTAAGGCTCCGTTTCGACTCCAATAGATTCATTTACCCACGAGATCTCTTGGGGAAAAATATCGAACGATTTGAAGACGAGGGTAATACATTTCGGAGAAATTAGTGAAATCTCCAATTCACCAATAGGGTACCCCTTTCAGAAATCTTCGATTTCTCTAATATGGATTCGAGCAATGTTTTGATAGTGAATACTAAAGAATATGCGAGGGCCATGGGCACAAAATTTGTACGCCTATGTCTTAGGGTTCTATGTATAATATTTCGTGCAATTCCGAGTTGTGTATAGGTTGATAAAGTCAAAATACTTAGAGATGTACGAATATACGGAAAAAACTTGCGAAAATTGCCAAAAAAAAGGGGAATTTTTTTTGAAATGTTGACTTAAGGCTCCGTTTCGACTCCAATAGATTCATTTACCCACGAGATCTCTTGGGGAAAAATATCGAACGATTTGAAGACGAGGGTAATACATTTCGGAGAAATTAGTGAAATCTCCAATTCACCAAAGGGGTACCCCTTTCAGAAATCTTCGATTTCTCTAATATGGATTCGAGCAATGTTTTGATAGTGAATACTAAAGAATATGCGAGGGTCATGGGCACAAAAGTTGTAGGCCTATGTCTTAGGGTTCTATGTATAAAAATTCGTACAAATCCTAGGTTTGTAGAGGGTGATACAGTCAAAATACTTAGAGATGTACGAATATAAGGAAAAAACTTGCGAAAATTGCCATAAAAAAGGGGAATTTTTTTTGAAATGTTGACTTAAGGCTCCGTTTCGACTCCAATAGATTCATTTACCCACGAGATATCTTGGGGAAAAATATCGAACGATTTGAAGACGAGGGTAATACATTTCGGAGAAATTAGTGAAATCTCCAATTCACCAAAGGGGTACCCCTTTCAGAAATCTTCGATTTCTCTAATATGGATTCGAGCAATGTTTTGATAGTGAATACTAAAGAATATGCGAGGGTCATGGGCACAAAAGTTGTAGGCCTATGTCTTAGGGTTCTATGTATAACATTTCGTGCAAATCCGAGTTGTGTATAGGTTGATAAAGTCAAAATACTTAGAGATGTACGAATATAAGGAAAAAAGTTGCGAAAATTGCCATAAAAAAGGGGAATTTTTTTTGAAATGTTGACTTAAGGCTCCGTTTCGACTCCAATAGATTCATTTACCCACGAGATCTCTTGGGGGAAAATATCGAACGATTTGAAGACGAGGGTAATACATTTCGGAGAAATTAGTGAAATCTCCAATTCACCAAAGGGGTACCCCTTTCAGAAATCTTCGATTTCTCTAATATGGATTCGAGCAATGTTTTGATAGTGAATACTAAAGAATATGCGAGGGCCATGGGCACAAAAGTTGTACGCCTATGTCTTAGGGTTCTATGTATAACATTTCGTGCAAATATGAGGTGTGTAGAGGGTGATACAGTCAAAATACTGAGAGATGTACGAATATAAGGAAAAAACTTGCAAAAATTGCCATATAAAAGGGGAATTTTTTTTTAAATGTTGACTTAAGGCTCCGTTTCGACTCCAATAGATTCATTTACCCACGAGATCTCTTGGGGGAAAATATCGAACGATTTGAAGATGAGGGTAATACATTTCGGAGAAATTAGTGAAATCTCCAATTCACCAAAGGGGTACCCCTTTCAGAAATCTTCGATTTCTCTAATATGGATTCGAGCAATGTTTTGATAGTGAATACTAAAGAATATGCGAGGGTCATGGGCACAAAAGTTGTAGACCTATGTCTTAGGGTTCTATGTATAAAAATTCGTGCAAATCCTAGGTGTGTAGAGGGTGATACAGTCAAAATACTTAGTGATGTACGAATATAAGGAAAAAAGTTGCGAAAATTTCCATAAAAAAGGGGAATTTTTTTTGAAATGTTGACTTAAGGCTCCGTTTCGACTCCAATAGATTCATTTACCCACGAGATATATTGGGGGAAAATATCGAACGATTTGAAGACGAGGGTAATACATTTCGGAGAAATTAGTGAAATCTCCAATTCACCAAAGGGGTACCCCTTTCAGAAATCTTCGATTTCTCTAATATGGATTCGAGCAATGTTTTGATAGTGAATACTAAAGAATATGCGAGGGTCATGGGCACAAAAGTTGTAGGCCTATGTCTTAGGGTTCTATGTATAAAAATTCGTACAAATCCTAGGTTTGTAGAGGGTGATACAGTCAAAATACTTAGAGATGTACGAATATAAGGAAAAACTTGCGAAAATTGCCATAAAAAAGGGGAATTTTTTTTTAAATGTTGACTTAAGGCTCCGTTTCGACTCCAATAGATTCATTTACCCACGAGATCTCTTGGGGGAAAATATCGAACGATTTGAAGATGAGGGTAATACATTTCGGAGAAATTAGTGAAATCTCCAATTCACCAAAGGGGTACCCCTTTCAGAAATCTTCGATTTCTCTAATATGGATTCGAGCAATGTTTTGATAGTGAATACTAAAGAATATGCGAGGGTCATGGGCACAAAAGTTGTAGACCTATGTCTTAGGGTTCTATGTATAAAAATTCGTGCAAATCCTAGGTGTGTAGAGGGTGATACAGTCAAAATACTTAGTGATGTACGAATATAAGGAAAAAACTTGCGAAAATTGCCATATAAAAGGGGAATTTTTTTTGAAATGTTGACTTAAGGCTCCGTTTCGACTCCAATAGATTCATTTACCCACGAGATCTCTTGGGGGAAAATATTGAACGATGTGAAGACGAGGGTAATACATTTCGGAGAAATTAGTGAAATCTCCAATTCACCAAAGGGGTACCCCTTTCAGAAATCTTCGATTTCTCTAATATGGATTCGAGCAATGTTTTGATAGTGAATACTAAAGAATATGCGAGGGTCATGGGCACTAAAGTTGTAGGCCTATGTCTTAGGGTTCTATGTATAAAAATTCGTGTAAATCCGAGTTGTGTAGAGGGTGATACAGTCAAAATACTGAGAGATGTACGAATATAAGGAAAAAACTTGCGAAAATTGCCATATAAAAGGGGAATTTTTTTTGAAATGTTGACTTAAGGCTCCGTTTCGACTCCAATAGATTCATTTACCCACGAGATCTCTTGGGGAAAAATATCGAACGATTTGAAGACGAGGGTAATACATTTCGGAGAAATTAGTGAAATCTCCAATTCACCAATAGGGTACCCCTTTCAGAAATCTTCGATTTCTCTAATATGGATTCGAGCAATGTTTTGATAGTGAATACTAAAGAATATGCGAGGGCCATGGGCACAAAATTTGTACGCCTATGTCTTAGGGTTCTATGTATAATATTTCGTGCAATTCCGAGTTGTGTATAGGTTGATAAAGTCAAAATACTTAGAGATGTACGAATATACGGAAAAAACTTGCGAAAATTGCCAAAAAAAAGGGGAATTTTTTTTGAAATGTTGACTTAAGGCTCCGTTTCGACTCCAATAGATTCATTTACCCACGAGATCTCTTGGGGAAAAATATCGAACGATTTGAAGACGAGGGTAATACATTTCGGAGAAATTAGTGAAATCTCCAATTCACCAAAGGGGTACCCCTTTCAGAAATCTTCGATTTCTCTAATATGGATTCGAGCAATGTTTTGATAGTGAATAATAAAGAATATGCGAGGGTCATGGGCACAAAAGTTGTAGGCCTATGTCTTAGGGTTCTATGTATAACATTTCGTGCAAATCCGAGTTGTGTAGAGGGTGATACAGTCAAAATACTGAGAGATGTACGAATATAAGGAAAAAAGTTGCGAAAATTTCCATAAAAAAGGGGAATTTTTTTTGAAATGTTGACTTAAGGCTCCGTTTCGACTCCAATAGATTCATTTACCCACGAGATATCTTGGGGGAAAATATCGAACGATTTGAAGACGAGGGTAATACATTTCGGAGAAATTAGTGAAATCTCCAATTCACCAAAGGGGTACCCCTTTCAGAAATCTTCGATTTCTCTAATATGGATTCGAGCAATGTTTTGATAGTGAATACTAAAGAATATGCGAGGGTCATGGGCACAAAAGTTGTAGGCCTATGTCTTAGGGTTCTATGTATAACATTTCGTGCAAATCCGAGTTGTGTATAGGTTGATAAAGTCAAAATACTTAGAGATGTACGAATATAAGGAAAAAAGTTGCGAAAATTGCCATAAAAAAGGGGAATTTATTTTGAAATGTTGACTTAAGGCTCCGTTTCGACTCCAATAGATTCATTTACCCACGAGATCTCTTGGGGAAAAATATCGAACGATTTGAAGACGAGGGTAATACATTTCGGAGAAATTAGTGAAATCTCCAATTCACCAAAGGGGTACCCCTTTCAGAAATCTTCGATTTCTCTAATATGGATTCGAGCAATGTTTTGATAGTGAATACTAAAGAATATGCGAGGGCCATGGGCACAAAAGTTGTAGGCCTATGTCTTAGGGTTCTATGTATAAAAATTCGTACAAATCCTAGGTTCGTAGAGGGTGATACAGTCAAAATACTTAGAGATGTACGAATATAAGGAAAAAAGTTGCGAAAATTGCCATAAAAAAGGGGAATTTATTTTGAAATGTTGACTTAAGGCTCCGTTTCGACTCCAATAGATTCATTTACCCACGAGATCTCTTGGGGAAAAATATCGAACGATTTGAAGACGAGGGTAATACATTTCGGAGAAATTAGTGAAATCTCCAATTCACCAAAGGGGTACCCCTTTCAGAAATCTTCGATTTCTCTAATATGGATTCGAGCAATGTTTTGATAGTGAATACTAAAGAATATGCGAGGGCCATGGGCACAAAAGTTGTAGGCCTATGTCTTAGGGTTCTATGTATAAAAATTCGTACAAATCCTAGGTTCGTAGAGGGTGATACAGTCAAAATACTTAGAGATGTACGAATATAGGGAAAAAACTTGCGAAAATTGCCATGAAAAAGGGGAATTTTTTTTGAAATGTTGACTTAAGGCTCCGTTTCGACTCCAATAGATTCATTTACCCACGAGATCTCTTGGGGGAAAATATCGAACGATTTGAAGACGAGGGTAATACATTTCGGAGAAATTAGTGAAATCTCCAATTCACCAAAGGGGTACCCCTTTCAGAAATCTTCGATTTCTCTAATATGGATTCGAGCAATGTTTTGATAGTGAATACTAAAGAATATGCGAGGGCCATGGGCACAAAAGTTGTAGGCCTATGTCTTAGGGTTCTATGTATAAAAATTCGTACAAATCCTAGGTTCGTAGAGGGTGATACAGTCAAAATACTTAGAGATGTACGAATATAAGGAAAAAAGTTGCGAAAATTGCCATAAAAAAGGGGAATTTATTTTGAAATGTTGACTTAAGGCTCCGTTTCGACTCCAATAGATTCATTTACCCACGAGATCTCTTGGGGAAAAATATCGAACGATTTGAAGACGAGGGTAATACATTTCGGAGAAATTAGTGAAATCTCCAATTCACCAAAGGGGTACCCCTTTCAGAAATCTTCGATTTCTCTAATATGGATTCGAGCAATGTTTTGATAGTGAATACTAAAGAATATGCGAGGGCCATGGGCACAAAAGTTGTAGGCCTATGTCTTAGGGTTCTATGTATAAAAATTCGTACAAATCCTAGGTTCGTAGAGGGTGATACAGTCAAAATACTTAGAGATGTACGAATATAGGGAAAAAACTTGCGAAAATTGCCATGAAAAAGGGGAATTTTTTTTGAAATGTTGACTTAAGGCTCCGTTTCGACTCCAATAGATTCATTTACCCACGAGATCTCTTGGGGGAAAATATCGAACGATTTGAAGACGAGGGTAATACATTTCGGAGAAATTAGTGAAATCTCCAATTCACCAAAGGGGTACCCCTTTCAGAAATCTTCGATTTCTCTAATATGGATTCGAGCAATGTTTTGATAGTGAATACTAAAGAATATGCGAGGGTCATGGGCACAAAAGTTGTAGGCCTATGTCTTAGGGTTCTATGTATAACATTTCGTGCAAATCCGAGTTGTGTATAGGTTGATAAAGTCAAAATACTTAGAGATGTACGAATATAAGGAAAAAAGTTGCGAAAATTGCCATAAAAAAGGGGAATTTTTTTTGAAATGTTGACTTAAGGCTCCGTTTCGACTCCAATAGATTCATTTACCCACGAGATCTCTTGGGGAAAAATATCGAACGATTTGAAGACGAGGGTAATACATTTCGGAGAAATTAGTGAAATCTCCAATTCACCAAAGGGGTACCCCTTTCAGAAATCTTCGATTTCTCTAATATGGATTCGAGCAATGTTTTGATAGTGAATACTAAAGAATATGCGAGGGCCATGGGCACAAAAGTTGTAGGCCTATGTCTTAGGGTTCTATGTATAAAAATTCGTACAAATCCTAGGTTTGTAGTGGGTGATACAGTCAAAATACTTAGAGATGTACGAATATAAGGAAAAAACTTGCGAAAATTGCCATAAAAAAGGGGAATTTTTTTTGAAATGTTGACTTAAGGCTCCGTTTCGACTCCAATAGATTCATTTACCCACGAGATCTCTTGGGGGAAAATATCGAACGATTTGAAGACGAGGGTAATACATTTCAGAGAAATTAGTGAAATCTCCAATTCACCAAAGGGGTACCCCTTTCAGAAATCTTCGATTTCTCTAATATGGATTCGAGCAATGTTTTGATAGTGAATACTAAAGAATATGCGAGGGTCATGGGCACAAAAGTTGTAGGACTATGTCTTAGGGTTCTATGTATAAAATTTCGTGCAAATCCTAGGTGTGTAGAGGGTGATACAGTCAAAATACTTAGAGATGTACGAATATAAGGAAAAAACTTGCGAAAATTGCCATAAAAAAGGGGAATTTTTTTTGAAATGTTGACTTAAGGCTCCGTTTCGACTCCAATAGATTCATTTACCCACGAGATCTCTTGGGGGAAAATATCGAATGATTTGAAGATGAGGGTAATACATTTCGGAGAAATTAGTGAAATCTCCAATTCACCAAAGGGGTACCCCTTTCAGAAATCTTCGATTTCTCTAATATGGATTCGAGCAATGTTTTGATAGTGAATACTAAAGAATATGCGAGGGTCATGGGCACAAAAGTTGTAGACCTATGTCTTAGGGTTCTATGTATAAAAATTCGTGCAAATCCTAGGTGTGTAGAGGGTGATACAGTCAAAATACTGAGTGATGTACGAATATAAGGAAAAAAGTTGCGAAAATTTCCATAAAAAAGGGGAATTTTTTTTGAAATGTTGACTTAAGGCTCCGTTTCGACTCCAATAGATTCATTTACCCACGAGATCTCTTGGGGGAAAATATCGAACGATTTGAAGACGAGGGTAATACATTTCGGAGAAATTAGTGAAATCTCCAATTCACCAAAGGGGTACCCCTTTCAGAAATCTTCGATTTCTCTAATATGGATTCGAGCAATGTTTTGATAGTGAATACTAAAGAATCTGCGAGGGTCATGGGCACAAAAGTTGTAGGCCTATGTCTTAGGGTTCTATGTATAACATTTCGTGCAAATCCTAGGTGTGTAGAGGGTGATACAGTCAAAATACTTAGAGATGTACGAATATAAGGAAAAAAGTTGCGAAAATTGCCATAAAAAAGGGGAATTTTTTTTGAAATGTTGACTTAAGGCTCCGTTTCGACTCCAATAGATTCATTTACCCACGAGATATCTTGGGGAAAAATATCGAACGATTTGAAGACGAGGGTAATACATTTCGGAGAAATTAGTTAAATCTCCAATTCACCAAAGGGGTACCCCTTTCAGAAATCTTCGATTTCTCTAATATGGATTCGAGCAATGTTTTGATAGTGAATACTAAAGAATATGCGAGGGCCATGGGCACAAAAGTTGTAGGCCTATGTCTTAGGGTTCTATGTATAAAAATTCGTACAAATCCTAGGTTTGTAGAGGGTGATACAGTCAAAATACTTAGAGATGTACGAATATAAGGAAAAAACTTGCGAAAATTGCCATAAAAAAGGGGAATTTTTTTTGAAATGTTGACTTAAGGCTCCGTTTCGACTCCAATAGATTCATTTACCCACGAGATCTCTTGGGGGAAAATATCGAACGATTTGAAGACGAGGGTAATACATTTCGGAGAAATTAGTGAAATCTCCAATTCACCAAAGGGGTACCCCTTTCAGAAATCTTCGATTTCTCTAATATGGATTCGAGCAATGTTTTGATAGTGAATACTAAAGAATATGCGAGGGCCATGGGCACAAAAGTTGTAGGCCTATGTCTTAGGGTTCTATGTATAAAAATTCGTACAAATCCTAGGTTTGTAGTGGGTGATACAGTCAAAATACTTAGAGATGTACGAATATAAGGAAAAAACTTGCGAAAATTGCCATAAAAAAGGGGAATTTTTTTTGAAATGTTGACTTAAGGCTCCGTTTCGACTCCAATAGATTCATTTACCCACGAGATCTCTTGGGGGAAAATATCGAACGATTTGAAGACGAGGGTAATACATTTCAGAGAAATTAGTGAAATCTCCAATTCACCAAAGGGGTACCCCTTTCAGAAATCTTCGATTTCTCTAATATGGATTCGAGCAATGTTTTGATAGTGAATACTAAAGAATATGCGAGGGCCATGGGCACAAAAGTTGTAGGCCTATGTCTTAGGGTTCTATGTATAAAAATTCGTACAAATCCTAGGTTTGTAGTGGGTGATACAGTCAAAATACTTAGAGATGTACGAATATAAGGAAAAAACTTGCGAAAATTGCCATAAAAAAGGGGAATTTTTTTTGAAATGTTGACTTAAGGCTCCGTTTCGACTCCAATAGATTCATTTACCCACGAGATCTCTTGGGGGAAAATATCGAACGATTTGAAGACGAGGGTAATACATTTCAGAGAAATTAGTGAAATCTCCAATTCACCAAAGGGGTACCCCTTTCAGAAATCTTCGATTTCTCTAATATGGATTCGAGCAATGTTTTGATAGTGAATACTAAAGAATATGCGAGGGTCATGGGCACAAAAGTTGTAGGACTATGTCTTAGGGTTCTATGTATAAAATTTCGTGCAAATCCTAGGTGTGTAGAGGGTGATACAGTCAAAATACTTAGAGATGTACGAATATAAGGAAAAAACTTGCGAAAATTGCCATAAAAAAGGGGAATTTTTTTTGAAATGTTGACTTAAGGCTCCGTTTCGACTCCAATAGATTCATTTACCCACGAGATCTCTTGGGGGAAAATATCGAACGATTTGAAGATGAGGGTAATACATTTCGGAGAAATTAGTGAAATCTCCAATTCACCAAAGGGGTACCCCTTTCAGAAATCTTCGATTTCTCTAATATGGATTCGAGCAATGTTTTGATAGTGAATACTAAAGAATATGCGAGGGTCATGGGCACAAAAGTTGTAGACCTATGTCTTAGGGTTCTATGTATAAAAATTCGTGCAAATCCTAGGTGTGTAGAGGGTGATACAGTCAAAATACTGAGTGATGTACGAATATAAGGAAAAAAGTTGCGAAAATTTCCATAAAAAAGGGGAATTTTTTTTGAAATGTTGACTTAAGGCTCCGTTTCGACTCCAATAGATTCATTTACCCACGAGATCTCTTGGGGGAAAATATCGAACGATTTGAAGACGAGGGTAATACATTTCGGAGAAATTAGTGAAATCTCCAATTCACCAAAGGGGTACCCCTTTCAGAAATCTTCGATTTCTCTAATATGGATTCGAGCAATGTTTTGATAGTGAATACTAAAGAATCTGCGAGGGTCATGGGCACAAAAGTTGTAGGCCTATGTCTTAGGGTTCTATGTATAACATTTCGTGCAAATCCGAGTTGTGTATAGGTTGATAAAGTCAAAATACTTAGAGATGTACGAATATAAGGAAAAAAGTTGCGAAAATTGCCATAAAAAAGGGGAATTTTTTTTGAAATGTTGACTTAAGGCTCCTTTTCGACTCCAATAGATTCATTTACCCACGAGATCTCTTGGGGGAAAATATCGAACGATTTGAAGATGAGGGTAATACATTTCGGAGAAATTAGTGAAATCTCCAATTCACCAAAGGGGTACCCCTTTCAGAAATCTTCGATTTCTCTAATATGGATTCGAGCAATGTTTTGATAGTGAATACTAAAGAATATGCGAGGGCCATGGGCACAAAAGTTGTAGGCCTATGTCTTAGGGTTCTATGTATAAAAATTCGTACAAATCCTAGGTTCGTAGAGGGTGATACAGTCAAAATACTTAGAGATGTACGAATATAGGGAAAAAACTTGCGAAAATTGCCATGAAAAAGGGGAATTTTTTTTGAAATGTTGACTTAAGGCTCCGTTTCGACTCCAATAGATTCATTTACCCACGAGATCTCTTGGGGGAAAATATCGAACGATTTGAAGACGAGGGTAATACATTTCGGAGAAATTAGTGAAATCTCCAATTCACCAAAGGGGTACCCCTTTCAGAAATCTTCGATTTCTCTAATATGGATTCGAGCAATGTTTTGATAGTGAATACTAAAGAATATGCGAGGGTCATGGGCACAAAAGTTGTAGGCCTATGTCTTAGGGTTCTATGTATAACATTTCGTGCAAATCCGAGTTGTGTATAGGTTGATAAAGTCAAAATACTTAGAGATGTACGAATATAAGGAAAAAAGTTGCGAAAATTGCCATAAAAAAGGGGAATTTTTTTTGAAATGTTGACTTAAGGCTCCGTTTCGACTCCAATAGATTCATTTACCCACGAGATCTCTTGGGGAAAAATATCGAACGATTTGAAGACGAGGGTAATACATTTCGGAGAAATTAGTGAAATCTCCAATTCACCAAAGGGGTACCCCTTTCAGAAATCTTCGATTTCTCTAATATGGATTCGAGCAATGTTTTGATAGTGAATACTAAAGAATATGCGAGGGCCATGGGCACAAAAGTTGTAGGCCTATGTCTTAGGGTTCTATGTATAAAAATTCGTACAAATCCTAGGTTTGTAGTGGGTGATACAGTCAAAATACTTAGAGATGTACGAATATAAGGAAAAAACTTGCGAAAATTGCCATAAAAAAGGGGAATTTTTTTTGAAATGTTGACTTAAGGCTCCGTTTCGACTCCAATAGATTCATTTACCCACGAGATCTCTTGGGGGAAAATATCGAACGATTTGAAGACGAGGGTAATACATTTCAGAGAAATTAGTGAAATCTCCAATTCACCAAAGGGGTACCCCTTTCAGAAATCTTCGATTTCTCTAATATGGATTCGAGCAATGTTTTGATAGTGAATACTAAAGAATATGCGAGGGTCATGGGCACAAAAGTTGTAGGACTATGTCTTAGGGTTCTATGTATAAAATTTCGTGCAAATCCTAGGTGTGTAGAGGGTGATACAGTCAAAATACTTAGAGATGTACGAATATAAGGAAAAAACTTGCGAAAATTGCCATAAAAAAGGGGAATTTTTTTTGAAATGTTGACTTAAGGCTCCGTTTCGACTCCAATAGATTCATTTACCCACGAGATCTCTTGGGGGAAAATATCGAACGATTTGAAGACGAGGGTAATACATTTCGGAGAAATTAGTGAAATCTCCAATTCACCAAAGGGGTACCCCTTTCAGAAATCTTCGATTTCTCTAATATGGATTCGAGCAATGTTTTGATAGTGAATACTAAAGAATCTGCGAGGGTCATGGGCACAAAAGTTGTAGGCCTATGTCTTAGGGTTCTATGTATAACATTTCGTGCAAATCCTAGGTGTGTAGAGGGTGATACAGTCAAAATACTTAGAGATGTACGAATATAAGGAAAAAAGTTGCGAAAATTGCCATAAAAAAGGGGAATTTTTTTTGAAATGTTGACTTAAGGCTCCGTTTCGACTCCAATAGATTCATTTACCCACGAGATATCTTGGGGAAAAATATCGAACGATTTGAAGACGAGGGTAATACATTTCGGAGAAATTAGTTAAATCTCCAATTCACCAAAGGGGTACCCCTTTCAGAAATCTTCGATTTCTCTAATATGGATTCGAGCAATGTTTTGATAGTGAATACTAAAGAATATGCGAGGGCCATGGGCACAAAAGTTGTAGGCCTATGTCTTAGGGTTCTATGTATAAAAATTCGTACAAATCCTAGGTTTGTAGAGGGTGATACAGTCAAAATACTTAGAGATGTACGAATATAAGGAAAAAACTTGCGAAAATTGCCATAAAAAAGGGGAATTTTTTTTGAAATGTTGACTTAAGGCTCCGTTTCGACTCCAATAGATTCATTTACCCACGAGATCTCTTGGGGGAAAATATCAAACGATTTGAAGACGAGGGTAATACATTTCGGAGAAATTAGTGAAATCTCCAATTCACCAAAGGGGTACCCCTTTCAGAAATCTTCGATTTCTCTAATATGGATTCGAGCAATGTTTTGATAGTGAATACTAAAGAATATGCGAGGGCCATGGGCACAAAAGTTGTAGGCCTATGTCTTAGGGTTCTATGTATAAAAATTCGTACAAATCCTAGGTTTGTAGTGGGTGATACAGTCAAAATACTTAGAGATGTACGAATATAAGGAAAAAACTTGCGAAAATTGCCATAAAAAAGGGGAATTTTTTTTGAAATGTTGACTTAAGGCTCCGTTTCGACTCCAATAGATTCATTTACCCACGAGATCTCTTGGGGGAAAATATCGAACGATTTGAAGACGAGGGTAATACATTTCAGAGAAATTAGTGAAATCTCCAATTCACCAAAGGGGTACCCCTTTCAGAAATCTTCGATTTCTCTAATATGGATTCGAGCAATGTTTTGATAGTGAATACTAAAGAATATGCGAGGGCCATGGGCACAAAAGTTGTAGGCCTATGTCTTAGGGTTCTATGTATAAAAATTCGTACAAATCCTAGGTTTGTAGTGGGTGATACAGTCAAAATACTTAGAGATGTACGAATATAAGGAAAAAACTTGCGAAAATTGCCATAAAAAAGGGGAATTTTTTTTGAAATGTTGACTTAAGGCTCCGTTTCGACTCCAATAGATTCATTTACCCACGAGATCTCTTGGGGGAAAATATCGAACGATTTGAAGACGAGGGTAATACATTTCAGAGAAATTAGTGAAATCTCCAATTCACCAAAGGGGTACCCCTTTCAGAAATCTTCGATTTCTCTAATATGGATTCGAGCAATGTTTTGATAGTGAATACTAAAGAATATGCGAGGGTCATGGGCACAAAAGTTGTAGGACTATGTCTTAGGGTTCTATGTATAAAATTTCGTGCAAATCCTAGGTGTGTAGAGGGTGATACAGTCAAAATACTTAGAGATGTACGAATATAAGGAAAAAACTTGCGAAAATTGCCATAAAAAAGGGGAATTTTTTTTGAAATGTTGACTTAAGGCTCCGTTTCGACTCCAATAGATTCATTTACCCACGAGATCTCTTGGGGGAAAATATCGAACGATTTGAAGATGAGGGTAATACATTTCGGAGAAATTAGTGAAATCTCCAATTCACCAAAGGGGTACCCCTTTCAGAAATCTTCGATTTCTCTAATATGGATTCGAGCAATGTTTTGATAGTGAATACTAAAGAATATGCGAGGGTCATGGGCACAAAAGTTGTAGACCTATGTCTTAGGGTTCTATGTATAAAAATTCGTGCAAATCCTAGGTGTGTAGAGGGTGATACAGTCAAAATACTGAGTGATGTACGAATATAAGGAAAAAAGTTGCGAAAATTTCCATAAAAAAGGGGAATTTTTTTTGAAATGTTGACTTAAGGCTCCGTTTCGACTCCAATAGATTCATTTACCCACGAGATCTCTTGGGGGAAAATATCGAACGATTTGAAGACGAGGGTAATACATTTCGGAGAAATTAGTGAAATCTCCAATTCACCAAAGGGGTACCCCTTTCAGAAATCTTCGATTTCTCTAATATGGATTCGAGCAATGTTTTGATAGTGAATACTAAAGAATCTGCGAGGGTCATGGGCACAAAAGTTGTAGGCCTATGTCTTAGGGTTCTATGTATAACATTTCGTGCAAATCCGAGTTGTGTATAGGTTGATAAAGTCAAAATACTTAGAGATGTACGAATATAAGGAAAAAAGTTGCGAAAATTGCCATAAAAAAGGGGAATTTTTTTTGAAATGTTGACTTAAGGCTCCTTTTCGACTCCAATAGATTCATTTACCCACGAGATCTCTTGGGGGAAAATATCGAACGATTTGAAGATGAGGGTAATACATTTCGGAGAAATTAGTGAAATCTCCAATTCACCAAAGGGGTACCCCTTTCAGAAATCTTCGATTTCTCTAATATGGATTCGAGCAATGTTTTGATAGTGAATACTAAAGAATATGCGAGGGCCATGGGCACAAAAGTTGTAGGCCTATGTCTTAGGGTTCTATGTATAAAAATTCGTACAAATCCTAGGTTTGTAGAGGGTGATACAGTCAAAATACTTAGAGATGTACGAATATAAGGAAAAAACTTGCGAAAATTGCCATAAAAAAGGGGAATTTTTTTTGAAATGTTGACTTAAGGCTCCGTTTCGACTCCAATAGATTCATTTACCCACGAGATCTCTTGGGGGAAAATATCGAACGATTTGAAGACGAGGGTAATACATTTCGGAGAAATTAGTGAAATCTCCCATTCACCAAAGGGGTACCCCTTTCAGAAATCTTCGATTTCTCTAATATGGATTCGAGCAATGTTTTGATAGTGAATACTAAAGAATATGCGAGGGCCATGGGCACAAAAGTTGTACGCCTATGTCTTAGGGTTCTATGTATAACATTTCGTGCAAATATGAGGTGTGTAGAGGGTGATACAGTCAAAATACTGAGAGATGTACGTATATAAGGAAAAAACTTGCGAAAATTGCCAAAAAAAAGGGGAATTTTTTTTGAAATGTTGACTTAAGGCTCCGTTTCGACTCCAATAGATTCATTTACCCACGAGATCTCTTGGGGAAAAATATCGAACGATTTGAAGACGAGGGTAATACATTTCAGAGAAATTAGTGAAATCTCCAATTCACCAAAGGGGTACCCCTTTCAGAAACTTCGATTTCTCTAATATGGATTCGAGCAATGTTTTGATAGTGAATACTAAAGAATATGCGAGGGTCATGGGCACAAAAGTTGTAGGCCTATGTCTTAGGGTTCTATGTATAAAAATTCGTGCAAATCCTAGGTGTGTAGAGGGTGATACAGTCAAAATACTGAGAGATGTACGAATATAAGGAAAAAACTTGCGAAAATTTCCATAAAAAAGGGGAATTTTTTTTGAAATGTTGACTTAAGGCTCCGTTTCGACTCCAATAGATTCATTTACCCACGAGATCTCTTGGGGGAAAATATTGAACGATTTGAAGAGGAGGGTAATACATTTCGGAGAAATTAGTGAAATCTCCAATTCACCAAAGGGGTACCCCTTTCAGAAACTTCGATTTCTCTAATATGGATTCGAGCAATGTTTTGATAGTGAATACTAAAGAATATGCGAGGGTCATGGGCATAAAAGTTGTAGGCCTATGTCTTAGGGTTCTATGTATAACATTTCGTGCAAATCCGAGTTGTGTAGAGGGTGATACAGTCAAAATACTGAGAGATGTACGAATATAAGGAAAAAAGTTGCGAAAATTTCCATAAAAAAGGGGAATTTTTTTTGAAATGTTGACTTAAGGCTCCGTTTCGACTCCAATAGATTCATTTACCCACGAGATATCTTGGGGGAAAATATCGAACGATTTGAAGACGAGGGTAATACATTTAAGAGAAATTAGTGAAATCTCCAATTCACCAAAGGGGTACCCCTTTCAGAAATCTTCGATTTCTCTAATATGGATTCGAGCAATGTTTTGATAGTGAATACTAAAGAATATGCGAGGGTCATGGGCACAAAAGTTGTAGGCCTATGTCTTAGGGTTCTATGTATAACATTTCGTGCAAATCCGAGTTGTGTATAGATTGATAAAGTCAAAATACTTAGAGATGTACGAATATAAGGAAAAAACTTGCGAAAATTGCCATATAAAAGGGGAATTTTTTTTGAAATGTTGACTTAAGGCTCCGTTTCGACTCCAATAGATTCATTTACCCACGAGATCTCTTGGGGGAAAATATCGAACGATTTGAAGACGAGGGTAATACATTTCAGAGAAATTAGTGAAATCTCCAATTCACCAAAGGGGTACCCCTTTCAGAAATCTTCGATTTCTCTAATATGGATTCGAGCAATGTTTTGATAGTGAATACTAAAGAATATGCGAGGGCCATGGGCACAAAAGTTGTAGGCCTATGTCTTAGGGTTCTATGTATAAAAATTCGTACAAATCCTAGGTTTGTAGTGGGTGATACAGTCAAAATACTTAGAGATGTACGAATATAAGGAAAAAACTTGCGAAAATTGCCATAAAAAAGGGGAATTTTTTTTGAAATGTTGACTTAAGGCTCCGTTTCGACTCCAATAGATTCATTTACCCACGAGATCTCTTGGGGGAAAATATCGAACGATTTGAAGACGAGGGTAATACATTTCAGAGAAATTAGTGAAATCTCCAATTCACCAAAGGGGTACCCCTTTCAGAAATCTTCGATTTCTCTAATATGGATTCGAGCAATGTTTTGATAGTGAATACTAAAGAATATGCGAGGGTCATGGGCACAAAAGTTGTAGGACTATGTCTTAGGGTTCTATGTATAAAATTTCGTGCAAATCCTAGGTGTGTAGAGGGTGATACAGTCAAAATACTTAGAGATGTACGAATATAAGGAAAAAACTTGCGAAAATTGCCATAAAAAAGGGGAATTTTTTTTGAAATGTTGACTTAAGGCTCCGTTTCGACTCCAATAGATTCATTTACCCACGAGATCTCTTGGGGGAAAATATCGAACGATTTGAAGATGAGGGTAATACATTTCGGAGAAATTAGTGAAATCTCCAATTCACCAAAGGGGTACCCCTTTCAGAAATCTTCGATTTCTCTAATATGGATTCGAGCAATGTTTTGATAGTGAATACTAAAGAATATGCGAGGGTCATGGGCACAAAAGTTGTAGACCTATGTCTTAGGGTTCTATGTATAAAAATTCGTGCAAATCCTAGGTGTGTAGAGGGTGATACAGTCAAAATACTGAGTGATGTACGAATATAAGGAAAAAAGTTGCGAAAATTTCCATAAAAAAGGGGAATTTTTTTTGAAATGTTGACTTAAGGCTCCGTTTCGACTCCAATAGATTCATTTACCCACGAGATCTCTTGGGGGAAAATATCGAACGATTTGAAGACGAGGGTAATACATTTCGGAGAAATTAGTGAAATCTCCAATTCACCAAAGGGGTACCCCTTTCAGAAATCTTCGATTTCTCTAATATGGATTCGAGCAATGTTTTGATAGTGAATACTAAAGAATCTGCGAGGGTCATGGGCACAAAAGTTGTAGGCCTATGTCTTAGGGTTCTATGTATAACATTTCGTGCAAATCCGAGTTGTGTATAGGTTGATAAAGTCAAAATACTTAGAGATGTACGAATATAAGGAAAAAAGTTGCGAAAATTGCCATAAAAAAGGGGAATTTTTTTTGAAATGTTGACTTAAGGCTCCTTTTCGACTCCAATAGATTCATTTACCCACGAGATCTCTTGGGGGAAAATATCGAACGATTTGAAGATGAGGGTAATACATTTCGGAGAAATTAGTGAAATCTCCAATTCACCAAAGGGGTACCCCTTTCAGAAATCTTCGATTTCTCTAATATGGATTCGAGCAATGTTTTGATAGTGAATACTAAAGAATATGCGAGGGCCATGGGCACAAAAGTTGTAGGCCTATGTCTTAGGGTTCTATGTATAAAAATTCGTACAAATCCTAGGTTTGTAGAGGGTGATACAGTCAAAATACTTAGAGATGTACGAATATAAGGAAAAAACTTGCGAAAATTGCCATAAAAAAGGGGAATTTTTTTTGAAATGTTGACTTAAGGCTCCGTTTCGACTCCAATAGATTCATTTACCCACGAGATCTCTTGGGGGAAAATATCGAACGATTTGAAGACGAGGGTAATACATTTCGGAGAAATTAGTGAAATCTCCAATTCACCAAAGGGGTACCCCTTTCAGAAATCTTCGATTTCTCTAATATGGATTCGAGCAATGTTTTGATAGTGAATACTAAAGAATATGCGAGGGCCATGGGCACAAAAGTTGTACGCCTATGTCTTAGGGTTCTATGTATAACATTTCGTGCAAATATGAGGTGTGTAGAGGGTGATACAGTCAAAATACTGAGAGATGTACGTATATAAGGAAAAAACTTGCGAAAATTGCCAAAAAAAAGGGGAATTTTTTTTGAAATGTTGACTTAAGGCTCCGTTTCGACTCCAATAGATTCATTTACCCACGAGATCTCTTGGGGAAAAATATCGAACGATTTGAAGACGAGGGTAATACATTTCAGAGAAATTAGTGAAATCTCCAATTCACCAAAGGGGTACCCCTTTCAGAAACTTCGATTTCTCTAATATGGATTCGAGCAATGTTTTGATAGTGAATACTAAAGAATATGCGAGGGTCATGGGCACAAAAGTTGTAGGCCTATGTCTTAGGGTTCTATGTATAAAAATTCGTGCAAATCCTAGGTGTGTAGAGGGTGATACAGTCAAAATACTGAGAGATGTACGAATATAAGGAAAAAACTTGCGAAAATTTCCATAAAAAAGGGGAATTTTTTTTGAAATGTTGACTTAAGGCTCCGTTTCGACTCCAATAGATTCATTTACCCACGAGATCTCTTGGGGGAAAATATTGAACGATTTGAAGAGGAGGGTAATACATTTCGGAGAAATTAGTGAAATCTCCAATTCACCAAAGGGGTACCCCTTTCAGAAACTTCGATTTCTCTAATATGGATTCGAGCAATGTTTTGATAGTGAATACTAAAGAATATGCGAGGGTCATGGGCATAAAAGTTGTAGGCCTATGTCTTAGGGTTCTATGTATAACATTTCGTGCAAATCCGAGTTGTGTAGAGGGTGATACAGTCAAAATACTGAGAGATGTACGAATATAAGGAAAAAAGTTGCGAAAATTTCCATAAAAAAGGGGAATTTTTTTTGAAATGTTGACTTAAGGCTCCGTTTCGACTCCAATAGATTCATTTACCCACGAGATATCTTGGGGGAAAATATCGAACGATTTGAAGACGAGGGTAATACATTTAAGAGAAATTAGTGAAATCTCCAATTCACCAAAGGGGTACCCCTTTCAGAAATCTTCGATTTCTCTAATATGGATTCGAGCAATGTTTTGATAGTGAATACTAAAGAATATGCGAGGGTCATGGGCACAAAAGTTGTAGGCCTATGTCTTAGGGTTCTATGTATAACATTTCGTGCAAATCCGAGTTGTGTATAGATTGATAAAGTCAAAATACTTAGAGATGTACGAATATAAGGAAAAAACTTGCGAAAATTGCCATATAAAAGGGGAATTTTTTTTGAAATGTTGACTTAAGGCTCCGTTTCGACTCCAATAGATTCATTTACCCACGAGATCTCTTGGGGGAAAATATCGAACGATTTGAAGACGAGGGTAATACATTTCGGAGAAATTAGTGAAATCTCCAATTCACCAAAGGGGTACCCCTTTCAGAAATCTTCGATTTCTCTAATATGGATTCGAGCAATGTTTTGATAGTGAATACTAAAGAATATGCGAGGGTCATGGGCACAAAAGTTGTAGGCCTATGTCTTAGGGTTCTATGTATAACATTTCGTGCAAATCCGAGTTGTGTATAGGTTGATAAAGTCAAAATACTTAGAGATGTACGAATATAAGGAAAAAAGTTGCGAAAATTGCCATAAAAAAGGGGAATTTTTTTTGAAATGTTGACTTAAGGCTCCGTTTCGACTCCAATAGATTCATTTACCCACGAGATCTCTTGGGGAAAAATATCGAACGATTTGAAGACGAGGGTAATACATTTCGGAGAAATTAGTGAAATCTCCAATTCATCAAAGGGGTACCCCTTTCAGAAATCTTCGATTTCTCTAATATGGATTCGAGCAATGTTTTGATAGTGAATACTAAAGAATATGCGAGGGCCATGGGCACAAAAGTTGTAGGCCTATGTCTTAGGGTTCTATGTATAAAAATTCGTACAAATCCTAGGTTTGTAGAGGGTGATACAGTCAAAATACTTAGAGATGTACGAATATAAGGAAAAAACTTGCGAAAATTGCCATAAAAAAGGGGAATTTTTTTTGAAATGTTGACTTAAGGCTCCGTTTCGACTCCAATAGATTCATTTACCCACGAGATCTCTTGGGGGAAAATATCGAACGATTTGAAGACGAGGGTAATACATTTCGGAGAAATTAGTGAAATCTCCAATTCACCAAAGGGGTACCCCTATCAGAAATCTTCGATTTCTCTAATATGGATTCGAGCAATGTTTTGATAGTGAATACTAAAGAATATGCGAGGGCCATGGGCACAAAAGTTGTACGCCTATGTCTTAGGGTTCTATGTATAACATTTCGTGCAAATATGAGGTGTGTAGAGGGTGATACAGTCAAAATACTGAGAGATGTACGAATATAAGGAAAAAACTTGCGAAAATTGCCAAAAAAAAGGGGAATTTTTTTTGAAATGTTGACTTAAGGCAACGTTTCGACTCCAATAGATTCATTTACCCACGAGATCTCTTGGGGAAAAATATCGAACGATTTGAAGACGAGGGTAATACATTTCAGAGAAATTAGTGAAATCTCCAATTCACCAAAGGGGTACCCCTTTCAGAAACTTCGATTTCTCTAATATGGATTCGAGCAATGTTTTGATAGTGAATACTAAAGAATATGCGAGGGTCATGGGCACAAAAGTTGTAGGCCTATGTCTTAGGGTTCTATGTATAAAAATTCGTGTAAATCCGAGTTGTGTAGAGGGTGATACAGTCAAAATACTGAGAGATGTACGAATATAAGGAAAAAACTTGCGAAAATTGCCATATAAAAGGGGAATTTTTTTTGAAATGTTGACTTAAGGCTCCGTTTTGACTCCAATAGATTCATTTACCCACGAGATCTCTTGGGGAAAAATATCGAACGATTTGAAGACGAGGGTAATACATTTCAGAGAAATTAGTGAAATCTCCAATTCATCAAAGGGGTACCCCTTTCAGAAACTTCGATTTCTCTAATATGGATTCGAGCAATGTTTTGATAGTGAATACTAAAGAATATGCGAGGGCCATGGGCACAAAATTTGTACGCCTATGTCTTAGGGTTCTTTCTATAACATTTCGTGCAAATCCGAGTTGTGTAGAGGTTGATAAAGTCAAAATACTTAGAGATGTACGAATATACGGAAAAAACTTGCGAAAATTGCCAAAAAAAAGGGGAATTTTTTTTGAAATGTTGACTTAAGGCTCCGTTTCGACTCCAATAGATTCATTTACCCACGAGATCTCTTGGGGAAAAATATCGAACGATTTGAAGACGAGGGTAATACATTTCGGAGAAATTAGTGAAATCTCCAATTCACCAAAGGGGTACCCCTTTCAGAAATCTTCGATTTCTCTAATATGGATTCGAGCAATGTTTTGATAGTGAATAATAAAGAATATGCGAGGGTCATGGGCACAAAAGTTGTAGGCCTATGTCTTAGGGTTCTATGTATAACATTTCGTGCAAATCCGAGTTGTGTAGAGGGTGATACAGTCAAAATACTGAGAGATGTACGAATATAAGGAAAAAAGTTGCGAAAATTTCCATAAAAAAGGGGAATTTTTTTTGAAATGTTGACTTAAGGCTCCGTTTCGACTCCAATAGATTCATTTACCCACGAGATATCTTGGGGGAAAATATCGAACGATTTGAAGACGAGGGTAATACATTTCGGAGAAATTAGTGAAATCTCCAATTCACCAAAGGGGTACCCCTTTCAGAAATCTTCGATTTCTCTAATATGGATTCGAGCAATGTTTTGATAGTGAATACTAAAGAATATGCGAGGGTCATGGGCACAAAAGTTGTAGGCCTATGTCTTAGGGTTCTATGTATAACATTTCGTGAAATTCCTAGTTGTGTATAGATTGATAAAGTCAAAATACTTAGAGATGTACGAATATAAGGAAAAAACTTGCGAAAATTGCCATATAAAAGGGGAATTTTTTTTGAAATGTTGACTTAAGGCTCCGTTTCGACTCCAATAGATTCATTTACCCACGAGATCTCTTGGGGGAAAATATCGAACGATTTGAAGACGAGGGTAATACATTTCAGAGAAATTAGTGAAATCTCCAATTCACCAAAGGGGTACCCCTTTCAGAAATCTTCGATTTCTCTAATATGGATTCGAGCAATGTTTTGATAGTGAATACTAAAGAATATGCGAGGGTCATGGGCACAAAAGTTGTAGGCCTATGTCTTAGGGTTCTATGTATAACATTTCGTGCAAATCCGAGTTGTGTAGAGGGTGATACAGTCAAAATACTGAGAGATGTACGAATATAAGGAAAAAAGTTGCGAAAATTTCCATAAAAAAGGGGAATTTTTTTTGAAATGTTGACTTAAGGCTCCGTTTCGACTCCAATAGATTCATTTACCCACGAGATCTCTTGGGGGAAAATATCGAACGATTTGAAGACGAGGGTAATACATTTCGGAGAAATTAGTGAAATCTCCAATTCACCAAAGGGGTACCCCTTTCAGAAATCTTCGATTTCTCTAATATGGATTCGAGCAATGTTTTGATAGTGAATACTAAAGAATATGCGAGGGCCATGGGCACAAAAGTTGTAGGCCTATGTCTTAGGGTTCTATGTATAACATTTCGTACAAATCCTAGGTTTGTAGAGGGTGATACAGTCAAAATACTTAGAGATGTACGAATATAAGGAAAAAACTTGCGAAAATTGCCATATAAAAGGGGAATTTTTTTTGAAATGTTGACTTAAGGCTCCGTTTCGACTCCAATAGATTCATTTACCCACGAGATCTCTTGGGGGAAAATATCGAACGATTTGAAGACGAGGGTAATACATTTCGGAGAAATTAGTGAAATCTCCAATTCACCAAAGGGGTACCCCTATCAGAAATCTTCGATTTCTCTAATATGGATTCGAGCAATGTTTTGATAGTGAATACTAAAGAATATGCGAGGGCCATGGGCACAAAAGTTGTACGCCTATGTCTTAGGGTTCTATGTATAACATTTCGTGCAAATCCGAGTTGTGTATAGGTTGATAAAGTCAAAATACTTAGAGATGTACGAATATAAGGAAAAAAGTTGCGAAAATTGCCAAAAAAAAGGGGAATTTTTTTTGAAATGTTGACTTAAGGCTCCGTTTCGACTCCAATAGATTCATTTACCCACGAGATCTCTTGGGGAAAAATATCGAACGATTTGAAGACGAGGGTAATACATTTCGGAGAAATTAGTGAAATCTCCAATTCATCAAAGGGGTACCCCTTTCAGAAATCTTCGATTTCTCTAATATGGATTCGAGCAATGTTTTGATAGTGAATACTAAAGAATATGCGAGGGCCATGGGCACAAAAGTTGTAGGCCTATGTCTTAGGGTTCTATGTATAAAAATTCGTACAAATCCTAGGTTTGTAGAGGGTGATACAGTCAAAATACTTAGAGATGTACGAATATAAGGAAAAAACTTGCGAAAATTGCCATAAAAAAGTGGAATTTTTTTTGAAATGTTGACTTAAGGCTCCGTTTCGACTCCAATAGATTCATTTACCCACGAGATCTCTTGGGGGAAAATATCGAACGATTTGAAGACGAGGGTAATACATTTCGGAGAAAT
This sequence comes from Humulus lupulus, assembly GCF_963169125.1. NCBI lineage: Eukaryota > Viridiplantae > Streptophyta > Magnoliopsida > Rosales > Cannabaceae > Humulus > Humulus lupulus. Next base: position 311,713,425 of record NC_084793.1, on the reverse strand, counting down.
TAGTGAAATCTCCAATTCACCAAAGGGGTACCCCTATCAGAAATCTTCGATTTCTCTAATATGGATTCGAGCAATGTTTTGATAGTGAATACTAAAGAATATGCGAGGGCCATGGGCACAAAAGTTGTACGCCTATGTCTTAGGGTTCTATGTATAACATTTCGTGCAAATATGAGGTGTGTAGAGGGTGATAAAGTCAAAATACTGAGAGATGTACGAATATAAGGAAAAAACTTGCGAAAATTGCCAAAAAAAAGGGGAATTTTTTTTGAAATGTTGACTTAAGGCTCCGTTTCGACTCCAATAGATTCATTTACCCACGAGATCTCTTGGGGAAAAATATCGAACGATTTGAAGACGAGGGTAATACATTTCAGAGAAATTAGTGAAATCTCCAATTCATCAAAGGGGTACCCCTTTCAGAAACTTCGATTTCTCTAATATGGATTCGAGCAATGTTTTGATAGTGAATACTAAAGAATATGCGAGGGCCATGGGCACAAAAGTTGTAGGCCTATGTCTTAGGGTTCTATGTATAAAAATTCGTACAAATCCTAGGTTTGTAGAGGGTGATACAGTCAAAATACTTAGAGATGTACGAATATAAGGAAAAAACTTGCGAAAATTGCAATAAAAAAGTGGAATTTTTTTTGAAATGTTGACTTAAGGCTCCGTTTCGACTCCAATAGATTCATTTACCCACGAGATCTCTTGGGGGAAAATATCGAACGATTTGAAGACGAGGGTAATACATTTCAGAGAAATTAGTGAAATCTCCAATTCACCAAAGGGGTACCCCTATCAGAAATCTTCGATTTCTCTAATATGGATTCGAGCAATGTTTTGATAGTGAATACTAAAGAATATGCGAGGGCCATGGGCACAAAAGTTGTAGGCCTATGTCTTAGGGTTCTATGTATAACATTTCGTGCAAATCCGAGTTGTGTAGAGGGTGATACAGTCAAAATACTGAGAGATGTACGAATATAAGGAAAAAAGTTGCGAAAATTTCCATAAAAAAGGGGAATTTTTTTTGAAATGTTGACTTAAGGCTCCGTTTCGACTCCAATAGATTCATTTACCCACGAGATATCTTGGGGGAAAATATCGAACGATTTGAAGACGAGGGTAATACATTTCGGAGAAATTAGTGAAATCTCCAATTCACCAAAGGGGTACCCCTTTCAGAAATCTTCGATTTCTCTAATATGGATTCGAGCAATGTTTTGATAGTGAATACTAAAGAATATGCGAGGGTCATGGGCACAAAAGTTGTAGGCCTATGTCTTAGGGTTCTATGTATAAAAATTTGTGCAAATCCGAGTTGTGTAGAGGGTGATAAAGTCAAAATACTTAGAGATGTACGAATATAAGGAAAAAACTTGCGAAAATTGCCATATAAAAGGGGAATTTTTTTTGAAATGTTGACTTAAGGCTCCGTTTCGACTCCAATAGATTCATTTACCCACGAGATCTCTTGGGGGAAAATATCGAACGATTTGAAGACGAGGGTAATACATTTCGGAGAAATTAGTGAAATCTCCAATTCACCAAAGGGGTACCCCTTTCAGAAATCTTCGATTTCTCTAATATGGATTCGAGCAATGTTTTGATAGTGAATACTAAAGAATATGCGAGGGTCATGGGCACAAAAGTTGTAGGCCTATGTCTTAGGGTTCTATGTATAACATTTCGTGCAAATCCGAGTTGTGTAGAGGGTGATACAGTCAAAATACTGAGAGATGTACGAATATAAGGAAAAAAGTTGCGAAAATTTCCATAAAAAAGGGGAATTTTTTTTGAAATGTTGACTTAAGGCTCCGTTTCGACTCCAATAGATTCATTTACCCACGAGATATCTTGGGGGAAAATATCGAACGATTTGAAGACGAGGGTAATACATTTCGGAGAAATTAGTGAAATCTCCAATTCACCAAAGGGGTACCCCTTTCAGAAATCTTCGATTTCTCTAATATGGATTCGAGCAATGTTTTGATAGTGAATACTAAAGAATATGCGAGGGTCATGGGCACAAAAGTTGTAGGCCTATGTCATAGGGTTCTATGTATAACATTTCGTGCAAATCCGAGTTGTGTATAGATTGATAAAGTCAAAATACTTAGAGATGTACGAATATAAGGAAAAAACTTGCGAAAATAGCCATATAAAAGGGGAATTTTTTTTGAAATGTTGACTTAAGGCTCCGTTTCGACTCCAATAGATTCATTTACCCACGAGATCTCTTGGGGGAAAATATCGAACGATTTGAAGACGAGGGTAATACATTTCGGAGAAATTAGTGAAATCTCCAATTCACCAAAGGGGTACCCCTTTCAGAAATCTTCGATTTCTCTAATATGGATTCGAGCAATGTTTTGATAGTGAATACTAAAGAATATGCGAGGGTCATGGGCACAAAAGTTGTAGGCCTATGTCTTAGGGTTCTATGTATAACATTTCGTGCAAATCCGAGTTGTGTAGAGGGTGATACAGTCAAAATACTTAGAGATGTACGAATATAAGGAAAAAAGTTGCGAAAATTTCCATAAAAAAGGGGAATTTTTTTTGAAATGTTGACTTAAGGCTCCGTTTCGACTCCAATAGATTCATTTACCCACGAGATCTCTTGGGGGAAAATATCGAACGATTTGAAGACGAGGGTAATACATTTCGGAGAAATTAGTGAAATCTCCAATTCACCAAAGGGGTACCCCTTTCAGAAATCTTCGATTTCTCTAATATGGATTCGAGCAATGTTTTGATAGTGAATACTAAAGAATATGCGAGGGCCATGGGCACAAAAGTTGTAGGCCTATGTCTTAGGGTTCTATGTATAACATTTCGTGCAAATCCGAGTTGTGTATAGATTGATAAAGTCAAAATACTTAGAGATGTACGAATATAAGGAAAAAACTTGCGAAAATAGCCATATAAAAGGGGAATTTTTTTTGAAATGTTGACTTAAGGCTCCGTTTCGACTCCAATAGATTCATTTACCCACGAGATCTCTTGGGGGAAAATATCGAACGATTTGAAGACGAGGGTAATACATTTCGGAGAAATTAGTGAAATCTCCAATTCACCAAAGGGGTACCCCTTTCAGAAATCTTCGATTTCTCTAATATGGATTCGAGCAATGTTTTGATAGTGAATACTAAAGAATATGCGAGGGTCATGGGCACAAAAGTTGTAGGCCTATGTCTTAGGGTTCTATGTATAACATTTCGTGCAAATCCGAGTTGTGTAGAGGGTGATACAGTCAAAATACTTAGAGATGTACGAATATAAGGAAAAAAGTTGCGAAAATTTCCATAAAAAAGGGGAATTTTTTTTGAAATGTTGACTTAAGGCTCCGTTTCGACTCCAATAGATTCATTTACCCACGAGATCTCTTGGGGGAAAATATCGAACGATTTGAAGACGAGGGTAATACATTTCGGAGAAATTAGTGAAATCTCCAATTCACCAAAGGGGTACCCCTTTCAGAAATCTTCGATTTCTCTAATATGGATTCGAGCAATGTTTTGATAGTGAATACTAAAGAATATGCGAGGGCCATGGGCACAAAAGTTGTAGGCCTATGTCTTAGGGTTCTATGTATAACATTTCGTGCAAATCCGAGTTGTGTATAGATTGATAAAGTCAAAATACTTAGAGATGTACGAATATAAGGAAAAAACTTGCGAAAATAGCCATATAAAAGGGGAATTTTTTTTGAAATGTTGACTTAAGGCTCCGTTTCGACTCCAATAGATTCATTTACCCACGAGATCTCTTGGGGGAAAATATCGAACGATTTGAAGACGAGGGTAATACATTTCGGAGAAATTAGTGAAATCTCCAATTCACCAAAGGGGTACCCCTTTCAGAAATCTTCGATTTCTCTAATATGGATTCGAGCAATGTTTTGATAGTGAATACTAAAGAATATGCGAGGGCCATGGGCACAAAAGTTGTAGGCCTATGTCTTAGGGTTCTATGTATAACATTTCGTGCAAATCCGAGTTGTGTATAGGTTGATAAAGTCAAAATACTGAGAGATGTACGAATATAAGGAAAAAAGTTGCGAAAATTGCCATAAAAAAGGGGAATTTTTTTTGAAATGTTGACTTAAGGCTCCGTTTCGACTCCAATAGATTCATTTACCCACGAGATCTCTTGGGGAAAAATATCGAACGATTTGAAGACGAGGGTAATACATTTCGGAGAAATTAGTGAAATCTCCAATTCATCAAAGGGGTACCCCTTTCAGAAATCTTCGATTTCTCTAATATGGATTCGAGCAATGTTTTGATAGTGAATACTAAAGAATATGCGAGGGCCATGGGCACAAAAGTTGTAGGCCTATGTCTTAGGGTTCTATGTATAAAAATTCGTACAAATCCTAGGTTTGTAGAGGGTGATACAGTCAAAATACTTAGAGATGTACGAATATAAGGAAAAAACTTGCGAAAATTGCCATAAAAAAGGGGAATTTTTTTTGAAATGTTGACTTAAGGCTCCGTTTCGACTCCAATAGATTCATTTACCCACGAGATCTCTTGGGGGAAAATATCGAACGATTTGAAGATGAGGGTAATACATTTCGGAGAAATTAGTGAAATCTCCAATTCACCAAAGGGGTACCCCTATCAGAAATCTTCGATTTCTCTAATATGGATTCGAGCAATGTTTTGATAGTGAATACTAAAGAATATGCGAGGGCCATGGGCACAAAAGTTGTAGGCCTATGTCTTAGGGTTCTATGTATAACATTTCGTGCAAATCCGAGTTGTGTATAGGTTGATAAAGTCAAAATACTGAGAGATGTACGAATATAAGGAAAAAAGTTGCGAAAATTGCCATAAAAAAGGGGAATTTTTTTTGAAATGTTGACTTAAGGCTCCGTTTCGACTCCAATAGATTCATTTACCCACGAGATCTCTTGGGGAAAAATATCGAACGATTTGAAGACGAGGGTAATACATTTCGGAGAAATTAGTGAAATCTCCAATTCATCAAAGGGGTACCCCTTTCAGAAATCTTCGATTTCTCTAATATGGATTCGAGCAATGTTTTGATAGTGAATACTAAAGAATATGCGAGGGCCATGGGCACAAAAGTTGTAGGCCTATGTCTTAGGGTTCTATGTATAAAAATTCGTACAAATCCTAGGTTTGTAGAGGGTGATACAGTCAAAATACTTAGAGATGTACGAATATAAGGAAAAAACTTGCGAAAATTGCCATAAAAAAGGGGAATTTTTTTTGAAATGTTGACTTAAGGCTCCGTTTCGACTCCAATAGATTCATTTACCCACGAGATCTCTTGGGGGAAAATATCGAACGATTTGAAGATGAGGGTAATACATTTCGGAGAAATTAGTGAAATCTCCAATTCACCAAAGGGGTACCCCTATCAGAAATCTTCGATTTCTCTAATATGGATTCGAGCAATGTTTTGATAGTGAATACTAAAGAATATGCGAGGGCCATGGGCACAAAAGTTGTACGCCTATGTCTTAGGGTTCTATGTATAACATTTCGTGCAAATATGAGGTGTGTAGAGGGTGATACAGTCAAAATACTGAGAGATGTACGAATATAAGGAAAAAACTTGCGAAAATTGCCAAAAAAAAGGGGAATTTTTTTTGAAATGTTGACTTAAGGCTCCGTTTCGACTCCAATAGATTCATTTACCCACGAGATCTCTTGGGGAAAAATATCGAACGATTTGAAGACGAGGGTAATACATTTCGGAGAAATTAGTGAAATCTCCAATTCATCAAAGGGGTACCCCTTTCAGAAATCTTCGATTTCTCTAATATGGATTCGAGCAATGTTTTGATAGTGAATACTAAAGAATATGCGAGGGCCATGGGCACAAAAGTTGTAGGCCTATGTCTTAGGGTTCTATGTATAAAAATTCGTACAAATCCTAGGTTTGTAGAGGGTGATACAGTCAAAATACTTAGAGATGTACGAATATAAGGAAAAAACTTGCGAAAATTGCCATAAAAAAGGGGAATTTTTTTTGAAATGTTGACTTAAGGCTCCGTTTCGACTCCAATAGATTCATTTACCCACGAGATCTCTTGGGGGAAAATATCGAACGATTTGAAGACGAGGGAAATACATTTCGGAGAAATTAGTGAAATCTCCAATTCACCAAAGGGGTACCCCTATTAGAAATCTTCGATTTCTCTAATATGGATTCGAGCAATGTTTTGATAGTGAATACTAAAGAATATGCGAGGGCCATGGGCACAAAAGTTGTACGCCTATGTCTTAGGGTTCTATGTATAACATTTCGTGCAAATATGAGGTGTGTAGAGGGTGATACAGTCAAAATACTGAGAGATGTACGAATATAAGGAAAAAACTTGCGAAAATTGCCAAAAAAAAGGGGAATTTTTTTTGAAATGTTGACTTAAGGCTCCGTTTCGACTCCAATAGATTCATTTACCCACGAGATCTCTTGGGGAAAAATATCGAACGATTTGAAGACGAGGGTAATACATTTCGGAGAAATTAGTGAAATCTCCAATTCATCAAAGGGGTACCCCTTTCAGAAATCTTCGATTTCTCTAATATGGATTCGAGCAATGTTTTGATAGTGAATACTAAAGAATATGCGAGGGCCATGGGCACAAAAGTTGTAGGCCTATGTCTTAGGGTTCTATGTATAAAAGTTCGTACAAATCCTAGGTTTGTAGAGGGTGATACAGTCAAAATACTTAGAGATGTACGAATATAAGGAAAAAACTTGCGAAAATTGCCAAAAAAAAGGGGAATTTTTTTTGAAATGTTGACTTAAGGCTCCGTTTCGACTCCAATAGATTCATTTACCCACGAGATCTCTTGGGGAAAAATATCGAACGATTTGAAGACGAGGGTAATACATTTCGGAGAAATTAGTGAAATCTCCAATTCATCAAAGGGGTACCCCTTTCAGAAATCTTCGATTTCTCTAATATGGATTCGAGCAATGTTTTGATAGTGAATACTAAAGAATATGCGAGGGTCATGGGCACAAAAGTTGTAGGCCTATGTCTTAGGGTTCTATGTATAACATTTCGTGCAAATCCGAGTTGTGTAGAGGGTGATACAGTCAAAATACTTCGAGATGTACGAATATAAGGAAAAAAGTTGCGAAAATTTCCATAAAAAAGGGGAATTTTTTTTGAAATGTTGACTTAAGGCTCCGTTTCGACTCCAATAGATTCATTTACCCACGAGATCTCTTGGGGGAAAATATCGAACGATTTGAAGACGAGGGTAATACATTTCGGAGAAATTAGTGAAATCTCCAATTCACCAAAGGGGTACCCCTTTCAGAAATCTTCGATTTCTCTAATATGGATTCGAGCAATGTTTTGATAGTGAATACTAAAGAATATGCGAGGGCCATGGGCACAAAAGTTGTAGGCCTATGTCTTAGGGTTCTATGTATAACATTTCGTGCAAATCCGAGTTGTGTATAGATTGATAAAGTCAAAATACTTAGAGATGTACGAATATAAGGAAAAAACTTGCGAAAATAGCCATATAAAAGGGGAATTTTTTTTGAAATGTTGACTTAAGGCTCCGTTTCGACTCCAATAGATTCATTTACCCACGAGATCTCTTGGGGGAAAATATCGAACGATTTGAAGACGAGGGTAATACATTTCGGAGAAATTAGTGAAATCTCCAATTCACCAAAGGGGTACCCCTTTCAGAAATCTTCGATTTCTCTAATATGGATTCGAGCAATGTTTTGATAGTGAATACTAAAGAATATGCGAGGGTCATGGGCACAAAAGTTGTAGGCCTATGTCTTAGGGTTCTATGTATAACATTTCGTGCAAATCCGAGTTGTGTAGAGGGTGATACAGTCAAAATACTTAGAGATGTACGAATATAAGGAAAAAAGTTGCGAAAATTTCCATAAAAAAGGGGAATTTTTTTTGAAATGTTGACTTAAGGCTCCGTTTCGACTCCAATAGATTCATTTACCCACGAGATCTCTTGGGGGAAAATATCGAACGATTTGAAGACGAGGGTAATACATTTCGGAGAAATTAGTGAAATCTCCAATTCACCAAAGGGGTACCCCTTTCAGAAATCTTCGATTTCTCTAATATGGATTCGAGCAATGTTTTGATAGTGAATACTAAAGAATATGCGAGGGCCATGGGCACAAAAGTTGTAGGCCTATGTCTTAGGGTTCTATGTATAACATTTCGTGCAAATCCGAGTTGTGTATAGATTGATAAAGTCAAAATACTTAGAGATGTACGAATATAAGGAAAAAACTTGCGAAAATAGCCATATAAAAGGGGAATTTTTTTTGAAATGTTGACTTAAGGCTCCGTTTCGACTCCAATAGATTCATTTACCCACGAGATCTCTTGGGGGAAAATATCGAACGATTTGAAGACGAGGGTAATACATTTCGGAGAAATTAGTGAAATCTCCAATTCACCAAAGGGGTACCCCTTTCAGAAATCTTCGATTTCTCTAATATGGATTCGAGCAATGTTTTGATAGTGAATACTAAAGAATATGCGAGGGCCATGGGCACAAAAGTTGTACGCCTATGTCTTAGGGTTCTATGTATAACATTTCGTGCAAATATGAGGTGTGTAGAGGGTGATACAGTCAAAATACTGAGAGATGTACGAATATAAGGAAAAAACTTGCGAAAATTGCCAAAAAAAAGGGGAATTTTTTTTGAAATGTTGACTTAAGGCTCCGTTTCGACTCCAATAGATTCATTTACCCACGAGATCTCTTGGGGAAAAATATCGAACGATTTGAAGACGAGGGTAATACATTTCGGAGAAATTAGTGAAATCTCCAATTCATCAAAGGGGTACCCCTTTCAGAAATCTTCGATTTCTCTAATATGGATTCGAGCAATGTTTTGATAGTGAATACTAAAGAATATGCGAGGGCCATGGGCACAAAAGTTGTAGGCCTATGTCTTAGGGTTCTATGTATAAAAATTCGTACAAATCCTAGGTTTGTAGAGGGTGATACAGTCAAAATACTTAGAGATGTACGAATATAAGGAAAAAACTTGCGAAAATTGCCATAAAAAAGGGGAATTTTTTTTGAAATGTTGACTTAAGGCTCCGTTTCGACTCCAATAGATTCATTTACCCACGAGATCTCTTGGGGGAAAATATCGAACGATTTGAAGACGAGGGAAATACATTTCGGAGAAATTAGTGAAATCTCCAATTCACCAAAGGGGTACCCCTATTAGAAATCTTCGATTTCTCTAATATGGATTCGAGCAATGTTTTGATAGTGAATACTAAAGAATATGCGAGGGCCATGGGCACAAAAGTTGTACGCCTATGTCTTAGGGTTCTATGTATAACATTTCGTGCAAATATGAGGTGTGTAGAGGGTGATACAGTCAAAATACTGAGAGATGTACGAATATAAGGAAAAAACTTGCGAAAATTGCCAAAAAAAAGGGGAATTTTTTTTGAAATGTTGACTTAAGGCTCCGTTTCGACTCCAATAGATTCATTTACCCACGAGATCTCTTGGGGAAAAATATCGAACGATTTGAAGACGAGGGTAATACATTTCGGAGAAATTAGTGAAATCTCCAATTCATCAAAGGGGTACCCCTTTCAGAAATCTTCGATTTCTCTAATATGGATTCGAGCAATGTTTTGATAGTGAATACTAAAGAATATGCGAGGGCCATGGGCACAAAAGTTGTAGGCCTATGTCTTAGGGTTCTATGTATAAAAGTTCGTACAAATCCTAGGTTTGTAGAGGGTGATACAGTCAAAATACTTAGAGATGTACGAATATAAGGAAAAAACTTGCGAAAATTGCCAAAAAAAAGGGGAATTTTTTTTGAAATGTTGACTTAAGGCTCCGTTTCGACTCCAATAGATTCATTTACCCACGAGATCTCTTGGGGAAAAATATCGAACGATTTGAAGACGAGGGTAATACATTTCGGAGAAATTAGTGAAATCTCCAATTCATCAAAGGGGTACCCCTTTCAGAAATCTTCGATTTCTCTAATATGGATTCGAGCAATGTTTTGATAGTGAATACTAAAGAATATGCGAGGGTCATGGGCACAAAAGTTGTAGGCCTATGTCTTAGGGTTCTATGTATAACATTTCGTGCAAATCCGAGTTGTGTAGAGGGTGATACAGTCAAAATACTTAGAGATGTACGAATATAAGGAAAAAAGTTGCGAAAATTTCCATAAAAAAGGGGAATTTTTTTTGAAATGTTGACTTAAGGCTCCGTTTCGACTCCAATAGATTCATTTACCCACGAGATCTCTTGGGGGAAAATATCGAACGATTTGAAGACGAGGGTAATACATTTCGGAGAAATTAGTGAAATCTCCAATTCACCAAAGGGGTACCCCTTTCAGAAATCTTCGATTTCTCTAATATGGATTCGAGCAATGTTTTGATAGTGAATACTAAAGAATATGCGAGGGCCATGGGCACAAAAGTTGTAGGCCTATGTCTTAGGGTTCTATGTATAACATTTCGTGCAAATCCGAGTTGTGTATAGATTGATAAAGTCAAAATACTTAGAGATGTACGAATATAAGGAAAAAACTTGCGAAAATAGCCATATAAAAGGGGAATTTTTTTTGAAATGTTGACTTAAGGCTCCGTTTCGACTCCAATAGATTCATTTACCCACGAGATCTCTTGGGGGAAAATATCGAACGATTTGAAGACGAGGGTAATACATTTCGGAGAAATTAGTGAAATCTCCAATTCACCAAAGGGGTACCCCTTTCAGAAATCTTCGATTTCTCTAATATGGATTCGAGCAATGTTTTGATAGTGAATACTAAAGAATATGCGAGGGTCATGGGCACAAAAGTTGTAGGCCTATGTCTTAGGGTTCTATGTATAACATTTCGTGCAAATCCGAGTTGTGTAGAGGGTGATACAGTCAAAATACTTAGAGATGTACGAATATAAGGAAAAAAGTTGCGAAAATTTCCATAAAAAAGGGGAATTTTTTTTGAAATGTTGACTTAAGGCTCCGTTTCGACTCCAATAGATTCATTTACCCACGAGATCTCTTGGGGGAAAATATCGAACGATTTGAAGACGAGGGTAATACATTTCGGAGAAATTAGTGAAATCTCCAATTCACCAAAGGGGTACCCCTTTCAGAAATCTTCGATTTCTCTAATATGGATTCGAGCAATGTTTTGATAGTGAATACTAAAGAATATGCGAGGGCCATGGGCACAAAAGTTGTAGGCCTATGTCTTAGGGTTCTATGTATAACATTTCGTGCAAATCCGAGTTGTGTATAGATTGATAAAGTCAAAATACTTAGAGATGTACGAATATAAGGAAAAAACTTGCGAAAATAGCCATATAAAAGGGGAATTTTTTTTGAAATGTTGACTTAAGGCTCCGTTTCGACTCCAATAGATTCATTTACCCACGAGATCTCTTGGGGGAAAATATCGAACGATTTGAAGACGAGGGTAATACATTTCGGAGAAATTAGTGAAATCTCCAATTCACCAAAGGGGTACCCCTTTCAGAAATCTTCGATTTCTCTAATATGGATTCGAGCAATGTTTTGATAGTGAATACTAAAGAATATGCGAGGGCCATGGGCACAAAAGTTGTAGGCCTATGTCTTAGGGTTCTATGTATAACATTTCGTGCAAATCCGAGTTGTGTATAGGTTGATAAAGTCAAAATACTGAGAGATGTACGAATATAAGGAAAAAAGTTGCGAAAATTGCCATAAAAAAGGGGAATTTTTTTTGAAATGTTGACTTAAGGCTCCGTTTCGACTCCAATAGATTCATTTACCCACGAGATCTCTTGGGGAAAAATATCGAACGATTTGAAGACGAGGGTAATACATTTCGGAGAAATTAGTGAAATCTCCAATTCATCAAAGGGGTACCCCTTTCAGAAATCTTCGATTTCTCTAATATGGATTCGAGCAATGTTTTGATAGTGAATACTAAAGAATATGCGAGGGCCATGGGCACAAAAGTTGTAGGCCTATGTCTTAGGGTTCTATGTATAAAAATTCGTACAAATCCTAGGTTTGTAGAGGGTGATACAGTCAAAATACTTAGAGATGTACGAATATAAGGAAAAAACTTGCGAAAATTGCCATAAAAAAGGGGAATTTTTTTTGAAATGTTGACTTAAGGCTCCGTTTCGACTCCAATAGATTCATTTACCCACGAGATCTCTTGGGGGAAAATATCGAACGATTTGAAGATGAGGGTAATACATTTCGGAGAAATTAGTGAAATCTCCAATTCACCAAAGGGGTACCCCTATCAGAAATCTTCGATTTCTCTAATATGGATTCGAGCAATGTTTTGATAGTGAATACTAAAGAATATGCGAGGGCCATGGGCACAAAAGTTGTAGGCCTATGTCTTAGGGTTCTATGTATAACATTTCGTGCAAATCCGAGTTGTGTATAGGTTGATAAAGTCAAAATACTGAGAGATGTACGAATATAAGGAAAAAAGTTGCGAAAATTGCCATAAAAAAGGGGAATTTTTTTTGAAATGTTGACTTAAGGCTCCGTTTCGACTCCAATAGATTCATTTACCCACGAGATCTCTTGGGGAAAAATATCGAACGATTTGAAGACGAGGGTAATACATTTCGGAGAAATTAGTGAAATCTCCAATTCATCAAAGGGGTACCCCTTTCAGAAATCTTCGATTTCTCTAATATGGATTCGAGCAATGTTTTGATAGTGAATACTAAAGAATATGCGAGGGCCATGGGCACAAAAGTTGTAGGCCTATGTCTTAGGGTTCTATGTATAAAAATTCGTACAAATCCTAGGTTTGTAGAGGGTGATACAGTCAAAATACTTAGAGATGTACGAATATAAGGAAAAAACTTGCGAAAATTGCCATAAAAAAGGGGAATTTTTTTTGAAATGTTGACTTAAGGCTCCGTTTCGACTCCAATAGATTCATTTACCCACGAGATCTCTTGGGGGAAAATATCGAACGATTTGAAGATGAGGGTAATACATTTCGGAGAAATTAGTGAAATCTCCAATTCACCAAAGGGGTACCCCTATCAGAAATCTTCGATTTCTCTAATATGGATTCGAGCAATGTTTTGATAGTGAATACTAAAGAATATGCGAGGGCCATGGGCACAAAAGTTGTACGCCTATGTCTTAGGGTTCTATGTATAACATTTCGTGCAAATATGAGGTGTGTAGAGGGTGATACAGTCAAAATACTGAGAGATGTACGAATATAAGGAAAAAACTTGCGAAAATTGCCAAAAAAAAGGGGAATTTTTTTTGAAATGTTGACTTAAGGCTCCGTTTCGACTCCAATAGATTCATTTACCCACGAGATCTCTTGGGGAAAAATATCGAACGATTTGAAGACGAGGGTAATACATTTCGGAGAAATTAGTGAAATCTCCAATTCATCAAAGGGGTACCCCTTTCAGAAATCTTCGATTTCTCTAATATGGATTCGAGCAATGTTTTGATAGTGAATACTAAAGAATATGCGAGGGCCATGGGCACAAAAGTTGTAGGCCTATGTCTTAGGGTTCTATGTATAAAAATTCGTACAAATCCTAGGTTTGTAGAGGGTGATACAGTCAAAATACTTAGAGATGTACGAATATAAGGAAAAAACTTGCGAAAATTGCCATAAAAAAGGGGAATTTTTTTTGAAATGTTGACTTAAGGCTCCGTTTCGACTCCAATAGATTCATTTACCCACGAGATCTCTTGGGGGAAAATATCGAACGATTTGAAGACGAGGGAAATACATTTCGGAGAAATTAGTGAAATCTCCAATTCACCAAAGGGGTACCCCTATTAGAAATCTTCGATTTCTCTAATATGGATTCGAGCAATGTTTTGATAGTGAATACTAAAGAATATGCGAGGGCCATGGGCACAAAAGTTGTACGCCTATGTCTTAGGGTTCTATGTATAACATTTCGTGCAAATATGAGGTGTGTAGAGGGTGATACAGTCAAAATACTGAGAGATGTACGAATATAAGGAAAAAACTTGCGAAAATTGCCAAAAAAAAGGGGAATTTTTTTTGAAATGTTGACTTAAGGCTCCGTTTCGACTCCAATAGATTCATTTACCCACGAGATCTCTTGGGGAAAAATATCGAACGATTTGAAGACGAGGGTAATACATTTCGGAGAAATTAGTGAAATCTCCAATTCATCAAAGGGGTACCCCTTTCAGAAATCTTCGATTTCTCTAATATGGATTCGAGCAATGTTTTGATAGTGAATACTAAAGAATATGCGAGGGCCATGGGCACAAAAGTTGTAGGCCTATGTCTTAGGGTTCTATGTATAAAAATTCGTACAAATCCTAGGTTTGTAGAGGGTGATACAGTCAAAATACTTAGAGATGTACGAATATAAGGAAAAAACTTGCGAAAATTGCCATAAAAAAGGGGAATTTTTTTTGAAATGTTGACTTAAGGCTCCGTTTCGACTCCAATAGATTCATTTACCCACGAGATCTCTTGGGGGAAAATATCGAACGATTTGAAGACGAGGGAAATACATTTCGGAGAAATTAGTGAAATCTCCAATTCACCAAAGGGGTACCCCTATTAGAAATCTTCGATTTCTCTAATATGGATTCGAGCAATGTTTTGATAGTGAATACTAAAGAATATGCGAGGGCCATGGGCACAAAAGTTGTACGCCTATGTCTTAGGGTTCTATGTATAACATTTCGTGCAAATATGAGGTGTGTAGAGGGTGATACAGTCAAAATACTGAGAGATGTACGAATATAAGGAAAAAACTTGCGAAAATTGCCAAAAAAAAGGGGAATTTTTTTTGAAATGTTGACTTAAGGCTCCGTTTCGACTCCAATAGATTCATTTACCCACGAGATCTCTTGGGGAAAAATATCGAACGATTTGAAGACGAGGGTAATACATTTCGGAGAAATTAGTGAAATCTCCAATTCACCAAAGGGGTACCCCTTTCAGAAATCTTCGATTTCTCTAATATGGATTCGAGCAATGTTTTGATAGTGAATAATAAAGAATATGCGAGGGTCATGGGCACAAAAGTTGTAGGCCTATGTCTTAGGGTTCTATGTATAACATTTCGTGCAAATCCGAGTTGTGTAGAGGGTGATACAGTCAAAATACTGAGAGATGTACGAATATAAGGAAAAAACTTGCGAAAATTGCCATAAAAAAGGGGAATTTTTTTTGAAATGTTGACTTAAGGCTCCGTTTCGACTCCAATAGATTCATTTACCCACGAGATCTCTTGGGGGAAAATATCAAACGATTTGAAGACGAGGGAAATACATTTCGGAGAAATTAGTGAAATCTCCAATTCACCAAAGGGGTACCCCTATCAGAAATCTTCGATTTCTCTAATATGGATTCGAGCAATGTTTTGATAGTGAATACTAAAGAATATGCGAGGGTCATGGGCATAAAAGTTGTAGGCCTATGTCTTAGGGTTCTATGTATAACATTTCGTGCAAATCCGAGTTGTGTAGAGGGTGATACAGTCAAAATACTGAGAGATGTACGAATATAAGGAAAAAACTTGCGAAAATTGCCAAAAAAAAGGGGAATTTTTTTTGAAATGTTGACTTAAGGCTCCGTTTCGACTCCAATAGATTCATTTACCCACGAGATATCTTGGGGGAAAATATCGAACGATTTGAAGACGAGGGTAATACATTTCGGAGAAATTAGTGAAATCTCCAATTCACCAAAGGGGTACCCCTTTCAGAAATCTTCGATTTCTCTAATATGGATTCGAGCAATGTTTTGATAGTGAATACTAAAGAATATGCAAGCGTCATGGGCACAAAAGTTGTAGGCCTAGGTCTTAGGGTTCTATGTATAACATTTCGTGCAAATCCGAGTTGTGTAGAGGGTGATACAGTCAAAATACTGAGAGATGTACGAATATAAGGAAAAAACTTGCGAAAATTGCCATATAAAAGGGGAATTTTTTTTGAAATGTTGACTTAAGGCTCCGTTTCGACTCCAATAGATTCATTTACCCACGAGATCTCTTGGGGGAAAATATCGAACGATTTGAAGACGAGGGTAATACATTTCGGAGAAATTAGTGAAATCTCCAATTCACCAAAGGGGTACCCCTTTCAGAAATCTTCGATTTCTCTAATATGGATTCGAGCAATGTTTTGATAGTGAATACTAAAGAATATGCGAGGGTCATGGGCACAAAAGTTGTAGGCCTATGTCTTAGGGTTCTATGTATAACATTTCGTGCAAATCCGAGTTGTGTATAGGTTGATAAAGTCAAAATACTTAGAGATGTACGAATATAAGGAAAAAAGTTGCGAAAATTTCCATAAAAAAGGGGAATTTTTTTTGAAATGTTGACTTAAGGCTCCGTTTCGACTCCAATAGATTCATTTACCCACGAGATCTCTTGGGGGAAAATATTGAACGATTTGAAGACGAGGGTAATACATTTCGGAGAAATTAGTGAAATCTCCAATTCACCAAAGGGGTACCCCTTTCAGAAATCTTCGATTTCTCTAATATGGATTCGTGCAATGTTTTGATAGTGAATACTAAAGAATATGCGAGGGTCATGGGCACAAAAGTTGTAGGCCTATGTCTTAGGGTTCTATGTATAACATTTCGTGCAAATCCGAGTTGTGTATAGATTGATAAAGTCAAAATACTTAGAGATGTACGAATATAAGGAAAAAACTTGCGAAAATTGCCATATAAAAGGGGAATTTTTTTTGAAATGTTGACTTAAGGCTCCGTTTCGACTCCAATAGATTCATTTACCCACGAGATCTCTTGGGGGAAAATATCGAACGATTTGAAGACGAGGGTAATACATTTCGGAGAAATTAGTGAAATCTCCAATTCACCAAAGGGGTACCCCTTTCAGAAATCTTCGATTTCTCTAATATGGATTCGAGCAATGTTTTGATAGTGAATACTAAATAATATGCGAGGGTCATGGGCACAAAAGTTGTAGGCCTATGTCTTAGGGTTCTATGTATAACATTTCGTGCAAATCCGAGTTGTGTATAGGTTGATAAAGTCAAAATACTTAGAGATGTACGAATATAAGGAAAAAAGTTGCGAAAATTGCCATAAAAAAGGGGAATTTTTTTTGAAATGTTGACTTAAGGCTCCGTTTCGACTCCAATAGATTCATTTACCCACGAGATCTCTTGGGGAAAAATATCGAACGATTTGAAGACGAGGGTAATACATTTCGGAGAAATTAGTGAAATCTCCAATTCATCAAAGGGGTACCCCTTTCAGAAATCTTCGATTTCTCTAATATGGATTCGAGCAATGTTTTGATAGTGAATACTAAAGAATATGCGAGGGCCATGGGCACAAAAGTTGTAGGCCTATGTCTTAGGGTTCTATGTATAAAAATTCGTACAAATCCTAGGTTTGTAGAGGGTGATACAGTCAAAATACTTAGAGATGTACGAATATAAGGAAAAAACTTGCGAAAATTGCCATAAAAAAGGGGAATTTTTTTTGAAATGTTGACTTAAGGCTCCGTTTCGACTCCAATAGATTCATTTACCCACGAGATCTCTTGGGGGAAAATATCGAACGATTTGAAGACGAGGGTAATACATTTCGGAGAAATTAGTGAAATCTCCAATTCACCAAAGGGGTACCCCTATCAGAAATCTTCGATTTCTCTAATATGGATTCGAGCAATGTTTTGATAGTGAATACTAAAGAATATGCGAGGGCCATGGGCACAAAAGTTGTACGCCTATGTCTTAGGGTTCTATGTATAACATTTCGTGCAAATATGAGGTGTGTAGAGGGTGATACAGTCAAAATACTGAGAGATGTACGAATATAAGGAAAAAACTTGCGAAAATTTCCATAAAAAAGGGGAATTTTTTTTGAAATGTTGACTTAAGGCTCCGTTTCGACTCCAATAGATTCATTTACCCACGAGATCTCTTGGGGAAAAATATCGAACGATTTGAAGACGAGGGTAATACATTTCAGAGAAATTAGTGAAATCTCCAATTCACCAAAGGGGTACCCCTTTCAGAAACTTCGATTTCTCTAATATGGATTCGAGCAATGTTTTGATAGTGAATACTAAAGAATATGCGAGGGTCATGGGCACAAAAGTTGTAGGCCTATGTCTTAGGGTTCTATGTATAAAAATTCGTGCAAATCCTAGGTGTGTACAGGGTGATACAGTCAAAATACTGAGAGATGTACGAATATAAGGAAAAAACTTGCGAAAATTTCCATAAAAAAGGGGAATTTTTTTTGAAATGTTGACTTAAGGCTCCGTTTCGACTCCAATAGATTTATTTACCCACGAGATCTCTTGGGGAAAAATATCGAACGATTTGAAGACGAGGGTAATACATTTCGGAGAAATTAGTGAAATCTCCAATTCATCAAAGGGGTACCCCTTTCAGAAATCTTCGATTTCTCTAATATGGATTCGAGCAATGTTTTGATAGTGAATACTAAAGAATATGCGAGGGCCATGGGCACAAAAGTTGTAGGCCTATGTCTTAGGGTTCTATGTATAAAAATTCGTACAAATCCTAGGTTTGTAGAGGGTGATACAGTCAAAATACTTAGAGATGTACGAATATAAGGAAAAAACTTGCGAAAATTGCCATAAAAAAGGGGAATTTTTTTTGAAATGTTGACTTAAGGCTCCGTTTCGACTCCAATAGATTCATTTACCCACGAGATCTCTTGGGGGAAAATATCGAACGATTTGAAGACGAGGGTAATACATTTCGGAGAAATTAGTGAAATCTCCAATTCACCAAAGGGGTACCCCTATCAGAAATCTTCGATTTCTCTAATATGGATTCGAGCAATGTTTTGATAGTGAATACTAAAGAATATGCGAGGGCCATGGGCACAAAAGTTGTACGCCTATGTCTTAGGGTTCTATGTATAACATTTCGTGCAAATATGAGGTGTGTAGAGGGTGATACAGTCAAAATACTGAGAGATGTACGAATATAAGGAAAAAACTTGCGAAAATTTCCATAAAAAAGGGGAATTTTTTTTGAAATGTTGACTTAAGGCTCCGTTTCGACTCCAATAGATTCATTTACCCACGAGATCTCTTGGGGAAAAATATCGAACGATTTGAAGACGAGGGTAATACATTTCAGAGAAATTAGTGAAATCTCCAATTCACCAAAGGGGTACCCCTTTCAGAAACTTCGATTTCTCTAATATGGATTCGAGCAATGTTTTGATAGTGAATACTAAAGAATATGCGAGGGTCATGGGCACAAAAGTTGTAGGCCTATGTCTTAGGGTTCTATGTATAAAAATTCGTGCAAATCCTAGGTGTGTACAGGGTGATACAGTCAAAATACTGAGAGATGTACGAATATAAGATAAAAACTTGCGAAAATTTCCATAAAAAAGGGGAATTTTTTTTGAAATGTTGACTTAAGGCTCCGTTTCGACTCCAATAGATTTATTTACCCACGAGATCTCTTGGGGGAAAATATTGAACGATTTGAAGACGAGGGTAATACATTTCGGAGAAATTAGTGAAATCTCCAATTCACCAAAGGGGTACCCCTTTCAGAAATCTTCGATTTCTCTAATATGGATTCGAGCAATGTTTTGATAGTGAATACTAAAGAATATGCGAGGGTCATGGGCACTAAAGTTGTAGGCCTATGTCTTCGGGTTCTATGTATAACATTTCGTGCAAATCCGAGTTGTGTATAGGTTGATAAAGTAAAAATACTTAGAGATGTACGAATATAAGGAAAAAACTTGCGATAATTGCCATAAAAAAGGGGAATTTTTTTTGAAATGTTGACTTAAGGCTCCGTTTCGACTCCAATAGATTCATTTACCCACGAGATCTCTTGGGGAAAAATATCGAACGATTTGAAGACGAGGGTAATACATTTCGGAGAAATTAGTGAAATCTCCAATTCACCAAAGGGGTACCCCTTTCAGAAATCTTCGATTTCTCTAATATGGATTCGAGCAATGTTTTGATAGTGAATACTAAAGAATATGCGAGGGCCATGGGCACAAAAGTTGTACGCCTATGTCTTAGGGTTCTATGTATAAAAATTCGTACAAATCCTAGGTTCGTAGAGGGTGATACAGTCAAAATACTTAGAGATGTACGAATATAGGGAAAAAACTTGCGAAAATTTCCATAAAAAAGGGGAATTTTTTTTGAAATGTTGACTTAAGGCTCCGTTTCGACTCCAATAGATTCATTTACCCACGAGATCTCTTGGGGGAAAATATCGAACGATTTCAAGACGAGGGTAATACATTTCGGAGAAATTAGTGAAATCTCCAATTCACCAAAGGGGTACCCCTTTCAGAAATCTTCGATTTCTCTAATATGGATTCGAGCAATGTTTTGATAGTGAATACTAAAGAATATGCGAGGGTCATGGGCACAAAAGTTGTAGGCCTATGTCTTAGGGTTCTATGTATAACATTTCGTGCAAATCCGAGTTGTGTATAGGTTGATAAAGTCAAAATACTTAGAGATGTACGAATATAAGGAAAAAACTTGCGAAAATTGCCAAAAAAAAGGGGAATTTTTTTTGAAATGTTGACCTAAGGCTCCGTTTCGACTCCAATAGATTCATTTACCCACGAGATATCTTGGGGGAAAATATCGAACGATTTGAAGACGAGGGTAATACATTTCGGAGAAATTAGTGAAATCTCCAATTCACCAAAGGGGTACCCCTTTCAGAAATCTTCGATTTCTCTAATATGGATTCGAGCAATGTTTTGATAGTGAATACTAAAGAATATGCGAGGGTCATGGGCACAAAAGTTGTAGGCCTATGTCTTAGGGTTCTATGTATAACATTTCGTGCAAATCCGAGTTGTGTATAGATTGATAAAGTCAAAATACTTAGAGATGTACGAATATAAGGAAAAAACTTGCGAAAATTGCCATAAAAAAGGGGAATTTTTTTTGAAATGTTGACTTAAGGCTCCGTTTCGACTCCAATAGATTCATTTACCCACGAGATCTCTTGGGGAAAAATATCGAACGATTTGAAGACGAGGGTAATACATTTCGGAGAAATTAGTGAAATCTCCAATTCACCAAAGGGGTACCCCTTTCAGAAATCTTCGATTTCTCTAATATGGATTCGAGCAATGTTTTGATAGTGAATACTAAAGAATATGCGAGGGCCATGGGCACAAAAGTTGTACGCCTATGTCTTAGGGTTCTATGTATAAAAATTCGTACAAATCCTAGGTTCGTAGAGGGTGATACAGTCAAAATACTTAGAGATGTACGAATATAGGGAAAAAACTTGCGAAAATTTCCATAAAAAAGGGGAATTTTTTTTGAAATGTTGACTTAAGGCTCCGTTTCGACTCCAATAGATTCATTTACCCACGAGATCTCTTGGGGGAAAATATCGAACGATTTCAAGACGAGGGTAATACATTTCGGAGAAATTAGTGAAATCTCCAATTCACCAAAGGGGTACCCCTTTCAGAAATCTTCGATTTCTCTAATATGGATTCGAGCAATGTTTTGATAGTGAATACTAAAGAATATGCGAGGGTCATGGGCACAAAAGTTGTAGGCCTATGTCTTAGGGTTCTATGTATAACATTTCGTGCAAATCCGAGTTGTGTATAGGTTGATAAAGTCAAAATACTTAGAGATGTACGAATATAAGGAAAAAACTTGCGAAAATTGCCAAAAAAAAGGGGAATTTTTTTTGAAATGTTGACCTAAGGCTCCGTTTCGACTCCAATAGATTCATTTACCCACGAGATATCTTGGGGGAAAATATCGAACGATTTGAAGACGAGGGTAATACATTTCGGAGAAATTAGTGAAATCTCCAATTCACCAAAGGGGTACCCCTTTCAGAAATCTTCGATTTCTCTAATATGGATTCGAGCAATGTTTTGATAGTGAATACTAAAGAATATGCGAGGGTCATGGGCACAAAAGTTGTAGGCCTATGTCTTAGGGTTCTATGTATAACATTTCGTGCAAATCCGAGTTGTGTATAGATTGATAAAGTCAAAATACTTAGAGATGTACGAATATAAGGAAAAAACTTGCGAAAATTGCCATAAAAAAGGGGAATTTTTTTTGAAATGTTGACTTAAGGCTCCGTTTCGACTCCAATAGATTCATTTACCCACGAGATCTCTTGGGGAAAAATATCGAACGATTTGAAGACGAGGGTAATACATTTCGGAGAAATTAGTGAAATCTCCAATTCACCAAAGGGGTACCCCTTTCAGAAATCTTCGATTTCTCTAATATGGATTCGAGCAATGTTTTGATAGTGAATACTAAAGAATATGCGAGGGCCATGGGCACAAAAGTTGTACGCCTATGTCTTAGGGTTCTATGTATAAAAATTCGTACAAATCCTAGGTTCGTAGAGGGTGATACAGTCAAAATACTTAGAGATGTACGAATATAGGGAAAAAACTTGCGAAAATTTCCATAAAAAAGGGGAATTTTTTTTGAAATGTTGACTTAAGGCTCCGTTTCGACTCCAATAGATTCATTTACCCACGAGATCTCTTGGGGGAAAATATCGAACGATTTGAAGACGAGGGTAATACATTTCGGAGAAATTAGTGAAATCTCCAATTCACCAAAGGGGTACCCCTTTCAGAAATCTTCGATTTCTCTAATATGGATTCGAGCAATGTTTTGATAGTGAATACTAAAGAATATGCGAGGGTCATGGGCACAAAAGTTGTAGGCCTATGTCTTAGGGTTCTATGTATAACATTTCGTGCAAATCCGAGTTGTGTATAGGTTGATAAAGTCAAAATACTTAGAGATGTACGAATATAAGGAAAAAACTTGCGAAAATTGCCAAAAAAAAGGGGAATTTTTTTTGAAATGTTGACTTAAGGCTCCGTTTCGACTCCAATAGATTCATTTACCCACGAGATCTCTTGGGGAAAAATATCGAACGATTTGAAGACGAGGGTAATACATTTCAGAGAAATTAGTGAAATCTCCAATTCACCAAAGGGGTACCCCTTTCAGAAACTTCGATTTCTCTAATATGGATTCGAGCAATGTTTTGATAGTGAATACTAAAGAATATGCGAGGGTCATGGGCACAAAAGTTGTAGGCCTATGTCTTAGGGTTTTATGTATAAAAATTCGTGCAAATCCTAGGTGTGTAGAGGGTGATACAGTCAAAATACTGAGAGATGTACGAATATAAGGAAAAAACATGCGAAAATTTCCATAAAAAAGGGGAATTTTTTTTGAAATGTTGACTTAAGGCTCCGTTTCGACTCCAATAGATTCATTTACCCACGAGATCTCTTGGGGGAAAATATCGAACGATTTGAAGACGAGGGTAATACATTTCGGAGAAATTAGTGAAATCTCCAATTCACCAAAGGGGTACCCCTTTCAGAAATCTTCGATTTCTCTAATATGGATTCGAGCAATGTTTTGATAGTGAATACTAAAGAATATGCGAGGGTCATGGGCACAAAAGTTGTAGGCCTATGTCTTAGGGTTCTATGTATAACATTTCGTGCAAATCCGAGTTGTGTATAGATTGATAAAGTCAAAATACTGAGAGATGTACGAATATAAGGAAAAAACTTGCGAAAATTTCCATAAAAAAGGGGAATTTTTTTTGAAATGTTGACTTAAGGCTCCGTTTCGACTCCAATAGATTTATTTACCCACGAGATCTCTTGGGGGAAAATATTGAACGATTTGAAGACGAGGGTAATACATTTCGGAGAAATTAGTGAAATCTCCAATTCACCAAAGGGGTACCCCTTTCAGAAATCTTCGATTTCTCTAATATGGATTCGAGCAATGTTTTGATAGTGAATACTAAAGAATATGCGAGGGTCATGGGCACTAAAGTTGTAGGCCTATGTCTTAGGGTTCTATGTATAACATTTCGTGCAAATCCGAGTTGTGTATAGGTTGATAAAGTAAAAATACTTAGAGATGTACGAATATAAGGAAAAAACTTGCGATAATTGCCATAAAAAAGGGGAATTTTTTTTGAAATGTTGACTTAAGGCTCCGTTTCGACTCCAATAGATTCATTTACCCACGAGATCTCTTGGGGAAAAATATCGAACGATTTGAAGACGAGGGTAATACATTTCGGAGAAATTAGTGAAATCTCCAATTCACCAAAGGGGTACCCCTTTCAGAAATCTTCGATTTCTCTAATATGGATTCGAGCAATGTTTTGATAGTGAATACTAAAGAATATGCGAGGGCCATGGGCACAAAAGTTGTACGCCTATGTCTTAGGGTTCTATGTATAAAAATTCGTACAAATCCTAGGTTCGTAGAGGGTGATACAGTCAAAATACTTAGAGATGTACGAATATAGGGAAAAAACTTGCGAAAATTTCCATAAAAAAGGGGAATTTTTTTTGAAATGTTGACTTAAGGCTCCGTTTCGACTCCAATAGATTCATTTACCCACGAGATCTCTTGGGGGAAAATATCGAACGATTTGAAGACGAGGGTAATACATTTCGGAGAAATTAGTGAAATCTCCAATTCACCAAAGGGGTACCCCTTTCAGAAATCTTCGATTTCTCTAATATGGATTCGAGCAATGTTTTGATAGTGAATACTAAAGAATATGCGAGGGTCATGGGCACAAAAGTTGTAGGCCTATGTCTTAGGGTTTTATGTATAAAAATTCGTGCAAATCCTAGGTGTGTAGAGGGTGATACAGTCAAAATACTGAGAGATGTACGAATATAAGGAAAAAACATGCGAAAATTTCCATAAAAAAGGGGAATTTTTTTTGAAATGTTGACTTAAGGCTCCGTTTCGACTCCAATAGATTCATTTACCCACGAGATCTCTTGGGGGAAAATATCGAACGATTTGAAGACGAGGGTAATACATTTCGGAGAAATTAGTGAAATCTCCAATTCACCAAAGGGGTACCCCTTTCAGAAATCTTCGATTTCTCTAATATGGATTCGAGCAATGTTTTGATAGTGAATACTAAAGAATATGCGAGGGTCATGGGCACAAAAGTTGTAGGCCTATGTCTTAGGGTTCTATGTATAACATTTCGTGCAAATCCGAGTTGTGTATAGATTGATAAAGTCAAAATACTGAGAGATGTACGAATATAAGGAAAAAACTTGCGAAAATTTCCATAAAAAAGGGGAATTTTTTTTGAAATGTTGACTTAAGGCTCCGTTTCGACTCCAATAGATTTATTTACCCACGAGATCTCTTGGGGGAAAATATTGAACGATTTGAAGACGAGGGTAATACATTTCGGAGAAATTAGTGAAATCTCCAATTCACCAAAGGGGTACCCCTTTCAGAAATCTTCGATTTCTCTAATATGGATTCGAGCAATGTTTTGATAGTGAATACTAAAGAATATGCGAGGGTCATGGGCACTAAAGTTGTAGGCCTATGTCTTAGCGTTCTATGTATAACATTTCGTGCAAATCCGAGTTGTGTATAGGTTGATAAAGTAAAAATACTTAGAGATGTACGAATATAAGGAAAAAACTTGCGATAATTGCCATAAAAAAGGGGAATTTTTTTTGAAATGTTGACTTAAGGCTCCGTTTCGACTCCAATAGATTCATTTACCCACGAGATCTCTTGGGGAAAAATATCGAACGATTTGAAGACGAGGGTAATACATTTCGGAGAAATTAGTGAAATCTCCAATTCACCAAAGGGGTACCCCTTTCAGAAATCTTCGATTTCTCTAATATGGATTCGAGCAATGTTTTGATAGTGAATACTAAAGAATATGCGAGGGCCATGGGCACAAAAGTTGTACGCCTATGTCTTAGGGTTCTATGTATAAAAATTCGTACAAATCCTAGGTTCGTAGAGGGTGATACAGTCAAAATACTTAGAGATGTACGAATATAGGGAAAAAACTTGCGAAAATTTCCATAAAAAAGGGGAATTTTTTTTGAAATGTTGACTTAAGGCTCCGTTTCGACTCCAATAGATTCATTTACCCACGAGATCTCTTGGGGGAAAATATCGAACGATTTGAAGACGAGGGTAATACATTTCGGAGAAATTAGTGAAATCTCCAATTCACCAAAGGGGTACCCCTTTCAGAAATCTTCGATTTCTCTAATATGGATTCGAGCAATGTTTTGATAGTGAATACTAAAGAATATGCGAGGGTCATGGGCACAAAAGTTGTAGGCCTATGTCTTAGGGTTCTATGTATAACATTTCGTGCAAATCCGAGTTGTGTATAGGTTGATAAAGTCAAAATACTTAGAGATGTACGAATATAAGGAAAAAACTTGCAAAAATTGCCAAAAAAAAGGGGAATTTTTTTTGAAATGTTGACTTAAGGCTCCGTTTCGACTCCAATAGATTCATTTACCCACGAGATCTCTTGGGGAAAAATATCGAACGATTTGAAGACGAGGGTAATACATTTCAGAGAAATTAGTGAAATCTCCAATTCACCAAAGGGGTACCCCTTTCAGAAACTTCGATTTCTCTAATATGGATTCGAGCAATGTTTTGATAGTGAATACTAAAGAATATGCGAGGGTCATGGGCACAAAAGTTGTAGGCCTATGTCTTAGGGTTTTATGTATAAAAATTCGTGCAAATCCTAGGTGTGTAGAGGGTGATACAGTCAAAATACTGAGAGATGTACGAATATAAGGAAAAAACTTGCGAAAATTTCCATAAAAAAGGGGAATTTTTTTTGAAATGTTGACTTAAGGCTCCGTTTCGACTCCAATAGATTCATTTACCCACGAGATCTCTTGGGGGAAAATATTGAACGATTTGAAGACGAGGGTAATACATTTCGGAGAAATTAGTGAAATCTCCAATTCACCAAAGGGGTACCCCTTTCAGAAATCTTCGATTTCTCTAATATGGATTCGTGCAATGTTTTGATAGTGAATACTAAAGAATATGCGAGGGTCATGGGCACTAAAGTTGTAGGTCTATGTCTTAGGGTTCTATGTATAAAAATTCGTGTAAATCCGAGTTGTGTAGAGGGTGATACAGTCAAAATACTGAGAGATGTACGAATATAAGGAAAAAACTTGCGAAAATTGCCATATAAAAGGGGAATTTTTTTTGAAATGTTGACTTAAGGCTCCGTTTCGACTCCAATAGATTCATTTACCCACGAGATCTCTTGGGGAAAAATATCGAACGATTTGAAGATGAGGGTAATACATTTCGGAGAAATTAGTGAAATCTCCAATTCACCAATAGGGTACCCCTTTCAGAAATCTTCGATTTCTCTAATATGGATTCGAGCAATGTTTTGATAGTGAATACTAAAGAATATGCGAGGGCCATGGGCACAAAATTTGTACGCCTATGTCTTAGGGTTCTATGTATAACATTTCGTGCAATTCCGAGTTGTGTATAGGTTGATAAAGTCAAAATACTTAGAGATGTACGAATATACGGAAAAAACTTGCGAAAATTGCCAAAAAAAAGGGGAATTTTTTTTGAAATGTTGACTTAAGGCTCCGTTTCGACTCCAATAGATTCATTTACCCACGAGATCTCTTGGGGAAAAATATCGAACGATTTGAAGACGAGGGTAATACATTTCGGAGAAATTAGTGAAATCTCCAATTCACCAAAGGGGTACCCCTTTC
Source organism: Humulus lupulus (assembly GCF_963169125.1). Taxonomy (NCBI): domain Eukaryota; kingdom Viridiplantae; phylum Streptophyta; class Magnoliopsida; order Rosales; family Cannabaceae; genus Humulus; species Humulus lupulus. Next base: position 311,685,816 of record NC_084793.1, on the reverse strand, counting down.
AGAAATCTTCGATTTCTCTAATATGGATTCGAGCAATGTTTTGATAGTGAATACTAAAGAATATGCGAGGGTCATGGGCACAAAAGTTGTAGGCCTATGTCTTAGGGTTCTATGTATAAAAATTCGTGCAAATCCTAGGTGTGTAGAGGGTGATACAGTCAAAATACTGAGAGATGTACGAATATAAGGAAAAAACTTGCGAAAATTTCCATAAAAAAGGGGAATTTTTTTTGAAATGTTGACTTAAGGCTCCGTTTCGACTCCAATAGATTCATTTACCCACGAGATCTCTTGGGGGAAAATATTGAACGATTTGAAGACGAGGGTAATACATTTCGGAGAAATTAGTGAAATCTCCAATTCACCAAAGGGGTACCCCTTTCAGAAATCTTCGATTTCTCTAATATGGATTCGTGCAATGTTTTGATAGTGAATACTAAAGAATATGCGAGGGTCATGGGCACTAAAGTTGTAGGTCTATGTCTTAGGGTTCTATGTATAAAAATTCGTGTAAATCCGAGTTGTGTAGAGGGTGATACAGTCAAAATACTGAGAGATGTACGAATATAAGGAAAAAACTTGCGAAAATTTCCATATAAAAGGGGAATTTTTTTTGAAATGTTGACTTAAGGCTCCGTTTCGACTCCAATAGATTCATTTACCCACGAGATCTCTTGGGGAAAAATATCGAACGATTTGAAGATGAGGGTAATACATTTCGGAGAAATTAGTGAAATCTCCAATTCACCAATAGGGTACCCCTTTCAGAAATCTTCGATTTCTCTAATATGGATTCGAGCAATGTTTTGATAGTGAATACTAAAGAATATGCGAGGGCCATGGGCACAAAATTTGTACGCCTATGTCTTAGGGTTCTATGTATAACATTTCGTGCAATTCCGAGTTGTGTATAGGTTGATAAAGTCAAAATACTTAGAGATGTACGAATATACGGAAAAAACTTGCGAAAATTGCCAAAAAAAAGGGGAATTTTTTTTGAAATGTTGACTTAAGGCTCCGTTTCGACTCCAATAGATTCATTTACCCACGAGATCTCTTGGGGAAAAATATCGAACGATTTGAAGACGAGGGTAATACATTTCAGAGAAATTAGTGAAATCTCCAATTCACCAAAGGGGTACCCCTTTCAGAAACTTCGATTTCTCTAATATGGATTCGAGCAATGTTTTGATAGTGAATACTAAAGAATATGCGAGGGTCATGGGCACAAAAGTTGTAGGCCTATGTCTTAGGGTTTTATGTATAAAAATTCGTGCAAATCCTAGGTGTGTAGAGGGTGATACAGTCAAAATACTGAGAGATGTACGAATATAAGGAAAAAACTTGCGAAAATTTCCATAAAAAAGGGGAATTTTTTTTGAAATGTTGACTTAAGGCTCCGTTTCGACTCCAATAGATTCATTTACCCACGAGATCTCTTGGGGGAAAATATTGAACGATTTGAAGACGAGGGTAATACATTTCGGAGAAATTAGTGAAATCTCCAATTCACCAAAGGGGTACCCCTTTCAGAAATCTTCGATTTCTCTAATATGGATTCGAGCAATGTTTTGATAGTGAATACTAAAGAATATGCGAGGGTCATGGGCACAAAAGTTGTAGGCCTATGTCTTAGGGTTCTATGTATAACATTTCGTGCAAATCCGAGTTGTGTAGAGGGTGATACAGTCAAAATACTGAGAGATGTACGAATATAAGGAAAAAAGTTGCGAAAATTTCCATAAAAAAGAGGAATTTTTTTTGAAATGTTGACTTAAGGCTCCGTTTCGACTCCAATAGATTCATTTACCCACGAGATATCTTGGGGGAAAATATCGAACGATTTGAAGACGAGGGTAATACATTTCGGAGAAATTAGTGAAATCTCCAATTCACCAAAGGGGTACCCCTTTCAGAAATCTTCGATTTCTCTAATATGGATTCGAGCAATGTTTTGATAGTGAATACTAAAGAATCTGCGAGGGTCATGGGCACAAAAGTTGTAGGCCTATGTCTTAGGGTTCTATGTATAACATTTCGTGCAAATCCGAGTTGTGTATAGGTTGATACAGTCAAAATACTTAGAGATGTACGAATATAAGGAAAAACTTGCGAAAATTGCCATAAAAAAGGGGAATTTTTTTTGAAATGTTGACTTAAGGCTCCGTTTCGACTCCAATAGATTCATTTACCCACGAGATCTCTTGGGGAAAAATATCGAACGATTTGAAGACGAGGGTAATACATTTCGGAGAAATTAGTGAAATCTCCAATTCACCAAAGGGGTACCCCTTTCAGAAATCTTCGATTTCTCTAATATGGATTCGAGCAATGTTTTGATAGTGAATACTAAAGAATATGCGAGGGCCATGGGCACAAAAGTTGTAGGCCTATGTCTTAGGGTTCTATGTATAAAAATTCGTACAAATCCTAGGTTTGTAGAGGGTGATACAGTCAAAATACTTAGAGATGTACGAATATAAGGAAAAAACTTGCGAAAATTGCCATAAAAAAGGGGAATTTTTTTTGAAATGTTGACTTAAGGCTCCGTTTCGACTCCAATAGATTCATTTACCCACGAGATCTCTTGGGGGAAAATATCGAACGATTTGAAGACGAGGGTAATACATTTCAGAGAAATTAGTGAAATCTCCAATTCACCAAAGGGGTACCCCTTTCAGAAATCTTCGATTTCTCTAATATGGATTCGAGCAATGTTTTGATAGTGAATACTAAAGAATATGCGAGGGTCATGGGCACAAAAGTTGTAGGACTATGTCTTAGGGTTCTATGTATAAAATTTCGTGCAAATCCTAGGTGTGTAGAGGGTGATACAGTCAAAATACTTAGAGATGTACGAATATAAGGAAAAAACTTGCGAAAATTGCCATAAAAAAGGGGAATTTTTTTTGAAATGTTGACTTAAGGCTCCGTTTCGACTCCAATAGATTCATTTACCCACGAGATATCTTGGGGGAAAATATCGAACGATTTGAAGACGAGGGTAATACATTTCGGAGAAATTAGTGAAATCTCCAATTCACCAAAGGGGTACCCCTTTCAGAAATCTTCGATTTCTCTAATATGGATTCGAGCAATGTTTTGATAGTGAATACTAAAGAATATGCGAGGGTCATGGGCACAAAAGTTGTAGACCTATGTCTTAGGGTTCTATGTATAAAAATTCGTGCAAATCCTAGGTGTGTAGAGGGTGATACAGTCAAAATACTGAGTGATGTACGAATATAAGGAAAAAAGTTGCGAAAATTTCCATAAAAAAGGGGAATTTTTTTTGAAATGTTGACTTAAGGCTCCGTTTCGACTCCAATAGATTCATTTACCCACGAGATCTCTTGGGGGAAAATATCGAACGATTTGAAGACGAGGGTAATACATTTCGGAGAAATTAGTGAAATCTCCAATTCACCAAAGGGGTACCCCTTTCAGAAATCTTCGATTTCTCTAATATGGATTCGAGCAATGTTTTGATAGTGAATACTAAAGAATCTGCGAGGGTCATGGGCACAAAAGTTGTAGGCCTATGTCTTAGGGTTCTATGTATAACATTTCGTGCAAATCCTAGGTGTGTAGAGTGTGATACAGTCAAAATACTTAGAGATGTACGAATATAAGGAAAAAAGTTGCGAAAATTGCCATAAAAAAGGGGAATTTTTTTTGAAATGTTGACTTAAGGCTCCGTTTCGACTCCAATAGATTCATTTACCCACGAGATCTCTTGGGGGAAAATATCGAACGATTTGAAGACGAGGGTAATACATTTCAGAGAAATTAGTGAAATCTCCAATTCACCAAAGGGGTACCCCTTTCAGAAATCTTCGATTTCTCTAATATGGATTCGAGCAATGTTTTGATAGTGAATACTAAAGAATATGCGAGGGTCATGGGCACAAAAGTTGTAGGACTATGTCTTAGGGTTCTATGTATAAAATTTCGTGCAAATCCTAGGTGTGTAGAGGGTGATACAGTCAAAATACTTAGAGATGTACGAATATAAGGAAAAAACTTGCGAAAATTACCATAAAAAAGGGGAATTTTTTTTGAAATGTTGACTTAAGGCTCCGTTTCGACTCCAATAGATTCATTTACCCACGAGATATCTTGGGGGAAAATATCGAACGATTTGAAGACGAGGGTAATACATTTCGGAGAAATTAGTGAAATCTCCAATTCACCAAAGGGGTACCCCTTTCAGAAATCTTCGATTTCTCTAATATGGATTCGAGCAATGTTTTGATAGTGAATACTAAAGAATATGCGAGGGTCATGGGCACAAAAGTTGTAGACCTATGTCTTAGGGTTCTATGTATAAAAATTCGTGCAAATCCTAGGTGTGTAGAGGGTGATACAGTCAAAATACTGAGTGATGTACGAATATAAGGAAAAAAGTTGCGAAAATTTCCATAAAAAAGGGGAATTTTTTTTGAAATGTTGACTTAAGGCTCCGTTTCGACTCCAATAGATTCATTTACCCACGAGATCTCTTGGGGGAAAATATCGAACGATTTGAAGACGAGGGTAATACATTTCGGAGAAATTAGTGAAATCTCCAATTCACCAAAGGGGTACCCCTTTCAGAAATCTTCGATTTCTCTAATATGGATTCGAGCAATGTTTTGATAGTGAATACTAAAGAATCTGCGAGGGTCATGGGCACAAAAGTTGTAGGCCTATGTCTTAGGGTTCTATGTATAACATTTCGTGCAAATCCTAGGTGTGTAGAGTGTGATACAGTCAAAATACTTAGAGATGTACGAATATAAGGAAAAAAGTTGCGAAAATTGCCATAAAAAAGGGGAATTTTTTTTGAAATGTTGACTTAAGGCTCCGTTTCGACTCCAATAGATTCATTTACCCACGAGATATCTTGGGGAAAAATATCGAACGATTTGAAGACGAGGGTAATACATTTCGGAGAAATTAGTGAAATCTCCAATTCACCAAAGGGGTACCCCTTTCAGAAATCTTCGATTTCTCTAATATGGATTCGAGCAATGTTTTGATAGTGAATACTAAAGAATATGCGAGGGTCATGGGCACAAAAGTTGTAGGCCTATGTCTTAGGGTTCTATGTATAAAAATTCGTACAAATCCTAGGTGTGTAGAGGGTGATACAGTCAAAATACTGAGTGATGTACGAATATAAGGAAAAAAGTTGCGAAAATTTCCATAAAAAAGGGGAATTTTTTTGGAAATGTTGACTTAAGGCTCCGTTTCGTCTCCAATAGATTCATTTACCCACGAGATCTCTTGGGGGAAAATATCGAACGATTTGAAGACGAGGGTAATACATTTCGGAGAAATTAGTGAAATCTCCAATTCACCAAAGGGGTACCCCTTTCAGAAATCTTCGATTTCTCTAATATGGATTCGAGCAATGTTTTGATAGTGAATACTAAAGAATATGCGAGGGCCATGGGCACAAAAGTTGTAGGCCTATGTCTTAGGGTTCTATGTATAAAAATTCGTACAAATCGTAGGTTTGTAGAGGGTGATACAGTCAAAATACTTAGAGATGTACGAATATAAGGAAAAAACTTGCGAAAATTGCCATAAAAAAGGGGAATTTTTTTTGAAATGTTGACTTAAGGCTCCGTTTCGACTCCAATAGATTCATTTACCCACGAGATCTCTTGGGGGAAAATATCGAACGATTTTAAGACGAGGGTAATACATTTCAGAGAAATTAGTGAAATCTCCAATTCACCAAAGGGGTACCCCTTTCAGAAATCTTCGATTTCTCTAATATGGATTCGAGCAATGTTTTGATAGTGAATACTAAAGAATATGCGAGGGTCATGGGCACAAAAGTTGTAGGACTATGTCTTAGGGTTCTATGTATAAAATTTCGTGCAAATCCTAGGTGTGTAGAGGGTGATACAGTCAAAATACTTAGAGATGTACGAATATAAGGAAAAAACTTGCGAAAATTGCCATAAAAAAGGGGAATTTTTTTTGAAATGTTGACTTAAGGCTCCGTTTCGACTCCAATAGATTCATTTACCCACGAGATATCTTGGGGGAAAATATCGAACGATTTGAAGACGAGGGTAATACATTTCGGAGAAATTAGTGAAATCTCCAATTCACCAAAGGGGTACCCCTTTCAGAAATCTTCGATTTCTCTAATATGGATTCGAGCAATGTTTTGATAGTGAATACTAAAGAATATGCGAGGGTCATGGGCACAAAAGTTGTAGACCTATGTCTTAGGGTTCTATGTATAAAAATTCGTGCAAATCCTAGGTGTGTAGAGGGTGATACAGTCAAAATACTGAGTGATGTACGAATATAAGGAAAAAAGTTGCGAAAATTTCCATAAAAAAGGGGAATTTTTTTTGAAATGTTGACTTAAGGCTCCGTTTCGACTCCAATAGATTCATTTACCCACGAGATCTCTTGGGGGAAAATATCGAACGATTTGAAGACGAGGGTAATACATTTCGGAGAAATTAGTGAAATCTCCAATTCACCAAAGGGGTACCCCTTTCAGAAATCTTCGATTTCTCTAATATGGATTCGAGCAATGTTTTGATAGTGAATACTAAAGAATCTGCGAGGGTCATGGGCACAAAAGTTGTAGGCCTATGTCTTAGGGTTCTATGTATAACATTTCGTGCAAATCCTAGGTGTGTAGAGTGTGATACAGTCAAAATACTTAGAGATGTACGAATATAAGGAAAAAAGTTGCGAAAATTGCCATAAAAAAGGGGAATTTTTTTTGAAATGTTGACTTAAGGCTCCGTTTCGACTCCAATAGATTCATTTACCCACGAGATATCTTGGGGAAAAATATCGAACGATTTGAAGACGAGGGTAATACATTTCGGAGAAATTAGTGAAATCTCCAATTCACCAAAGGGGTACCCCTTTCAGAAATCTTCGATTTCTCTAATATGGATTCGAGCAATGTTTTGATAGTGAATACTAAAGAATATGCGAGGGTCATGGGCACAAAAGTTGTAGGCCTATGTCTTAGGGTTCTATGTATAAAAATTCGTACAAATCCTAGGTGTGTAGAGGGTGATACAGTCAAAATACTGAGTGATGTACGAATATAAGGAAAAAAGTTGCGAAAATTTCCATAAAAAAGGGGAATTTTTTTTGAAATGTTGACTTAAGGCTCCGTTTCGTCTCCAATAGATTCATTTACCCACGAGATCTCTTGGGGGAAAATATCGAATGATTTGAAGACGAGGGTAATACATTTCGGAGAAATTAGTGAAATCTCCAATTCACCAAAGGGGTACCCCTTTCAGAAATCTTCGATTTCTCTAATATGGATTCGAGCAATGTTTTGATAGTGAATACTAAAGAATATGCGAGGGCCATGGGCACAAAAGTTGTAGGCCTATGTCTTAGGGTTCTATGTATAAAAATTCGTACAAATCGTAGGTTTGTAGAGGGTGATACAGTCAAAATACTTAGAGATGTACGAATATAAGGAAAAAACTTGCGAAAATTGCCATAAAAAAGGGGAATTTTTTTTGAAATGTTGACTTAAGGCTCCGTTTCGACTCCAATAGATTCATTTACCCACGAGATCTCTTGGGGGAAAATATCGAACGATTTTAAGACGAGGGTAATACATTTCAGAGAAATTAGTGAAATCTCCAATTCACCAAAGGGGTACCCCTTTCAGAAATCTTCGATTTCTCTAATATGGATTCGAGCAATGTTTTGATAGTGAATACTAAAGAATATGCGAGGGTCATGGGCACAAAAGTTGTAGGACTATGTCTTAGGGTTCTATGTATAAAATTTCGTGCAAATCCTAGGTGTGTAGAGGGTGATACAGTCAAAATACTTAGAGATGTACGAATATAAGGAAAAAACTTGCGAAAATTGCCATAAAAAAGGGGAATTTTTTTTGAAATGTTGACTTAAGGCTCCGTTTCGACTCCAATAGATTCATTTACCCACGAGATATCTTGGGGGAAAATATCGAACGATTTGAAGACGAGGGTAATACATTTCGGAGAAATTAGTGAAATCTCCAATTCACCAAAGGGGTACCCCTTTCAGAAATCTTCGATTTCTCTAATATGGATTCGAGCAATGTTTTGATAGTGAATACTAAAGAATATGCGAGGGTCATGGGCACAAAAGTTGTAGACCTATGTCTTAGGGTTCTATGTATAAAAATTCGTGCAAATCCTAGGTGTGTAGAGGGTGATACAGTCAAAATACTGAGTGATGTACGAATATAAGGAAAAAAGTTGCGAAAATTTCCATAAAAAAGGGGAATTTTTTTTGAAATGTTGACTTAAGGCTCCGTTTCGACTCCAATAGATTCATTTACCCACGAGATCTCTTGGGGGAAAATATCGAACGATTTGAAGACGAGGGTAATACATTTCGGAGAAATTAGTGAAATCTCCAATTCACCAAAGGGGTACCCCTTTCAGAAATCTTCGATTTCTCTAATATGGATTCGAGCAATGTTTTGATAGTGAATACTAAAGAATCTGCGAGGGTCATGGGCACAAAAGTTGTAGGCCTATGTCTTAGGGTTCTATGTATAACATTTCGTGCAAATCCTAGGTGTGTAGAGTGTGATACAGTCAAAATACTTAGAGATGTACGAATATAAGGAAAAAAGTTGCGAAAATTGCCATAAAAAAGGGGAATTTTTTTTGAAATGTTGACTTAAGGCTCCGTTTCGACTCCAATAGATTCATTTACCCACGAGATATCTTGGGGAAAAATATCGAACGATTTGAAGACGAGGGTAATACATTTCGGAGAAATTAGTGAAATCTCCAATTCACCAAAGGGGTACCCCTTTCAGAAATCTTCGATTTCTCTAATATGGATTCGAGCAATGTTTTGATAGTGAATACTAAAGAATATGCGAGGGCCATGGGCACAAAAGTTGTAGGCCTATGTCTTAGGGTTCTATGTATAAAAATTCGTACAAATCCTAGGTTTGTAGAGGGTGATACAGTCAAAATACTTAGAGATGTACGAATATAAGGAAAAAACTTGCGAAAATTGCCATAAAAAAGGGGAATTTTTTTTGAAATGTTGACTTAAGGCTCCGTTTCGACTCCAATAGATTCATTTACCCACGAGATATCTTGGGGAAAAATATCGAACGATTTGAAGACGAGGGTAATACATTTCGGAGAAATTAGTGAAATCTCCAATTCACCAAAGGGGTACCCCTTTCAGAAATCTTCGATTTCTCTAATATGGATTCGAGCAATGTTTTGATAGTGAATACTAAAGAATATGCGAGGGCCATGGGCACAAAAGTTGTAGGCCTATGTCTTAGGGTTCTATGTATAAAAATTCGTACAAATCCTAGGTTTGTAGAGGGTGATACAGTCAAAATACTTAGAGATGTACGAATATAAGGAAAAAACTTGCGAAAATTGCCATAAAAAAGGGGAATTTTTTTTGAAATGTTGACTTAAGGCTCCGTTTCGACTCCAATAGATTCATTTACCCACGAGATCTCTTGGGGGAAAATATCGAACGATTTGAAGACGAGGGTAATACATTTCGGAGAAATTAGTGAAATCTCCAATTCACCAAAGGGGTACCCCTTTCAGAAATCTTCGATTTCTCTAATATGGATTCGAGCAATGTTTTGATAGTGAATACTAAAGAATATGCGAGGGCCATGGGCACAAAAGTTGTACGCCTATGTCTTAGGGTTCTATGTATAACATTTCGTGCAAATATGAGGTGTGTAGAGGGTGATACAGTCAAAATACTGAGAGATGTACGAATATAAGGAAAAAACTTGCGAAAATTGCCAAAAAAAAGGGGAATTTTTTTTGAAATGTTGACTTAAGGCTCCGTTTCGACTCCAATAGATTCATTTACCCACGAGATATCTTGGGGGAAAATATCGAACGATTTGAAGACGAGGGTAATACATTTCGGAGAAATTAGTGAAATCTCCAATTCACCAAAGGGGTACCCCTTTCAAAAATCTTCGATTTCTCTAATATGGATTCGAGCAATGTTTTGATAGTGAATACTAAAGAATATGCGAGGGTCATGGGCACAAAAGTTGTAGGACTATGTCTTAGGGTTCTATGTATAAAATTTCGTGCAAATCCTAGGTGTGTAGAGGGTGATACAGTCAAAATACTTAGAGATGTACGAATATAAGGAAAAAACTTGCGAAAATTGCCATAAAAAAGGGGAATTTTTTTTGAAATGTTGACTTAAGGCTCCGTTTCGACTCCAATAGATTCATTTACCCACGAGATATCTTGGGGGAAAATATCGAACGATTTGAAGACGAGGGTAATACATTTCGGAGAAATTAGTGAAATCTCCAATTCACCAAAGGGGTACCCCTTTCAGAAATCTTCGATTTCTCTAATATGGATTCGAGCAATGTTTTGATAGTGAATACTAAAGAATATGCGAGGGTCATGGGCACAAAAGTTGTAGACCTATGTCTTAGGGTTCTATGTATAAAAATTCGTGCAAATCCTAGGTGTGTAGAGGGTGATACAGTCAAAATACTGAGTGATGTACGAATATAAGGAAAAAAGTTGCGAAAATTTCCATAAAAAAGGGGAATTTTTTTTGAAATGTTGACTTAAGGCTCCGTTTCGACTCCAATAGATTCATTTACCCACGAGATCTCTTGGGGGAAAATATCGAACGATTTGAAGACGAGGGTAATACATTTCGGAGAAATTAGTGAAATCTCCAATTCACCAAAGGGGTACCCCTTTCAGAAATCTTCGATTTCTCTAATATGGATTCGAGCAATGTTTTGATAGTGAATACTAAAGAATCTGCGAGGGTCATGGGCACAAAAGTTGTAGGCCTATGTCTTAGGGTTCTATGTATAACATTTCGTGCAAATCCTAGGTGTGTAGAGTGTGATACAGTCAAAATACTTAGAGATGTACGAATATAAGGAAAAAAGTTGCGAAAATTGCCATAAAAAAGGGGAATTTTTTTTGAAATGTTGACTTAAGGCTCCGTTTCGACTCCAATAGATTCATTTACCCACGAGATATCTTGGGGAAAAATATCGAACGATTTGAAGACGAGGGTAATACATTTCGGAGAAATTAGTGAAATCTCCAATTCACCAAAGGGGTACCCCTTTCAGAAATCTTCGATTTCTCTAATATGGATTCGAGCAATGTTTTGATAGTGAATACTAAAGAATATGCGAGGGCCATGGGCACAAAAGTTGTAGGCCTATGTCTTAGGGTTCTATGTATAAAAATTCGTACAAATCCTAGGTTTGTAGAGGGTGATACAGTCAAAATACTTAGAGATGTACGAATATAAGGAAAAAACTTGCGAAAATTGCCATAAAAAAGGGGAATTTTTTTTGAAATGTTGACTTAAGGCTCCGTTTCGACTCCAATAGATTCATTTACCCACGAGATCTCTTGGGGGAAAATATCGAACGATTTGAAGACGAGGGTAATACATTTCGGAGAAATTAGTGAAATCTCCAATTCACCAAAGGGGTACCCCTTTCAGAAATCTTCGATTTCTCTAATATGGATTCGAGCAATGTTTTGATAGTGAATACTAAAGAATATGCGAGGGCCATGGGCACAAAAGTTGTACGCCTATGTCTTAGGGTTCTATGTATAACATTTCGTGCAAATATGAGGTGTGTAGAGGGTGATACAGTCAAAATACTGAGAGATGTACGAATATAAGGAAAAAACTTGCGAAAATTGCCAAAAAAAAGGGGAATTTTTTTTGAAATGTTGACTTAAGGCTCCGTTTCGACTCCAATAGATTCATTTACCCACGAGATCTCTTGGGGAAAAATATCGAACGATTTGAAGACGAGGGTAATACATTTCAGAGAAATTAGTGAAATCTCCAATTCAACAAAGGGGTACCCCTTTCAGAAACTTCGATTTCTCTAATATGGATTCGAGCAATGTTTTGATAGTGAATACTAAAGAATATGCGAGGGTCATGGGCACAAAAGTTGTAGGCCTATGTCTTAGGGTTCTATGTATAAAAATTCGTGCAAATCCTAGGTGTGTAGAGGGTGATACAGTCAAAATACTGAGAGATGTACGAATATAAGGAAAAAACTTGCGAAAATTTCCATAAAAAAGGGGAATTTTTTTTGAAATGTTGACTTAAGGCTCCGTTTCGACTCCAATAGATTCATTTACCCACGAGATATCTTGGGGAAAAATATCGAACGATTTGAAGACGAGGGTAATACATTTCGGAGAAATTAGTGAAATCTCCAATTCACCAAAGGGGTACCCCTTTCAGAAATCTTCGATTTCTCTAATATGGATTCGAGCAATGTTTTGATAGTGAATACTAAAGAATATGCGAGGGCCATGGGCACAAAAGTTGTAGGCCTATGTCTTAGGGTTCTATGTATAAAAATTCGTACAAATCCTAGGTTTGTAGAGGGTGATACAGTCAAAATACTTAGAGATGTACGAATATAAGGAAAAAACTTGCGAAAATTGCCATAAAAAAGGGGAATTTTTTTTGAAATGTTGACTTAAGGCTCCGTTTCGACTCCAATAGATTCATTTACCCACGAGATATCTTGGGGGAAAATATCGAACGATTTGAAGACGAGGGTAATACATTTCGGAGAAATTAGTGAAATCTCCAATTCACCAAAGGGGTACCCCTTTCAGAAATCTTCGATTTCTCTAATATGGATTCGAGCAATGTTTTGATAGTGAATACTAAAGAATATGCGAGGGCCATGGGCACAAAAGTTGTACGCCTATGTCTTAGGGTTCTATGTATAAAAATTCGTACAAATCCTAGGTTTGTAGAGGGTGATACAGTCAAAATACTGAGAGATGTACGAATATAAGGAAAAAACTTGCGAAAATTGCCAAAAAAAAGGGGAATTTTTTTTGAAATGTTGACTTAAGGCTCCGTTTCGACTCCAATAGATTCATTTACCCACGAGATCTCTTGGGGAAAAATATCGAACGATTTGAAGACGAGGGTAATACATTTCAGAGAAATTAGTGAAATCTCCAATTCAACAAAGGGGTACCCCTTTCAGAAACTTCGATTTCTCTAATATGGATTCGAGCAATGTTTTGATAGTGAATACTAAAGAATATGCGAGGGCCATGGGCACAAAAGTTGTACGCCTATGTCTTAGGGTTCTATGTATAACATTTCGTGCAAATATGAGGTGTGTAGAGGGTGATACAGTCAAAATACTGAGAGATGTACGAATATAAGGAAAAAACTTGCGAAAATTGCCAAAAAAAAGGGGAATTTTTTTTGAAATGTTGACTTAAGGCTCCGTTTCGACTCCAATAGATTCATTTACCCACGAGATCTCTTGGGGGAAAATATTGAACGATTTGAAGACGAGGGTAATACATTTCGGAGAAATTAGTGAAATCTCCAATTCAACAAAGGGGTACCCCTTTCAGAAACTTCGATTTCTCTAATATGGATTCGAGCAATGTTTTGATAGTGAATACTAAAGAATATGCGAGGGTCATGGGCACAAAAGTTGTAGGCCTATGTCTTAGGGTTCTATGTATAAAAATTCGTGCAAATCCTAGGTGTGTAGAGGGTGATACAGTCAAAATACTGAGAGATGTACGAATATAAGGAAAAAACTTGCGAAAATTTCCATAAAAAAGGGGAATTTTTTTTGAAATGTTGACTTAAGGCTCCGTTTCGACTCCAATAGATTCATTTACCCACGAGATCTCTTGGGGGAAAATATTGAACGATTTGAAGACGAGGGTAATACATTTCGGAGAAATTAGTGAAATCTCCAATTCACCAAAGGGGTACCCCTTTCAGAAATCTTCGATTTCTCTAATATGGATTCGAGCAATGTTTTGATAGTGAATACTAAAGAATATGCGAGGGTCATGGGCACTAAAGTTGTAGGCCTATGTCTTAGGGTTCTATGTATAAAAATTCGTGTAAATCCGAGTTGTGTAGAGGGTGATACAGTCAAAATACTGAGAGATGTACGAATATAAGGAAAAAACTTGCGAAAATTGCCATATAAAAGGGGAATTTTTTTTGAAATGTTGACTTAAGGCTCCGTTTCGACTCCAATAGATTCATTTACCCACGAGATCTCTTGGGGAAAAATATCGAACGATTTGAAGACGAGGGTAATACATTTCGGAGAAATTAGTGAAATCTCCAATTCACCAATAGGGTACCCCTTTCAGAAATCTTCGATTTCTCTAATATGGATTCGAGCAATGTTTTGATAGTGAATACTAAAGAATATGCGAGGGCCATGGGCACAAAATTTGTAGGCCTATGTCTTAGGGTTCTATGTATAACATTTCGTGCAATTCCGAGTTGTGTATAGGTTGATAAAGTCAAAATACTTAGAGATGTACGAATATACGGAAAAAACTTGCGAAAATTGCCAAAAAAAAGGGGAATTTTTTTTGAAATGTTGACTTAAGGCTCCGTTTCGACTCCAATAGATTCATTTACCCACGAGATCTCTTGGGGGAAAATATCGAACGATTTGAAGACGAGGGTAATACATTTCGGAGAAATTAGTGAAATCTCCAATTCACCAAAGGGGTACCCCTTTCAGAAATCTTCGATTTCTCTAATATGGATTCGAGCAATGTTTTGATAGTGAATACTAAAGAATATGCGAGGGCCATGGGCACAAAATTTGTAGGCCTATGTCTTAGGGTTCTATGTATAACATTTCGTGCAATTCCGAGTTGTGTATAGGTTGATAAAGTCAAAATACTTAGAGATGTACGAATATACGGAAAAAACTTGCGAAAATTGCCAAAAAAAAGGGGAATTTTTTTTGAAATGTTGACTTAAGGCTCCGTTTCGACTCCAATAGATTCATTTACCCACGAGATCTCTTGGGGGAAAATATCGAACGATTTGAAGACGAGGGTAATACATTTCGGAGAAATTAGTGAAATCTCCAATTCACCAAAGGGGTACCCCTTTCAGAAATCTTCGATTTCTCTAATATGGATTCGAGCAATGTTTTGATAGTGAATACTAAAGAATATGCGAGGGCCATGGGCACAAAAGTTGTACGCCTATGTCTTAGGGTTCTATGTATAAAAATTCGTACAAATCCTAGGTTCGTAGAGGGTGATACAGTCAAAATACTTAGAGATGTACGAATATAAGGAAAAAACTTGCGAAAATTGCCATAAAAAAGGGGAATTTTTTTTGAAATGTTGACTTAAGGCTCCGTTTCGACTCCAATAGATTCATTTACCCACGAGATCTCTTGGGGGAAAATATCGAACGATTTTAAGACGAGGGTAATACATTTCAGAGAAATTAGTGAAATCTCCAATTCACCAAAGGGGTACCCCTTTCAGAAATCTTCGATTTCTCTAATATGGATTCGAGCAATGTTTTGATAGTGAATACTAAAGAATATGCGAGGGTCATGGGCACAAAAGTTGTAGGACTATGTCTTAGGGTTCTATGTATAAAATTTCGTGCAAATCCTAGGTGTGTAGAGGGTGATACAGTCAAAATACTTAGAGATGTACGAATATAAGGAAAAAACTTGCGAAAATTGCCATAAAAAAGGGGAATTTTTTTTGAAATGTTGACTTAAGGCTCCGTTTCGACTCCAATAGATTCATTTACCCACGAGATATCTTGGGGGAAAATATCGAACGATTTGAAGACGAGGGTAATACATTTCGGAGAAATTAGTGAAATCTCCAATTCACCAAAGGGGTACCCCTTTCAGAAATCTTCGATTTCTCTAATATGGATTCGAGCAATGTTTTGATAGTGAATACTAAAGAATATGCGAGGGCCATGGGCACAAAAGTTGTAGGCCTATGTCTTAGGGTTCTATGTATAACATTTCGTGCAAATCCTAGGTGTGTAGAGTGTGATACAGTCAAAATACTTAGAGATGTACGAATATAAGGAAAAAAGTTGCGAAAATTGCCATAAAAAAGGGGAATTTTTTTTGAAATGTTGACTTAAGGCTCCGTTTCGACTCCAATAGATTCATTTACCCACGAGATATCTTGGGGAAAAATATCGAACGATTTGAAGACGAGGGTAATACATTTCGGAGAAATTAGTGAAATCTCCAATTCACCAAAGGGGTACCCCTTTCAGAAATCTTCGATTTCTCTAATATGGATTCGAGCAATGTTTTGATAGTGAATACTAAAGAATATGCGAGGGCCATGGGCACAAAAGTTGTAGGCCTATGTCTTAGGGTTCTATGTATAAAAATTCGTACAAATCCTAGGTTTGTAGAGGGTGATACAGTCAAAATACTGAGAGATGTACGAATATAAGGAAAAAACTTGCGAAAATTGCCATAAAAAAGGGGAATTTTTTTTGAAATGTTGACTTAAGGCTCCGTTTCGACTCCAATAGATTCATTTACCCACGAGATCTCTTGGGGGAAAATATCGAACGATTTGAAGACGAGGGTAATACATTTCAGAGAAATTAGTGAAATCTCCAATTCACCAAAGGGGTACCCCTTTCAGAAATCTTCGATTTCTCTAATATGGATTCGAGCAATGTTTTGATAGTGAATACTAAAGAATATGCGAGGGCCATGGGCACAAAAGTTGTACGCCTATGTCTTAGGGTTCTATGTATAACATTTCGTGCAAATATGAGGTGTGTAGAGGGTGATACAGTCAAAATACTGAGAGATGTACGAATATAAGGAAAAAACTTGCGAAAATTGCCAAAAAAAAGGGGAATTTTTTTTGAAATGTTGACTTAAGGCTCCGTTTCGACTCCAATAGATTCATTTACCCACGAGATCTCTTGGGGAAAAATATCGAACGATTTGAAGACGAGGGTAATACATTTCAGAGAAATTAGTGAAATCTCCAATTCAACAAAGGGGTACCCCTTTCAGAAACTTCGATTTCTCTAATATGGATTCGAGCAATGTTTTGATAGTGAATACTAAAGAATATGCGAGGGTCATGGGCACAAAAGTTGTAGGCCTATGTCTTAGGGTTCTATGTATAAAAATTCGTGCAAATCCTAGGTGTGTAGAGGGTGATACAGTCAAAATACTGAGAGATGTACGAATATAAGGAAAAAACTTGCGAAAATTTCCATAAAAAAGGGGAATTTTTTTTGAAATGTTGACTTAAGGCTCCGTTTCGACTCCAATAGATTCATTTACCCACGAGATCTCTTGGGGAAAAATATCGAACGATTTGAAGACGAGGGTAATACATTTCGGAGAAATTAGTGAAATCTCCAATTCACCAAAGGGGTACCCCTTTCAGAAATCTTCGATTTCTCTAATATGGATTCGAGCAATGTTTTGATAGTGAATACTAAAGAATATGCGAGGGTCATGGGCACTAAAGTTGTAGGCCTATGTCTTAGGGTTCTATGTATAAAAATTCGTGTAAATCCGAGTTGTGTATAGGTTGATAAAGTCAAAATACTTAGAGATGTACGAATATACGGAAAAAACTTGCGAAAATTGCCAAAAAAAAGGGGAATTTTTTTTGAAATGTTGACTTAAGGCTCCGTTTCGACTCCAATAGATTCATTTACCCACGAGATCTCTTGGGGAAAAATATCGAACGATTTGAAGACGAGGGTAATACATTTCAGAGAAATTAGTGAAATCTCCAATTCACCAATAGGGTACCCCTTTCAGAAATCTTCGATTTCTCTAATATGGATTCGAGCAATGTTTTGATAGTGAATACTAAAGAATATGCGAGGGCCATGGGCACAAAATTTGTACGCCTATGTCTTAGGGTTCTATGTATAACATTTCGTGCAATTCCGAGTTGTGTATAGGTTGATAAAGTCAAAATACTGAGAGATGTACGAATATACGGAAAAAACTTGCGAAAATTGCCAAAAAAAAGGGGAATTTTTTTTGAAATGTTGACTTAAGGCTCCGTTTCGACTCCAATAGATTCATTTACCCACGAGATCTCTTGGGGAAAAATATCGAACGATTTGAAGACGAGGGTAATACATTTCGGAGAAATTAGTGAAATCTCCAATTCACCAAAGGGGTACCCCTTTCAGAAACTTCGATTTCTCTAATATGGATTCGAGCAATGTTTTGATAGTGAATACTAAAGAATATGCGAGGGTCATGGGCACAAAAGTTGTAGGCCTATGTCTTAGGGTTCTATGTATAAAAATTCGTGCAAATCCTAGGTGTGTAGAGGGTGATACAGTCAAAATACTGAGAGATGTACGAATATAAGGAAAAAAGTTGCGAAAATTTCCATAAAAAAGGGGAATTTTTTTTGAAATGTTGACTTAAGGCTCCGTTTCGACTCCAATAGATTCATTTACCCACGAGATATCTTGGGGGAAAATATCGAACGATTTGAAGACGAGGGTAATACATTTCGGAGAAATTAGTGAAATCTCCAATTCACCAAAGGGGTACCCCTTTCAGAAATCTTCGATTTCTCTAATATGGATTCGAGCAATGTTTTGATAGTGAATACTAAAGAATCTGCGAGGGTCATGGGCACAAAAGTTGTAGGCCTATGTCTTAGGGTTCTATGTATAACATTTCGTGCAAATCCGAGTTGTGTATAGGTTGATACAGTCAAAATACTTAGAGATGTACGAATATAAGGAAAAACTTGCGAAAATTGCCATAAAAAAGGGGAATTTTTTTTGAAATGTTGACTTAAGGCTCCGTTTCGACTCCAATAGATTCATTTACCCACGAGATCTCTTGGGGAAAAATATCGAACGATTTGAAGACGAGGGTAATACATTTCGGAGAAATTAGTGAAATCTCCAATTCACCAAAGGGGTACCCCTTTCAGAAATCTTCGATTTCTCTAATATGGATTCGAGCAATGTTTTGATAGTGAATACTAAAGAATATGCGAGGGTCATGGGCACAAAAGTTGTACGCCTATGTCTTAGGGTTCTATGTATAAAAATTCGTCCAAATCCTAGGTGTGTAGAGGGTGATACAGTCAAAATACTGAGTGATGTACGAATATAAGGAAAAAAGTTGCGAAAATTTCCATAAAAAAGGGGAATTTTTTTTGAAATGTTGACTTAAGGCTCCGTTTCGACTCCAATAGATTCATTTACCCACGAGATCTCTTGGGGGAAAATATCGAACGATTTGAAGACGAGGGTAATACATTTCGGAGAAATTAGTGAAATCTCCAATTCACCAAAGGGGTACCCCTTTCAGAAATCTTCGATTTCTCTAATATGGATTCGAGCAATGTTTTGATAGTGAATACTAAAGAATATGCGAGGGCCATGGGCACAAAAGTTGTACGCCTATGTCTTAGGGTTCTATGTATAAAAATTCGTGCAAATCCTAGGTGTGTAGAGGGTGATACAGTCAAAATACTGAGAGATGTACGAATATAAGGAAAAAACTTGCGAAAATTGCCAAAAAAAAGGGGAATTTTTTTTGAAATGTTGACTTAAGGCTCCGTTTCGACTCCAATAGATTCATTTACCCACGAGATCTCTTGGGGAAAAATATCGAACGATTTGAAGACGAGGGTAATACATTTCCGAGAAATTAGTGAAATCTCCAATTCAACAAAGGGGTACCCCTTTCAGAAACTTCGATTTCTCTAATATGGATTCGAGCAATGTTTTGATAGTGAATACTAAAGAATATGCGAGGGTCATGGGCACAAAAGTTGTAGGCCTATGTCTTAGGGTTCTATGTATAAAAATTCGTGCAAATCCTAGGTGTGTAGAGGGTGATACAGTCAAAATACTGAGAGATGTACGAATATAAGGAAAAAACTTGCGAAAATTGCCATATAAAAGGGGAATTTTTTTTGAAATGTTGACTTAAGGCTCCGTTTCGACTCCAATAGATTCATTTACCCACGAGATCTCTTGGGGAAAAATATCGAACGATTTGAAGACGAGGGTAATACATTTCGGAGAAATTAGTGAAATCTCCAATTCACCAATAGGGTACCCCTTTCAGAAATCTTCGATTTCTCTAATATGGATTCGAGCAATGTTTTGATAGTGAATACTAAAGAATATGCGAGGGCCATGGGCACAAAATTTGTACGCCTATGTCTTAGGGTTCTATGTATAACATTTCGTGCAATTCCGAGTTGTGTATAGGTTGATAAAGTCAAAATACTTAGAGATGTACGAATATACGGAAAAAACTTGCGAAAATTGCCAAAAAAAAGGGGAATTTTTTTTGAAATGTTGACTTAAGGCTCCGTTTCGACTCCAATAGATTCATTTACCCACGAGATCTCTTGGGGAAAAATATCGAACGATTTGAAGACGAGGGTAATACATTTCGGAGAAATTAGTGAAATCTCCAATTCACCAAAGGGGTACCCCTTTCAGAAACTTCGATTTCTCTAATATGGATTCGAGCAATGTTTTGATAGTGAATACTAAAGAATATGCGAGGGTCATGGGCACAAAAGTTGTAGGCCTATGTCTTAGGGTTCTATGTATAAAAATTCGTGCAATTCCGAGTTGTGTATAGGTTGATAAAGTCAAAATACTGAGAGATGTACGAATATAAGGAAAAAAGTTGCGAAAATTTCCATAAAAAAGGGGAATTTTTTTTGAAATGTTGACTTAAGGCTCCGTTTCGACTCCAATAGATTCATTTACCCACGAGATATCTTGGGGGAAAATATCGAACGATTTGAAGACGAGGGTAATACATTTCGGAGAAATTAGTGAAATCTCCAATTCACCAAAGGGGTACCCCTTTCAGAAATCTTCGATTTCTCTAATATGGATTCGAGCAATGTTTTGATAGTGAATACTAAAGAATCTGCGAGGGTCATGGGCACAAAAGTTGTAGGCCTATGTCTTAGGGTTCTATGTATAACATTTCGTGCAAATCCGAGTTGTGTATAGGTTGATACAGTCAAAATACTTAGAGATGTACGAATATAAGGAAAAACTTGCGAAAATTGCCATAAAAAAGGGGAATTTTTTTTGAAATGTTGACTTAAGGCTCCGTTTCGACTCCAATAGATTCATTTACCCACGAGATCTCTTGGGGAAAAATATCGAACGATTTGAAGACGAGGGTAATACATTTCGGAGAAATTAGTGAAATCTCCAATTCACCAAAGGGGTACCCCTTTCAGAAATCTTCGATTTCTCTAATATGGATTCGAGCAATGTTTTGATAGTGAATACTAAAGAATATGCGAGGGTCATGGGCACAAAAGTTGTAGGCCTATGTCTTAGGGTTCTATGTATAAAAATTCGTACAAATCCTAGGTGTGTAGAGGGTGATACAGTCAAAATACTGAGTGATGTACGAATATAAGGAAAAAAGTTGCGAAAATTTCCATAAAAAAGGGGAATTTTTTTTGAAATGTTGACTTAAGGCTCCGTTTCGTCTCCAATAGATTCATTTACCCACGAGATCTCTTGGGGGAAAATATCGAACGATTTGAAGACGAGGGTAATACATTTCGGAGAAATTAGTGAAATCTCCAATTCACCAAAGGGGTACCCCTTTCAGAAATCTTCGATTTCTCTAATATGGATTCGAGCAATGTTTTGATAGTGAATACTAAAGAATATGCGAGGGCCATGGGCACAAAAGTTGTAGGCCTATGTCTTAGGGTTCTATGTATAAAAATTCGTACAAATCCTAGGTTTGTAGAGGGTGATACAGTCAAAATACTTAGAGATGTACGAATATAAGGAAAAAACTTGCGAAAATTTCCATAAAAAAGGGGAATTTTTTTTGAAATGTTGACTTAAGGCTCCGTTTCGACTCCAATAGATTCATTTACCCACGAGATCTCTTGGGGGAAAATATCGAACGATTTGAAGACGAGGGTAATACATTTCAGAGAAATTAGTGAAATCTCCAATTCACCAAAGGGGTACCCCTTTCAGAAATCTTCGATTTCTCTAATATGGATTCGAGCAATGTTTTGATAGTGAATACTAAAGAATATGCGAGGGTCATGGGCACAAAAGTTGTAGGACTATGTCTTAGGGTTCTATGTATAAAATTTCGTGCAAATCCTAGGTGTGTAGAGGGTGATACAGTCAAAATACTTAGAGATGTACGAATATAAGGAAAAAACTTGCGAAAATTGCCATAAAAAAGGGGAATTTTTTTTGAAATGTTGACTTAAGGCTCCGTTTCGACTCCAATAGATTCATTTACCCACGAGATATCTTGGGGGAAAATATCGAACGATTTGAAGACGAGGGTAATACATTTCGGAGAAATTAGGGAAATCTCCAATTCACCAAAGGGGTACCCCTTTCAGAAATCTTCGATTTCTCTAATATGGATTCGAGCAATGTTTTGATAGTGAATACTAAAGAATATGCGAGGGTCATGGGCACAAAAGTTGTAGACCTATGTCTTAGGGTTCTATGTATAAAAATTCGTGCAAATCCTAGGTGTGTAGAGGGTGATACAGTCAAAATACTGAGTGATGTACGAATATAAGGAAAAAAGTTGCGAAAATTTCCATAAAAAAGGGGAATTTTTTTTGAAATGTTGACTTAAGGCTCCGTTTCGTCTCCAATAGATTCATTTACCCACGAGATCTCTTGGGGGAAAATATCGAACGATTTGAAGACGAGGGTAATACATTTCGGAGAAATTAGTGAAATCTCCAATTCACCAAAGGGGTACCCCTTTCAGAAATCTTCGATTTCTCTAATATGGATTCGAGCAATGTTTTGATAGTGAATACTAAAGAATATGCGAGGGCCATGGGCACAAAAGTTGTAGGCCTATGTCTTAGGGTTCTATGTATAAAAATTCGTACAAATCCTAGGTTTGTAGAGGGTGATACAGTCAAAATACTTAGAGATGTACGAATATAAGGAAAAAACTTGCGAAAATTGCCATAAAAAAGGGGAATTTTTTTTGAAATGTTGACTTAAGGCTCCGTTTCGACTCCAATAGATTCATTTACCCACGAGATCTCTTGGGGGAAAATATCGAACGATTTGAAGACGAGGGTAATACATTTCGGAGAAATTAGTGAAATCTCCAATTCACCAAAGGGGTACCCCTTTCAGAAATCTTCGATTTCTCTAATATGGATTCGAGCAATGTTTTGATAGTGAATACTAAAGAATATGCGAGGGCCATGGGCACAAAAGTTGTAGGCCTATGTCTTAGGGTTCTATGTATAAAAATTCGTACAAATCCTAGGTTTGTAGAGGGTGATACAGTCAAAATACTTAGAGATGTACGAATATAAGGAAAAAACTTGCGAAAATTGCCATAAAAAAGGGGAATTTTTTTTGAAATGTTGACTTAAGGCTCCGTTTCGACTCCAATAGATTCATTTACCCACGAGATCTCTTGGGGGAAAATATCGAACGATTTGAAGACGAGGGTAATACATTTCGGAGAAATTAGTGAAATCTCCAATTCACCAAAGGGGTACCCCTTTCAGAAATCTTCGATTTCTCTAATATGGATTCGAGCAATGTTTTGATAGTGAATACTAAAGAATATGCGAGGGCCATGGGCACAAAAGTTGTAGGCCTATGTCTTAGGGTTCTATGTATAAAAATTCGTACAAATCCTAGGTTTGTAGAGGGTGATACAGTCAAAATACTTAGAGATGTACGAATATAAGGAAAAAACTTGCGAAAATTGCCATAAAAAAGGGGAATTTTTTTTGAAATGTTGACTTAAGGCTCCGTTTCGACTCCAATAGATTCATTTACCCACGAGATCTCTTGGGGGAAAATATTGAACGATTTGAAGACGAGGGTAATACATTTCGGAGAAATTAGTGAAATCTCCAATTCACCAAAGGGGTACCCCTTTCAGAAATCTTCGATTTCTCTAATATGGATTCGAGCAATGTTTTGATAGTGAATACTAAAGAATATGCGAGGGTCATGGGCACTAAAGTTGTAGGCCTATGTCTTAGGGTTCTATGTATAAAAATTCGTGTAAATCCGAGTTGTGTAGAGGGTGATACAGTCAAAATACTTAGAGATGTACGAATATACGGAAAAAACTTGCGAAAATTGCCATATAAAAGGGGAATTTTTTTTGAAATGTTGACTTAAGGCTCCGTTTCGACTCCAATAGATTCATTTACCCACGAGATCTCTTGGGGAAAAATATCGAACGATTTGAAGACGAGGGTAATACATTTCGGAGAAATTAGTGAAATCTCCAATTCACCAATAGGGTACCCCTTTCAGAAATCTTCGATTTCTCTAATATGGATTCGAGCAATGTTTTGATAGTGAATACTAAAGAATATGCGAGGGCCATGGGCACAAAATTTGTACGCCTATGTCTTAGGGTTCTATGTATAACATTTCGTGCAATTCCGAGTTGTGTATAGGTTGATACAGTCAAAATACTTAGAGATGTACGAATATAAGGAAAAAAGTTGCGAAAATTTCCATAAAAAAGGGGAATTTTTTTTGAAATGTTGACTTAAGGCTCCGTTTCGACTCCAATAGATTCATTTACCCACGAGATATCTTGGGGAAAAATATCGAACGATTTGAAGACGAGGGTAATACATTTCAGAGAAATTAGTGAAATCTCCAATTCACCAAAGGGGTACCCCTTTCAGAAACTTCGATTTCTCTAATATGGATTCGAGCAATGTTTTGATAGTGAATACTAAAGAATCTGCGAGGGTCATGGGCACAAAAGTTGTAGGCCTATGTCTTAGGGTTCTATGTATAACATTTCGTGCAAATCCGAGTTGTGTATAGGTTGATACAGTCAAAATACTTAGAGATGTACGAATATAAGGAAAAAAGTTGCGAAAATTGCCATAAAAAAGGGGAATTTTTTTTGAAATGTTGACTTAAGGCTCCGTTTCGACTACAATAGATTCATTTACCCACGAGATCTCTTGGGGAAAAATATCGAACGATTTGAAGACGAGGGTAATACATTTCGGAGAAATTAGTGAAATCTCCAATTCACCAAAGGGGTACCCCTTTCAGAAATCTTCGATTTCTCTAATATGGATTCGAGCAATGTTTTGATAGTGAATACTAAAGAATATGCGAGGGTCATGGGCACAAAAGTTGTAGGCCTATGTCTTAGGGTTCTATGTATAAAAATTCGTACAAATCCTAGGTGTGTAGAGGGTGATACAGTCAAAATACTGAGTGATGTACGAATATAAGGAAAAAAGTTGCGAAAATTTCCATAAAAAAGGGGAATTTTTTTTGAAATGTTGACTTAAGGCTCCGTTTCGTCTCCAATAGATTCATTTACCCACGAGATCTCTTGGGGGAAAATATCGAACGATTTGAAGACGAGGGTAATACATTTCGGAGAAATTAGTGAAATCTCCAATTCACCAAAGGGGTACCCCTTTCAGAAATCTTCGATTTCTCTAATATGGATTCGAGCAATGTTTTGATAGTGAATACTAAAGAATATGCGAGGGCCATGGGCACAAAAGTTGTACGCCTATGTCTTAGGGTTCTATGTATAACATTTCGTGCAAATATGAGGTGTGTAGAGGGTGATACAGTCAAAATACTGAGAGATGTACGAATATAAGGAAAAAACTTGCGAAAATTGCCAAAAAAAAGGGGAATTTTTTTTGAAATGTTGACTTAAGGCTCCGTTTCGACTCCAATAGATTCATTTACCCACGAGATCTCTTGGGGAAAAATATCGAACGATTTGAAGACGAGGGTAATACATTTCAGAGAAATTAGTGAAATCTCCAATTCAACAAAGGGGTACCCCTTTCAGAAACTTCGATTTCTCTAATATGGATTCGAGCAATGTTTTGATAGTGAATACTAAAGAATATGCGAGGGTCATGGGCACTAAAGTTGTAGGCCTATGTCTTAGGGTTCTATGTATAAAAATTCGTGTAAATCCGAGTTGTGTAGAGGGTGATACAGTCAAAATACTGAGAGATGTACGAATATAAGGAAAAAACTTGCGAAAATTGCCATATAAAAGGGGAATTTTTTTTGAAATGTTGACTTAAGGCTCCGTTTCGACTCCAATAGATTCATTTACCCACGAGATCTCTTGGGGAAAAATATCGAACGATTTGAAGACGAGGGTAATACATTTCGGAGAAATTAGTGAAATCTCCAATTCACCAATAGGGTACCCCTTTCAGAAATCTTCGATTTCTCTAATATGGATTCGAGCAATGTTTTGATAGTGAATACTAAAGAATATGCGAGGGCCATGGGCACAAAATTTGTACGCCTATGTCTTAGGGTTCTATGTATAAAAATTCGTGTAAATCCGAGTTGTGTAGAGGGTGATACAGTCAAAATACTGAGAGATGTACGAATATAAGGAAAAAACTTGCGAAAATTGCCATATAAAAGGGGAATTTTTTTTGAAATGTTGACTTAAGGCTCCGTTTCGACTCCAATAGATTCATTTACCCACGAGATCTCTTGGGGAAAAATATCGAACGATTTGAAGACGAGGGTAATACATTTCGGAGAAATTAGTGAAATCTCCAATTCACCAAAGGGGTACCCCTTTCAGAAACTTCGATTTCTCTAATATGGATTCGAGCAATGTTTTGATAGTGAATACTAAAGAATATGCGAGGGTCATGGGCACAAAAGTTGTAGGCCTATGTCTTAGGGTTCTATGTATAAAAATTCGTGCAAATCCTAGGTGTGTAGAGGGTGATACAGTCAAAATACTGAGAGATGTACGAATATAAGGAAAAAAGTTGCGAAAATTTCCATAAAAAAGGGGAATTTTTTTTGAAATGTTGACTTAAGGCTCCGTTTCGACTCCAATAGATTCATTTACCCACGAGATATCTTGGGGGAAAATATCGAACGATTTGAAGACGAGGGTAATACATTTCGGAGAAATTAGTGAAATCTCCAATTCACCAAAGGGGTACCCCTTTCAGAAATCTTCGATTTCTCTAATATGGATTCGAGCAATGTTTTGATAGTGAATACTAAAGAATCTGCGAGGGTCATGGGCACAAAAGTTGTAGGCCTATGTCTTAGGGTTCTATGTATAACATTTCGTGCAAATCCGAGTTGTGTATAGGTTGATACAGTCAAAATACTTAGAGATGTACGAATATAAGGAAAAACTTGCGAAAATTGCCATAAAAAAGGGGAATTTTTTTTGAAATGTTGACTTAAGGCTCCGTTTCGACTCCAATAGATTCATTTACCCACGAGATCTCTTGGGGAAAAATATCGAACGATTTGAAGACGAGGGTAATACATTTCGGAGAAATTAGTGAAATCTCCAATTCACCAAAGGGGTACCCCTTTCAGAAATCTTCGATTTCTCTAATATGGATTCGAGCAATGTTTTGATAGTGAATACTAAAGAATATGCGAGGGTCATGGGCACAAAAGTTGTAGGCCTATGTCTTAGGGTTCTATGTATAAAAATTCGTACAAATCCTAGGTGTGTAGAGGGTGATACAGTCAAAATACTGAGTGATGTACGAATATAAGGAAAAAAGTTGCGAAAATTTCCATAAAAAAGGGGAATTTTTTTTGAAATGTTGACTTAAGGCTCCGTTTCGTCTCCAATAGATTCATTTACCCACGAGATCTCTTGGGGGAAAATATCGAACGATTTGAAGACGAGGGTAATACATTTCGGAGAAATTAGTGAAATCTCCAATTCACCAAAGGGGTACCCCTTTCAGAAATCTTCGATTTCTCTAATATGGATTCGAGCAATGTTTTGATAGTGAATACTAAAGAATATGCGAGGGCCATGGGCACAAAAGTTGTAGGCCTATGTCTTAGGGTTCTATGTATAAAAATTCGTACAAATCCTAGGTTTGTAGAGGGTGATACAGTCAAAATACTTAGAGATGTACGAATATAAGGAAAAAACTTGCGAAAATTTCCATAAAAAAGGGGAATTTTTTTTGAAATGTTGACTTAAGGCTCCGTTTCGACTCCAATAGATTCATTTACCCACGAGATCTCTTGGGGGAAAATATCGAACGATTTGAAGACGAGGGTAATACATTTCAGAGAAATTAGTGAAATCTCCAATTCACCAAAGGGGTACCCCTTTCAGAAATCTTCGATTTCTCTAATATGGATTCGAGCAATGTTTTGATAGTGAATACTAAAGAATATGCGAGGGTCATGGGCACAAAAGTTGTAGGACTATGTCTTAGGGTTCTATGTATAAAATTTCGTGCAAATCCTAGGTGTGTAGAGGGTGATACAGTCAAAATACTTAGAGATGTACGAATATAAGGAAAAAACTTGCGAAAATTGCCATAAAAAAGGGGAATTTTTTTTGAAATGTTGACTTAAGGCTCCGTTTCGACTCCAATAGATTCATTTACCCACGAGATATCTTGGGGGAAAATATCGAACGATTTGAAGACGAGGGTAATACATTTCGGAGAAATTAGGGAAATCTCCAATTCACCAAAGGGGTACCCCTTTCAGAAATCTTCGATTTCTCTAATATGGATTCGAGCAATGTTTTGATAGTGAATACTAAAGAATATGCGAGGGTCATGGGCACAAAAGTTGTAGACCTATGTCTTAGGGTTCT
Source organism: Humulus lupulus (assembly GCF_963169125.1). Lineage (NCBI taxonomy): Eukaryota > Viridiplantae > Streptophyta > Magnoliopsida > Rosales > Cannabaceae > Humulus > Humulus lupulus. The sequence goes on along the minus strand of NC_084793.1, from coordinate 311,657,378 downwards.
ATGTATAAAAATTCGTGCAAATCCTAGGTGTGTAGAGGGTGATACAGTCAAAATACTGAGTGATGTACGAATATAAGGAAAAAAGTTGCGAAAATTTCCATAAAAAAGGGGAATTTTTTTTGAAATGTTGACTTAAGGCTCCGTTTCGTCTCCAATAGATTCATTTACCCACGAGATCTCTTGGGGGAAAATATCGAACGATTTGAAGACGAGGGTAATACATTTCGGAGAAATTAGTGAAATCTCCAATTCACCAAAGGGGTACCCCTTTCAGAAATCTTCGATTTCTCTAATATGGATTCGAGCAATGTTTTGATAGTGAATACTAAAGAATATGCGAGGGCCATGGGCACAAAAGTTGTAGGCCTATGTCTTAGGGTTCTATGTATAAAAATTCGTACAAATCCTAGGTTTGTAGAGGGTGATACAGTCAAAATACTTAGAGATGTACGAATATAAGGAAAAAACTTGCGAAAATTGCCATAAAAAAGGGGAATTTTTTTTGAAATGTTGACTTAAGGCTCCGTTTCGACTCCAATAGATTCATTTACCCACGAGATCTCTTGGGGGAAAATATCGAACGATTTGAAGACGAGGGTAATACATTTCGGAGAAATTAGTGAAATCTCCAATTCACCAAAGGGGTACCCCTTTCAGAAATCTTCGATTTCTCTAATATGGATTCGAGCAATGTTTTGATAGTGAATACTAAAGAATATGCGAGGGCCATGGGCACAAAAGTTGTAGGCCTATGTCTTAGGGTTCTATGTATAAAAATTCGTACAAATCCTAGGTTTGTAGAGGGTGATACAGTCAAAATACTTAGAGATGTACGAATATAAGGAAAAAACTTGCGAAAATTGCCATAAAAAAGGGGAATTTTTTTTGAAATGTTGACTTAAGGCTCCGTTTCGACTCCAATAGATTCATTTACCCACGAGATCTCTTGGGGGAAAATATCGAACGATTTGAAGACGAGGGTAATACATTTCGGAGAAATTAGTGAAATCTCCAATTCACCAAAGGGGTACCCCTTTCAGAAATCTTCGATTTCTCTAATATGGATTCGAGCAATGTTTTGATAGTGAATACTAAAGAATATGCGAGGGCCATGGGCACAAAAGTTGTAGGCCTATGTCTTAGGGTTCTATGTATAAAAATTCGTACAAATCCTAGGTTTGTAGAGGGTGATACAGTCAAAATACTTAGAGATGTACGAATATAAGGAAAAAAGTTGCGAAAATTTCCATAAAAAAGGGGAATTTTTTTTGAAATGTTGACTTAAGGCTCCGTTTCGACTCCAATAGATTCATTTACCCACGAGATATCTTGGGGGAAAATATCGAACGATTTGAAGACGAGGGTAATACATTTCGGAGAAATTAGTGAAATCTCCAATTCACCAAAGGGGTACCCCTTTCAGAAATCTTCGATTTCTCTAATATGGATTCGAGCAATGTTTTGATAGTGAATACTAAAGAATATGCGAGGGCCATGGGCACAAAAGTTGTAGGCCTATGTCTTAGGGTTCTATGTATAAAAATTCGTACAAATCCTAGGTTTGTAGAGGGTGATACAGTCAAAATACTTAGAGATGTACGAATATAAGGAAAAAACTTGCGAAAATTGCCATAAAAAAGTGGAATTTTTTTTGAAATGTTGACTTAAGGCTCCGTTTCGACTCCAATAGATTCATTTACCCACGAGATATCTTGGGGGAAAATATCGAACGATTTGAAGACGAGGGTAATACATTTCGGAGAAATTAGTGAAATCTCCAATTCACCAAAGGGGTACCCCTTTCAGAAATCTTCGATTTCTCTAATATGGATTCGAGCAATGTTTTGATAGTGAATACTAAAGAATCTGCGAGGGTCATGGGCACAAAAGTTGTAGGCCTATGTCTTAGGGTTCTATGTATAACATTTCGTGCAAATCCGAGTTGTGTATAGGTTGATACAGTCAAAATACTTAGAGATGTACGAATATAAGGAAAAAAGTTGCGAAAATTTCCATAAAAAAGGGGAATTTTTTTTGAAATGTTGACTTAAGGCTCCGTTTCGTCTCCAATAGATTCATTTACCCACGAGATCTCTTGGGGGAAAATATCGAACGATTTGAAGACGAGGGTAATACATTTCGGAGAAATTAGTGAAATCTCCAATTCACCAAAGGGGTACCCCTTTCAGAAATCTTCGATTTCTCTAATATGGATTCGAGCAATGTTTTGATAGTGAATACTAAAGAATATGCGAGGGCCATGGGCACAAAAGTTGTAGGCCTATGTCTTAGGGTTCTATGTATAAAAATTCGTACAAATCCTAGGTTTGTAGAGGGTGATACAGTCAAAATACTTAGAGATGTACGAATATAAGGAAAAAACTTGCGAAAATTGCCATAAAAAAGGGGAATTTTTTTTGAAATGTTGACTTAAGGCTCCGTTTCGACTCCAATAGATTCATTTACCCACGAGATCTCTTGGGGGAAAATATCGAACGATTTGAAGACGAGGGTAATACATTTCAGAGAAATTAGTGAAATCTCCAATTCACCAAAGGGGTACCCCTTTCAGAAATCTTCGATTTCTCTAATATGGATTCGAGCAATGTTTTGATAGTGAATACTAAAGAATATGCGAGGGTCATGGGCACAAAAGTTGTAGGACTATGTCTTAGGGTTCTATGTATAAAATTTCGTGCAAATCCTAGGTGTGTAGAGGGTGATACAGTCAAAATACTTACAGATGTACGAATATAAGGAAAAAACTTGCGAAAATTGCCATAAAAAAGGGGAATTTTTTTTGAAATGTTGACTTAAGGCTCCGTTTCGACTCCAATAGATTCATTTACCCACGAGATATCTTGGGGGAAAATATCGAACGATTTGAAGACGAGGGTAATACATTTCGGAGAAATTAGTGAAATCTCCAATTCACCAAAGGGGTACCCCTTTCAGAAATCTTCGATTTCTCTAATATGGATTCGAGCAATGTTTTGATAGTGAATACTAAAGAATATGCGAGGGTCATGGGCACAAAAGTTGTAGACCTATGTCTTAGGGTTCTATGTATAAAAATTCGTGCAAATCCTAGGTGTGTAGAGGGTGATACAGTCAAAATACTGAGTGATGTACGAATATAAGGAAAAAAGTTGCGAAAATTTCCATAAAAAAGGGGAATTTTTTTTGAAATGTTGACTTAAGGCTCCGTTTCGTCTCCAATAGATTCATTTACCCACGAGATCTCTTGGGGGAAAATATCGAACGATTTGAAGACGAGGGTAATACATTTCGGAGAAATTAGTGAAATCTCCAATTCACCAAAGGGGTACCCCTTTCAGAAATCTTCGATTTCTCTAATATGGATTCGAGCAATGTTTTGATAGTGAATACTAAAGAATATGCGAGGGCCATGGGCACAAAAGTTGTAGGCCTATGTCTTAGGGTTCTATGTATAAAAATTCGTACAAATCCTAGGTTTGTAGAGGGTGATACAGTCAAAATACTTAGAGATGTACGAATATAAGGAAAAAACTTGCGAAAATTGCCATAAAAAAGGGGAATTTTTTTTGAAATGTTGACTTAAGGCTCCGTTTCGACTCCAATAGATTCATTTACCCACGAGATATCTTGGGGGAAAATATCGAACGATTTGAAGACGAGGGTAATACATTTCGGAGAAATTAGTGAAATCTCCAATTCACCAAAGGGGTACCCCTTTCAGAAATCTTCGATTTCTCTAATATGGATTCGAGCAATGTTTTGATAGTGAATACTAAAGAATATGCGAGGGTCATGGGCACAAAAGTTGTAGGACTATGTCTTAGGGTTCTATGTATAAAATTTCGTGCAAATCCTAGGTGTGTAGAGGGTGATACAGTCAAAATACTTAGAGATGTACGAATATAAGGAAAAAACTTGCGAAAATTGCCATAAAAAAGGGGAATTTTTTTTGAAATGTTGACTTAAGGCTCCGTTTCGACTCCAATAGATTCATTTACCCACGAGATATCTTGGGGGAAAATATCGAACGATTTGAAGACGAGGGTAATACATTTCGGAGAAATTAGTGAAATCTCCAATTCACCAAAGGGGTACCCCTTTCAGAAATCTTCGATTTCTCTAATATGGATTCGAGCAATGTTTTGATAGTGAATACTAAAGAATCTGCGAGGGTCATGGGCACAAAAGTTGTAGGCCTATGTCTTAGGGTTCTATGTATAACATTTCGTGCAAATCCTAGGTGTGTAGAGTGTGATACAGTCAAAATACTTAGAGATGTACGAATATAAGGAAAAAAGTTGCGAAAATTGCCATAAAAAAGGGGAATTTTTTTTGAAATGTTGACTTAAGGCTCCGTTTCGACTCCAATAGATTCATTTACCCACGAGATATCTTGGGGAAAAATATCGAACGATTTGAAGACGAGGGTAATACATTTCGGAGAAATTAGTGAAATCTCCAATTCACCAAAGGGGTACCCCTTTCAGAAATCTTCGATTTCTCTAATATGGATTCGAGCAATGTTTTGATAGTGAATACTAAAGAATATGCGAGGGCCATGGGCACAAAAGTTGTAGGCCTATGTCTTAGGGTTCTATGTATAAAAATTCGTACAAATCCTAGGTTTGTAGAGGGTGATACAGTCAAAATACTTAGAGATGTACGAATATAAGGAAAAAACTTGCGAAAATTGCCATAAAAAAGGGGAATTTTTTTTGAAATGTTGACTTAAGGCTCCGTTTCGACTCCAATAGATTCATTTACCCACGAGATCTCTTGGGGGAAAATATCGAACGATTTGAAGACGAGGGTAATACATTTCGGAGAAATTAGTGAAATCTCCAATTCACCAAAGGGGTACCCCTTTCAGAAATCTTCGATTTCTCTAATATGGATTCGAGCAATGTTTTGATAGTGAATACTAAAGAATATGCGAGGGCCATGGGCACAAAAGTTGTACGCCTATGTCTTAGGGTTCTATGTATAACATTTCGTGCAAATATGAGGTGTGTAGAGGGTGATACAGTCAAAATACTGAGAGATGTACGAATATAAGGAAAAAACTTGCGAAAATTGCCAAAAAAAAGGGGAATTTTTTTTGAAATGTTGACTTAAGGCTCCGTTTCGACTCCAATAGATTCATTTACCCACGAGATCTCTTGGGGAAAAATATCGAACGATTTGAAGACGAGGGTAATACATTTCAGAGAAATTAGTGAAATCTCCAATTCAACAAAGGGGTACCCCTTTCAGAAACTTCGATTTCTCTAATATGGATTCGAGCAATGTTTTGATAGTGAATACTAAAGAATATGCGAGGGTCATGGGCACAAAAGTTGTAGGCCTATGTCTTAGGGTTCTATGTATAAAAATTCGTGCAAATCCTAGGTGTGTAGAGGGTGATACAGTCAAAATACTGAGAGATGTACGAATATAAGGAAAAAAGTTGCGAAAATTTCCATAAAAAAGGGGAATTTTTTTTGAAATGTTGACTTAAGGCTCCGTTTCGACTCCAATAGATTCATTTACCCACGAGATCTCTTGGGGGAAAATATCGAACGATTTGAAGACGAGGGTAATACATTTCGGAGAAATTAGTGAAATCTCCAATTCACCAAAGGGGTACCCCTTTCAGAAATCTTCGATTTCTCTAATATGGATTCGAGCAATGTTTTGATAGTGAATACTAAAGAATCTGCGAGGGTCATGGGCACAAAAGTTGTAGGCCTATGTCTTAGGGTTCTATGTATAACATTTCGTGCAAATCCGAGTTGTGTATAGGTTGATACAGTCAAAATACTTAGAGATGTACGAATATAAGGAAAAACTTGCGAAAATTGCCATAAAAAAGGGGAATTTTTTTTGAAATGTTGACTTAAGGCTCCGTTTCGACTCCAATAGATTCATTTACCCACGAGATCTCTTGGGGAAAAATATCGAACGATTTGAAGACGAGGGTAATACATTTCGGAGAAATTAGTGAAATCTCCAATTCACCAAAGGGGTACCCCTTTCAGAAATCTTCGATTTCTCTAATATGGATTCGAGCAATGTTTTGATAGTGAATACTAAAGAATATGCGAGGGTCATGGGCACAAAAGTTGTAGGCCTATGTCTTAGGGTTCTATGTATAAAAATTCGTACAAATCCTAGGTGTGTAGAGGGTGATACAGTCAAAATACTGAGTGATGTACGAATATAAGGAAAAAAGTTGCGAAAATTTCCATAAAAAAGGGGAATTTTTTTTGAAATGTTGACTTAAGGCTCCGTTTCGTCTCCAATAGATTCATTTACCCACGAGATCTCTTGGGGGAAAATATCGAACGATTTGAAGACGAGGGTAATACATTTCGGAGAAATTAGTGAAATCTCCAATTCACCAAAGGGGTACCCCTTTCAGAAATCTTCGATTTCTCTAATATGGATTCGAGCAATGTTTTGATAGTGAATACTAAAGAATATGCGAGGGCCATGGGCACAAAAGTTGTACGCCTATGTCTTAGGGTTCTATGTATAACATTTCGTGCAAATATGAGGTGTGTAGAGGGTGATACAGTCAAAATACTGAGAGATGTACGAATATAAGGAAAAAACTTGCGAAAATTGCCAAAAAAAAGGGGAATTTTTTTTGAAATGTTGACTTAAGGCTCCGTTTCGACTCCAATAGATTCATTTACCCACGAGATCTCTTGGGGAAAAATATCGAACGATTTGAAGACGAGGGTAATACATTTCAGAGAAATTAGTGAAATCTCCAATTCAACAAAGGGGTACCCCTTTCAGAAACTTCGATTTCTCTAATATGGATTCGAGCAATGTTTTGATAGTGAATACTAAAGAATATGCGAGGGTCATGGGCACAAAAGTTGTAGGCCTATGTCTTAGGGTTCTATGTATAAAAATTCGTGCAAATCCTAGGTGTGTAGAGGGTGATACAGTCAAAATACTGAGAGATGTACGAATATAAGGAAAAAACTTGCGAAAATTTCCATAAAAAAGGGGAATTTTTTTTGAAATGTTGACTTAAGGCTCCGTTTCGACTCCAATAGATTCATTTACCCACGAGATCTCTTGGGGGAAAATATTGAACGATTTGAAGACGAGGGTAATACATTTCGGAGAAATTAGTGAAATCTCCAATTCACCAAAGGGGTACCCCTTTCAGAAATCTTCGATTTCTCTAATATGGATTCGAGCAATGTTTTGATAGTGAATACTAAAGAATATGCGAGGGTCATGGGCACTAAAGTTGTAGGCCTATGTCTTAGGGTTCTATGTATAAAAATTCGTGTAAATCCGAGTTGTGTAGAGGGTGATACAGTCAAAATACTGAGAGATGTACGAATATAAGGAAAAAACTTGCGAAAATTGCCATATAAAAGGGGAATTTTTTTTGAAATGTTGACTTAAGGCTCCGTTTCGACTCCAATAGATTCATTTACCCACGAGATCTCTTGGGGAAAAATATCGAACGATTTGAAGACGAGGGTAATACATTTCGGAGAAATTAGTGAAATCTCCAATTCACCAATAGGGTACCCCTTTCAGAAATCTTCGATTTCTCTAATATGGATTCGAGCAATGTTTTGATAGTGAATACTAAAGAATATGCGAGGGCCATGGGCACAAAATTTGTACGCCTATGTCTTAGGGTTCTATGTATAACATTTCGTGCAATTCCGAGTTGTGTATAGGTTGATAAAGTCAAAATACTTAGAGATGTACGAATATACGGAAAAAACTTGCGAAAATTGCCAAAAAAAAGGGGAATTTTTTTTGAAATGTTGACTTAAGGCTCCGTTTCGACTCCAATAGATTCATTTACCCACGAGATCTCTTGGGGAAAAATATCGAACGATTTGAAGACGAGGGTAATACATTTCAGAGAAATTAGTGAAATCTCCAATTCACCAAAGGGGTACCCCTTTCAGAAACTTCGATTTCTCTAATATGGATTCGAGCAATGTTTTGATAGTGAATACTAAAGAATATGCGAGGGTCATGGGCACAAAAGTTGTAGGCCTATGTCTTAGGGTTCTATGTATAAAAATTCGTGCAAATCCTAGGTGTGTAGAGGGTGATACAGTCAAAATACTGAGAGATGTACGAATATAAGGAAAAAAGTTGCGAAAATTTCCATAAAAAAGGGGAATTTTTTTTGAAATGTTGACTTAAGGCTCCGTTTCGACTCCAATAGATTCATTTACCCACGAGATATCTTGGGGGAAAATATCGAACGATTTGAAGACGAGGGTAATACATTTCGGAGAAATTAGTGAAATCTCCAATTCACCAAAGGGGTACCCCTTTCAGAAATCTTCGATTTCTCTAATATGGATTCGAGCAATGTTTTGATAGTGAATACTAAAGAATCTGCGAGGGTCATGGGCACAAAAGTTGTAGGCCTATGTCTTAGGGTTCTATGTATAACATTTCGTGCAAATCCGAGTTGTGTATAGGTTGATACAGTCAAAATACTTAGAGATGTACGAATATAAGGAAAAACTTGCGAAAATTGCCATAAAAAAGGGGAATTTTTTTTGAAATGTTGACTTAAGGCTCCGTTTCGACTCCAATAGATTCATTTACCCACGAGATCTCTTGGGGAAAAATATCGAACGATTTGAAGACGAGGGTAATACATTTCGGAGAAATTAGTGAAATCTCCAATTCACCAAAGGGGTACCCCTTTCAGAAATCTTCGATTTCTCTAATATGGATTCGAGCAATGTTTTGATAGTGAATACTAAAGAATATGCGAGGGTCATGGGCACAAAAGTTGTAGGCCTATGTCTTAGGGTTCTATGTATAAAAATTCGTACAAATCCTAGGTGTGTAGAGGGTGATACAGTCAAAATACTGAGTGATGTACGAATATAAGGAAAAAAGTTGCGAAAATTTCCATAAAAAAGGGGAATTTTTTTTGAAATGTTGACTTAAGGCTCCGTTTCGTCTCCAATAGATTCATTTACCCACGAGATCTCTTGGGGGAAAATATCGAACGATTTGAAGACGAGGGTAATACATTTCGGAGAAATTAGTGAAATCTCCAATTCACCAAAGGGGTACCCCTTTCAGAAATCTTCGATTTCTCTAATATGGATTCGAGCAATGTTTTGATAGTGAATACTAAAGAATATGCGAGGGCCATGGGCACAAAAGTTGTAGGCCTATGTCTTAGGGTTCTATGTATAAAAATTCGTACAAATCCTAGGTTTGTAGAGGGTGATACAGTCAAAATACTTAGAGATGTACGAATATAAGGAAAAAACTTGCGAAAATTGCCATAAAAAAGGGGAATTTTTTTTGAAATGTTGACTTAAGGCTCCGTTTCGACTCCAATAGATTCATTTACCCACGAGATCTCTTGGGGGAAAATATCGAACGATTTGAAGACGAGGGTAATACATTTCAGAGAAATTAGTGAAATCTCCAATTCACCAAAGGGGTACCCCTTTCAGAAATCTTCGATTTCTCTAATATGGATTCGAGCAATGTTTTGATAGTGAATACTAAAGAATATGCGAGGGTCATGGGCACAAAAGTTGTAGGACTATGTCTTAGGGTTCTATGTATAAAATTTCGTGCAAATCCTAGGTGTGTAGAGGGTGATACAGTCAAAATACTTAGAGATGTACGAATATAAGGAAAAAACTTGCGAAAATTGCCATAAAAAAGGGGAATTTTTTTTGAAATGTTGACTTAAGGCTCCGTTTCGACTCCAATAGATTCATTTACCCACGAGATATCTTGGGGGAAAATATCGAACGATTTGAAGACGAGGGTAATACATTTCGGAGAAATTAGGGAAATCTCCAATTCACCAAAGGGGTACCCCTTTCAGAAATCTTCGATTTCTCTAATATGGATTCGAGCAATGTTTTGATAGTGAATACTAAAGAATATGCGAGGGTCATGGGCACAAAAGTTGTAGACCTATGTCTTAGGGTTCTATGTATAAAAATTCGTGCAAATCCTAGGTGTGTAGAGGGTGATACAGTCAAAATACTGAGTGATGTACGAATATAAGGAAAAAAGTTGCGAAAATTTCCATAAAAAAGGGGAATTTTTTTTGAAATGTTGACTTAAGGCTCCGTTTCGTCTCCAATAGATTCATTTACCCACGAGATCTCTTGGGGGAAAATATCGAACGATTTGAAGACGAGGGTAATACATTTCGGAGAAATTAGTGAAATCTCCAATTCACCAAAGGGGTACCCCTTTCAGAAATCTTCGATTTCTCTAATATGGATTCGAGCAATGTTTTGATAGTGAATACTAAAGAATATGCGAGGGCCATGGGCACAAAAGTTGTAGGCCTATGTCTTAGGGTTCTATGTATAAAAATTCGTACAAATCCTAGGTTTGTAGAGGGTGATACAGTCAAAATACTTAGAGATGTACGAATATAAGGAAAAAACTTGCGAAAATTGCCATAAAAAAGGGGAATTTTTTTTGAAATGTTGACTTAAGGCTCCGTTTCGACTCCAATAGATTCATTTACCCACGAGATCTCTTGGGGGAAAATATCGAACGATTTGAAGACGAGGGTAATACATTTCGGAGAAATTAGTGAAATCTCCAATTCACCAAAGGGGTACCCCTTTCAGAAATCTTCGATTTCTCTAATATGGATTCGAGCAATGTTTTGATAGTGAATACTAAAGAATATGCGAGGGCCATGGGCACAAAAGTTGTAGGCCTATGTCTTAGGGTTCTATGTATAAAAATTCGTACAAATCCTAGGTTTGTAGAGGGTGATACAGTCAAAATACTTAGAGATGTACGAATATAAGGAAAAAAGTTGCGAAAATTTCCATAAAAAAGGGGAATTTTTTTTGAAATGTTGACTTAAGGCTCCGTTTCGACTCCAATAGATTCATTTACCCACGAGATATCTTGGGGGAAAATATCGAACGATTTGAAGACGAGGGTAATACATTTCGGAGAAATTAGTGAAATCTCCAATTCACCAAAGGGGTACCCCTTTCAGAAATCTTCGATTTCTCTAATATGGATTCGAGCAATGTTTTGATAGTGAATACTAAAGAATCTGCGAGGGTCATGGGCACAAAAGTTGTAGGCCTATGTCTTAGGGTTCTATGTATAACATTTCGTGCAAATCCGAGTTGTGTATAGGTTGATACAGTCAAAATACTTAGAGATGTACGAATATAAGGAAAAAAGTTGCGAAAATTTCCATAAAAAAGGGGAATTTTTTTTGAAATGTTGACTTAAGGCTCCGTTTCGTCTCCAATAGATTCATTTACCCACGAGATCTCTTGGGGGAAAATATCGAACGATTTGAAGACGAGGGTAATACATTTCGGAGAAATTAGTGAAATCTCCAATTCACCAAAGGGGTACCCCTTTCAGAAATCTTCGATTTCTCTAATATGGATTCGAGCAATGTTTTGATAGTGAATACTAAAGAATATGCGAGGGCCATGGGCACAAAAGTTGTAGGCCTATGTCTTAGGGTTCTATGTATAAAAATTCGTACAAATCCTAGGTTTGTAGAGGGTGATACAGTCAAAATACTTAGAGATGTACGAATATAAGGAAAAAACTTGCGAAAATTGCCATAAAAAAGGGGAATTTTTTTTGAAATGTTGACTTAAGGCTCCGTTTCGACTCCAATAGATTCATTTACCCACGAGATCTCTTGGGGGAAAATATCGAACGATTTGAAGACGAGGGTAATACATTTCAGAGAAATTAGTGAAATCTCCATTTCACCAAAGGGGTACCCCTTTCAGAAATCTTCGATTTCTCTAATATGGATTCGAGCAATGTTTTGATAGTGAATACTAAAGAATATGCGAGGGTCATGGGCACAAAAGTTGTAGGACTATGTCTTAGGGTTCTATGTATAAAATTTCGTGCAAATCCTAGGTGTGTAGAGGGTGATACAGTCAAAATACTTAGAGATGTACGAATATAAGGAAAAAACTTGCGAAAATTGCCATAAAAAAGGGGAATTTTTTTTGAAATGTTGACTTAAGGCTCCGTTTCGACTCCAATAGATTCATTTACCCACGAGATCTCTTGGGGAAAAATATCGAACGATTTGAAGACGAGGGTAATACATTTCAGAGAAATTAGTGAAATCTCCAATTCAACAAAGGGGTACCCCTTTCAGAAACTTCGATTTCTCTAATATGGATTCGAGCAATGTTTTGATAGTGAATACTAAAGAATATGCGAGGGTCATGGGCACAAAAGTTGTAGGCCTATGTCTTAGGGTTCTATGTATAACATTTCGTGCAAATCCTAGGTGTGTAGAGGGTGATACAGTCAAAATACTGAGAGATGTACGAATATAAGGAAAAAACTTGCGAAAATTGCCAAAAAAAAGGGGAATTTTTTTTGAAATGTTGACTTAAGGCTCCGTTTCGACTCCAATAGATTCATTTACCCACGAGATCTCTTGGGGAAAAATATCGAACGATTTGAAGACGAGGGTAATACATTTCAGAGAAATTAGTGAAATCTCCAATTCAACAAAGGGGTACCCCTTTCAGAAACTTCGATTTCTCTAATATGGATTCGAGCAATGTTTTGATAGTGAATACTAAAGAATATGCGAGGGTCATGGGCACAAAAGTTGTAGGCCTATGTCTTAGGGTTCTATGTATAAAATTTCGTGCAAATCCTAGGTGTGTAGAGGGTGATACAGTCAAAATACTGAGAGATGTACGAATATAAGGAAAAAACTTGCGAAAATTTCCATAAAAAAGGGGAATTTTTTTTGAAATGTTGACTTAAGGCTCCGTTTCGACTCCAATAGATTCATTTACCCACGAGATCTCTTGGGGGAAAATATTGAACGATTTGAAGACGAGGGTAATACATTTCGGAGAAATTAGTGAAATCTCCAATTCACCAAAGGGGTACCCCTTTCAGAAATCTTCGATTTCTCTAATATGGATTCGAGCAATGTTTTGATAGTGAATACTAAAGAATATGCGAGGGTCATGGGCACTAAAGTTGTAGGCCTATGTCTTAGGGTTCTATGTATAAAAATTCGTGTAAATCCGAGTTGTGTAGAGGGTGATACAGTCAAAATACTGAGAGATGTACGAATATAAGGAAAAAACTTGCGAAAATTGCCATATAAAAGGGGAATTTTTTTTGAAATGTTGACTTAAGGCTCCGTTTCGACTCCAATAGATTCATTTACCCACGAGATCTCTTGGGGAAAAATATCGAACGATTTGAAGACGAGGGTAATACATTTCGGAGAAATTAGTGAAATCTCCAATTCACCAATAGGGTACCCCTTTCAGAAATCTTCGATTTCTCTAATATGGATTCGAGCAATGTTTTGATAGTGAATACTAAAGAATATGCGAGGGCCATGGGCACAAAATTTGTACGCCTATGTCTTAGGGTTCTATGTATAACATTTCGTGCAATTCCGAGTTGTGTATAGGTTGATAAAGTCAAAATACTTAGAGATGTACGAATATACGGAAAAAACTTGCGAAAATTGCCAAAAAAAAGGGGAATTTTTTTTGAAATGTTGACTTAAGGCTCCGTTTCGACTCCAATAGATTCATTTACCCACGAGATCTCTTGGGGAAAAATATCGAACGATTTGAAGACGAGGGTAATACATTTCAGAGAAATTAGTGAAATCTCCAATTCACCAAAGGGGTACCCCTTTCAGAAACTTCGATTTCTCTAATATGGATTCGAGCAATGTTTTGATAGTGAATACTAAAGAATATGCGAGGGTCATGGGCACAAAAGTTGTAGGCCTATGTCTTAGGGTTCTATGTATAAAAATTCGTGCAAATCCTAGGTGTGTAGAGGGTGATACAGTCAAAATACTGAGAGATGTACGAATATAAGGAAAAAACTTGCGAAAATTTCCATAAAAAAGGGGAATTTTTTTTGAAATGTTGACTTAAGGCTCCGTTTCGACTCCAATAGATTCATTTACCCACGAGATCTCTTGGGGGAAAATATTGAACGATTTGAAGACGAGGGTAATACATTTCGGAGAAATTAGTGAAATCTCCAATTCACCAAAGGGGTACCCCTTTCAGAAATCTTCGATTTCTCTAATATGGATTCGAGCAATGTTTTGATAGTGAATACTAAAGAATATGCGAGGGTCATGGGCACTAAAGTTGTAGGCCTATGTCTTAGGGTTCTATGTATAAAAATTCGTGTAAATCCGAGTTGTGTAGAGGGTGATACAGTCAAAATACTGAGAGATGTACGAATATAAGGAAAAAACTTGCGAAAATTGCCATATAAAAGGGGAATTTTTTTTGAAATGTTGACTTAAGGCTCCGTTTCGACTCCAATAGATTCATTTACCCACGAGATCTCTTGGGGAAAAATATCGAACGATTTGAAGACGAGGGTAATACATTTCGGAGAAATTAGTGAAATCTCCAATTCACCAATAGGGTACCCCTTTCAGAAATCTTCGATTTCTCTAATATGGATTCGAGCAATGTTTTGATAGTGAATACTAAAGAATATGCGAGGGCCATGGGCACAAAATTTGTACGCCTATGTCTTAGGGTTCCATGTATAACATTTCGTGCAATTCCGAGTTGTGTATAGGTTGATAAAGTCAAAATACTTAGAGATGTACGAATATACGGAAAAAACTTGCGAAAATTGCCAAAAAAAAGGGGAATTTTTTTTGAAATGTTGACTTAAGGCTCCGTTTCGACTCCAATAGATTCATTTACCCACGAGATCTCTTGGGGGAAAATATTGAACGATTTGAAGACGAGGGTAATACATTTCGGAGAAATTAGTGAAATCTCCAATTCACCAAAGGGGTACCCCTTTCAGAAATCTTCGATTTCTCTAATATGGATTCGAGCAATGTTTTGATAGTGAATACTAAAGAATATGCGAGGGTCATGGGCACTAAAGTTGTAGGCCTATGTCTTAGGGTTCTATGTATAACATTTCGTGCAAATCCGAGTTGTGTATAGGTTGATAAAGTCAAAATACTTAGAGATGTACGAATATAAGGAAAAAACTTGCGATAATTGCCATAAAAAAGGGGAATTTTTTTTGAAATGTTGACTTAAGGCTCCGTTTCGACTCCAATAGATTCATTTACCCACGAGATCTCTTGGGGAAAAATATCGAACGATTTGAAGACGAGGGTAATACATTTCGGAGAAATTAGTGAAATCTCCAATTCACCAAAGGGGTACCCCTTTCAGAAATCTTCGATTTCTCTAATATGGATTCGAGCAATGTTTTGATAGTGAATACTAAAGAATATGCGAGGGCCATGGGCACAAAAGTTGTACGCCTATGTCTTAGGGTTCTATGTATAAAAATTCGTACAAATCCTAGGTTCGTAGAGGGTGATACAGTCAAAATACTTAGAGATGTACGAATATAGGGAAAAAACTTGCGAAAATTTCCATAAAAAAGGGGAATTTTTTTTGAAATGTTGACTTAAGGCTCCGTTTCGACTCCAATAGATTCATTTACCCACGAGATCTCTTGGGGGAAAATATCGAACGATTTGAAGACGAGGGTAATACATTTCGGAGAAATTAGTGAAATCTCCAATTCACCAAAGGGGTACCCCTTTCAGAAATCTTCGATTTCTCTAATATGGATTCGAGCAATGTTTTGATAGTGAATACTAAAGAATATGCGAGGGTCATGGGCACAAAAGTTGTAGGCCTATGTCTTAGGGTTCTATGTATAACATTTCGTGCAAATCCGAGTTGTGTATAGGTTGATAAAGTCAAAATACTTAGAGATGTACGAATATAAGGAAAAAACTTGCGAAAATTGCCAAAAAAAAGGGGAATTTTTTTTGAAATGTTGACTTAAGGCTCCGTTTCGACTCCAATAGATTCATTTACCCACGAGATCTCTTGGGGAAAAATATCGAACGATTTGAAGACGAGGGTAATACATTTCAGAGAAATTAGTGAAATCTCCAATTCACCAAAGGGGTACCCCTTTCAGAAATCTTCGATTTCTCTAATATGGATTCGAGCAATGTTTTGATAGTGAATACTAAAGAATATGCGAGGGCCATGGGCACAAAATTTGTACGCCTATGTCTTAGGGTTCTATGTATAACATTTCGTGCAATTCCGAGTTGTGTATAGGTTGATAAAGTCAAAATACTTAGAGATGTACGAATATACGGAAAAAACTTGCGAAAATTGCCAAAAAAAAGGGGAATTTTTTTTGAAATGTTGACTTAAGGCTCCGTTTCGACTCCAATAGATTCATTTACCCACGAGATCTCTTGGGGGAAAATATTGAACGATTTGAAGACGAGGGTAATACATTTCGGAGAAATTAGTGAAATCTCCAATTCACCAAAGGGGTACCCCTTTCAGAAATCTTCGATTTCTCTAATATGGATTCGAGCAATGTTTTGATAGTGAATACTAAAGAATATGCGAGGGTCATGGGCACAAAAGTTGTAGGCCTATGTCTTAGGGTTCTATGTATAAAAATTCGTGCAAATCCTAGGTGTGTAGAGGGTGATACAGTCAAAATACTGAGAGATGTACGAATATAAGGAAAAAACTTGCGAAAATTTCCATAAAAAAGGGGAATTTTTTTTGAAATGTTGACTTAAGGCTCCGTTTCGACTCCAATAGATTCATTTACCCACGAGATCTCTTGGGGGAAAATATCGAACGATTTGAAGACGAGGGTAATACATTTCGGAGAAATTAGTGAAATCTCCAATTCACCAAAGGGGTACCCCTTTCAGAAATCTTCGATTTCTCTAATATGGATTCGAGCAATGTTTTGATAGTGAATACTAAAGAATATGCGAGGGTCATGGGCACAAAAGTTGTAGGCCTATGTCTTAGGGTTCTATGTATAACATTTCGTGCAAATCCGAGTTGTGTATAGGTTGATAAAGTCAAAATACTTAGAGATGTACGAATATAAGGAAAAAACTTGCGAAAATTGCCAAAAAAAAGGGGAATTTTTTTTGAAATGTTGACTTAAGGCTCCGTTTCGACTCCAATAGATTCATTTACCCACGAGATCTCTTGGGGAAAAATATCGAACGATTTGAAGACGAGGGTAATACATTTCAGAGAAATTAGTGAAATCTCCAATTCACCAAAGGGGTACCCCTTTCAGAAATCTTCGATTTCTCTAATATGGATTCGAGCAATGTTTTGATAGTGAATACTAAAGAATATGCGAGGGCCATGGGCACAAAATTTGTACGCCTATGTCTTAGGGTTCTATGTATAACATTTCGTGCAATTCCGAGTTGTGTATAGGTTGATAAAGTCAAAATACTTAGAGATGTACGAATATACGGAAAAAACTTGCGAAAATTGCCAAAAAAAAGGGGAATTTTTTTTGAAATGTTGACTTAAGGCTCCGTTTCGACTCCAATAGATTCATTTACCCACGAGATCTCTTGGGGGAAAATATTGAACGATTTGAAGACGAGGGTAATACATTTCGGAGAAATTAGTGAAATCTCCAATTCACCAAAGGGGTACCCCTTTCAGAAATCTTCGATTTCTCTAATATGGATTCGAGCAATGTTTTGATAGTGAATACTAAAGAATATGCGAGGGTCATGGGCACAAAAGTTGTAGGCCTATGTCTTAGGGTTCTATGTATAAAAATTCGTGCAAATCCTAGGTGTGTAGAGGGTGATACAGTCAAAATACTGAGAGATGTACGAATATAAGGAAAAAACTTGCGAAAATTTCCATAAAAAAGGGGAATTTTTTTTGAAATGTTGACTTAAGGCTCCGTTTCGACTCCAATAGATTCATTTACCCACGAGATCTCTTGGGGGAAAATATTGAACGATTTGAAGACGAGGGTAATACATTTCGGAGAAATTAGTGAAATCTCCAATTCACCAAAGGGGTACCCCTTTCAGAAATCTTCGATTTCTCTAATATGGATTCGAGCAATGTTTTGATAGTGAATACTAAAGAATATGCGAGGGTCATGGGCACTAAAGTTGTAGGCCTATGTCTTAGGGTTCTATGTATAAAAATTCGTGTAAATCCGAGTTGTGTAGAGGGTGATACAGTCAAAATACTGAGAGATGTACGAATATAAGGAAAAAACTTGCGAAAATTGCCATATAAAAGGGGAATTTTTTTTGAAATGTTGACTTAAGGCTCCGTTTCGACTCCAATAGATTCATTTACCCACGAGATCTCTTGGGGAAAAATATCGAACGATTTGAAGACGAGGGTAATACATTTCGGAGAAATTAGTGAAATCTCCAATTCACCAATAGGGTACCCCTTTCAGAAATCTTCGATTTCTCTAATATGGATTCGAGCAATGTTTTGATAGTGAATACTAAAGAATATGCGAGGGCCATGGGCACAAAATTTGTACGCCTATGTCTTAGGGTTCTATGTATAA
Organism: Humulus lupulus; assembly: GCF_963169125.1. Taxonomy (NCBI): domain Eukaryota; kingdom Viridiplantae; phylum Streptophyta; class Magnoliopsida; order Rosales; family Cannabaceae; genus Humulus; species Humulus lupulus. The sequence goes on along the minus strand of NC_084793.1, from coordinate 311,638,994 downwards.
CATTTCGTGCAATTCCGAGTTGTGTATAGGTTGATAAAGTCAAAATACTTAGAGATGTACGAATATACGGAAAAAACTTGCGAAAATTGCCAAAAAAAAGGGGAATTTTTTTTGAAATGTTGACTTAAGGCTCCGTTTCGACTCCAATAGATTCATTTACCCACGAGATCTCTTGGGGGAAAATATTGAACGATTTGAAGACGAGGGTAATACATTTCGGAGAAATTAGTGAAATCTCCAATTCACCAAAGGGGTACCCCTTTCAGAAATCTTCGATTTCTCTAATATGGATTCGAGCAATGTTTTGATAGTGAATACTAAAGAATATGCGAGGGTCATGGGCACTAAAGTTGTAGGCCTATGTCTTAGGGTTCTATGTATAACATTTCGTGCAAATCCGAGTTGTGTATAGGTTGATAAAGTCAAAATACTTAGAGATGTACGAATATAAGGAAAAAACTTGCGATAATTGCCATAAAAAAGGGGAATTTTTTTTGAAATGTTGACTTAAGGCTCCGTTTCGACTCCAATAGATTCATTTACCCACGAGATCTCTTGGGGAAAAATATCGAACGATTTGAAGACGAGGGTAATACATTTCGGAGAAATTAGTGAAATCTCCAATTCACCAAAGGGGTACCCCTTTCAGAAATCTTCGATTTCTCTAATATGGATTCGAGCAATGTTTTGATAGTGAATACTAAAGAATATGCGAGGGCCATGGGCACAAAAGTTGTACGCCTATGTCTTAGGGTTCTATGTATAAAAATTTGTACAAATCCTAGGTTCGTAGAGGGTGATACAGTCAAAATACTTAGAGATGTACGAATATAGGGAAAAAACTTGCGAAAATTTCCATAAAAAAGGGGAATTTTTTTTGAAATGTTGACTTAAGGCTCCGTTTCGACTCCAATAGATTCATTTACCCACGAGATCTCTTGGGGGAAAATATCGAACGATTTGAAGACGAGGGTAATACATTTCGGAGAAATTAGTGAAATCTCCAATTCACCAAAGGGGTACCCCTTTCAGAAATCTTCGATTTCTCTAATATGGATTCGAGCAATGTTTTGATAGTGAATACTAAAGAATATGCGAGGGTCATGGGCACAAAAGTTGTAGGCCTATGTCTTAGGGTTCTATGTATAACATTTCGTGCAAATCCGAGTTGTGTATAGGTTGATAAAGTCAAAATACTTAGAGATGTACGAATATAAGGAAAAAACTTGCGAAAATTGCCAAAAAAAAGGGGAATTTTTTTTGAAATGTTGACTTAAGGCTCCGTTTCGACTCCAATAGATTCATTTACCCACGAGATCTCTTGGGGAAAAATATCGAACGATTTGAAGACGAGGTTAATACATTTCAGAGAAATTAGTGAAATCTCCAATTCACCAAAGGGGTACCCCTTTCAGAAATCTTCGATTTCTCTAATATGGATTCGAGCAATGTTTTGATAGTGAATACTAAAGAATATGCGAGGGCCATGGGCACAAAATTTGTACGCCTATGTCTTAGGGTTCTATGTATAACATTTCGTGCAATTCCGAGTTGTGTATAGGTTGATAAAGTCAAAATACTTAGAGATGTACGAATATACGGAAAAAACTTGCGAAAATTGCCAAAAAAAAGGGGAATTTTTTTTGAAATGTTGACTTAAGGCTCCGTTTCGACTCCAATAGATTCATTTACCCACGAGATCTCTTGGGGGAAAATATTGAACGATTTGAAGACGAGGGTAATACATTTCGGAGAAATTAGTGAAATCTCCAATTCACCAAAGGGGTACCCCTTTCAGAAATCTTCGATTTCTCTAATATGGATTCGAGCAATGTTTTGATAGTGAATACTAAAGAATATGCGAGGGTCATGGGCACTAAAGTTGTAGGCCTATGTCTTAGGGTTCTATGTATAACATTTCGTGCAAATCCGAGTTGTGTATAGGTTGATAAAGTCAAAATACTTAGAGATGTACGAATATAAGGAAAAAACTTGCGATAATTGCCATAAAAAAGGGGAATTTTTTTTGAAATGTTGACTTAAGGCTCCGTTTCGACTCCAATAGATTCATTTACCCACGAGATCTCTTGGGGGAAAATATCGAACGATTTGAAGACGAGGGTAATACATTTCGGAGAAATTAGTGAAATCTCCAATTCACCAAAGGGGTACCCCTTTCAGAAATCTTCGATTTCTCTAATATGGATTCGAGCAATGTTTTGATAGTGAATACTAAAGAATATGCGAGGGTCATGGGCACAAAAGTTGTAGGCCTATGTCTTAGGGTTCTATGTATAACATTTCGTGCAAATCCGAGTTGTGTATAGGTTGATAAAGTCAAAATACTTAGAGATGTACGAATATAAGGAAAAAACTTGCGAAAATTGCCAAAAAAAAGGGGAATTTTTTTTGAAATGTTGACTTAAGGCTCCGTTTCGACTCCAATAGATTCATTTACCCACGAGATCTCTTGGGGAAAAATATCGAACGATTTGAAGACGAGGTTAATACATTTCAGAGAAATTAGTGAAATCTCCAATTCACCAAAGGGGTACCCCTTTCAGAAATCTTCGATTTCTCTAATATGGATTCGAGCAATGTTTTGATAGTGAATACTAAAGAATATGCGAGGGCCATGGGCACAAAATTTGTACGCCTATGTCTTAGGGTTCTATGTATAACATTTCGTGCAATTCCGAGTTGTGTATAGGTTGATAAAGTCAAAATACTTAGAGATGTACGAATATACGGAAAAAACTTGCGAAAATTGCCAAAAAAAAGGGGAATTTTTTTTGAAATGTTGACTTAAGGCTCCGTTTCGACTCCAATAGATTCATTTACCCACGAGATCTCTTGGGGGAAAATATTGAACGATTTGAAGACGAGGGTAATACATTTCGGAGAAATTAGTGAAATCTCCAATTCACCAAAGGGGTACCCCTTTCAGAAATCTTCGATTTCTCTAATATGGATTCGAGCAATGTTTTGATAGTGAATACTAAAGAATATGCGAGGGTCATGGGCACTAAAGTTGTAGGCCTATGTCTTAGGGTTCTATGTATAACATTTCGTGCAAATCCGAGTTGTGTATAGGTTGATAAAGTCAAAATACTTAGAGATGTACGAATATAAGGAAAAAACTTGCGATAATTGCCATAAAAAAGGGGAATTTTTTTTGAAATGTTGACTTAAGGCTCCGTTTCGACTCCAATAGATTCATTTACCCACGAGATCTCTTGGGGAAAAATATCGAACGATTTGAAGACGAGGGTAATACATTTCGGAGAAATTAGTGAAATCTCCAATTCACCAAAGGGGTACCCCTTTCAGAAATCTTCGATTTCTCTAATATGGATTCGAGCAATGTTTTGATAGTGAATACTAAAGAATATGCGAGGGCCATGGGCACAAAAGTTGTACGCCTATGTCTTAGGGTTCTATGTATAAAAATTCGTACAAATCCTAGGTTCGTAGAGGGTGATACAGTCAAAATACTTAGAGATGTACGAATATAGGGAAAAAACTTGCGAAAATTTCCATAAAAAAGGGGAATTTTTTTTGAAATGTTGACTTAAGGCTCCGTTTCGACTCCAATAGATTCATTTACCCACGAGATCTCTTGGGGGAAAATATCGAACGATTTGAAGACGAGGGTAATACATTTCGGAGAAATTAGTGAAATCTCCAATTCACCAAAGGGGTACCCCTTTCAGAAATCTTCGATTTCTCTAATATGGATTCGAGCAATGTTTTGATAGTGAATACTAAAGAATATGCGAGGGTCATGGGCACAAAAGTTGTAGGCCTATGTCTTAGGGTTCTATGTATAACATTTCGTGCAAATCCGAGTTGTGTATAGGTTGATAAAGTCAAAATACTTAGAGATGTACGAATATAAGGAAAAAACTTGCGAAAATTGCCAAAAAAAAGGGGAATTTTTTTTGAAATGTTGACTTAAGGCTCCGTTTCGACTCCAATAGATTCATTTACCCACGAGATCTCTTGGGGAAAAATATCGAACGATTTGAAGACGAGGGTAATACATTTCAGAGAAATTAGTGAAATCTCCAATTCACCAAAGGGGTACCCCTTTCAGAAACTTCGATTTCTCTAATATGGATTCGAGCAATGTTTTGATAGTGAATACTAAAGAATATGCGAGGGTCATGGGCACAAAAGTTGTAGGCCTATGTCTTAGGGTTCTATGTATAAAAATTCGTGCAAATCCTAGGTGTGTACAGGGTGATACAGTCAAAATACTGAGAGATGTACGAATATAAGGAAAAAACTTGCGAAAATTTCCATAAAAAAGGGGAATTTTTTTTGAAATGTTGACTTAAGGCTCCGTTTCGACTCCAATAGATTTATTTACCCACGAGATCTCTTGGGGGAAAATATTGAACGATTTGAAGACGAGGGTAATACATTTCGGAGAAATTAGTGAAATCTCCAATTCACCAAAGGGGTACCCCTTTCAGAAATCTTCGATTTCTCTAATATGGATTCGAGCAATGTTTTGATAGTGAATACTAAAGAATATGCGAGGGTCATGGGCACTAAAGTTGTAGGCCTATGTCTTAGGGTTCTATGTATAACATTTCGTGCAAATCCGAGTTGTGTATAGGTTGATAAAGTAAAAATACTTAGAGATGTACGAATATAAGGAAAAAACTTGCGATAATTGCCATAAAAAAGGGGAATTTTTTTTGAAATGTTGACTTAAGGCTCCGTTTCGACTCCAATAGATTCATTTACCCACGAGATCTCTTGGGGAAAAATATCGAACGATTTGAAGACGAGGGTAATACATTTCGGAGAAATTAGTGAAATCTCCAATTCACCAAAGGGGTACCCCTTTCAGAAATCTTCGATTTCTCTAATATGGATTCGAGCAATGTTTTGATAGTGAATACTAAAGAATATGCGAGGGCCATGGGCACAAAAGTTGTACGCCTATGTCTTAGGGTTCTATGTATAAAAATTCGTACAAATCCTAGGTTCGTAGAGGGTGATACAGTCAAAATACTTAGAGATGTACGAATATAGGGAAAAAACTTGCGAAAATTTCCATAAAAAAGGGGAATTTTTTTTGAAATGTTGACTTAAGGCTCCGTTTCGACTCCAATAGATTCATTTACCCACGAGATCTCTTGGGGGAAAATATCGAACGATTTGAAGACGAGGGTAATACATTTCGGAGAAATTAGTGAAATCTCCAATTCACCAAAGGGGTACCCCTTTCAGAAATCTTCGATTTCTCTAATATGGATTCGAGCAATGTTTTGATAGTGAATACTAAAGAATATGCGAGGGTCCTGGGCACAAAAGTTGTAGGCCTATGTCTTAGGGTTCTATGTATAACATTTCGTGCAAATCCGAGTTGTGTATAGGTTGATAAAGTCAAAATACTTAGAGATGTACGAATATAAGGAAAAAACTTGCGAAAATTGCCAAAAAAAAGGGGAATTTTTTTTGAAATGTTGACTTAAGGCTCCGTTTCGACTCCAATAGATTCATTTACCCACGAGATCTCTTGGGGAAAAATATCGAACGATTTGAAGACGAGGGTAATACATTTCAGAGAAATTAGTGAAATCTCCAATTCACCAAAGGGGTACCCCTTTCAGAAACTTCGATTTCTCTAATATGGATTCGAGCAATGTTTTGATAGTGAATACTAAAGAATATGCGAGGGTCATGGGCACAAAAGTTGTAGGCCTATGTCTTAGGGTTTTATGTATAAAAATTCGTGCAAATCCTAGGTGTGTAGAGGGTGATACAGTCAAAATACTGAGAGATGTACGAATATAAGGAAAAAACTTGCGAAAATTTCCATAAAAAAGGGGAATTTTTTTTGAAATGTTGACTTAAGGCTCCGTTTCGACTCCAATAGATTCATTTACCCACGAGATCTCTTGGGGGAAAATATCGAACGATTTGAAGACGAGGGTAATACATTTCGGAGAAATTAGTGAAATCTCCAATTCACCAAAGGGGTACCCCTTTCAGAAATCTTCGATTTCTCTAATATGGATTCGAGCAATGTTTTGATAGTGAATACTAAAGAATATGCGAGGGCCATGGGCACAAAAGTTGTAGGCCTATGTCTTAGGGTTTTATGTATAAAAATTCGTGCAAATCCTAGGTGTGTAGAGGGTGATACAGTCAAAATACTGAGAGATGTACGAATATAAGGAAAAAACTTGCGAAAATTTCCATAAAAAAGGGGAATTTTTTTTGAAATGTTGACTTAAGGCTCCGTTTCGACTCCAATAGATTCATTTACCCACGAGATCTCTTGGGGGAAAATATTGAACGATTTGAAGACGAGGGTAATACATTTCGGAGAAATTAGTGAAATCTCCAATTCACCAAAGGGGTACCCCTTTCAGAAATCTTCGATTTCTCTAATATGGATTCGAGCAATGTTTTGATAGTGAATACTAAAGAATATGCGAGGGTCATGGGCACTAAAGTTGTAGGTCTATGTCTTAGGGTTCTATGTATAAAAATTCGTGTAAATCCGAGTTGTGTAGAGGGTGATACAGTCAAAATACTGAGAGATGTACGAATATAAGGAAAAAACTTGCGAAAATTGCCATATAAAAGGGGAATTTTTTTTGAAATGTTGACTTAAGGCTCCGTTTCGACTCCAATAGATTCATTTACCCACGAGATCTCTTGGGGAAAAATATCGAACGATTTGAAGATGAGGGTAATACATTTCGGAGAAATTAGTGAAATCTCCAATTCACCAATAGGGTACCCCTTTCAGAAATCTTCGATTTCTCTAATATGGATTCGAGCAATGTTTTGATAGTGAATACTAAAGAATATGCGAGGGCCATGGGCACAAAATTTGTACGCCTATGTCTTAGGGTTCTATGTATAACATTTCGTGCAATTCCGAGTTGTGTATAGGTTGATAAAGTCAAAATACTTAGAGATGTACGAATATACGGAAAAAACTTGCGAAAATTGCCAAAAAAAAGGGGAATTTTTTTTGAAATGTTGACTTAAGGCTCCGTTTCGACTCCAATAGATTCATTTACCCACGAGATCTCTTGGGGGAAAATATCGAACGATTTGAAGACGAGGGTAATACATTTCGGAGAAATTAGTGAAATCTCCAATTCACCAAAGGGGTACCCCTTTCAGAAATCTTCGATTTCTCTAATATGGATTCGAGCAATGTTTTGATAGTGAATACTAAAGAATATGCGAGGGTCCTGGGCACAAAAGTTGTAGGCCTATGTCTTAGGGTTCTATGTATAACATTTCGTGCAAATCCGAGTTGTGTATAGGTTGATAAAGTCAAAATACTTAGAGATGTACGAATATAAGGAAAAAACTTGCGAAAATTGCCAAAAAAAAGGGGAATTTTTTTTGAAATGTTGACTTAAGGCTCCGTTTCGACTCCAATAGATTCATTTACCCACGAGATCTCTTGGGGAAAAATATCGAACGATTTGAAGACGAGGGTAATACATTTCAGAGAAATTAGTGAAATCTCCAATTCACCAAAGGGGTACCCCTTTCAGAAACTTCGATTTCTCTAATATGGATTCGAGCAATGTTTTGATAGTGAATACTAAAGAATATGCGAGGGTCATGGGCACAAAAGTTGTAGGCCTATGTCTTAGGGTTTTATGTATAAAAATTCGTGCAAATCCTAGGTGTGTAGAGGGTGATACAGTCAAAATACTGAGAGATGTACGAATATAAGGAAAAAACTTGCGAAAATTTCCATAAAAAAGGGGAATTTTTTTTGAAATGTGGACTTAAGGCTCCGTTTCGACTCCAATAGATTCATTTACCCACGAGATCTCTTGGGGGAAAATATTGAACGATTTGAAGACGAGGGTAATACATTTCGGAGAAATTAGTGAAATCTCCAATTCACCAAAGGGGTACCCCTTTCAGAAATCTTCGATTTCTCTAATATGGATTCGAGCAATGTTTTGATAGTGAATACTAAAGAATATGCGAGGGTCATGGGCACTAAAGTTGTAGGTCTATGTCTTAGGGTTCTATGTATAAAAATTCGTGTAAATCCGAGTTGTGTAGAGGGTGATACAGTCAAAATACTGAGAGATGTACGAATATAAGGAAAAAACTTGCGAAAATTGCCATATAAAAGGGGAATTTTTTTTGAAATGTTGACTTAAGGCTCCGTTTCGACTCCAATAGATTCATTTACCCACGAGATCTCTTGGGGAAAAATATCGAACGATTTGAAGATGAGGGTAATACATTTCGGAGAAATTAGTGAAATCTCCAATTCACCAATAGGGTACCCCTTTCAGAAATCTTCGATTTCTCTAATATGGATTCGAGCAATGTTTTGATAGTGAATACTAAAGAATATGCGAGGGCCATGGGCACAAAATTTGTACGCCTATGTCTTAGGGTTCTATGTATAACATTTCGTGCAATTCCGAGTTGTGTATAGGTTGATAAAGTCAAAATACTTAGAGATGTACGAATATACGGAAAAAACTTGCGAAAATTGCCAAAAAAAAGGGGAATTTTTTTTGAAATGTTGACTTAAGGCTCCGTTTCGACTCCAATAGATTCATTTACCCACGAGATCTCTTGGGGAAAAATATCGAACGATTTGAAGACGAGGGTAATACATTTCGGAGAAATTAGTGAAATCTCCAATTCACCAAAGGGGTACCCCTTTCAGAAATCTTCGATTTCTCTAATATGGATTCGAGCAATGTTTTGATAGTGAATACTAAAGAATATGCGAGGGTCATGGGCACAAAAGTTGTAGGCCTATGTCTTAGGGTTCTATGTATAACATTTCGTGCAAATCCGAGTTGTGTAGAGGGTGATACAGTCAAAATACTGAGAGATGTACGAATATAAGGAAAAAAGTTGCCAAAATTTCCATAAAAAAGGGGAATTTTTTTTGAAATGTTGACTTAAGGCTCCGTTTCGACTCCAATAGATTCATTTACCCACGAGATATCTTGGGGGAAAATATCGAACGATTTGAAGACGAGGGTAATACATTTCGGAGAAATTAGTGAAATCTCCAATTCACCAAAGGGGTACCCCTTTCAGAAATCTTCGATTTCTCTAATATGGATTCGAGCAATGTTTTGATAGTGAATACTAAAGAATCTGCGAGGGTCATGGGCACAAAAGTTGTAGGCCTATGTCTTAGGGTTCTATGTATAACATTTCGTGCAAATCCGAGTTGTGTATAGGTTGATAAAGTCAAAATACTTAGAGATGTACGAATATATGGAAAAAACTTGCGAAAATTGCCATATAAAAGGGGAATTTTTTTTGAAATGTTGACTTAAGGCTCCGTTTCGACTCCAATAGATTCATTTACCCACGAGATCTCTTGGGGGAAAATATCGAACGATTTGAAGACGAGGGTAATACATTTCGGAGAAATTAGTGAAATCTCCAATTCACCAAAGGGGTACCCCTTTCAGAAATCTTCGATTTCTCTAATATGGATTCGAGCAATGTTTTGATAGTGAATACTAAAGAATATGCGAGGGTCATGGGCACAAAAGTTGTAGGCCTATGTCTTAGGGTTCTATGTATAACATTTCGTGCAAATCCGAGTTGTGTTTAGGTTGATAAAGTCAAAATACTTAGAGATGTACGAATATAAGGAAAAAAGTTGCGAAAATTGCCATAAAAAAGGGGAATTTTTTTTGAAATGTTGACTTAAGGCTCCGTTTCGACTCCAATAGATTCATTTACCCACGAGATATCTTGGGGGAAAATATCGAACGATTTGAAGACGAGGGTAATACATTTCGGAGAAATTAGTGAAATCTCCAATTCACCAAAGGGGTACCCCTTTCAGAAATCTTCGATTTCTCTAATATGGATTCGAGCAATGTTTTGATAGTGAATACTAAAGAATATGCGAGGGTCATGGGCACAAAAGTTGTAGGCCTATGTCTTAGGGTTCTATGTATAACATTTCGTGCAAATCCGAGTTGTGTTTAGGTTGATAAAGTCAAAATACTTAGAGATGTACGAATATAAGGAAAAAAGTTGCGAAAATTGCCATAAAAAAGGGGAATTTTTTTTGAAATGTTGACTTAAGGCTCCGTTTCGACTCCAATAGATTCATTTACCCACGAGATATCTTGGGGGAAAATATCGAACGATTTGAAGACGAGGGTAATACATTTCGGAGAAATTAGTGAAATCTCCAATTCACCAAAGGGGTACCCCTTTCAGAAATCTTCGATTTCTCTAATATGGATTCGAGCAATGTTTTGATAGTGAATACTAAAGAATCTGCGAGGGTCATGGGCACAAAAGTTGTAGGCCTATGTCTTAGGGTTCTATGTATAACATTTCGTGCAAATCCGAGTTGTGTATAGGTTGATAAAGTCAAAATACTTAGAGATGTACGAATATATGGAAAAAACTTGCGAAAATTGCCATATAAAAGGGGAATTTTTTTTGAAATGTTGACTTAAGGCTCCGTTTCGACTCCAATAGATTCATTTACCCACGAGATCTCTTGGGGGAAAATATCGAACGATTTGAAGACGAGGGTAATACATTTCGGAGAAATTAGTGAAATCTCCAATTCACCAAAGGGGTACCCCTTTCAGAAATCTTCGATTTCTCTAATATGGATTCGAGCAATGTTTTGATAGTGAATACTAAAGAATATGCGAGGGTCATGGGCACAAAAGTTGTAGGCCTATGTCTTAGGGTTCTATGTATAACATTTCGTGCAAATCCGAGTTGTGTATAGGTTGATAAAGTCAAAATACTTAGAGATGTACGAATATAAGGAAAAAAGTTGCGAAAATTGCCATAAAAAAGGGGAATTTTTTTTGAAATGTTGACTTAAGGCTCCGTCTCGACTCCAATAGATTCATTTACCCACGAGATCTCTTGGGGAAAAATATCGAACGATTTGAAGACGAGGGTAATACATTTCGGAGAAATTAGTGAAATCTCCAATTCATCAAAGGGGTACCCCTTTCAGAAATCTTCGATTTCTCTAATATGGATTCGAGCAATGTTTTGATAGTGAATACTAAAGAATATGCGAGGGCCATGGGCACAAAAGTTGTAGGCCTATGTCTTAGGGTTCTATGTATAAAAATTCGTACAAATCCTAGGTTTGTAGAGGGTGATACACTCAAAATACTTAGAGATGTACGAATATAAGGAAAAAACTTGCGAAAATTGCCATAAAAAAGGGGAATTTTTTTTGAAATGTTGACTTAAGGCTCCGTTTCGACTCCAATAGATTCATTTACCCACGAGATCTCTTGGGGGAAAATATCGAACGATTTGAAGACGAGGGTAATACATTTCGGAGAAATTAGTGAAATCTCCAATTCACCAAAGGGGTACCCCTTTCAGAAATCTTCGATTTCTCTAATATGGATTCGAGCAATGTTTTGATAGTGAATACTAAAGAATATGCGAGGGTCATGGGCACTAAAGTTGTAGGCCTATGTCTTAGGGTTCTATGTATAAAAATTCGTGTAAATCCGAGTTGTGTAGAGGGTGATACAGTCAAAATACTGAGAGATGTACGAATATATGGAAAAAAGTTGCGAAAATTGCCAAAAAAAAGGGGAATTTTTTTTGAAATGTTGACTTAAGGCTCCGTTTCGACTCCAATAGATTCATTTACCCACGAGATCTCTTGGGGAAAAATATCGAACGATTTGAAGACGAGGGTAATACATTTCAGAGAAATTAGTGAAATCTCCAATTCAACAAAGGGGTACCCCTTTCAGAAATCTTCGATTTCTCTAATATGGATTCGAGCAATGTTTTGATAGTGAATACTAAAGAATATGCGAGGGTCATGGGCACTAAAGTTGTAGGCCTATGTCTTAGGGTTCTATGTATAAAAATTCGTGCAAATCCTAGGTGTGTAGAGGGTGATACAGTCAAAATACTTAGAGATGTACGAATATAAGGAAAAAAGTTGCGAAAATTGCCATAAAAAAGGGGAATTTTTTTTGAAATGTTGACTTAAGGCTCCGTTTCGACTCCAATAGATTCATTTACCCACGAGATATCTTGGGGGAAAATATCGAACGATTTGAAGACGAGGGTAATACATTTCGGAGAAATTAGTGAAATCTCCAATTCACCAAAGGGGTACCCCTTTCAGAAATCTTCGATTTCTCTAATATGGATTCGAGCAATGTTTTGATAGTGAATACTAAAGAATATGCGAGGGCCATGGGCACAAAAGTTGTAGGCCTATGTCTTAGGGTTCTATGTATAAAAATTCGTACAAATCCTAGGTTCGTAGAGGGTGATACAGTCAAAATACTTAGAGATGTACGAATATAGGGAAAAAACTTGCGAAAATTGCCATAAAAAAGGGGAATTTTTTTTGAAATGTTGACTTAAGGCTCCGTTTCGACTCCAATAGATTCATTTACCCACGAGATATCTTGGGGGAAAATATCGAACGATTTGAAGACGAGGGTAATACATTTCGGAGAAATTAGTGAAATCTCCAATTCACCAAAGGGGTACCCCTTTCAGAAATCTTCGATTTCTCTAATATGGATTCGAGCAATGTTTTGATAGTGAATACTAAAGAATATGCGAGGGCCATGGGCACAAAAGTTGTAGGCCTATGTCTTAGGGTTCTATGTATAAAAATTCGTAAAAATCCTAGGTTCGTAGAGGGTGATACAGTCAAAATACTTAGAGATGTACGAATATAGGGAAAAAACTTGCGAAAATTGCCATAAAAAAGGGGAATTTTTTTTGAAATGTTGACTTAAGGCTCCGTTTCGACTCCAATAGATTCATTTACCCACGAGATCTCTTGGGGGAAAATATCGAACGATTTGAAGACGAGGGTAATACATTTCGGAGAAATTAGTGAAATCTCCAATTCACCAAAGGGGTACCCCTTTCAGAAATCTTCGATTTCTCTAATATGGATTCGAGCAATGTTTTGATAGTGAATACTAAAGAATATGCGAGGGCCATGGGCACAAAAGTTGTACGCCTATGTCTTAGGGTTCTATGTATAACATTTCGTGCAAATATGAGGTGTGTAGAGGGTGATACAGTCAAAATACTGAGAGATGAACGAATATAAGGAAAAAAGTTGCCAAAATTTCCATAAAAAAGGGGAATTTTTTTTGAAATGTTGACTTAAGGCTCCGTTTCGACTCCAATAGATTCATTTACCCACGAGATATCTTGGGGGAAAATATCGAACGATTTGAAGACGAGGGTAATACATTTCGGAGAAATTAGTGAAATCTCCAATTCACCAAAGGGGTACCCCTTTCAGAAATCTTCGATTTCTCTAATATGGATTCGAGCAATGTTTTGATAGTGAATACTAAAGAATCTGCGAGGGTCATGGGCACAAAAGTTGTAGGCCTATGTCTTAGGGTTCTATGTATAACATTTCGTGCAAATCCGAGTTGTGTATAGGTTGATAAAGTCAAAATACTTAGAGATGTACGAATATATGGAAAAAACTTGCGAAAATTGCCATATAAAAGGGGAATTTTTTTTGAAATGTTGACTTAAGGCTCCGTTTCGACTCCAATAGATTCATTTACCCACGAGATCTCTTGGGGGAAAATATCGAACGATTTGAAGACGAGGGTAATACATTTCGGAGAAATTAGTGAAATCTCCAATTCACCAAAGGGGTACCCCTTTCAGAAATCTTCGATTTCTCTAATATGGATTCGAGCAATGTTTTGATAGTGAATACTAAAGAATATGCGAGGGTCATGGGCACAAAAGTTGTAGGCCTATGTCTTAGGGTTCTATGTATAACATTTCGTGCAAATCCGAGTTGTGTATAGGTTGATAAAGTCAAAATACTTAGAGATGTACGAATATAAGGAAAAAAGTTGCGAAAATTGCCATAAAAAAGGGGAATTTTTTTTGAAATGTTGACTTAAGGCTCCGTCTCGACTCCAATAGATTCATTTACCCACGAGATCTCTTGGGGAAAAATATCGAACAATTTGAAGACGAGGGTAATACATTTCGGAGAAATTAGTGAAATCTCCAATTCATCAAAGGGGTACCCCTTTCAGAAATCTTCGATTTCTCTAATATGGATTCGAGCAATGTTTTGATAGTGAATACTAAAGAATATGCGAGGGCCATGGGCACAAAAGTTGTAGGCCTATGTCTTAGGGTTCTATGTATAAAAATTCGTACAAATCCTAGGTTTGTAGAGGGTGATACAGTCAAAATACTTAGAGATGTACGAATATAAGGAAAAAACTTGCGAAAATTGCCATAAAAAAGGGGAATTTTTTTTGAAATGTTGACTTAAGGCTCCGTTTCGACTCCAATAGATTCATTTACCCACGAGATCTCTTGGGGGAAAATATCGAACGATTTGAAGACGAGGGTAATACATTTCGGAGAAATTAGTGAAATCTCCAATTCACCAAAGGGGTACCCCTTTCAGAAATCTTCGATTTCTCTAATATGGATTCGAGCAATGTTTTGATAGTGAATACTAAAGAATATGCGAGGGTCATGGGCACTAAAGTTGTAGGCCTATGTCTTAGGGTTCTATGTATAAAAATTCGTGTAAATCCGAGTTGTGTAGAGGGTGATACAGTCAAAATACTGAGAGATGTACGAATATAAGGAAAAAAGTTGCGAAAATTGCCAAAAAAAAGGGGAATTTTTTTTGAAATGTTGACTTAAGGCTCCGTTTCGACTCCAATAGATTCATTTACCCACGAGATCTCTTGGGGAAAAATATCGAACGATTTGAAGACGAGGGTAATACATTTCAGAGAAATTAGTGAAATCTCCAATTCACCAAAGGGGTACCCCTTTCAGAAATCTTCGATTTCTCTAATATGGATTCGAGCAATGTTTTGATAGTGAATACTAAAGAATATGCGAGGGTCATGGGCACTAAAGTTGTAGGCCTATGTCTTAGGGTTCTATGTATAAAAATTCGTGCAAATCCTAGTTGTGTAGAGGGTGATACAGTCAAAATACTGAGAGATATACGAATATAAGGAAAAAACTTGCGAAAATTTCCATAAAAAAGGGGAATTTTTTTTTAAATGTTGACTTAAGGCTCCGTTTCGAATCCAATAGATTCATTTACCCACGAGATCTCTTGGGGAAAAATATCGAACGATTTGAAGACGAGGGTAATACATTTCGGAGAAATTAGTGAAATCTCCAATTCACCAAAGGGGTACCCCTTTCAGAAATCTTCGATTTCTCTAATATGGATTCGAGCAATGTTTTGATAGTGAATACTAAAGAATATGCGAGGGCCATGGGCACAAAAGTTGTAGGCCTATGTCTTAGGGTTCTATGTATAAAAATTCGTACAAATCCTAGGTTCGTAGAGGGTGATACAGTCAAAATACTTAGAGATGTACGAATATAGGGAAAAAACTTGCGAAAATTGCCATAAAAAAGGGGAATTTTTTTTGAAATGTTGACTTAAGGCTCCGTTTCGACTCCAATAGATTCATTTACCCACGAGATATCTTGGGGGAAAATATCGAACGATTTGAAGACGAGGGTAATACATTTCGGAGAAATTAGTGAAATCTCCAATTCACCAAAGGGGTACCCCTTTCAGAAATCTTCGATTTCTCTAATATGGATTCGAGCAATGTTTTGATAGTGAATACTAAAGAATATGCGAGGGCCATGGGCACAAAAGTTGTAGGCCTATGTCTTAGGGTTCTATGTATAAAAATTCGTAAAAATCCTAGGTTCGTAGAGGGTGATACAGTCAAAATACTTAGAGATGTACGAATATAGGGAAAAAACTTGCGAAAATTGCCATAAAAAAGGGGAATTTTTTTTGAAATGTTGACTTAAGGCTCCGTTTCGACTCCAATAGATTCATTTACCCACGAGATCTCTTGGGGGAAAATATCGAACGATTTGAAGACGAGGGTAATACATTTCGGAGAAATTAGTGAAATCTCCAATTCACCAAAGGGGTACCCCTTTCAGAAATCTTCGATTTCTCTAATATGGATTCGAGCAATGTTTTGATAGTGAATACTAAAGAATATGCGAGGGCCATGGGCACAAAAGTTGTACGCCTATGTCTTAGGGTTCTATGTATAACATTTCGTGCAAATATGAGGTGTGTAGAGGGTGATACAGTCAAAATACTGAGAGATGTACGAATATAAGGAAAAAACTTGCGAAAATTGCCAAAAAAAAGGGGAATTTTTTTTGAAATGTTGACTTAAGGCTCCGTTTCGACTCCAATAGATTCATTTACCCACGAGATATCTTGGGGGAAAATATCGAACGATTTGAAGACGAGGGTAATACATTTCGGAGAAATTAGTGAAATCTCCAATTCACCAAAGGGGTACCCCTTTCAGAAATCTTCGATTTCTCTAATATGGATTCGAGCAATGTTTTGATAGTGAATACTAAAGAATCTGCGAGGGTCATGGGCACAAAAGTTGTAGGCCTATGTCTTAGGGTTCTATGTATAACATTTCGTGCAAATCCGAGTTGTGTATAGGTTGATAAAGTCAAAATACTTAGAGATGTACGAATATATGGAAAAAACTTGCGAAAATTGCCATATAAAAGGGGAATTTTTTTTGAAATGTTGACTTAAGGCTCCGTTTCGACTCCAATAGATTCATTTACCCACGAGATCTCTTGGGGGAAAATATCGAACGATTTGAAGACGAGGGTAATACATTTCGGAGAAATTAGTGAAATCTCCAATTCACCAAAGGGGTACCCCTTTCAGAAATCTTCGATTTCTCTAATATGGATTCGAGCAATGTTTTGATAGTGAATACTAAAGAATATGCGAGGGTCATGGGCACAAAAGTTGTAGGCCTATGTCTTAGGGTTCTATGTATAACATTTCGTGCAAATCCGAGTTGTGTATAGGTTGATAAAGTCAAAATACTTAGAGATGTACGAATATAAGGAAAAAAGTTGCGAAAATTGCCATAAAAAAGGGGAATTTTTTTTGAAATGTTGACTTAAGGCTCCGTCTCGACTCCAATAGATTCATTTACCCACGAGATCTCTTGGGGAAAAATATCGAACGATTTGAAGACGAGGGTAATACATTTCGGAGAAATTAGTGAAATCTCCAATTCATCAAAGGGGTACCCCTTTCAGAAATCTTCGATTTCTCTAATATGGATTCGAGCAATGTTTTGATAGTGAATACTAAAGAATATGCGAGGGCCATGGGCACAAAAGTTGTAGGCCTATGTCTTAGGGTTCTATGTATAAAAATTCGTACAAATCCTAGGTTTGTAGAGGGTGATACAGTCAAAATACTTAGAGATGTACGAATATAAGGAAAAAACTTGCGAAAATTGCCATAAAAAAGGGGAATTTTTTTTGAAATGTTGACTTAAGGCTCCGTTTCGACTCCAATAGATTCATTTACCCACGAGATCTCTTGGGGGAAAATATCGAACGATTTGAAGACGAGGGTAATACATTTCGGAGAAATTAGTGAAATCTCCAATTCACCAAAGGGGTACCCCTTTCAGAAATCTTCGATTTCTCTAATATGGATTCGAGCAATGTTTTGATAGTGAATACTAAAGAATATGCGAGGGTCATGGGCACTAAAGTTGTAGGCCTATGTCTTAGGGTTCTATGTATAAAAATTCGTGTAAATCCGAGTTGTGTAGAGGGTGATACAGTCAAAATACTGAGAGATGTACGAATATAAGGAAAAAAGTTGCGAAAATTGCCAAAAAAAAGGGGAATTTTTTTTGAAATGTTGACTTAAGGCTCCGTTTCGACTCCAATAGATTCATTTACCCACGAGATCTCTTGGGGAAAAATATCGAACGATTTGAAGACGAGGGTAATACATTTCAGAGAAATTAGTGAAATCTCCAATTCACCAAAGGGGTACCCCTTTCAGAAATCTTCGATTTCTCTAATATGGATTCGAGCAATGTTTTGATAGTGAATACTAAAGAATATGCGAGGGTCATGGGCACTAAAGTTGTAGGCCTATGTCTTAGGGTTCTATGTATAAAAATTCGTGCAAATCCTAGTTGTGTAGAGGGTGATACAGTCAAAATACTGAGAGATATACGAATATAAGGAAAAAACTTGCGAAAATTTCCATAAAAAAGGGGAATTTTTTTTTAAATGTTGACTTAAGGCTCCGTTTCGAATCCAATAGATTCATTTACCCACGAGATCTCTTGGGGAAAAATATCGAACGATTTGAAGACGAGGGTAATACATTTCGGAGAAATTAGTGAAATCTCCAATTCACCAAAGGGGTACCCCTTTCAGAAATCTTCGATTTCTCTAATATGGATTCGAGCAATGTTTTGATAGTGAATACTAAAGAATATGCGAGGGCCATGGGCACAAAAGTTGTAGGCCTATGTCTTAGGGTTCTATGTATAAAAATTCGTACAAATCCTAGGTTCGTAGAGGGTGATACAGTCAAAATACTTAGAGATGTACGAATATAGGGAAAAAACTTGCGAAAATTGCCATAAAAAAGGGGAATTTTTTTTGAAATGTTGACTTAAGGCTCCGTTTCGACTCCAATAGATTCATTTACCCACGAGATATCTTGGGGGAAAATATCGAACGATTTGAAGACGAGGGTAATACATTTCGGAGAAATTAGTGAAATCTCCAATTCACCAAAGGGGTACCCCTTTCAGAAATCTTCGATTTCTCTAATATGGATTCGAGCAATGTTTTGATAGTGAATACTAAAGAATATGCGAGGGCCATGGGCACAAAAGTTGTAGGCCTATGTCTTAGGGTTCTATGTATAAAAATTCGTAAAAATCCTAGGTTCGTAGAGGGTGATACAGTCAAAATACTTAGAGATGTACGAATATAGGGAAAAAACTTGCGAAAATTGCCATAAAAAAGGGGAATTTTTTTTGAAATGTTGACTTAAGGCTCCGTTTCGACTCCAATAGATTCATTTACCCACGAGATCTCTTGGGGGAAAATATCGAACGATTTGAAGACGAGGGTAATACATTTCGGAGAAATTAGTGAAATCTCCAATTCACCAAAGGGGTACCCCTTTCAGAAATCTTCGATTTCTCTAATATGGATTCGAGCAATGTTTTGATAGTGAATACTAAAGAATATGCGAGGGCCATGGGCACAAAAGTTGTACGCCTATGTCTTAGGGTTCTATGTATAACATTTCGTGCAAATATGAGGTGTGTAGAGGGTGATACAGTCAAAATACTGAGAGATGTACGAATATAAGGAAAAAACTTGCGAAAATTGCCAAAAAAAAGGGGAATTTTTTTTGAAATGTTGACTTAAGGCTCCGTTTCGACTCCAATAGATTCATTTACCCACGAGATCTCTTGGGGAAAAATATCGAACGATTTGAAGACGAGGGTAATACATTTCAGAGAAATTAGTGAAATCTCCAATTCACCAAAGGGGTACCCCTTTCAGAAACTTCGATTTCTCTAATATAGATTCGAGCAATGTTTTGATAGTGAATACTAAAGAATATGCGAGGGTCATGGGCACAAAAGTTGTAGGCCTATGTCTTAGGGTTCTATGTATAAAAATTCGTGCAAATCCTAGGTGTGTAGAGGTTGATACAGTCAAAATACTGAGAGATGTACGAATATAAGGAAAAAAGTTGCGAAAATTGCCAAAAAAAAGGGGAATTTTTTTTGAAATGTTGACTTAAGGCTCCGTTTCGACTCCAATAGATTTATTTACCCACGAGATCTCTTGGGGGAAAATATTGAACGATTTGAAGACGAGGGTAATACATTTCGGAGAAATTAGTGAAATCTCCAATTCACCAAAGGGGTACCCCTTTCAGAAATCTTCGATTTCTCTAATATGGATTCGAGCAATGTTTTGATAGTGAATACTAAAGAATATGCGAGGGTCATGGGCACTAAAGTTGTAGGCCTATGTCTTAGGGTTCTATGTATAACATTTCGTGCAAATCCGAGTTGTGTATAGGTTGATAAAGTCAAAATACTTAGAGATGTACGAATATAAGGAAAAAACTTGCGAAAATTGCCATAAAAAAGGGGAATTTTTTTTGAAATGTTGACTTAAGGCTCCGTTTCGACTCCAATAGATTCATTTACCCACGAGATCTCTTGGGGAAAAATATCGAACGATTTGAAGACGAGGGTAATACATTTCGGAGAAATTAGTGAAATCTCCAATTCACCAAAGGGGTACCCCTTTCAGAAATCTTCGATTTCTCTAATATGGATTCGAGCAATGTTTTGATAGTGAATACTAAAGAATATGCGAGGGCCATGGGCACAAAAGTTGTAGGCCTATGTCTTAGGGTTCTATGTATAAAAATTCGTACAAATCCTAGGTTCGTAGAGGGTGATACAGTCAAAATACTTAGAGATGTACGAATATAGGGAAAAAACTTGCGAAAATTTCCATAAAAAAGGGGAATTTTTTTTGAAATGTTGACTTAAGGCTCCGTTTCGACTCCAATAGATTCATTTACCCACGAGATCTCTTGGGGGAAAATATCGAACGATTTGAAGACGAGGGTAATACATTTCGGAGAAATTAGTGAAATCTCCAATTCACCAAAGGGGTACCCCTTTCAGAAATCTTCGATTTCTCTAATATGGATTCGAGCAATGTTTTGATAGTGAATACTAAAGAATATGCGAGGGTCATGGGCACAAAAGTTGTAGGCCTATGTCTTAGGGTTCTATGTATAACATTTCGTGCAAATCCGAGTTGTGTATAGGTTGATAAAGTCAAAATACTTAGAGATGTACGAATATAAGGAAAAAAGTTGCGAAAATTGCCATAAAAAAGGGGAATTTTTTTTGAAATGTTGACTTAAGGCTCCGTTTCGACTCCAATAGATTCATTTACCCACGAGATCTCTTGGGGAAAAATATCGAACGATTTGAAGACGAGGGTAATACAT
Source organism: Humulus lupulus (assembly GCF_963169125.1). Classification (NCBI taxonomy): domain Eukaryota; kingdom Viridiplantae; phylum Streptophyta; class Magnoliopsida; order Rosales; family Cannabaceae; genus Humulus; species Humulus lupulus. Next base: position 311,618,101 of record NC_084793.1, on the reverse strand, counting down.
TTCGGAGAAATTAGTGAAATCTCCAATTCACCAAAGGGGTACCCCTTTCAGAAATCTTCGATTTCTCTAATATGGATTCGAGCAATGTTTTGATAGTGAATACTAAAGAATATGCGAGGGCCATGGGCACAAAAGTTGTAGGTCTATGTCTTAGGGTTCTATGTATAAAAATTCGTACAAATCCTAGGTTTGTAGAGGGTGATACAGTCAAAATACTTAGAGATGTACGAATATAAGGAAAAAACTTGCGAAAATTGCCATAAAAAAGGGGAATTTTTTTTGAAATGTTGACTTAAGGCTCCGTTTCGACTCCAATAGATTCATTTACCCACGAGATCTCTTGGGGGAAAATATCGAACGATTTGAAGACGAGGGTAATACATTTCGGAGAAATTAGTGAAATCTCCAATTCACCAAAGGGGTACCCTTTTCAGAAATCTTCGATTTCTCTAATATGGATTCGAGCAATGTTTTGATAGTGAATACTAAAGAATATGCGAGGGCCATGGGCACAAAAGTTGTACGCCTATGTCTTAGGGTTCTATGTATAACATTTCGTGCAAATATGAGGTGTGTAGAGGGTGATACAGTCAAAATACTGAGAGATGTACGAATATAAGGAAAAAACTTGCGAAAATTGCCAAAAAAAAGGGGAATTTTTTTGAAATGTTGACTTAAGGTTCCGTTTCGACTCCAATAGATTCATTTACCCACGAGATCTCTTGGGGAAAAATATCGAACGATTTGAAGACGAGGGTAATACATTTCAGAGAAATTAGTGAAATCTCCAATTCACCAAAGGGGTACCCCTTTCAGAAACTTCGATTTCTCTAATATGGATTCGAGCAATGTTTTGATAGTGAATACTAAAGAATATGCGAGGGTCATGGGCACAAAAGTTGTAGGCCTATGTCTTAGGGTTCTATGTATAAAAATTCGTGCAAATCCTAGGTGTGTAGAGGGTGATACAGTCAAAATACTGAGAGATATACGAATATAAGGAAAAAACTTGCGAAAATTTCCATAAAAAAGGGGAATTTTTTTTTAAATGTTGACTTAAGGCTCCGTTTCGAATCCAATAGATTCATTTACCCACGAGATCTCTTGGGGAAAAATATCGAACGATTTGAAGACGAGGGTAATACATTTCGGAGAAATTAGTGAAATCTCCAATTCACCAAAGGGGTACCCCTTTCAGAAATCTTCGATTTCTCTAATATGGATTCGAGCAATGTTTTGATAGTGAATACTAAAGAATATGCGAGGGCCATGGGCACAAAAGTTGTAGGCCTATGTCTTAGGGTTCTATGTATAAAAATTCGTAAAAATCCTAGGTTCGTAGAGGGTGATACAGTCAAAATACTTAGAGATGTACGAATATAGGGAAAAAACTTGCGAAAATTGCCATAAAAAAGGGGAATTTTTTTTGAAATGTTGACTTAAGGCTCCGTTTCGACTCCAATAGATTCATTTACCCACGAGATCTCTTGGGGAAAAATATCGAACGATTTGAAGACGAGGGTAATACATTTCCGAGAAATTAGTGAAATCTCCAATTCACCAAAGGGGTACCCCTTTCAGAAACTTCGATTTCTCTACTATAGATTCGAGCAATGTTTTGATAGTGAATACTAAAGAATATGCGAGGGTCATGGGCACAAAAGTTGTAGGCCTATGTCTTAGGGTTCTATGTATAAAAATTCGTGCAAATCCTAGGTGTGTAGAGGTTGATACAGTCAAAATACTGAGAGATGTACGAATATAGGGGAAAAGCTTGCGAAAATTTCCATAAAAAAGGGGAATTTTTTTTGAAATGTTGACTTAAGGCTCCGTTTCGACTCCAATAGATTCATTTACCCACGAGATCTCTTGGGGGAAAATATCGAACGATTTAAAGACGAGGGTAATACATTTCGGAGAAATTAGTGAAATCTCCAATTCACCAAAGGGGTACCCCTTTCAGAAATCTTCGATTTCTCTAATATGGATTCGAGCAATGTTTTGATAGTGAATACTAAAGAATATGCGAGGGCCATGGGCACAAAAGTTGTACGCCTATGTCTTAGGGTTCTATGTATAACATTTCGTGCAAATATGAGGTGTGTAGAGGGTGATACAGTCAAAATACTGAGAGATGTACGAATATAAGGAAAAAACTTGCGAAAATTGCCAAAAAAAAGGGGAATTTTTTTTGAAATGTTGACTTAAGGCTCCGTTTCGACTCCAATAGATTCATTTACCCACGAGATCTCTTGGGGGAAAATATTGAACGATTTGAAGACGAGGGTAATACATTTCGGAGAAATTAGTGAAATCTCCAATTCACCAAAGGGGTACCCCTTTCAGAAATCTTCGATTTCTCTAATATGGATTCGAGCAATGTTTTGATAGTGAATACTAAAGAATATGCGAGGGCCATGGGCACAAAAGTTGTACGCCTATGTCTTAGGGTTCTATGTATAACATTTCGTGCAAATATGAGGTGTGTAGAGGGTGATACAGTCAAAATACTGAGAGATGTACGAATATAAGGAAAAAACTTGCGAAAATTGCCAAAAAAAAGGGGAATTTTTTTTGAAATGTTGACTTAAGGCTCCGTTTCGACTCCAATAGATTCATTTACCCACGAGATCTCTTGGGGGAAAATATTGAACGATTTGAAGACGAGGGTAATACATTTCGGAGAAATTAGTGAAATCTCCAATTCACCAAAGGGGTACCCCTTTCAGAAATCTTCGATTTCTCTAATATGGATTCGAGCAATGTTTTGATAGTGAATACTAAAGAATATGCGAGGGCCATGGGCACAAAAGTTGTAGGCCTATGTCTTAGGGTTCTATGTATAAAAATTCGTACAAATCCTAGGTTCGTAGAGGGTGATACAGTCAAAATACTTAGAGATGTACGAATATAGGGAAAAAACTTGCGAAAATTTCCATAAAAAAGGGGAATTTTTTTTGAAATGTTGACTTAAGGCTCCGTTTCGACTCCAATAGATTCATTTACCCACGAGATATCTTGGGGGAAAATATCGAACGATTTGAAGACGAGGGTAATACATTTCGGAGAAATTAGTGAAATCTCCAATTCACCAAAGGGGTACCCCTTTCAGAAATCTTCGATTTCTCTAATATGGATTCGAGCAATGTTTTGATAGTGAATACTAAAGAATATGCGAGGGCCATGGGCACAAAAGTTGTAGGCCTATGTCTTAGGGTTCTATGTATAAAAATTCGTACAAATCCTAGGTTCGTAGAGGGTGATACAGTCAAAATACTTAGAGATGTACGAATATAGGGAAAAAACTTGCGAAAATTGCCATAAAAAAAGGGAATTTTTTTTGAAATGTTGACTTAAGGCTCCGTTTCGACTCCAATAGATTCATTTACCCACGAGATATCTTGGGGGAAAATATCGAACGATTTGAAGACGAGGGTAATACATTTCGGAGAAATTAGTGAAATCTCCAATTCACCAAAGGGGTACCCCTTTCAGAAACTTCGATTTCTCTAATATGGATTCGAGCAATGTTTTGATAGTGAATACTAAAGAATATGCGAGGGTCATGGGCACAAAAGTTGTAGGCCTATGTCTTAGGGTTCTATGTATAAAAATTCGTGCAAATCCTAGGTGTGTAGAGGGTGATACAGTCAAAATACTGAGAGATGTACGAATATAAGGAAAAAACTTGCGAAAATTTCCATAAAAAAGGGGAATTTTTTTTGAAATGTTGACTTAAGGCTCCGTTTCGACTCCAATAGATTCATTTACCCACGAGATCTCTTGGGGGAAAATATTGAACGATTTGAAGACGAGGGTAATACATTTCGGAGAAATTAGTGAAATCTCCAATTCACCAAAGGGGTACCCCTTTCAGAAATCTTCGATTTCTCTAATATGGATTCGAGCAATGTTTTGATAATGAATACTAAAGAATATGCGAGGGCCATGGGCACAAAAGTTGTACGCCTATGTCTTAGGGTTCTATGTATAACATTTCGTGCAAATATGAGGTGTGTAGAGGGTGATACAGTCAAAATACTGAGAGATGTACGAATATAAGGAAAAAACTTGCGAAAATTGCCAAAAAAAAGGGGAATTTTTTTTGAAATGTTGACTTAAGGCTCCGTTTCGACTCCAATAGATTCATTTACCCACGAGATCTCTTGGGGGAAAATATTGAACGATTTGAAGACGAGGGTAATACATTTCGGAGAAATTAGTGAAATCTCCAATTCACCAAAGGGGTACCCCTTTCAGAAATCTTCGATTTCTCTAATATGGATTCGAGCAATGTTTTGATAGTGAATACTAAAGAATATGCGAGGGCCATGGGCACAAAAGTTGTAGGCCTATGTCTTAGGGTTCTATGTATAAAAATTCGTACAAATCCTAGGTTCGTAGAGGGTGATACAGTCAAAATACTTAGAGATGTACGAATATAGGGAAAAAACTTGCGAAAATTTCCATAAAAAAGGGGAATTTTTTTTGAAATGTTGACTTAAGGCTCCGTTTCGACTCCAATAGATTCATTTACCCACGAGATATCTTGGGGGAAAATATCGAACGATTTGAAGACGAGGGTAATACATTTCGGAGAAATTAGTGAAATCTCCAATTCACCAAAGGGGTACCCCTTTCAGAAATCTTCGATTTCTCTAATATGGATTCGAGCAATGTTTTGATAGTGAATACTAAAGAATATGCGAGGGCCATGGGCACAAAAGTTGTAGGCCTATGTCTTAGGGTTCTATGTATAAAAATTCGTACAAATCCTAGGTTCGTAGAGGGTGATACAGTCAAAATACTTAGAGATGTACGAATATAGGGAAAAAACTTGCGAAAATTGCCATAAAAAAAGGGAATTTTTTTTGAAATGTTGACTTAAGGCTCCGTTTCGACTCCAATAGATTCATTTACCCACGAGATATCTTGGGGGAAAATATCGAACGATTTGAAGACGAGGGTAATACATTTCGGAGAAATTAGTGAAATCTCCAATTCACCAAAGGGGTACCCCTTTCAGAAACTTCGATTTCTCTAATATGGATTCGAGCAATGTTTTGATAGTGAATACTAAAGAATATGCGAGGGTCATGGGCACAAAAGTTGTAGGCCTATGTCTTAGGGTTCTATGTATAAAAATTCGTGCAAATCCTAGGTGTGTAGAGGGTGATACAGTCAAAATACTGAGAGATGTACGAATATAAGGAAAAAACTTGCGAAAATTTCCATAAAAAAGGGGAATTTTTTTTGAAATGTTGACTTAAGGCTCCGTTTCGACTCCAATAGATTCATTTACCCACAAGATCTCTTGGGGGAAAATATCGAACGATTTGAAGACGAGGGTAATACATTTCGGAGAAATTAGTGAAATCTCCAATTCACCAAAGGGGTACCCCTTTCAGAAATCTTCGATTTCTCTAATATGGATTCGAGCAATGTTTTGATAGTGAATACTAAAGAATATGCGAGGGCCATGGGCACAAAAGTTGTACGCCTATGTCTTAGGGTTCTATGTATAACATTTCGTGCAAATATGAGGTGTGTAGAGGGTGATACAGTCAAAATACTGAGAGATGTACGAATATAAGGAAAAAACTTGCGAAAATTGCCAAAAAAAAGGGGAATTTTTTTTGAAATGTTGACTTAAGGCTCCGTTTCGACTCCAATAGATTCATTTACCCACGAGATCTCTTGGGGAAAAATATCGAACGATTTGAAGACGAGGGTAATACATTTCAGAGAAATTAGTGAAATCTCCAATTCACCAAAGGGGTACCCCTTTCAGAAACTTCGATTTCTCTAATATGGATTCGAGCAATGTTTTGATAGTGAATACTAAAGAATATGCGAGGGTCATGGGCACAAAAGTTGTAGGCCTATGTCTTAGGGTTCTATGTATAAAAATTCGTGCAAATCCTAGGTGTGTAGAGGGTGATACAGTCAAAATACTGAGAGATGTACGAATATAAGGAAAAAACTTGCGAAAATTTCCATAAAAAAGGGGAATTTTTTTTGAAATGTTGACTTATGGCTCCGTTTCAACTCCAATAGATTCATTTACCCACGAGATCTCTTGGGGGAAAATAATGAACGATTTGAAGACGAGGGTAATACATTTCGGAGAAATTAGTGAAATCTCCAATTCACCAAAGGGGTACCCCTGTCAGAAATCTTCGATTTCTCTAATATGGATTCGAGCAATGTTTTGATAGTGAATACTAAAGAATATGCTAGGGTCATGGGCACTAAAGTTGTAGGCCTATGTCTTAGGGTTCTATGTATAAAAATTCGTGTAAATCCGAGTTGTGTAGAGGGTGATACAGTCAAAATACTGAGAGATGTACGAATATAAGGAAAAAACTTGCGAAAATTGCCATATAAAAGGGGAATTTTTTTTGAAATGTTGACTTAAGGCTCCGTTTCGACTCCAATAGATTCATTTACCCACGAGATATCTTGGGGAAAAATATCGAACGATTTGAAGACGAGGGTAATACATTTCGGAGAAATTAGTGAAATCTCCAATTCACCAAAGGGGTACCCCTTTCAGAAATCTTCGATTTCTCTAATATGGATTCGAGCAATGTTTTGATAGTGAATACTAAAGAATATGCGAGGGCCATGGGCACAAAAGTTGTAGGCCTATGTCTTAGGGTTCTATGTATAAAAATTCGTAAAAATCCTAGGTTCGTAGAGGGTGATACAGTCAAAATACTTAGAGATGTACGAATATAGGGAAAAAACTTGCGAAAATTGCCATAAAAAAGGGGAATTTTTTTTGAAATGTTGACTTAAGGCTCCGTTTCGACTCCAATAGATTCATTTACCCACGAGATCTCTTGGGGGAAAATATCGAACGATTTAAAGACGAGGGTAATACATTTCGGAGAAATTAGTGAAATCTCCAATTCACCAAAGGGGTACCCCTTTCAGAAATCTTCGATTTCTCTAATATGGATTCGAGCAATGTTTTGATAGTGAATACTAAAGAATATGCGAGGGCCATGGGCACAAAAGTTGTACGCCTATGTCTTAGGGTTCTATGTATAACATTTCGTGCAAATATGAGGTGTGTAGAGGGTGATACAGTCAAAATACTGAGAGATGTACGAATATAAGGAAAAAACTTGCGAAAATTGCCAAAAAAAAGGGGAATTTTTTTTGAAATGTTGACTTAAGGCTCCGTTTCGACTCCAATAGATTCATTTACCCACGAGATCTCTTGGGGAAAAATATCGAACGATTTGAAGACGAGGGTAATACATTTCAGAGAAATTAGTGAAATCTCCAATTCACCAAAGGGGTACCCCTTTCAGAAACTTCGATTTCTCTAATATAGATTCGAGCAATGTTTTGATAGTGAATACTAAAGAATATGCGAGGGTCATGGGCACAAAAGTTGTAGGCCTATGTCTTAGGGTTCTATGTATAAAAATTCGTGCAAATCCTAGGTGTGTAGAGGTTGATACAGTCAAAATACTGAGAGATGTACGAATATAAGGAAAAGCTTGCGAAAATTTCCATAAAAAAGGGGAATTTTTTTTGAAATGTTGACTTAAGGCTCCGTTTCGACTCCAATAGATTCATTTACCCACGAGATCTCTTGGGGGAAAATATCGAACGATTTGAAGACGAGGGTAATACATTTCGGAGAAATTAGTGAAATCTCCAATTCACCAAAGGGGTACCCCTTTCAGAAATCTTCGATTTCTCTAATATGGATTCGAGCAATGTTTTGATAGTGAATACTAAAGAATATGCGAGGGCCATGGGCACAAAAGTTGTACGCCTATGTCTTAGGGTTCTATGTATAACATTTCGTGCAAATATGAGGTGTGTAGAGGGTGATACAGTCAAAATACTGAGAGATGTACGAATATAAGGAAAAAACTTGCGAAAATTGCCAAAAAAAAGGGGAATTTTTTTTGAAATGTTGACTTAAGGCTCCGTTTCGACTCCAATAGATTCATTTACCCACGAGATCTCTTGGGGGAAAATATTGAACGATTTGAAGACGAGGGTAATACATTTCGGAGAAATTAGTGAAATCTCCAATTCACCAAAGGGGTACCCCTTTCAGAAATCTTCGATTTCTCTAATATGGATTCGAGCAATGTTTTGATAGTGAATACTAAAGAATATGCGAGGGCCATGGGCACAAAAGTTGTAGGCCTATGTCTTAGGGTTCTATGTATAAAAATTCGTACAAATCCTAGGTTCGTAGAGGGTGATACAGTCAAAATACTTAGAGATGTACGAATATAGGGAAAAAACTTGCGAAAATTTCCATAAAAAAGGGGAATTTTTTTTGAAATGTTGACTTAAGGCTCCGTTTCGACTCCAATAGATTCATTTACCCACGAGATATCTTGGGGGAAAATATCGAACGATTTGAAGACGAGGGTAATACATTTCGGAGAAATTAGTGAAATCTCCAATTCACCAAAGGGGTACCCCTTTCAGAAATCTTCGATTTCTCTAATATGGATTCGAGCAATGTTTTGATAGTGAATACTAAAGAATATGCGAGGGCCATGGGCACAAAAGTTGTAGGCCTATGTCTTAGGGTTCTATGTATAAAAATTCGTACAAATCCTAGGTTCGTAGAGGGTGATACAGTCAAAATACTTAGAGATGTACGAATATAGGGAAAAAACTTGCGAAAATTGCCATAAAAAAAGGGAATTTTTTTTGAAATGTTGACTTAAGGCTCCGTTTCGACTCCAATAGATTCATTTACCCACGAGATATCTTGGGGGAAAATATCGAACGATTTGAAGACGAGGGTAATACATTTCGGAGAAATTAGTGAAATCTCCAATTCACCAAAGGGGTACCCCTTTCAGAAACTTCGATTTCTCTAATATGGATTCGAGCAATGTTTTGATAGTGAATACTAAAGAATATGCGAGGGTCATGGGCACAAAAGTTGTAGGCCTATGTCTTAGGGTTCTATGTATAAAAATTCGTGCAAATCCTAGGTGTGTAGAGGGTGATACAGTCAAAATACTGAGAGATGTACGAATATAAGGAAAAAACTTGCGAAAATTTCCATAAAAAAGGGGAATTTTTTTTGAAATGTTGACTTAAGGCTCCGTTTCGACTCCAATAGATTCATTTACCCACAAGATCTCTTGGGGGAAAATATCGAACGATTTGAAGACGAGGGTAATACATTTCGGAGAAATTAGTGAAATCTCCAATTCACCAAAGGGGTACCCCTTTCAGAAATCTTCGATTTCTCTAATATGGATTCGAGCAATGTTTTGATAGTGAATACTAAAGAATATGCGAGGGCCATGGGCACAAAAGTTGTACGCCTATGTCTTAGGGTTCTATGTATAACATTTCGTGCAAATATGAGGTGTGTAGAGGGTGATACAGTCAAAATACTGAGAGATGTACGAATATAAGGAAAAAACTTGCGAAAATTGCCAAAAAAAAGGGGAATTTTTTTTGAAATGTTGACTTAAGGCTCCGTTTCGACTCCAATAGATTCATTTACCCACGAGATCTCTTGGGGAAAAATATCGAACGATTTGAAGACGAGGGTAATACATTTCAGAGAAATTAGTGAAATCTCCAATTCACCAAAGGGGTACCCCTTTCAGAAACTTCGATTTCTCTAATATGGATTCGAGCAATGTTTTGATAGTGAATACTAAAGAATATGCGAGGGTCATGGGCACAAAAGTTGTAGGCCTATGTCTTAGGGTTCTATGTATAAAAATTCGTGCAAATCCTAGGTGTGTAGAGGGTGATACAGTCAAAATACTGAGAGATGTACGAATATAAGGAAAAAACTTGCGAAAATTTCCATAAAAAAGGGGAATTTTTTTTGAAATGTTGACTTATGGCTCCGTTTCAACTCCAATAGATTCATTTACCCACGAGATCTCTTGGGGGAAAATATTGAACGATTTGAAGACGAGGGTAATACATTTCGGAGAAATTAGTGAAATCTCCAATTCACCAAAGGGGTACCCCTTTCAGAAATCTTCGATTTCTCTAATATGGATTCGAGCAATGTTTTGATAGTGAATACTAAAGAATATGCTAGGGTCATGGGCACTAAAGTTGTAGGCCTATGTCTTAGGGTTCTATGTATAAAAATTCGTGTAAATCCGAGTTGTGTAGAGGGTGATACAGTCAAAATACTGAGAGATGTACGAATATAAGGAAAAAACTTGCGAAAATTGCCATATAAAAGGGGAATTTTTTTTGAAATGTTGACTTAAGGCTCCGTTTCGACTCCAATAGATTCATTTACCCACGAGATATCTTGGGGAAAAATATCGAACGATTTGAAGACGAGGGTAATACATTTCGGAGAAATTAGTGAAATCTCCAATTCACCAAAGGGGTACCCCTTTCAGAAATCTTCGATTTCTCTAATATGGATTCGAGCAATGTTTTGATAGTGAATACTAAAGAATATGCGAGGGCCATGGGCACAAAAGTTGTAGGCCTATGTCTTAGGGTTCTATGTATAAAAATTCGTAAAAATCCTAGGTTCGTAGAGGGTGATACAGTCAAAATACTTAGAGATGTACGAATATAGGGAAAAAACTTGCGAAAATTGCCATAAAAAAGGGGAATTTTTTTTGAAATGTTGACTTAAGGCTCCGTTTCGACTCCAATAGATTCATTTACCCACGAGATCTCTTGGGGGAAAATATCGAACGATTTAAAGACGAGGGTAATACATTTCGGAGAAATTAGTGAAATCTCCAATTCACCAAAGGGGTACCCCTTTCAGAAATCTTCGATTTCTCTAATATGGATTCGAGCAATGTTTTGATAGTGAATACTAAAGAATATGCGAGGGCCATGGGCACAAAAGTTGTACGCCTATGTCTTAGGGTTCTATGTATAACATTTCGTGCAAATATGAGGTGTGTAGAGGGTGATACAGTCAAAATACTGAGAGATGTACGAATATAAGGAAAAAACTTGCGAAAATTGCCAAAAAAAAGGGGAATTTTTTTTGAAATGTTGACTTAAGGCTCCGTTTCGACTCCAATAGATTCATTTACCCACGAGATCTCTTGGGGAAAAATATCGAACGATTTGAAGACGAGGGTAATACATTTCAGAGAAATTAGTGAAATCTCCAATTCACCAAAGGGGTACCCCTTTCAGAAACTTCGATTTCTCTAATATAGATTCGAGCAATGTTTTGATAGTGAATACTAAAGAATATGCGAGGGTCATGGGCACAAAAGTTGTAGGCCTATGTCTTAGGGTTCTATGTATAAAAATTCGTGCAAATCCTAGGTGTGTAGAGGTTGATACAGTCAAAATACTGAGAGATGTACGAATATAAGGAAAAGCTTGCGAAAATTTCCATAAAAAAGGGGAATTTTTTTTGAAATGTTGACTTAAGGCTCCGTTTCGACTCCAATAGATTCATTTACCCACGAGATCTCTTGGGGGAAAATATCGAACGATTTGAAGACGAGGGTAATACATTTCGGAGAAATTAGTGAAATCTCCAATTCACCAAAGGGGTACCCCTTTCAGAAATCTTCGATTTCTCTAATATGGATTCGAGCAATGTTTTGATAGTGAATACTAAAGAATATGCGAGGGCCATGGGCACAAAAGTTGTACGCCTATGTCTTAGGGTTCTATGTATAACATTTCGTGCAAATATGAGGTGTGTAGAGGGTGATACAGTCAAAATACTGAGAGATGTACGAATATAAGGAAAAAACTTGCGAAAATTGCCAAAAAAAAGGGGAATTTTTTTTGAAATGTTGACTTAAGGCTCCGTTTCGGCTCCAATAGATTCATTTACCCACGAGATCTCTTGGGGGAAAATATTGAACGATTTGAAGACGAGGGTAATACATTTCGGAGAAATTAGTGAAATCTCCAATTCACCAAAGGGGTACCCCTTTCAGAAATCTTCGATTTCTCTAATATGGATTCGAGCAATGTTTTGATAGTGAATACTAAAGAATATGCGAGGGCCATGGGCACAAAAGTTGTAGGCCTATGTCTTAGGGTTCTATGTATAAAAATTCGTACAAATCCTAGGTTCGTAGAGGGTGATACAGTCAAAATACTTAGAGATGTACGAATATAGGGAAAAAACTTGCGAAAATTTCCATAAAAAAGGGGAATTTTTTTTGAAATGTTGACTTAAGGCTCCGTTTCGACTCCAATAGATTCATTTACCCACGAGATATCTTGGGGGAAAATATCGAACGATTTGAAGACGAGGGTAATACATTTCGGAGAAATTAGTGAAATCTCCAATTCACCAAAGGGGTACCCCTTTCAGAAATCTTCGATTTCTCTAATATGGATTCGAGCAATGTTTTGATAGTGAATACTAAAGAATATGCGAGGGCCATGGGCACAAAAGTTGTAGGCCTATGTCTTAGGGTTCTATGTATAAAAATTCGTACAAATCCTAGGTTCGTAGAGGGTGATACAGTCAAAATACTTAGAGATGTACGAATATAGGGAAAAAACTTGCGAAAATTGCCATAAAAAAAGGGAATTTTTTTTGAAATGTTGACTTAAGGCTCCGTTTCGACTCCAATAGATTCATTTACCCACGAGATATCTTGGGGGAAAATATCGAACGATTTGAAGACGAGGGTAATACATTTCGGAGAAATTAGTGAAATCTCCAATTCACCAAAGGGGTACCCCTTTCAGAAACTTCGATTTCTCTAATATGGATTCGAGCAATGTTTTGATAGTGAATACTAAAGAATATGCGAGGGTCATGGGCACAAAAGTTGTAGGCCTATGTCTTAGGGTTCTATGTATAAAAATTCGTGCAAATCCTAGGTGTGTAGAGGGTGATACAGTCAAAATACTGAGAGATGTACGAATATAAGGAAAAAACTTGCGAAAATTTCCATAAAAAAGGGGAATTTTTTTTGAAATGTTGACTTAAGGCTCCGTTTCGACTCCAATAGATTCATTTACCCACAAGATCTCTTGGGGGAAAATATCGAACGATTTGAAGACGAGGGTAATACATTTCGGAGAAATTAGTGAAATCTCCAATTCACCAAAGGGGTACCCCTTTCAGAAATCTTCGATTTCTCTAATATGGATTCGAGCAATGTTTTGATAGTGAATACTAAAGAATATGCGAGGGCCATGGGCACAAAAGTTGTACGCCTATGTCTTAGGGTTCTATGTATAACATTTCGTGCAAATATGAGGTGTGTAGAGGGTGATACAGTCAAAATACTGAGAGATGTACGAATATAAGGAAAAAACTTGCGAAAATTGCCAAAAAAAAGGGGAATTTTTTTTGAAATGTTGACTTAAGGCTCCGTTTCGACTCCAATAGATTCATTTACCCACGAGATCTCTTGGGGAAAAATATCGAACGATTTGAAGACGAGGGTAATACATTTCAGAGAAATTAGTGAAATCTCCAATTCACCAAAGGGGTACCCCTTTCAGAAACTTCGATTTCTCTAATATGGATTCGAGCAATGTTTTGATAGTGAATACTAAAGAATATGCGAGGGTCATGGGCACAAAAGTTGTAGGCCTATGTCTTAGGGTTCTATGTATAAAAATTCGTGCAAATCCTAGGTGTGTAGAGGGTGATACAGTCAAAATACTGAGAGATGTACGAATATAAGGAAAAAACTTGCGAAAATTTCCATAAAAAAGGGGAATTTTTTTTGAAATGTTGACTTATGGCTCCGTTTCAACTCCAATAGATTCATTTACCCACGAGATCTCTTGGGGGAAAATATTGAACGATTTGAAGACGAGGGTAATACATTTCGGAGAAATTAGTGAAATCTCCAATTCACCAAAGGGGTACCCCTTTCAGAAATCTTCGATTTCTCTAATATGGATTCGAGCAATGTTTTGATAGTGAATACTAAAGAATATGCTAGGGTCATGGGCACTAAAGTTGTAGGCCTATGTCTTAGGGTTCTATGTATAAAAATTCGTGTAAATCCGAGTTGTGTAGAGGGTGATACAGTCAAAATACTGAGAGATGTACGAATATAAGGAAAAAACTTGCGAAAATTGCCATATAAAAGGGGAATTTTTTTTGAAATGTTGACTTAAGGCTCCGTTTCGACTCCAATAGATTCATTTACCCACGAGATATCTTGGGGAAAAATATCGAACGATTTGAAGACGAGGGTAATACATTTCGGAGAAATTAGTGAAATCTCCAATTCACCAAAGGGGTACCCCTTTCAGAAATCTTCGATTTCTCTAATATGGATTCGAGCAATGTTTTGATAGTGAATACTAAAGAATATGCGAGGGCCATGGGCACAAAAGTTGTAGGCCTATGTCTTAGGGTTCTATGTATAAAAATTCGTAAAAATCCTAGGTTCGTAGAGGGTGATACAGTCAAAATACTTAGAGATGTACGAATATAGGGAAAAAACTTGCGAAAATTGCCATAAAAAAGGGGAATTTTTTTTGAAATGTTGACTTAAGGCTCCGTTTCGACTCCAATAGATTCATTTACCCACGAGATCTCTTGGGGGAAAATATCGAACGATTTAAAGACGAGGGTAATACATTTCGGAGAAATTAGTGAAATCTCCAATTCACCAAAGGGGTACCCCTTTCAGAAATCTTCGATTTCTCTAATATGGATTCGAGCAATGTTTTGATAGTGAATACTAAAGAATATGCGAGGGCCATGGGCACAAAAGTTGTACGCCTATGTCTTAGGGTTCTATGTATAACATTTCGTGCAAATATGAGGTGTGTAGAGGGTGATACAGTCAAAATACTGAGAGATGTACGAATATAAGGAAAAAACTTGCGAAAATTGCCAAAAAAAAGGGGAATTTTTTTTGAAATGTTGACTTAAGGCTCCGTTTCGACTCCAATAGATTCATTTACCCACGAGATCTCTTGGGGAAAAATATCGAACGATTTGAAGACGAGGGTAATACATTTCAGAGAAATTAGTGAAATCTCCAATTCACCAAAGGGGTACCCCTTTCAGAAACTTCGATTTCTCTAATATAGATTCGAGCAATGTTTTGATAGTGAATACTAAAGAATATGCGAGGGTCATGGGCACAAAAGTTGTAGGCCTATGTCTTAGGGTTCTATGTATAAAAATTCGTGCAAATCCTAGGTGTGTAGAGGTTGATACAGTCAAAATACTGAGAGATGTACGAATATAAGGAAAAGCTTGCGAAAATTTCCATAAAAAAGGGGAATTTTTTTTGAAATGTTGACTTAAGGCTCCGTTTCGACTCCAATAGATTCATTTACCCACGAGATCTCTTGGGGGAAAATATCGAACGATTTGAAGACGAGGGTAATACATTTCGGAGAAATTAGTGAAATCTCCAATTCACCAAAGGGGTACCCCTTTCAGAAATCTTCGATTTCTCTAATATGGATTCGAGCAATGTTTTGATAGTGAATACTAAAGAATATGCGAGGGCCATGGGCACAAAAGTTGTACGCCTATGTCTTAGGGTTCTATGTATAACATTTCGTGCAAATATGAGGTGTGTAGAGGGTGATACAGTCAAAATACTGAGAGATGTACGAATATAAGGAAAAAACTTGCGAAAATTGCCAAAAAAAAGGGGAATTTTTTTTGAAATGTTGACTTAAGGCTCCGTTTCGACTCCAATAGATTCATTTACCCACGAGATCTCTTGGGGGAAAATATTGAACGATTTGAAGACGAGGGTAATACATTTCGGAGAAATTAGTGAAATCTCCAATTCACCAAAGGGGTACCCCTTTCAGAAATCTTCGATTTCTCTAATATGGATTCGAGCAATGTTTTGATAGTGAATACTAAAGAATATGCGAGGGCCATGGGCACAAAAGTTGTAGGCCTATGTCTTAGGGTTCTATGTATAAAAATTCGTAAAAATCCTAGGTTCGTAGAGGGTGATACAGTCAAAATACTTAGAGATGTACGAATATAGGGAAAAAACTTGCGAAAATTGCCATAAAAAAGGGGAATTTTTTTTGAAATGTTGACTTAAGGCTCCGTTTCGACTCCAATAGATTCATTTACCCACGAGATCTCTTGGGGGAAAATATCGAACGATTTAAAGACGAGGGTAATACATTTCGGAGAAATTAGTGAAATCTCCAATTCACCAAAGGGGTACCCCTTTCAGAAATCTTCGATTTCTCTAATATGGATTCGAGCAATGTTTTGATAGTGAATACTAAAGAATATGCGAGGGCCATGGGCACAAAAGTTGTACGCCTATGTCTTAGGGTTCTATGTATAACATTTCGTGCAAATATGAGGTGTGTAGAGGGTGATACAGTCAAAATACTGAGAGATGTACGAATATAAGGAAAAAACTTGCGAAAATTGCCAAAAAAAAGGGGAATTTTTTTTGAAATGTTGACTTAAGGCTCCGTTTCGACTCCAATAGATTCATTTACCCACGAGATCTCTTGGGGAAAAATATCGAACGATTTGAAGACGAGGGTAATACATTTCAGAGAAATTAGTGAAATCTCCAATTCACCAAAGGGGTACCCCTTTCAGAAACTTCGATTTCTCTAATATAGATTCGAGCAATGTTTTGATAGTGAATACTAAAGAATATGCGAGGGTCATGGGCACAAAAGTTGTAGGCCTATGTCTTAGGGTTCTATGTATAAAAATTCGTGCAAATCCTAGGTGTGTAGAGGTTGATACAGTCAAAATACTGAGAGATGTACGAATATAAGGAAAAGCTTGCGAAAATTTCCATAAAAAAGGGGAATTTTTTTTGAAATGTTGACTTAAGGCTCCGTTTCGACTCCAATAGATTCATTTACCCACGAGATCTCTTGGGGGAAAATATCGAACGATTTGAAGACGAGGGTAATACATTTCGGAGAAATTAGTGAAATCTCCAATTCACCAAAGGGGTACCCCTTTCAGAAATCTTCGATTTCTCTAATATGGATTCGAGCAATGTTTTGATAGTGAATACTAAAGAATATGCGAGGGCCATGGGCACAAAAGTTGTACGCCTATGTCTTAGGGTTCTATGTATAACATTTCGTGCAAATATGAGGTGTGTAGAGGGTGATACAGTCAAAATACTGAGAGATGTACGAATATAAGGAAAAAACTTGCGAAAATTGCCAAAAAAAAGGGGAATTTTTTTTGAAATGTTGACTTAAGGCTCCGTTTCGACTCCAATAGATTCATTTACCCACGAGATCTCTTGGGGGAAAATATTGAACGATTTGAAGACGAGGGTAATACATTTCGGAGAAATTAGTGAAATCTCCAATTCACCAAAGGGGTACCCCTTTCAGAAATCTTCGATTTCTCTAATATGGATTCGAGCAATGTTTTGATAGTGAATACTAAAGAATATGCGAGGGCCATGGGCACAAAAGTTGTAGGCCTATGTCTTAGGGTTCTATGTATAAAAATTCGTACAAATCCTAGGTTCGTAGAGGGTGATACAGTCAAAATACTTAGAGATGTACGAATATAGGGAAAAAACTTGCGAAAATTTCCATAAAAAAGGGGAATTTTTTTTGAAATGTTGACTTAAGGCTCCGTTTCGACTCCAATAGATTCATTTACCCACGAGATATCTTGGGGGAAAATATCGAACGATTTGAAGACGAGGGTAATACATTTCGGAGAAATTAGTGAAATCTCCAATTCACCAAAGGGGTACCCCTTTCAGAAATCTTCGATTTCTCTAATATGGATTCGAGCAATGTTTTGATAGTGAATACTAAAGGATATGCGAGGGCCATGGGCACAAAAGTTGTAGGCCTATGTCTTAGGGTTCTATGTATAAAAATTCGTACAAATCCTAGGTTCGTAGAGGGTGATACAGTCAAAATACTTAGAGATGTACGAATATAGGGAAAAAACTTGCGAAAATTGCCATAAAAAAAGGGAATTTTTTTTGAAATGTTGACTTAAGGCTCCGTTTCGACTCCAATAGATTCATTTACCCACGAGATATCTTGGGGGAAAATATCGAACGATTTGAAGACGAGGGTAATACATTTCGGAGAAATTAGTGAAATCTCCAATTCACCAAAGGGGTACCCCTTTCAGAAATCTTCGATTTCTCTAATATGGATTCGAGCAATGTTTTGATAGTGAATACTAAAGAATATGCGAGGGCCATGGGCACAAAAGTTGTAGGCCTATGTCTTAGGGTTCTATGTATAAAAATTTGTAAAAATCCTAGGTTCGTAGAGGGTGATACAGTCAAAATACTTAGAGATGTACGAATATAGGGAAAAAACTTGCGAAAATTGCCATAAAAAAGGGGAATTTTTTTTGAAATGTTGACTTAAGGCTCCGTTTCGACTCCAATAGATTCATTTACCCACGAGATCTCTTGGGGGAAAATATCGAACGATTTAAAGACGAGGGTAATACATTTCGGAGAAATTAGTGAAATCTCCAATTCACCAAAGGGGTACCCCTTTCAGAAATCTTCGATTTCTCTAATATGGATTCGAGCAATGTTTTGATAGTGAATACTAAAGAATATGCGAGGGCCATGGGCACAAAAGTTTTACGCCTATGTCTTAGGGTTCTATGTATAACATTTCGTGCAAATATGAGGTGTGTAGAGGGTGATACAGTCAAAATACTGAGAGATGTACGAATATAAGGAAAAAACTTGCGAAAATTGCCAAAAAAAAGGGGAATTTTTTTTGAAATGTTGACTTAAGGCTCCGTTTCGACTCCAATAGATTCATTTACCCACGAGATCTCTTGGGGAAAAATATCGAACGATTTGAAGACGAGGGTAATACATTTCAGAGAAATTAGTGAAATCTCCAATTCACCAAAGGGGTACCCCTTTCAGAAACTTCGATTTCTCTAATATAGATTCGAGCAATGTTTTGATAGTGAATACTAAAGAATATGCGAGGGTCATGGGCACAAAAGTTGTAGGCCTATGTCTTAGGGTTCTATGTATAAAAATTCGTGCAAATCCTAGGTGTGTAGAGGTTGATACAGTCAAAATACTGAGAGATGTACGAATATAAGGAAAAGCTTGCGAAAATTTCCATAAAAAAGGGGAATTTTTTTTGAAATGTTGACTTAAGGCTCCGTTTCGACTCCAATAGATTCATTTACCCACGAGATCTCTTGGGGGAAAATATCGAACGATTTGAAGACGAGGGTAATACATTTCGGAGAAATTAGTGAAATCTCCAATTCACCAAAGGGGTACCCCTTTCAGAAATCTTCGATTTCTCTAATATGGATTCGAGCAATGTTTTGATAGTGAATACTAAAGAATATGCGAGGGCCATGGGCACAAAAGTTGTACGCCTATGTCTTAGGGTTCTATGTATAACATTTCGTGCAAATATGAGGTGTGTAGAGGGTGATACAGTCAAAATACTGAGAGATGTACGAATATAAGGAAAAAACTTGCGAAAATTGCCAAAAAAAAGGGGAATTTTTTTTGAAATGTTGACTTAAGGCTCCGTTTCGACTCCAATAGATTCATTTACCCACGAGATCTCTTGGGGGAAAATATTGAACGATTTGAAGACGAGGGTAATACATTTCGGAGAAATTAGTGAAATCTCCAATTCACCAAAGGGGTACCCCTTTCAGAAATCTTCGATTTCTCTAATATGGATTCGAGCAATGTTTTGATAGTGAATACTAAAGAATATGCGAGGGCCATGGGCACAAAAGTTGTAGGCCTATGTCTTAGGGTTCTATGTATAAAAATTCGTACAAATCCTAGGTTCGTAGAGGGTGATACAGTCAAAATACTTAGAGATGTACGAATATAGGGAAAAAACTTGCGAAAATTTCCATAAAAAAGGGGAATTTTTTTTGAAATGTTGACTTAAGGCTCCGTTTCGACTCCAATAGATTCATTTACCCACGAGATATCTTGGGGGAAAATATCGAACGATTTGAAGACGAGGGTAATACATTTCGGAGAAATTAGTGAAATCTCCAATTCACCAAAGGGGTACCCCTTTCAGAAATCTTCGATTTCTCTAATATGGATTCGAGCAATGTTTTGATAGTGAATACTAAAGAATATGCGAGGGCCATGGGCACAAAAGTTGTAGGCCTATGTCTTAGGGTTCTATGTATAAAAATTTGTAAAAATCCTAGGTTCGTAGAGGGTGATACAGTCAAAATACTTAGAGATGTACGAATATAGGGAAAAAACTTGCGAAAATTGCCATAAAAAAGGGGAATTTTTTTTGAAATGTTGACTTAAGGCTCCGTTTCGACTCCAATAGATTCATTTACCCACGAGATCTCTTGGGGGAAAATATCGAACGATTTAAAGACGAGGGTAATACATTTCGGAGAAATTAGTGAAATCTCCAATTCACCAAAGGGGTACCCCTTTCAGAAATCTTCGATTTCTCTAATATGGATTCGAGCAATGTTTTGATAGTGAATACTAAAGAATATGCGAGGGCCATGGGCACAAAAGTTTTACGCCTATGTCTTAGGGTTCTATGTATAACATTTCGTGCAAATATGAGGTGTGTAGAGGGTGATACAGTCAAAATACTGAGAGATGTACGAATATAAGGAAAAAACTTGCGAAAATTGCCAAAAAAAAGGGGAATTTTTTTTGAAATGTTGACTTAAGGCTCCGTTTCGACTCCAATAGATTCATTTACCCACGAGATCTCTTGGGGAAAAATATCGAACGATTTGAAGACGAGGGTAATACATTTCAGAGAAATTAGTGAAATCTCCAATTCACCAAAGGGGTACCCCTTTCAGAAACTTCGATTTCTCTAATATAGATTCGAGCAATGTTTTGATAGTGAATACTAAAGAATATGCGAGGGTCATGGGCACAAAAGTTGTAGGCCTATGTCTTAGGGTTCTATGTATAAAAATTCGTGCAAATCCTAGGTGTGTAGAGGTTGATACAGTCAAAATACTGAGAGATGTACGAATATAAGGAAAAGCTTGCGAAAATTTCCATAAAAAAGGGGAATTTTTTTTGAAATGTTGACTTAAGGCTCCGTTTCGACTCCAATAGATTCATTTACCCACGAGATCTCTTGGGGGAAAATATCGAACGATTTGAAGACGAGGGTAATACATTTCGGAGAAATTAGTGAAATCTCCAATTCACCAAAGGGGTACCCCTTTCAGAAATCTTCGATTTCTCTAATATGGATTCGAGCAATGTTTTGATAGTGAATACTAAAGAATATGCGAGGGCCATGGGCACAAAAGTTGTACGCCTATGTCTTAGGGTTCTATGTATAACATTTCGTGCAAATATGAGGTGTGTAGAGGGTGATACAGTCAAAATACTGAGAGATGTACGAATATAAGGAAAAAACTTGCGAAAATTGCCAAAAAAAAGGGGAATTTTTTTTGAAATGTTGACTTAAGGCTCCGTTTCGACTCCAATAGATTCATTTACCCACGAGATCTCTTGGGGGAAAATATTGAACGATTTGAAGACGAGGGTAATACATTTCGGAGAAATTAGTGAAATCTCCAATTCACCAAAGGGGTACCCCTTTCAGAAATCTTCGATTTCTCTAATATGGATTCGAGCAATGTTTTGATAGTGAATACTAAAGAATATGCGAGGGCCATGGGCACAAAAGTTGTAGGCCTATGTCTTAGGGTTCTATGTATAAAAATTCGTACAAATCCTAGGTTCGTAGAGGGTGATACAGTCAAAATACTTAGAGATGTACGAATATAGGGAAAAAACTTGCGAAAATTTCCATAAAAAAGGGGAATTTTTTTTGAAATGTTGACTTAAGGCTCCGTTTCGACTCCAATAGATTCATTTACCCACGAGATATCTTGGGGGAAAATATCGAACGATTTGAAGACGAGGGTAATACATTTCGGAGAAATTAGTGAAATCTCCAATTCACCAAAGGGGTACCCCTTTCAGAAATCTTCGATTTCTCTAATATGGATTCGAGCAATGTTTTGATAGTGAATACTAAAGAATATGCGAGGGCCATGGGCACAAAAGTTGTAGGCCTATGTCTTAGGGTTCTATGTATAAAAATTCGTACAAATCCTAGGTTCGTAGAGGGTGATACAGTCAAAATACTTAGAGATGTACGAATATAGGGAAAAAACTTGCGAAAATTGCCATAAAAAAAGGGAATTTTTTTTGAAATGTTGACTTAAGGCTCCGTTTCGACTCCAATAGATTCATTTACCCACGAGATATCTTGGGGGAAAATATCGAACGATTTGAAGACGAGGGTAATACATTTCGGAGAAATTAGTGAAATCTCCAATTCACCAAAGGGGTACCCCTTTCAGAAACTTCGATTTCTCTAATATGGATTCGAGCAATGTTTTGATAGTGAATACTAAAGAATATGCGAGGGCCATGGGCACAAAAGTTGTAGGCCTATGTCTTAGGGTTCTATGTATAAAAATTCGTACAAATCCTAGGTTCGTAGAGGGTGATACAGTCAAAATACTTAGAGATGTACGAATATAGGGAAAAAACTTGCGAAAATTTCCATAAAAAAGGGGAATTTTTTTTGAAATGTTGACTTAAGGCTCCGTTTCGACTCCAATAGATTCATTTACCCACGAGATATCTTGGGGGAAAATATCGAACGATTTGAAGACGAGGGTAATACATTTCGGAGAAATTAGTGAAATCTCCAATTCACCAAAGGGGTACCCCTTTCAGAAATCTTCGATTTCTCTAATATGGATTCGAGCAATGTTTTGATAGTGAATACTAAAGAATATGCGAGGGCCATGGGCACAAAAGTTGTAGGCCTATGTCTTAGGGTTCTATGTATAAAAATTCGTACAAATCCTAGGTTCGTAGAGGGTGATACAGTCAAAATACTTAGAGATGTACGAATATAGGGAAAAAACTTGCGAAAATTGCCATAAAAAAAGGGAATTTTTTTTGAAATGTTGACTTAAGGCTCCGTTTCGACTCCAATAGATTCATTTACCCACGAGATATCTTGGGGGAAAATATCGAACGATTTGAAGACGAGGGTAATACATTTCGGAGAAATTAGTGAAATCTCCAATTCACCAAAGGGGTACCCCTTTCAGAAACTTCGATTTCTCTAATATGGATTCGAGCAATGTTTTGATAGTGAATACTAAAGAATATGCGAGGGTCATGGGCACAAAAGTTGTAGGCCTATGTCTTAGGGTTCTATGTATAAAAATTCGTGCAAATCCTAGGTGTGTAGAGGGTGATACAGTCAAAATACTGAGAGATGTACGAATATAAGGAAAAAACTTGCGAAAATTTCCATAAAAAAGGGGAATTTTTTTTGAAATGTTGACTTAAGGCTCCGTTTCGACTCCAATAGATTCATTTACCCACAAGATCTCTTGGGGGAAAATATCGAACGATTTGAAGACGAGGGTAATACATTTCGGAGAAATTAGTGAAATCTCCAATTCACCAAAGGGGTACCCCTTTCAGAAATCTTCGATTTCTCTAATATGGATTCGAGCAATGTTTTGATAGTGAATACTAAAGAATATGCGAGGGCCATGGGCACAAAAGTTGTACGCCTATGTCTTAGGGTTCTATGTATAACATTTCGTGCAAATATGAGGTGTGTAGAGGGTGATACAGTCAAAATACTGAGAGATGTACGAATATAAGGAAAAAACTTGCGAAAATTGCCAAAAAAAAGGGGAATTTTTTTTGAAATGTTGACTTAAGGCTCCGTTTCGACTCCAATAGATTCATTTACCCACGAGATCTCTTGGGGAAAAATATCGAACGATTTGAAGACGAGGGTAATACATTTCAGAGAAATTAGTGAAATCTCCAATTCACCAAAGGGGTACCCCTTTCAGAAACTTCGATTTCTCTAATATGGATTCGAGCAATGTTTTGATAGTGAATACTAAAGAATATGCGAGGGTCATGGGCACAAAAGTTGTAGGCCTATGTCTTAGGGTTCTATGTATAAAAATTCGTGCAAATCCTAGGTGTGTAGAGGGTGATACAGTCAAAATACTGAGAGATGTACGAATATAAGGAAAAAACTTGCGAAAATTTCCATAAAAAAGGGGAATTTTTTTTGAAATGTTGACTTATGGCTCCGTTTCAACTCCAATAGATTCATTTACCCACGAGATCTCTTGGGGGAAAATATTGAACGATTTGAAGACGAGGGTAATACATTTCGGAGAAATTAGTGAAATCTCCAATTCACCAAAGGGGTACCCCTTTCAGAAATCTTCGATTTCTCTAATATGGATTCGAGCAATGTTTTGATAGTGAATACTAAAGAATATGCTAGGGTCATGGGCACTAAAGTTGTAGGCCTATGTCTTAGGGTTCTATGTATAAAAATTCGTGTAAATCCGAGTTGTGTAGAGGGTGATACAGTCAAAATACTGAGAGATGTACGAATATAAGGAAAAAACTTGCGAAAATTGCCATATAAAAGGGGAATTTTTTTTGAAATGTTGACTTAAGGCTCCGTTTCGACTCCAATAGATTCATTTACCCACGAGATCTCTTGGGGAAAAATATCGAACGATTTGAAGACGAGGGTAATACATTTCGGAGAAATTAGTGAAATCTCCAATTCACCAAAGGGGTACCCCTTTCAGAAATCTTCGATTTCTCTAATATGGATTCGAGCAATGTTTTGATAGTGAATACTAAAGAATATGCGAGGGCCATGGGCACAAAAGTTGTACGCCTATGTCTTAGGGTTCTATGTATAACATTTCGTGCAAATATGAGGTGTGTAGAGGGTGATACAGTCAAAATACTGAGAGATGTACGAATATAAGGAAAAAACTTGCGAAAATTGCCAAAAAAAAGGGGAATTTTTTTTGAAATGTTGACTTAAGGCTCCGTTTCGACTCCAATAGATTCATTTACCCACGAGATCTCTTGGGGGAAAATATTGAACGATTTGAAGACGAGGGTAATACATTTCGGAGAAATTAGTGAAATCTCCAATTCACCAATAGGGTACCCCTTTCAGAAATCTTCGATTTCTCTAATATGGATTCGAGCAATGTTTTGATAGTGAATACTAAAGAATATGCGAGGGCCATGGGCACAAAATTTGTACGCCTATGTCTTAGGGTTCTATGTATAACATTTCGTGCAATTCCGAGTTGTGTATAGGTTGATAAAGTCAAAATACTTAGAGATGTACGAATATACGGAAAGAACTTGCGAAAATTGCCAAAAAAAAGGGGAATTTTTTTTGAAATGTTGACTTAAGGCTCCGTTTCGACTCCAATAGATTCATTTACCCACGAGATCTCTTGGGGAAAAATATCGAACGATTTGAAGATGAGGGTAATACATTTCGGAGAAATTAGTGAAATCTCCAATTCACCAAAGGGGTACCCCTTTCAGAAATCTTCGATTTCTCTAATATGGATTCGAGCAATGTTTTGATAGTGAATACTAAAGAATATGCGAGGGTCATGGGCACAAAAGTTGTAGGCCTATGTCTTAGGGTTCTATGTATAACATTTCGTGCAAATCCGAGTTGTGTAGAGGGTGATACAGTCAAAATACTGAGAGATGTACGAATATAAGGAAAAAAGTTGCGAAAATTTCCATAAAAAAGGGGAATTTTTTTTGAAATGTTGACTTAAGGCTCCGTTTCGACTCCAATAGATTCATTTACCCACGAGATATCTTGGGGGAAAATATCGAACGATTTGAAGACGAGGGTAATACATTTCGGAGAAATTAGTGAAATCTCCAATTCACCAAAGGGGTACCCCTTTCAGAAATCTTCGATTTCTCTAATATGGATTCGAGCAATGTTTTGATAGTGAATACTAAAGAATATGCGAGGGCCATGGGCACAAAAGTTGTAGGCCTATGTCTTAGGGTTCTATGTATAAAAATTCGTACAAATCCTAGGTTCGTAGAGGGTGATACAGTCAAAATACTTAGAGATGTACGAATATAGGGAAAAAACTTGCGAAAATTGCCATAAAAAAGGGGAATTTTTTTTGAAATGTTGACTTAAGGCTCCGTTTCGACTCCAATAGATTCATTTACCCACGAGATCTCTTGGGGGAAAATATCGAACGATTTGAAGACGAGGGTAATACATTTCGGAGAAATTAGTGAAATCTCCAATTCACCAAAGGGGTACCCCTTTCAGAAATCTTCGATTTCTCTAATATGGATTCGAGCAATGTTTTGATAGTGAATACTAAAGAATATGCGAGGGCCATGGGCACAAAAGTTGTAGGCCTATGTCTTAGGGTTCTATGTATAAAAATTCGTACAAATCCTAGGTTCGTAGAGGGTGATACAGTCAAAATACTTAGAGATGTACGAATATAGGGAAAAAACTTGCGAAAATTGCCATAAAAAAGGGGAATTTTTTTTGAAATGTTGACTTAAGGCTCCGTTTCGACTCCAATAGATTCATTTACCCACGAGATCTCTTGGGGGAAAATATCGAACGATTTGAAGACGAGGGTAATACATTTCGGAGAAATTAGTGAAATCTCCAATTCACCAAAGGGGTACCCCTTTCAGAAATCTTCGATTTCTCTAATATGGATTCGAGCAATGTTTTGATAGTGAATACTAAAGAATATGCGAGGGCCATGGGCACAAAAGTTGTAGGCCTATGTCTTAGGGTTCTATGTATAACATTTCGTGCAAATATGAGGTGTGTAGAGGGTGATACAGTCAAAATACTGAGAGATGTACGAATATAAGGAAAAAACTTGCGAAAATTGCCAAAAAAAAGGGGAATTTTTTTTGAAATGTTGACTTAAGGTTCCGTTTCGACTCCAATAGATTCATTTACCCACGAGATCTCTTGGGGAAAAATATCGAACGATTTGAAGACGAGGGTAATACATTTCGGAGAAATTAGTGAAATCTCCAATTCACCAAAGGGGTACCCCTTTCAGAAATCTTCGATTTCTCTAATATGGATTCGAGCAATGTTTTGATAGTGAATACTAAAGAATATGCGAGGGTCATGGGCACAAAAGTTGTAGGCCTATGTCTTAGGGTTCTATGTATAACATTTCGTGCAAATCCGAGTTGTGTAGAGGGTGATACAGTCAAAATACTGAGAGATGTACGAATATAAGGAAAAAAGTTGCGAAAATTTCCATAAAAAAGGGGAATTTTTTTTGAAATGTTGACTTAAGGCTCCGTTTCGACTCCAATAAATTCATTTACCCACGAGATATCTTGGGGGAAAATATCGAACGATTTGAAGACGAGGGTAATACATTTCGGAGAAATTAGTGAAATCTCCAATTCACCAAAGGGGTACCCCTTTCAGAAATCTTCGATTTCTCTAATATGGATTCGAGCAATGTTTTGATAGTGAATACTAAAGAATATGCGAGGGTCATGGGCACAAAAGTTGTAGGCCTATGTCTTAGGGTTCTATGTATAACATTTCGTGCAAATCCGAGTTGTGTATAGGTTGATAAAGTCAAAATACTTAGAGATGTACGAATATAAGGAAAAAACTTGCGAAAATTGCCATAAAAAAGGGGAATTTTTTTTGAAATGTTGACTTAAGGCTCCGTTTCGACTCCAATAGATTCATTTACCCACGAGATCTCTTGTGGGAAAATATCGAACGATTTGAAGACGAGGGTAATACATTTCGGAGAAATTAGTGAAATCTCCAATTCACCAAAGGGGTACCCCTTTCAGAAATCTTCGATTTCTCTAATATGGATTCGAGCAATGTTTTGATAGTGAATACTAAAGAATATGCGAGGGTCATGGGCACTAAAGTTGTAGGCCTATGTCTTAGGGTTCTATGTATAAAAATTCGTGTAAATCCGAGTTGTGTAGAGGGTGATACAGTCAAAATACTGAGAGATGTACGAATATAAGGAAAAAACTTGCGAAAATTGCCATATAAAAGGGGAATTTTTTTTGAAATGTTGACTTAAGGCTCCGTTTCGACTCCAATAGATTCATTTACCCACGAGATCTCTTGGGGAAAAATATCGAACGATTTGAAGACGAGGGTAATACATTTCGGAGAAATTAGTGAAATCTCCAATTCACCAATAGGGTACCCCTTTCAGAAATCTTCGATTTCTCTAATATGGATTCGAGCAATGTTTTGATAGTGAATACTAAAGAATATGCGAGGGCCATGGGCACAAAAGTTGTAGGCCTATGTCTTAGGGTTCTATGTATAAAAATTCGTACAAATCCTAGGTTCGTAGAGGGTGATACAGTCAAAATACTTAGAGATGTACGAATATAGGGAAAAAACTTGCGAAAATTGCCATAAAAAAGGGGAATTTTTTTTGAAATGTTGACTTAAGGCTCCGTTTCGACTCCAATAGATTCATTTACCCACGAGATCTCTTGGGGGAAAATATCGAACGATTTGAAGACGAGGGTAATACATTTCGGAGAAATTAGTGAAATCTCCAATTCACCAAAGGGGTACCCCTTTCAGAAATCTTCGATTTCTCTAATATGGATTCGAGCAATGTTTTGATAGTGAATACTAAAGAATATGCGAGGGCCATGGGCACAAAAGTTGTAGGCCTATGTCTTAGGGTTCTATGTATAAAAATTCGTACAAATCCTAGGTTCGTAGAGGGTGATACAGTCAAAATACTTAGAGATGTACGAATATAGGGAAAAAACTTGCGAAAATTGCCATAAAAAAGGGGAATTTTTTTTGAAATGTTGACTTAAGGCTCCGTTTCGACTCCAATAGATTCATTTACCCACGAGATCTCTTGGGGGAAAATATCGAACGATTTGAAGACGAGGGTAATACATTTCGGAGAAATTAGTGAAATCTCCAATTCACCAAAGGGGTACCCCTTTCAGAAATCTTCGATTTCTCTAATATGGATTCGAGCAATGTTTTGATAGTGAATACTAAAGAATATGCGAGGGTCATGGGCACAAAAGTTGTAGGCCTATGTCTTAGGGTTCTATGTATAACATTTCGTGCAAATCCGAGTTGTGTAGAGGGTGATACAGTCAAAATACTGAGAGATGTACGAATATAAGGAAAAAAGTTGCGAAAATTTCCATAAAAAAGGGGAATTTTTTTTGAAATGTTGACTTAAGGCTCCGTTTCGACTCCAATAGATTCATTTACCCACGAGATATCTTGGGGGAAAATATCGAACGATTTGAAGACGAGGGTAATACATTTCGGAGAAATTAGTGAAATCTCCAATTCACCAAAGGGGTACCCCTTTCAGAAATCTTCGATTTCTCTAATATGGATTCGAGCAATGTTTTGATAGTGAATACTAAAGAATATGCGAGGGCCATGGGCACAAAAGTTGTAGGCCTATGTCTTAGGGTTCTATGTATAAAAATTCGTACAAATCCTAGGTTCGTAGAGGGTGATACAGTCAAAATACTTAGAGATGTACGAATATAGGGAAAAAACTTGCGAAAATTGCCATAAAAAAGGGGAATTTTTTTTGAAATGTTGACTTAAGGCTCCGTTTCGACTCCAATAGATTCATTTACCCACGAGATCTCTTGGGGGAAAATATCGAACGATTTGAAGACGAGGGTAATACATTTCGGAGAAATTAGTGAAATCTCCAATTCACCAAAGGGGTACCCCTTTCAGAAATCTTCGATTTCTCTAATATGGATTCGAGCAATGTTTTGATAGTGAATACTAAAGAATATGCGAGGGCCATGGGCACAAAAGTTGTAGGCCTATGTCTTAGGGTTCTATGTATAAAAATTCGTACAAATCCTAGGTTCGTAGAGGGTGATACAGTCAAAATACTTAGAGATGTACGAATATAGGGAAAAAACTTGCGAAAATTGCCATAAAAAAGGGGAATTTTTTTTGAAATGTTGACTTAAGGCTCCGTTTCGACTCCAATAGATTCATTTACCCACGAGATCTCT
This sequence comes from Humulus lupulus, assembly GCF_963169125.1. Lineage (NCBI taxonomy): Eukaryota > Viridiplantae > Streptophyta > Magnoliopsida > Rosales > Cannabaceae > Humulus > Humulus lupulus. The sequence continues at coordinate 311,588,294 of NC_084793.1, read as the reverse complement.
TGGGGGAAAATATCGAACGATTTGAAGACGAGGGTAATACATTTCGGAGAAATTAGTGAAATCTCCAATTCACCAAAGGGGTACCCCTTTCAGAAATCTTCGATTTCTCTAATATGGATTCGAGCAATGTTTTGATAGTGAATACTAAAGAATATGCGAGGGCCATGGGCACAAAAGTTGTAGGCCTATGTCTTAGGGTTCTATGTATAACATTTCGTGCAAATATGAGGTGTGTAGAGGGTGATACAGTCAAAATACTGAGAGATGTACGAATATAAGGAAAAAACTTGCGAAAATTGCCAAAAAAAAGGGGAATTTTTTTTGAAATGTTGACTTAAGGTTCCGTTTCGACTCCAATAGATTCATTTACCCACGAGATCTCTTGGGGAAAAATATCGAACGATTTGAAGACGAGGGTAATACATTTCGGAGAAATTAGTGAAATCTCCAATTCACCAAAGGGGTACCCCTTTCAGAAATCTTCGATTTCTCTAATATGGATTCGAGCAATGTTTTGATAGTGAATACTAAAGAATATGCGAGGGTCATGGGCACAAAAGTTGTAGGCCTATGTCTTAGGGTTCTATGTATAACATTTCGTGCAAATCCGAGTTGTGTAGAGGGTGATACAGTCAAAATACTGAGAGATGTACGAATATAAGGAAAAAAGTTGCGAAAATTTCCATAAAAAAGGGGAATTTTTTTTGAAATGTTGACTTAAGGCTCCGTTTCGACTCCAATAAATTCATTTACCCACGAGATATCTTGGGGGAAAATATCGAACGATTTGAAGACGAGGGTAATACATTTCGGAGAAATTAGTGAAATCTCCAATTCACCAAAGGGGTACCCCTTTCAGAAATCTTCGATTTCTCTAATATGGATTCGAGCAATGTTTTGATAGTGAATACTAAAGAATATGCGAGGGTCATGGGCACAAAAGTTGTAGGCCTATGTCTTAGGGTTCTATGTATAACATTTCGTGCAAATCCGAGTTGTGTATAGGTTGATAAAGTCAAAATACTTAGAGATGTACGAATATAAGGAAAAAACTTGCGAAAATTGCCATAAAAAAGGGGAATTTTTTTTGAAATGTTGACTTAAGGCTCCGTTTCGACTCCAATAGATTCATTTACCCACGAGATCTCTTGTGGGAAAATATCGAACGATTTGAAGACGAGGGTAATACATTTCGGAGAAATTAGTGAAATCTCCAATTCACCAAAGGGGTACCCCTTTCAGAAATCTTCGATTTCTCTAATATGGATTCGAGCAATGTTTTGATAGTGAATACTAAAGAATATGCGAGGGTCATGGGCACTAAAGTTGTAGGCCTATGTCTTAGGGTTCTATGTATAAAAATTCGTGTAAATCCGAGTTGTGTAGAGGGTGATACAGTCAAAATACTGAGAGATGTACGAATATAAGGAAAAAACTTGCGAAAATTGCCATATAAAAGGGGAATTTTTTTTGAAATGTTGACTTAAGGCTCCGTTTCGACTCCAATAGATTCATTTACCCACGAGATCTCTTGGGGAAAAATATCGAACGATTTGAAGACGAGGGTAATACATTTCGGAGAAATTAGTGAAATCTCCAATTCACCAATAGGGTACCCCTTTCAGAAATCTTCGATTTCTCTAATATGGATTCGAGCAATGTTTTGATAGTGAATACTAAAGAATATGCGAGGGCCATGGGCACAAAAGTTGTAGGCCTATGTCTTAGGGTTCTATGTATAAAAATTCGTACAAATCCTAGGTTCGTAGAGGGTGATACAGTCAAAATACTTAGAGATGTACGAATATAGGGAAAAAACTTGCGAAAATTGCCATAAAAAAGGGGAATTTTTTTTGAAATGTTGACTTAAGGCTCCGTTTCGACTCCAATAGATTCATTTACCCACGAGATCTCTTGGGGGAAAATATCGAACGATTTGAAGACGAGGGTAATACATTTCGGAGAAATTAGTGAAATCTCCAATTCACCAAAGGGGTACCCCTTTCAGAAATCTTCGATTTCTCTAATATGGATTCGAGCAATGTTTTGATAGTGAATACTAAAGAATATGCGAGGGCCATGGGCACAAAAGTTGTAGGCCTATGTCTTAGGGTTCTATGTATAAAAATTCGTACAAATCCTAGGTTCGTAGAGGGTGATACAGTCAAAATACTTAGAGATGTACGAATATAGGGAAAAAACTTGCGAAAATTGCCATAAAAAAGGGGAATTTTTTTTGAAATGTTGACTTAAGGCTCCGTTTCGACTCCAATAGATTCATTTACCCACGAGATCTCTTGGGGGAAAATATCGAACGATTTGAAGACGAGGGTAATACATTTCGGAGAAATTAGTGAAATCTCCAATTCACCAAAGGGGTACCCCTTTCAGAAATCTTCGATTTTTCTAATATGGATTCGAGCAATGTTTTGATAGTGAATACTAAAGAATATGCGAGGGCCATGGGCACAAAAGTTGTAGGCCTATGTCTTAGGGTTCTATGTATAAAAATTCGTACAAATCCTAGGTTCGTAGAGGGTGATACAGTCAAAATACTTAGAGATGTACGAATATAGGGAAAAAACTTGCGAAAATTGCCATAAAAAAGGGGAATTTTTTTTGAAATGTTGACTTAAGGCTCCGTTTCGACTCCAATAGATTCATTTACCCACGAGATCTCTTGGGGGAAAATATCGAACGATTTGAAGACGAGGGTAATACATTTCGGAGAAATTAGTGAAATCTCCAATTCACCAAAGGGGTACCCCTTTCAGAAATCTTCGATTTCTCTAATATGGATTCGAGCAATGTTTTGATAGTGAATACTAAAGAATATGCGAGGGCCATGGGCACAAAAGTTGTAGGCCTATGTCTTAGGGTTCTATGTATAAAAATTCGTACAAATCCTAGGTTCGTAGAGGGTGATACAGTCAAAATACTTAGAGATGAACGAATATAGGGAAAAAACTTGCGAAAATTGCCATAAAAAAGGGGAATTTTTTTTGAAATGTTGACTTAAGGCTCCGTTTCGACTCCAATAGATTCATTTACCCACGAGATCTCTTGGGGGAAAATATCGAACGATTTGAAGACGAGGGTAATACATTTCGGAGAAATTAGTGAAATCTCCAATTCACCAAAGGGGTACCCCTTTCAGAAATCTTCGATTTCTCTAATATGGATTCGAGCAATGTTTTGATAGTGAATACTAAAGAATATGCGAGGGCCATGGGCACAAAAGTTGTAGGCCTATGTCTTAGGGTTCTATGTATAAAAATTCGTACAAATCCTAGGTTCGTAGAGGGTGATACAGTCAAAATACTTAGAGATGTACGAATATAGGGAAAAAACTTGCGAAAATTGCCATAAAAAAGGGGAATTTTTTTTGAAATGTTGACTTAAGGCTCCGTTTCGACTCCAATAGATTCATTTACCCACGAGATCTCTTGGGGGAAAATATCGAACGATTTGAAGACGAGGGTAATACATTTCGGAGAAATTAGTGAAATCTCCAATTCACCAAAGGGGTACCCCTTTCAGAAATCTTCGATTTCTCTAATATGGATTCGAGCAATGTTTTGATAGTGAATACTAAAGAATATGCGAGGGCCATGGGCACAAAAGTTGTAGGCCTATGTCTTAGGGTTCTATGTATAACATTTCGTGCAAATATGAGGTGTGTAGAGGGTGATACAGTCAAAATACTGAGAGATGTACGAATATAAGGAAAAAACTTGCGAAAATTGCCAAAAAAAAGGGGAATTTTTTTTGAAATGTTGACTTAAGGCTCCGTTTCGACTCCAATAGATTCATTTACCCACGAGATCTCTTGGGGAAAAATATCGAACGATTTGAAGACGAGGGTAATACATTTCGGAGAAATTAGTGAAATCTCCAATTCACCAATAGGGTACCCCTTTCAGAAATCTTCGATTTCTCTAATATGGATTCGAGCAATGTTTTGATAGTGAATACTAAAGAATATGCGAGGGCCATGGGCACAAAATTTGTACGCCTATGTCTTAGGGTTCTATGTATAACATTTCGTGCAATTCCGAGTTGTGTATAGGTTGATAAAGTCAAAATACTTAGAGATGTACGAATATACGGAAAAAACTTGCGAAAATTGCCAAAAAAAAGGGGAATTTTTTTTGAAATGTTGACTTAAGGCTCCGTTTCGACTCCAATAGATTCATTTACCCACGAGATCTCTTGGGGAAAAATATCGAACGATTTGAAGACGAGGGTAATACATTTCGGAGAAATTAGTGAAATCTCCAATTCACCAAAGGGGTACCCCTTTCAGAAATCTTCGATTTCTCTAATATGGATTCGAGCAATGTTTTGATAGTGAATACTAAAGAATATGCGAGGGTCATGGGCACAAAAGTTGTAGGCCTATGTCTTAGGGTTCTATGTATAACATTTCGTGCAAATCCAAGTTGTGTAGAGGGTGATACAGTCAAAATACTGAGAGATGTACGAATATAAGGAAAAAAGTTGCGAAAATTTCCATAAAAAAGGGGAATTTTTTTTGAAATGTGGACTTAAGGCTCCGTTTCGACTCCAATAGATTCATTTACCCACGAGATATCTTGGGGGAAAATATCGAACGATTTGAAGACGAGGGTAATACATTTCGGAGAAATTAGTGAAATCTCCAATTCACCAAAGGGGTACCCCTTTCAGAAATCTTCGATTTCTCTAATATGGATTCGAGCAATGTTTTGATAGTGAATACTAAAGAATATGCGAGGGTCATGGGCACAAAAGTTGTAGGCCTATGTCTTAGGGTTCTATGTATAACATTTCGTGCAAATCCGAGTTGTGTATAGGTTGATAAAGTCAAAATACTTAGAGATGTACGAATATAAGGAAAAAACTTGCGAAAATTGCCATAAAAAAGGGGAATTTTTTTTGAAATGTTGACTTAAGGCTCCGTTTCGACTCCAATAGATTCATTTACCCACGAGATATCTTGGGGGAAAATATCGAACGATTTGAAGACGAGGGTAATACATTTCGGAGAAATTAGTGAAATCTCCAATTCACCAAAGGGGTACCCCTTTCAGAAATCTTCGATTTCTCTAATATGGATTCGAGCAATGTTTTGATAGTGAATACTAAAGAATATGCGAGGGCCATGGGCACAAAAGTTGTAGGCCTATGTCTTAGGGTTCTATGTATAAAAATTCGTACAAATCCTAGGTTCGTAGAGGGTGATACAGTCAAAATACTTAGAGATGTACGAATATAGGGAAAAAACTTGCGAAAATTGCCATAAAAAAGGGGAATTTTTTTTGAAATGTTGACTTAAGGCTCCGTTTCGACTCCAATAGATTCATTTACCCACGAGATCTCTTGGGGGAAAATATTGAACGATTTGAAGACGAGGGTAATACATTTCGGAGAAATTAGTGAAATCTCCAATTCACCAAAGGGGTACCCCTTTCAGAAATCTTCGATTTCTCTAATATGGATTCGAGCAATGTTTTGATAGTGAATACTAAAGAATATGCGAGGGTCATGGGCACTAAAGTTGTAGGCCTATGTCTTAGGGTTCTATGTATAAAAATTCGTGTAAATCCGAGTTGTGTAGAGGGTGATACAGTCAAAATACTGAGAGATGTACGAATATAAGGAAAAAACTTGCGAAAATTGCCATATAAAAGGGGAATTTTTTTGGAAATGTTGACTTAAGGCTCCGTTTCGACTCCAATAGATTCATTTACCCACGAGATCTCTTGGGGAAAAATATCGAACGATTTGAAGACGAGGGTAATACATTTCGGAGAAATTAGTGAAATCTCCAATTCACCAATAGGGTACCCCTTTCAGAAATCTTCGATTTCTCTAATATGGATTCGAGCAATGTTTTGATAGTGAATACTAAAGAATATGCGAGGGCCATGGGCACAAAATTTGTACGCCTATGTCTTAGGGTTCTATGTATAACATTTCGTGCAATTCCGAGTTGTGTATAGGTTGATAAAGTCAAAATACTTAGAGATGTACGAATATACGGAAAAAACTTGCGAAAATTGCCAAAAAAAAGGGGAATTTTTTTTGAAATGTTGACTTAAGGCTCCGTTTCGACTCCAATAGATTCATTTACCCACGAGATCTCTTGGGGAAAAATATCCAACGATTTGAAGACGAGGGTAATACATTTCGGAGAAATTAGTGAAATCTCCAATTCACCAAAGGGGTACCCCTTTCAGAAATCTTCGATTTCTCTAATATGGATTCGAGCAATGTTTTGATAGTGAATACTAAAGAATATGCGAGGGTCATGGGCACAAAAGTTGTAGGCCTATGTCTTAGGGTTCTATGTATAACATTTCGTGCAAATCCGAGTTGTGTAGAGGGTGATACAGTCAAAATACTGAGAGATGTACGAATATAAGGAAAAAAGTTGCGAAAATTTCCATAAAAAAGGGGAATTTTTTTTGAAATGTTGACTTAAGGCTCCGTTTCGACTCCAATAGATTCATTTACCCACGAGATATCTTGGGGGAAAATATCGAACGATTTGAAGACGAGCGTAATACATTTCGGAGAAATTAGTGAAATCTCCAATTCACCAAAGGGGTACCCCTTTCAGAAATCTTCGATTTCTCTAATATGGATTCGAGCAATGTTTTGATAGTGAATACTAAAGAATATGCGAGGGTCATGGGCACAAAAGTTGTAGGCCTATGTCTTAGGGTTCTATGTATAACATTTCGTGCAAATCCGAGTTGTGTATAGGTTGATAAAGTCAAAATACTTAGAGATGTACGAATATAAGGAAAAAACTTGCGAAAATTGCCATAAAAAAGGGGAATTTTTTTTGAAATGTTGACTTAAGGCTCCGTTTCGACTCCAATAGATTCATTTACCCACGAGATCTCTTGGGGAAAAATATCGAACGATTTGAAGACGAGGGTAATACATTTCGGAGAAATTAGTGAAATCTCCAATTCACCAAAGGGGTACCCCTTTCAGAAATCTTCGATTTCTCTAATATGGATTCGAGCAATGTTTTGATAGTGAATACTAAAGAATATGCGAGGGCCATGGGCACAAAAGTTGTAGGCCTATGTCTTAGGGTTCTATGTATAAAAATTCGTACAAATCCTAGGTTCGTAGAGGGTGATACAGTCAAAATACTTAGAGATGTACGAATATAGGGAAAAAACTTGCGAAAATTGCCATAAAAAAGGGGAATTTTTTTTGAAATGTTGACTTAAGGCTCCGTTTCGACTCCAATAGATTCATTTACCCACGAGATCTCTTGGGGGAAAATATCGAACGATTTGAAGACGAGGGTAATACATTTCGGAGAAATTAGTGAAATCTCCAATTCACCAAAGGGGTACCCCTTTCAGAAATCTTCGATTTCTCTAATATGGATTCGAGCAATGTTTTGATAGTGAATACTAAAGAATATGCGAGGGTCATGGGCACAAAAGTTGTAGGCCTATGTCTTAGGGTTCTATGTATAAAAATACGTGCAAATCCTAGGTGTGTAGAGGGTGATACAGTCAAAATACTGAGAGATGTACGAATATAAGGAAAAAACTTGCGAAAATTTCCATAAAAAAGGGGAATTTTTTTTGAAATGTTGACTTAAGGCTCCGTTTCGACTCCAATAGATTCATTTACCCCCGAGATCTCTTGGGGGAAAATATTGAACGATTTGAAGACGAGGGTAATACATTTCGGAGAAATTAGTGAAATCTCCAATTCACCAAAGGGGTACCCCTTTCAGAAATCTTCGATTTCTCTAATATGGATTCGAGCAATGTTTTGATAGTGAATACTAAAGAATATGCGAGGGTCATGGGCACAAAAGTTGTAGGCCTATGTCTTAGGGTTCTATGTATAAAAATTCGTGTAAATCCGAGTTGTGTAGAGGGTGATACAGTCAAAATACTGAGAGATGTACGAATATAAGGAAAAAAGTTGCGAAAATTTCCATAAAAAAGGGGAATTTTTTTTGAAATGTTGACTTAAGGCTCCGTTTCGACTCCAATAGATTCATTTACACACGAGATATCTTGGGGGAAAATATCGAACGATTTGAAGACGAGGGTAATACATTTCGGAGAAATTAGTGAAATCTCCAATTCACCAAAGGGGTACCCCTTTCAGAAATCTTCGATTTCTCTAATATGGATTCGAGCAATGTTTTGATAGTGAATACTAAAGAATATGCGAGGGTCATGGGCACAAAAGTTGTAGGCCTATGTCTTAGGGTTCTATGTATAAAAATTCGTGCAAATCCTAGGTGTGTAGAGGGTGATACAGTCAAAATACTGAGAGATGTACGAATATAAGGAAAAAACTTGCGAAAATTTCCATAAAAAAGGGGAATTTTTTTTGAAATGTTGACTTAAGGCTCCGTTTCGACTCCAATAGATTCATTTACCCACGAGATCTCTTGGGGAAAAATATCGAACGATTTGAAGACGAGGGTAATACATTTCGGAGAAATTAGTGAAATCTCCAATTCACCAAAGGGGTACCCCTTTCAGAAATCTTCGATTTCTCTAATATGGATTCGAGCAATGTTTTGATAGTGAATACTAAAGAATATGCGAGGGCCATGGGCACAAAAGTTGTAGGCCTATGTCTTAGGGTTCTATGTATAAAAATTCGTACAAATCCTAGGTTCGTAGAGGGTGATACAGTCAAAATACTTAGAGATGTACGAATATAGGGAAAAAACTTGCGAAAATTGCCATAAAAAAGGGGAATTTTTTTTGAAATGTTGACTTAAGGCTCCGTTTCGACTCCAATAGATTCATTTACCCACGAGATCTCTTGGGGGAAAATATCGAACGATTTGAAGACGAGGGTAATACATTTCGGAGAAATTAGTGAAATCTCCAATTCACCAAAGGGGTACCCCTTTCAGAAATCTTCGATTTCTCTAATATGGATTCGAGCAATGTTTTGATAGTGAATACTAAAGAATATGCGAGGGCCATGGGCACAAAAGTTGTAGGCCTATGTCTTAGGGTTCTATGTATAAAAATTCGTACAAATCCTAGGTTCGTAGAGGGTGATACAGTCAAAATACTTAGAGATGTACGAATATAGGGAAAAAACTTGCGAAAATTGCCATAAAAAAGGGGAATTTTTTTTGAAATGTTGACTTAAGGCTCCGTTTCGACTCCAATAGATTCATTTACCCACGAGATCTCTTGGGGGAAAATATCGAACGATTTGAAGACGAGGGTAATACATTTCGGAGAAATTAGTGAAATCTCCAATTCACCAAAGGGGTACCCCTTTCAGAAATCTTCGATTTCTCTAATATGGATTCGAGCAATGTTTTGATAGTGAATACTAAAGAATATGCGAGGGTCATGGGCACAAAAGTTGTAGGCCTATGTCTTAGGGTTCTATGTATAAAAATACGTGCAAATCCTAGGTGTGTAGAGGGTGATACAGTCAAAATACTGAGAGATGTACGAATATAAGGAAAAAACTTGCGAAAATTTCCATAAAAAAGGGGAATTTTTTTTGAAATGTTGACTTAAGGCTCCGTTTCGACTCCAATAGATTCATTTACCCACGAGATCTCTTGGGGGAAAATATCGAACGATTTGAAGACGAGGGTAATACATTTCGGAGAAATTAGTGAAATCTCCAATTCACCAAAGGGGTACCCCTTTCAGAAATCTTCGATTTCTCTAATATGGATTCGAGCAATGTTTTGATAGTGAATACTAAAGAATATGCGAGGGTCATGGGCACTAAAGTTGTAGGCCTATGTCTTAGGGTTCTATGTATAAAAATTCGTGTAAATCCGAGTTGTGTAGAGGTTGATACAGTCAAAATACTGAGAGATGTACGAATATAAGGAAAAAAGTTGCGAAAATTTCCATAAAAAAGGGGAATTTTTTTTGAAATGTTGACTTAAGGCTCCGTTTCGACTCCAATAGATTCATTTACCCACGAGATATCTTGGGGGAAAATATCGAACGATTTGAAGACGAGGGTAATACATTTCGGAGAAATTAGTGAAATCTCCAATTCACCAAAGGGGTACCCCTTTCAGAAATCTTCGATTTCTCTAATATGGATTCGAGCAATGTTTTGATAGTGAATACTAAAGAATATGCGAGGGTCATGGGCACAAAAGTTGTAGGCCTATGTCTTAGGGTTCTATGTATAACATTTCGTGCAAATCCGAGTTGTGTAGAGGGTGATACAGTCAAAATACTGAGAGATGTACGAATATAAGGAAAAAAGTTGCGAAAATTTCCATAAAAAAGGGGAATTTTTTTTGAAATGTTGACTTAAGGCTCCGTTTCGACTCCAATAGATTCATTTACCCACGAGATATCTTGGGGGAAAATATCGAACGATTTGAAGACGAGGGTAATACATTTCGGAGAAATTAGTGAAATCTCCAATTCACCAAAGGGGTACCCCTTTCAGAAATCTTCGATTTCACTAATATGGATTCGAGCAATGTTTTGATAGTGAATACTAAAGAATATGCGAGGGTCATGGGCACAAAAGTTGTAGGCCTATGTCTTAGGGTTCTATGTATAATATTTCGTGCAAATCCGAGTTGTGTAGAGGGTGATACAGTCAAAATACTGAGAGATGTACGAATATAAGGAAAAAAGTTGCGAAAATTTCCATAAAAAAGGGGAATTTTTTTTGAAATGTTGACTTAAGGCTCCGTTTCGACTCCAATAGATTCATTTACCCACGAGATCTCTTGGGGAAAAATATCGAACGATTTGAAGACGAGGGTAATACATTTCGGAGAAATTAGTGAAATCTCCAATTCACCAAAGGGGTACCCCTTTCAGAAATCTTCGATTTCTCTAATATGGATTCGAGCAATGTTTTGATAGTGAATACTAAAGAATATGCGAGGGTCATGGGCACAAAAGTTGTAGGCCTATGTCTTAGGGTTCTATGTATAACATTTCGTGCAAATCCGAGTTGTGTAGAGGGTGATACAGTCAAAATACTGAGAGATGTACGAATATAAGGAAAAAAGTTGCGAAAATTTCCATAAAAAAGGGGAATTTTTTTTGAAATGTTGACTTAAGGCTCCGTTTCGACTCCAATAGATTCATTTACCCACGAGCTCTCTTGGGGGAAAATATCGAACGATTTGAAGACGAGGGTAATACATTTCGGAGAAATTAGTGAAATCTCCAATTCACCAAAGGGGTACCCCTTTCAGAAATCTTCGATTTCTCTAATATGGATTCGAGCAATGTTTTGATAGTGAATACTAAAGAATATGCGAGGGTCATGGGCACAAAAGTTGTAGACCTATGTCTTAGGGTTCTATGTATAACATTTCGTGCAAATCCGAGTTGTGTATAGGTGGATAAAGTCAAAATACTTAGAGATGTACGAATATAAGGAAAAAACTTGCGAAAATTGCCATAAAAAAGGGGAATTTTTTTTGAAATGTTGACTTAAGGCTCCGTTTCGACTCCAATAGATTCATTTACCCACGAGATATCTTGGGGGAAAATATCGAACGATTTGAAGACGAGGGTAATACATTTCGGAGAAATTAGTGAAATCTCCAATTCACCAAAGGGGTACCCCTTTCAGAAATCTTCGATTTCTCTAATATGGATTCGAGCAATGTTTTGATAGTGAATACTAAAGAATATGCGAGGGCCATGGGCACAAAAGTTGTAGGCCTATGTCTTAGGGTTCTATGTATAAAAATTCGTACAAATCCTAGGTTCGTAGAGGGTGATACAGTCAAAATACTTAGAGATGTACGAATATAGGGAAAAAACTTGCGAAAATTTCCATAAAAAAGGGGAATTTTTTTTGAAATGTTGACTTAAGGCTCCGTTTCGACTCCAATAGATTCATTTACCCACGAGATCTCTTGGGGGAAAATATCGAACGATTTGAAGACGAGGGTAATACATTTCGGAGAAATTAGTGAAATCTCCAATTCACCAAAGGGGTACCCCTTTCAGAAATCTTCGATTTCTCTAATATGGATTCGAGCAATGTTTTGATAGTGAATACTAAAGAATATGCGAGGGCCATGGGCACAAAAGTTGTAGGCCTATGTCTAAGGGTTCTATGTATAAAAATTCGTACAAATCCTAGGTTCGTAGAGGGTGATACAGTCAAAATACTTAGAGATGTACGAATATAGGGAAAAAACTTGCGAAAATTGCCATAAAAAAGGGGAATTTTTTTTGAAATGTTGACTTAAGGCTCCGTTTCGACTCCAATAGATTCATTTACCCACGAGATCTCTTGGGGGAAAATATCGAACGATTTGAAGACGAGGGTAATACATTTCGGAGAAATTAGTGAAATCTCCAATTCACCAAAGGGGTACCCCTTTCAGAAATCTTCGATTTCTCTAATATGGATTCCAGCAATGTTTTGATAGTGAATACTAAAGAATATGCGAGGGTCATGGGCACAAAAGTTGTAGGCCTATGTCTTAGGGTTCTATGTATAAAAATACGTGCAAATCCTAGGTGTGTAGAGGGTGATACAGTCAAAATACTGAGAGATGTACGAATATAAGGAAAAAACTTGCGAAAATTTCCATAAAAAAGGGGAATTTTTTTTGAAATGTTGACTTAAGGCTCCGTTTCGACTCCAATAGATTCATTTACCCACGAGATATCTTGGGGGAAAATATCGAACGATTTGAAGACGAGGGTAATACATTTCGGAGAAATTAGTGAAATCTCCAATTCACCAAAGGGGTACCCCTTTCAGAAATCTTCGATTTCTCTAATATGGATTCGAGCAATGTTTTGATAGTGAATACTAAAGAATATGCGAGGGCCATGGGCACAAAAGTTGTAGGCCTATGTCTTAGGGTTCTATGTATAAAAATTCGTACAAATCCTAGGTTCGTAGAGGGTGATACAGTCAAAATACTTAGAGATGTACGAATATAGGGAAAAAACTTGCGAAAATTTCCATAAAAAAGGGGAATTTTTTTTGAAATGTTGACTTAAGGCTCCGTTTCGACTCCAATAGATTCATTTACCCACGAGATCTCTTGGGGGAAAATATCGAACGATTTGAAGACGAGGGTAATACATTTCGGAGAAATTAGTGAAATCTCCAATTCACCAAAGGGGTACCCCTTTCAGAAATCTTCGATTTCTCTAATATGGATTCGAGCAATGTTTTGATAGTGAATACTAAAGAATATGCGAGGGCCATGGGCACAAAAGTTGTAGGCCTATGTCTAAGGGTTCTATGTATAAAAATTCGTACAAATCCTAGGTTCGTAGAGGGTGATACAGTCAAAATACTTAGAGATGTACGAATATAGGGAAAAAACTTGCGAAAATTGCCATAAAAAAGGGGAATTTTTTTTGAAATGTTGACTTAAGGCTCCGTTTCGACTCCAATAGATTCATTTACCCACGAGATCTCTTGGGGGAAAATATCGAACGATTTGAAGACGAGGGTAATACATTTCGGAGAAATTAGTGAAATCTCCAATTCACCAAAGGGGTACCCCTTTCAGAAATCTTCGATTTCTCTAATATGGATTCGAGCAATGTTTTGATAGTGAATACTAAAGAATATGCGAGGGTCATGGGCACAAAAGTTGTAGGCCTATGTCTTAGGGTTCTATGTATAAAAATACGTGCAAATCCTAGGTGTGTAGAGGGTGATACAGTCAAAATACTGAGAGATGTACGAATATAAGGAAAAAACTTGCGAAAATTTCCATAAAAAAGGGGAATTTTTTTTGAAATGTTGACTTAAGGCTCCGTTTCGACTCCAATAGATTCATTTACCCACGAGATATCTTGGGGGAAAATATCGAACGATTTGAAGACGAGGGTAATACATTTCGGAGAAATTAGTGAAATCTCCAATTCACCAAAGGGGTACCCCTTTCAGAAATCTTCGATTTCTCTAATATGGATTCGAGCAATGTTTTGATAGTGAATACTAAAGAATATGCGAGGGTCATGGGCACAAAAGTTGTAGGCCTATGTCTTAGGGTTCTATGTATAAAAATTCGTGCAAATCCTAGGTGTGTAGAGGGTGATACAATCAAAATACTGAGAGATGTACGAATATAAGGAAAAAACTTGCGAAAATTTCCATAAAATAGGGGAATTTTTTTTGAAATGTTGACTTAAGGCTCCGTTTCGACTCCAATAGATTCATTTACCCACGAGATCTCTTGGGGAAAAATATCGAACGATTTGAAGACGAGGGTAATACATTTCGGAGAAATTAGTGAAATCTCCAATTCACCAAAGGGGTACCCCTTTCAGAAATCTTCGATTTCTCTAATATGGATTCGAGCAATGTTTTGATAGTGAATACTAAAGAATATGCGAGGGTCATGGGCACAAAAGTTGTAGGCCTATGTCTTAGGGTTCTATGTATAACATTTCGTGCAAATCCGAGTTGTGTAGAGGGTGATACAGTCAAAATACTGAGAGATGTACGAATATAAGGAAAAAAGTTGCGAAAATTTCCATAAAAAAGGGGAATTTTTTTTGAAATGTTGACTTAAGGCTCCGTTTCGACTCCAATAGATTCATTTACCCACGAGATATCTTGGGGGAAAATATCGAACGATTTGAAGACGAGGGTAATACATTTCGGAGAAATTAGTGAAATCTCCAATTCACCAAAGGGGTACCCCTTTCAGAAATCTTCGATTTCTCTAATATGGATTCGAGCAATGTTTTGATAGTGAATACTAAAGAATATGCGAGGGTCATGGGCACAAAAGTTGTAGGCCTATGTCTTAGGGTTCTATGTATAATATTTCGTGCAAATCCGAGTTGTGTAGAGGGTGATACAGTCAAAATACTGAGAGATGTACGAATATAAGGAAAAAAGTTGCGAAAATTTCCATAAAAAAGGGGAATTTTTTTTGAAATGTTGACTTAAGGCTCCGTTTCGACTCCAATAGATTCATTTACCCACGAGATATCTTGGGGGAAAATATCGAACGATTTGAAGACGAGGGTAATACATTTCGGAGAAATTAGTGAAATCTCCAATTCACCAAAGGGGTACCCCTTTCAGAAATCTTCGATTTCTCTAATATGGATTCGAGCAATGTTTTGATAGTGAATACTAAAGAATATGCGAGGGCCATGGGCACAAAAGTTGTAGGCCTATGTCTTAGGGTTCTATGTATAAAAATTCGTACAAATCCTAGGTTCGTAGAGGGTGATACAGTCAAAATACTTAGAGATGTACGAATATAGGGAAAAAACTTGCGAAAATTGCCATAAAAAAGGGGAATTTTTTTTGAAATGTTGACTTAAGGCTCCGTTTCGACTCCAATAGATTCATTTACCCACGAGATCTCTTGGGGGAAAATATCGAACGATTTGAAGACGAGGGTAATACATTTCGGAGAAATTAGTGAAATCTCCAATTCACCAAAGGGGTACCCCTTTCAGAAATCTTCGATTTCTCTAATATGGATTCGAGCAATGTTTTGATAGTGAATACTAAAGAATATGCGAGGGCCATGGGCACAAAAGTTGTAGGCCTATGTCTAAGGGTTCTATGTATAAAAATTCGTACAAATCCTAGGTTCGTAGAGGGTGATACAGTCAAAATACTTAGAGATGTACGAATATAGGGAAAAAACTTGCGAAAATTGCCATAAAAAAGGGGAATTTTTTTTGAAATGTTGACTTAAGGCTCCGTTTCGACTCCAATAGATTCATTTACCCACGAGATCTCTTGGGGGAAAATATCGAACGATTTGAAGACGAGGGTAATACATTTCGGAGAAATTAGTGAAATCTCCAATTCACCAAAGGGGTACCCCTTTCAGAAATCTTCGATTTCTCTAATATGGATTCGAGCAATGTTTTGATAGTGAATACTAAAGAATATGCGAGGGTCATGGGCACAAAAGTTGTAGGCCTATGTCTTAGGGTTCTATGTATAAAAATACGTGCAAATCCTAGGTGTGTAGAGGGTGATACAGTCAAAATACTGAGAGATGTACGAATATAAGGAAAAAACTTGCGAAAATTTCCATAAAAAAGGGGAATTTTTTTTGAAATGTTGACTTAAGGCTCCGTTTCGACTCCAATAGATTCATTTACCCACGAGATCTCTTGGGGGAAAATATTGAACGATTTGAAGACGAGGGTAATACATTTCGGAGAAATTAGTGAAATCTCCAATTCACCAAAGGGGTACCCCTTTCAGAAATCTTCGATTTCTCTAATATGGATTCGAGCAATGTTTTGATAGTGAATACTAAAGAATATGCGAGGGTCATGGGCACTAAAGTTGTAGGCCTATGTCTTAGGGTTCTATGTATAAAAATTCGTGTAAATCCGAGTTGTGTAGAGGGTGATACAGTCAAAATACTGAGAGATGTACGAATATAAGGAAAAAAGTTGCGAAAATTTCCATAAAAAAGGGGAATTTTTTTTGAAATGTTGACTTAAGGCTCCGTTTCGACTCCAATAGATTCATTTACCCACGAGATATCTTGGGGGAAAATATCGAACGATTTGAAGACGAGGGTAATACATTTCGGAGAAATTAGTGAAATCTCCAATTCACCAAAGGGGTACCCCTTTCAGAAATCTTCGATTTCTCTAATATGGATTCGAGCAATGTTTTGATAGTGAATACTAAAGAATATGCGAGGGTCATGGGCACAAAAGTTGTAGGCCTATGTCTTAGGGTTCTATGTATAAAAATTCGTGCAAATCCTAGGTGTGTAGAGGGTGATACAGTCAAAATACTGAGAGATGTACGAATATAAGGAAAAAACTTGCGAAAATTTCCATAAAATAGGGGAATTTTTTTTGAAATGTTGACTTAAGGCTCCGTTTCGACTCCAATAGATTCATTTACCCACGAGATCTCTTGGGGAAAAATATCGAACGATTTGAAGACGAGGGTAATACATTTCGGAGAAATTAGTGAAATCTCCAATTCACCAAAGGGGTACCCCTTTCAGAAATCTTCGATTTCTCTAATATGGATTCGAGCAATGTTTTGATAGTGAATACTAAAGAATATGCGAGGGTCATGGGCACAAAAGTTGTAGGCCTATGTCTTAGGGTTCTATGTATAACATTTCGTGCAAATCCGAGTTGTGTAGAGGGTGATACAGTCAAAATACTGAGAGATGTACGAATATAAGGAAAAAAGTTGCGAAAATTTCCATAAAAAAGGGGAATTTTTTTTGAAATGTTGACTTAAGGCTCCGTTTCGACTCCAATAGATTCATTTACCCACGAGATATCTTGGGGGAAAATATCGAACGATTTGAAGACGAGGGTAATACATTTCGGAGAAATTAGTGAAATCTCCAATTCACCAAAGGGGTACCCCTTTCAGAAATCTTCGATTTCTCTAATATGGATTCGAGCAATGTTTTGATAGTGAATACTAAAGAATATGCGAGGGTCATGGGCACAAAAGTTGTAGGCCTATGTCTTAGGGTTCTATGTATAACATTTCGTGCAAATCCGAGTTGTGTAGAGGGTGATACAGTCAAAATACTGAGAGATGTACGAATATAAGGAAAAAAGTTGCGAAAATTTCCATAAAAAAGGGGAATTTTTTTTGAAATGTTGACTTAAGGCTCCGTTTCGACTCCAATAGATTCATTTACCCACGAGATATCTTGGGGGAAAATATCGAACGATTTGAAGACGAGGGTAATACATTTCGGAGAAATTAGTGAAATCTCCAATTCACCAAAGGGGTACCCCTTTCAGAAATCTTCGATTTCTCTAATATGGATTCGAGCAATGTTTTGATAGTGAATACTAAAGAATATGCGAGGGTCATGGGCACAAAAGTTGTAGGCCTATGTCTTAGGGTTCTATGTATAACATTTCGTGCAAATCCGAGTTGTGTATAGGTTGATAAAGTCAAAATACTTAGAGATGTACGAATATAAGGAAAAAACTTGCGAAAATTGCCATAAAAAAGGGGAATTTTTTTTGAAATGTTGACTTAAGGCTCCGTTTCGACTCCAATAGATTCATTTACCCACGAGATCTCTTGGGGAAAAATATCGAACGATTTGAAGACGAGGGTAATACATTTCGGAGAAATTAGTGAAATCTCCAATTCACCAATGGGGTACCCCTTTCAGAAATCTTCGATTTCTCTAATATGGATTCGAGCAATGTTTTGATAGTGAATACTAAAGAATATGCGAGGGCCATGGGCACAAAAGTTGTAGGCCTATGTCTTAGGGTTCTATGTATAAAAATTCGTACAAATCCTAGGTTCGTAGAGGGTGATACAGTCAAAATACTTAGAGATGTACGAATATAGGGAAAAAACTTGCGAAAATTGCCATAAAAAAGGGGAATTTTTTTTGAAATGTTGACTTAAGGCTCCGTTTCGACTCCAATAGATTCATTTACCCACGAGATCTCTTGGGGGAAAATATCGAACGATTTGAAGACGAGGGTAATACATTTCGGAGAAATTAGTGAAATCTCCAATTCACCAAAGGGGTACCCCTTTCAGAAATCTTCGATTTCTCTAATATGGATTCGAGCAATGTTTTGATAGTGAATACTAAAGAATATGCGAGGGTCATGGGCACAAAAGTTGTAGGCCTATGTCTTAGGGTTCTATGTATAAAAATACGTGCAAATCCTAGGTGTGTAGAGGGTGATACAGTCAAAATACTGAGAGATGTACGAATATAAGGAAAAAACTTGCGAAAATTTCCATAAAAAAGGGGAATTTTTTTTGAAATGTTGACTTAAGGCTCCGTTTCGACTCCAATAGATTCATTTACCCACGAGATCTCTTGGGGGAAAATATTGAACGATTTGAAGACGAGGGTAATACATTTCGGAGAAATTAGTGAAATCTCCAATTCACCAAAGGGGTACCCCTTTCAGAAATCTTCGATTTCTCTAATATGGATTCGAGCAATGTTTTGATAGTGAATACTAAAGAATATGCGAGGGTCATGGGCACTAAAGTTGTAGGCCTATGTCTTAGGGTTCTATGTATAAAAATTCGTGTAAATCCGAGTTGTGTAGAGGGTGATACAGTCAAAATACTGAGAGATGTACGAATATAAGGAAAAAAGTTGCGAAAATTTCCATAAAAAAGGGGAATTTTTTTTGAAATGTTGACTTAAGGCTCCGTTTCGACTCCAATAGATTCATTTACCCACGAGATATCTTGGGGGAAAATATCGAACGATTTGAAGACGAGGGTAATACATTTCGGAGAAATTAGTGAAATCTCCAATTCACCAAAGGGGTACCCCTTTCAGAAATCTTCGATTTCTCTAATATGGATTCGAGCAATGTTTTGATAGTGAATACTAAAGAATATGCGAGGGTCATGGGCACAAAAGTTGTAGGCCTATGTCTTAGGGTTCTATGTATAAAAATTCGTGCAAATCCTAGGTGTGTAGAGGGTGATACAGTCAAAATACTGAGAGATGTACGAATATAAGGAAAAAACTTGCGAAAATTTCCATAAAATAGGGGAATTTTTTTTGAAATGTTGACTTAAGGCTCCGTTTCGACTCCAATAGATTCATTTACCCACGAGATCTCTTGGGGAAAAATATCGAACGATTTGAAGACGAGGGTAATACATTTCGGAGAAATTAGTGAAATCTCCAATTCACCAAAGGGGTACCCCTTTCAGAAATCTTCGATTTCTCTAATATGGATTCGAGCAATGTTTTGATAGTGAATACTAAAGAATATGCGAGGGTCATGGGCACAAAAGTTGTAGGCCTATGTCTTAGGGTTCTATGTATAACATTTCGTGCAAATCCGAGTTGTGTAGAGGGTGATACAGTCAAAATACTGAGAGATGTACGAATATAAGGAAAAAAGTTGCGAAAATTTCCATAAAAAAGGGGAATTTTTTTTGAAATGTTGACTTAAGGCTCCGTTTCGACTCCAATAGATTCATTTACCCACGAGATATCTTGGGGGAAAATATCGAACGATTTGAAGACGAGGGTAATACATTTCGGAGAAATTAGTGAAATCTCCAATTCACCAAAGGGGTACCCCTTTCAGAAATCTTCGATTTCTCTAATATGGATTCGAGCAATGTTTTGATAGTGAATACTAAAGAATATGCGAGGGTCATGGGCACAAAAGTTGTAGGCCTATGTCTTAGGGTTCTATGTATAACATTTCGTGCAAATCCGAGTTGTGTAGAGGGTGATACAGTCAAAATACTGAGAGATGTACGAATATAAGGAAAAAAGTTGCGAAAATTTCCATAAAAAAGGGGAATTTTTTTTGAAATGTTGACTTAAGGCTCCGTTTCGACTCCAATAGATTCATTTACCCACGAGATATCTTGGGGGAAAATATCGAACGATTTGAAGACGAGGGTAATACATTTCGGAGAAATTAGTGAAATCTCCAATTCACCAAAGGGGTACCCCTTTCAGAAATCTTCGATTTCTCTAATATGGATTCGAGCAATGTTTTGATAGTGAATACTAAAGAATATGCGAGGGTCATGGGCACAAAAGTTGTAGGCCTATGTCTTAGGGTTCTATGTATAACATTTCGTGCAAATCCGAGTTGTGTATAGGTTGATAAAGTCAAAATACTTAGAGATGTACGAATATAAGGAAAAAACTTGCGAAAATTGCCATAAAAAAGGGGAATTTTTTTTGAAATGTTGACTTAAGGCTCCGTTTCGACTCCAATAGATTCATTTACCCACGAGATCTCTTGGGGAAAAATATCGAACGATTTGAAGACGAGGGTAATACATTTCGGAGAAATTAGTGAAATCTCCAATTCACCAATGGGGTACCCCTTTCAGAAATCTTCGATTTCTCTAATATGGATTCGAGCAATGTTTTGATAGTGAATACTAAAGAATATGCGAGGGCCATGGGCACAAAAGTTGTAGGCCTATGTCTTAGGGTTCTATGTATAAAAATTCGTACAAATCCTAGGTTCGTAGAGGGTGATACAGTCAAAATACTTAGAGATGTACGAATATAGGGAAAAAACTTGCGAAAATTGCCATAAAAAAGGGGAATTTTTTTTGAAATGTTGACTTAAGGCTCCGTTTCGACTCCAATAGATTCATTTACCCACGAGATCTCTTGGGGGAAAATATCGAACGATTTGAAGACGAGGGTAATACATTTCGGAGAAATTAGTGAAATCTCCCATTCACCAAAGGGGTACCCCTTTCAGAAATCTTCGATTTCTCTAATATGGATTCGAGCAATGTTTTGATAGTGAATTCTAAAGAATATGCGAGGGTAATGGGCACAAAAGTTGTAGGCCTATGTCTTAGGGTTCTATGTATAAAAATACGTGCAAATCCTAGGTGTGTAGAGGGTGATACAGTCAAAATACTGAGAGATGTACGAATATAAGGAAAAAACTTGCGAAAATTTCCATAAAAAAGGGGAATTTTTTTTGAAATGTTGACTTAAGGCTCCGTTTCGACTCCAATAGATTCATTTACCCACGAGATCTCTTGGGGAAAAATATCGAACGATTTGAAGACGAGGGTAATACATTTCGGAGAAATTAGTGAAATCTCCAATTCACCAATGGGGTACCCCTTTCAGAAATCTTCGATTTCTCTAATATGGATTCGAGCAATGTTTTGATAGTGAATACTAAAGAATATGCGAGGGCCATGGGCACAAAAGTTGTAGGCCTATGTCTTAGGGTTCTATGTATAAAAATTCGTACAAATCCTAGGTTCGTAGAGGGTGATACAGTCAAAATACTTAGAGATGTACGAATATAGGGAAAAAACTTGCGAAAATTGCCATAAAAAAGGGGAATTTTTTTTGAAATGTTGACTTAAGGCTCCGTTTCGACTCCAATAGATTCATTTACCCACGAGATCTCTTGGGGGAAAATATCGAACGATTTGAAGACGAGGGTAATACATTTCGGAGAAATTAGTGAAATCTCCCATTCACCAAAGGGGTACCCCTTTCAGAAATCTTCGATTTCTCTAATATGGATTCGAGCAATGTTTTGATAGTGAATTCTAAAGAATATGCGAGGGTAATGGGCACAAAAGTTGTAGGCCTATGTCTTAGGGTTCTATGTATAAAAATACGTGCAAATCCTAGGTGTGTAGAGGGTGATACAGTCAAAATACTGAGAGATGTACGAATATAAGGAAAAAACTTGCGAAAATTTCCATAAAAAAGGGGAATTTTTTTTGAAATGTTGACTTAAGGCTCCGTTTCGACTCCAATAGATTCATTTACCCCCGAGATCTCTTGGGGGAAAATATTGAACGATTTGAAGACGAGGGTAATACATTTCGGAGAAATTAGTGAAATCTCCAATTCACCAAAGGGGTACCCCTTTCAGAAATCTTCGATTTCTCTAATATGGATTCGAGCAATGTTTTGATAGTGAATACTAAAGAATATGCGAGGGTCATGGGCACTAAAGTTGTAGGCCTATGTCTTAGGGTTCTATGTATAAAAATTCGTGTAAATCCGAGTTGTGTAGAGGGTGATACAGTCAAAATACTGAGAGATGTACGAATATAAGGAAAAAAGTTGCGAAAATTTCCATAAAAAAGGGGAATTTTTTTTGAAATGTTGACTTAAGGCTCCGTTTCGACTCCAATAGATTCATTTACCCACGAGATATCTTGGGGGAAAATATCGAACGATTTGAAGACGAGGGTAATACATTTCGGAGAAATTAGTGAAATCTCCAATTCACCAAAGGGGTACCCCTTTCAGAAATCTTCGATTTCTCTAATATGGATTCGAGCAATGTTTTGATAGTGAATACTAAAGAATATGCGAGGGTCATGGGCACAAAAGTTGTAGGCCTATGTCTTAGGGTTCTATGTATAACATTTCGTGCAAATCCGAGTTGTGTATAGGTTGATAAAGTCAAAATACTTAGAGATGTACGAATATAAGGAAAAAACTTGCGAAAATTGCCATAAAAAAGGGGAATTTTTTTAGAAATGTTGACTTAAGGCTCCGTTTCGACTCCAATAGATTCATTTACCCACGAGATCTCTTGGGGAAAAATATCGAACGATTTGAAGACGAGGGTTATACATTTCGGAGAAATTAGTGAAATCTCCAATTCACCAAAGGGGTACCCCTTTCAGAAATCTTCGATTTCTCTAATATGGATTCGAGCAATGTTTTGATAGTGAATACTAAAGAATATGCGAGGGCCATGGGCACAAAAGTTGTAGGCCTATGTCTTAGGGTTCTATGTATAAAAATTCGTACAAATCCTAGGTTCGTAGAGGGTGATACAGTCAAAATACTTAGAGATGTACGAATATAGGGAAAAAACTTGCGAAAATTGCCATAAAAAAGGGGAATTTTTTTTGAAATGTTGACTTAAGGCTCCGTTTCGACTCCAATAGATTCATTTACCCACGAGATCTCTTGGGGGAAAATATCGAACGATTTGAAGACGAGGGTAATACATTTCGGAGAAATTAGGGAAATCTCCAATTCACCAAAGGGGTACCCCTTTCAGAAATCTTCGATTTCTCTAATATGGATTCGAGCAATGTTTTGATAGTGAATACTATAGAATATGCGAGGGCCATGGGCACAAAAGTTGTACGCCTATGTCTTAGGGTTCTATGTATAACATTTCGTGCAAATATGAGGTGTGTAGAGGGTGATACAGTCAATATACTGAGAGATGTACGAATATAAGGAAAAAACTTGCGAAAATTGCCATATAAAAGGGGAATTTTTTTTGAAATGTTGACTTAAGGCTCCGTTTCGACTCCAATAGATTCATTTACCCACGAGATCTCTTGGGGGAAAATATCGAACGATTTGAAGATGAGGGTAATACATTTCGGAGAAATTAGTGAAATCTCCAATTCACCAAAGGGGTACCCCTTTCAGAAATCTTCGATTTGTCTAATATGGATTCGAGCAATGTTTTGATAGTGAATACTAAAGAATATGCGAGGGTCATGGGCACAAAAGTTGTAGACCTATGTCTTAGGGTTCTATGTATAAAAATTCGTGCACATCCTAGGTGTGTAGAGGGTGATACAGTCAAAATACTGAGTGATGTACGAATATAAGGAAAAAAGTTGCGAAAATTTCCATAAAAAAGGGGAATTTTTTTTGAAATGTTGACTTAAGGCTCCGTTTCGACTCCAATAGATTCATTTACCCACGAGATCTCTTGGGGGAAAATATCGAACGATTTGAAGACGAGGGTAATACATTTCGGAGAAATTAGTGAAATCTCCAATTCACCAAAGGGGTACCCCTTTCAGAAATCTTCGATTTCTCTAATATGGATTCGAGCAATGTGTTGATAGTGAATACTAAAGAATATGCGAGGGTCATGGGCACAAAAGTTGTAGGCCTATCTCTTAGGGTTCTATGTATAACATTTCGTGCAAATCCGAGTTGTGTATAGGTTGATAAAGTCAAAATACTTAGAGATGTACGAATATAAGGAAAAAAGTTGCGAAAATTGCCATAAAAAAGGGGAATTTTTTTTGAAATGTTGACTTAAGGCTCCGTTTCGACTCCAATAGATTCATTTACCCACGAGATCTCTTGGGGAAAAATATCGAACGATTTGAAGACGAGGGTAATACATATCGGAGAAATTAGTGAAATCTCCAATTCACCAAAGGGGTACCCCTTTCAGAAATCTTCGATTTCTCTAATATGGATTCGAGCAATGTTTTGATAGTGAATACTAAAGAATATGCGAGGGACATGGGCACAAAAGTTGTAGGCCTATGTCTTAGGGTTCTATGTATAAAAATTCGTACAAATCCTAGGTTCGTAGAGGGTGATACAGTCAAAATACTTAGAGATGTACGAATATAGGGAAAAAACTTGCGAAAATTGCCATAAAAAAGGGGAATTTTTTTTGAAATGTTGACTTAAGGCTCCGTTTCGACTCCAATAGATTCATTTACCCACGAGATCTCTTGGGGGAAAATATCGAACGATTTGAAGACGAGGGTAATACATTCCGGAGAAATTAGTGAAATCTCCAATTCACCAAAGGGGTACCCCTTTCAGAAATCTTCGATTTCTCTAATATGGATTCGAGCAATGTGTTGATAGTGAATACTAAAGAATATGCGAGGGTCATGGGCACAAAAGTTGTAGGCCTATCTCTTAGGGTTCTATGTATAACATTTCGTGCAAATCCGAGTTGTGTATAGGTTGATAAAGTCAAAATACTTAGAGATGTACGAATATAAGGAAAAAAGTTGCGAAAATTGCCATAAAAAAGGGGAATTTTTTTTGAAATGTTGACTTAAGGCTCCGTTTCGACTCCAATAGATTCATTTACCCACGAGATCTCTTGGGGGAAAATATCGAACGATTTGAAGATGAGGGTAATACATTTCGGAGAAATTAGTGAAATCTCCAATTCACCAAAGGGGTACCCCTTTCAGAAATCTTCGATTTGTCTAATATGGATTCGAGCAATGTTTTGATAGTGAATACTAAAGAATATGCGAGGGTCATGGGCACAAAAGTTGTAGACCTATGTCTTAGGGTTCTATGTATAAAAATTCGTGCACATCCTAGGTGTGTAGAGGGTGATACAGTCAAAATACTGAGTGATGTACGAATATAAGGAAAAAAGTTGCGAAAATTTCCATAAAAAAGGGGAATTTTTTTTGAAATGTTGACTTAAGGCTCCGTTTCGACTCCAATAGATTCATTTACCCACGAGATCTCTTGGGGGAAAATATCGAACGATTTGAAGACGAGGGTAATACATTTCGGAGAAATTAGTGAAATCTCCAATTCACCAAAGGGGTACCCCTTTCAGAAATCTTCGATTTCTCTAATATGGATTCGAGCAATGTGTTGATAGTGAATACTAAAGAATATGCGAGGGTCATGGGCACAAAAGTTGTAGGCCTATCTCTTAGGGTTCTATGTATAACATTTCGTGCAAATCCGAGTTGTGTATAGGTTGATAAAGTCAAAATACTTAGAGATGTATGAATATAAGGAAAAAAGTTGCGAAAATTGCCATAAAAAAGGGGAATTTTTTTTGAAATGTTGACTTAAGGCTCCGTTTCGACTCCAATAGATTCATTTACCCACGAGATCTCTTGGGGAAAAATATCGAACGATTTGAAGACGAGGGTAATACATATCGGAGAAATTAGTGAAATCTCCAATTCACCAAAGGGGTACCCCTTTCAGAAATCTTCGATTTCTCTAATATGGATTCGAGCAATGTTTTGATAGTGAATACTAAAGAATATGCGAGGGACATGGGCACAAAAGTTGTAGGCCTATGTCTTAGGGTTCTATGTATAAAAATTCGTACAAATCCTAGGTTCGTAGAGGGTGATACAGTCAAAATACTTAGAGATGTACGAATATAAGGAAAAAACTTGCGAAAATTGCCATAAAAAAGGGGAATTTTTTTTGAAATGTTGACTTAAGGCTCCGTTTCGACTCCAATAGATTCATTTACCCACGAGATCTCTTGGGGGAAAATATCGAACGATTTGAAGACGAGGGTAATACATTTCGGAGAAATTAGTGAAATCTCCAATTCACCAAAGGGGTACCCCTTTCAGAAATCTTCGATTTCTCTAATATGGATTCGAGCAATGTTTTGATAGTGAATACTAAAGAATATGCGAGGGCCATGGGCACAAAAGTTGTACGCCTATGTCTTAGGGTTCTATATATAACATTTCGTGCAAATATGAGGTGTGTAGAGGGTGATACAGTCAAAATACTGAGAGATGTACGAATATAAGGAAAAAACTTGCGAAAATTGCCAAAAAAAAGGGGAATTTTTTTTGAAATGTTGACTTAAGGCTCCGTTTCGACTCCAATAGATTCATTTACCCACGAGATCTCTTGGGGAAAAATATCGAACGATTTGATGACGAGGGTAATACATTTCGGAGAAATTAGTGAAATCTCCAATTCACCAAAGGGGTACCCCTTTCAGAAACTTCGATTTCTCTAATATGGATTCGAGCAATGTTTTGATAGTGAATACTAAAGAATATGCGAGGGTCATGGGCACAAAAGTTGTAGGCCTATGTCTTAGGGTTCTATGTATAACATTTCGTGCAAATCCGAGTTGTGTATAGGTTGATAAAGTCAAAATACTGAGAGATGTACGAATATAAGGAAAAAAGTTGCGAAAATTGCCATAAAAAAGGGGAATTTTTTTTGAAATGTTGACTTAAGGCTCCGTTTCGACTCCAATAGATTCATTTACCCACGAGATCTCTTGGGGAAAAATATCGAACGATTTGAAGACGAGGGTAATACATTTCGGAGAAATTAGTGAAATCTCCAATTCACCAAAGGGGTACCCCTTTCAGAAATCTTCGATTTCTCTAATATGGATTCGAGCAATGTTTTGATAGTGAATACTAAAGAATATGCGAGGGACATGGGCACAAAAGTTGTAGGCCTATGTCTTAGGGTTCTATGTATAAAAATTCGTACAAATCCTAGGTTCGTAGAGGGTGATACAGTCAAAATACTTAGAGATGTACGAATATAAGGAAAAAACTTGCGAAAATTGCCATAAAAAAGGGGAATTTTTTTTGAAATGTTGACTTAAGGCTCCGTTTCGACTCCAATAGATTCATTTACCCACGAGATCTCTTGGGGGAAAATATCGAACGATTTGAAGACGAGGGTAATACATTTCGGAGAAATTAGTGAAATCTCCAATTCACCAAAGGGGTACCCCTTTCAGAAATCTTCGATTTCTCTAATATGGATTCGAGCAATGTTTTGATAGTGAATACTAAAGAATATGCGAGGGCCATGGGCACAAAAGTTGTACGCCTATGTCTTAGGGTTCTATATATAACATTTCGTGCAAATATGAGGTGTGTAGAGGGTGATACAGTCAAAATACTGAGAGATGTACGAATATAAGGAAAAAACTTGCGAAAATTGCCAAAAAAAAGGGGAATTTTTTTTGAAATGTTGACTTAAGGCTCCGTTTCGACTCCAATAGATTCATTTACCCACGAGATCTCTTGGGGAAAAATATCGAACGATTTGATGACGAGGGTAATACATTTCGGAGAAATTAGTGAAATCTCCAATTCACCAAAGGGGTACCCCTTTCAGAAACTTCGATTTCTCTAATATGGATTCGAGCAATGTTTTGATAGTGAATACTAAAGAATATGCGAGGGTCATGGGCACAAAAGTTGTAGGCCTATGTCTTAGGGTTCTATGTATAACATTTCGTGCAAATCCGAGTTGTGTATAGGTTGATAAAGTCAAAATACTGAGAGATGTACGAATATAAGGAAAAAAGTTGCGAAAATTGCCATAAAAAAGGGGAATTTTTTTTGAAATGTTGACTTAAGGCTCCGTTTCGACTCCAATAGATTCATTTACCCACGAGATCTCTTGGGGAAAAATATCGAACGATTTGAAGACGAGGGTAATACATTTCGGAGAAATTAGTGAAATCTCCAATTCACCAAAGGGGTACCCCTTTCAGAAATCTTCGATTTCTCTAATATGGATTCGAGCAATGTTTTGATAGTGAATACTAAAGAATATGCGAGGGCCATGGGCACAAAAGTTGTAGGCCTATGTCTTAGGGTTCTATGTATAAAAATTCGTACAAATCCTAGGTTCGTAGAGGGTGATACAGTCAAAATACTTAGAGATGTACGAATATAAGGAAAAAACTTGCGAAAATTGCCATAAAAAAGGGGAATTTTTTTTGAAATGTTGACTTAAGGCTCCGTTTCGACTCCAATAGATTCATTTACCCACGAGATCTCTTGGGGGAAAATATCGAACGATTTGAAGACGAGGGTAATACATTTCGGAGAAATTAGTGAAATCTCCAATTCACCAAAGGGGTACCCCTTTCAGAAATCTTCGATTTCTCTAATATGGATTCGAGCAATGTTTTGATAGTGAATACTAAAGAATATGCGAGGGCCATGGGCACAAAAGTTGTACGCCTATGTCTTAGGGTTCTATATATAACATTTCGTGCAAATATGAGGTGTGTAGAGGGTGATACAGTCAAAATACTGAGAGATGTACGAATATAAGGAAAAACTTGCGAAAATTGCCAAAAAAAAGGGGAATTTTTTTTGAAATGTTGACTTAAGGCTCCGTTTCGACTCCAATAGATTCATTTACCCACGAGATCTCTTGGGGAAAAATATCGAACGATTTGAAGACGAGGGTAATACATTTCGGAGAAATTAGTGAAATCTCCAATTCACCAAAGGGGTACCCCTTTCAGAAATCTTCGATTTCTCTAATATGGATTCGAGCAATGTTTTGATAGTGAATACTAAAGAATATGCGAGGGTCATGGGCACAAAAGTTGTAGGCCTATGTCTTAGGGTTCTATGTATAAAAATTCGTGCAAATCCTAGGTGTGTAGAGGGTGATACAGTCAAAATACTGAGAGATGTACGAATATAAGGAAAAAAGTTGCGAAAATTGCCATAAAAAAGGGGAATTTTTTTTGAAATGTTGACTTAAGGCTCCGTTTCGACTCCAATAGATTCATTTACCCACGAGATCTCTTGGGGAAAAATATCGAACGATTTGAAGACGAGGGTAATACATTTCGGAGAAATTAGTGAAATCTCCAATTCACCAAAGGGGTACCCCTTTCAGAAATCTTCGATTTCTCTAATATGGATTCGAGCAATGTTTTGATAGTGAATACTAAAGAATATGCGAGGGCCATGGGCACAAAAGTTGTAGGCCTATGTCTTAGGGTTCTATGTATAAAAATTCGTACAAATCCTAGGTTCGTAGAGGGTGATACAGTCAAAATACTTAGAGATGTACGAATATAGGGAAAAAACTTGCGAAAATTGCCATAAAAAAGGGGAATTTTTTTTGAAATGTTGACTTAAGGCTCCGTTTCGACTCCAATAGATTCATTTACCCACGAGATCTCTTGGGGAAAAATATCGAACGATTTGAAGACGAGGGTAATACATTTCGGAGAAATTAGTGAAATCTCCAATTCACCAAAGGGGTACCCCTTTCAGAAATCTTCGATTTCTCTAATATGGATTCGAGCAATGTTTTGATAGTGAATACTAAAGAATATGCGAGGGCCATGGGCACAAAAGTTGTACGCCTATGTCTTAGGGTTCTATGTATAACATTTCGTGCAAATCCGAGTTGTGTAGAGGGTGATACAGTCAAAATACTGAGAGATGTACGAATATAAGGAAAAAAGTTGCGAAAATTTCCATAAAAAAGGGGAATTTTTTTTGAAATGTTGACTTAAGGCTCCGTTTCGACTCCAATAGATTCATTTACCCACGAGATATCTTGGGGGAAAATATCGAACGATTTGAAGACGAGGGTAATACATTTCGGAGAAATTAGTGAAATCTCCAATTCACCAAAGGGGTACCCCTTTCAGAAATCTTCGATTTCTCTAATATGGATTCGAGCAATGTTTTGATAGTGAATACTAAAGAATATGCGAGGGTCATGGGCACAAAAGTTGTAGGCCTATGTCTTAGGGTTCTATGTATAACATTTCGTGCAAATCCGAGTTGTGTATAGGTTGATAAAGTCAAAATACTTAGAGATGTACGAATATAAGGAAAAAAGTTGCGAAAATTGCCATAAAAAAGGGGAATTTTTTTTGAAATGTTGACTTAAGGCTCCGTTTCGACTCCAATAGATTCATTTACCCACGAGATCTCTTGGGGAAAAATATCGAACGATTTGAAGACGAGGGTAATACATTTCGGAGAAATTAGTGAAATCTCCAATTCACCAAATGGGTACCCCTTTCAGAAATCTTCGATTTCTCTAATATGGATTCGAGCAATGTTTTGATAGTGAATACTAAAGAATATGCGAGGGCCATGGGCACAAAAGTTGTAGGCCTATGTCTTAGGGTTCTATGTATAAAAATTCGTACAAATCCTAGGTTCGTAGAGGGTGATACAGTCAAAATACTTAGAGATGTACGAATATAGGGAAAAAACTTGCGAAAATTGCCATAAAAAAGGGGAATTTTTTTTGAAATGTTGACTTAAGGCTCCGTTTCGACTCCAATAGATTCATTTACCCACGAGATCTCTTGGGGAAAAATATCGAACGATTTGAAGACGAGGGTAATACATTTCGGAGAAATTAGTGAAATCTCCAATTCACCAAAGGGGTACCCCTTTCAGAAATCTTCGATTTCTCTAATATGGATTCGAGCAATGATTTGATAGTGAATACTAAAGAATATGCGAGGGCCATGGGCACAAAAGTTGTAGGCCTATGTCTTAGGGTTCTATGTATAAAAATTCGTACAAATCCTAGGTTCGTAGAGGGTGATACAGTCAAAATACTTAGAGATGTACGAATATAGGGAAAAAACTTGCGAAAATTGCCATAAAAAAGGGGAATTTTTTTTGAAATGTTGACTTAAGGCTCCGTTTCGACTCCAATAGATTCATTTACCCACGAGATCTCTTGGGGAAAAATATCGAACGATTTGAAGACGAGGGTAATACATTTCGGAGAAATTAGTGAAATCTCCAATTCACCAAAGGGGTACCCCTTTCAGAAATCTTCGATTTCTCTAATATGGATTCGAGCAATGTTTTGATAGTGAATACTAAAGAATATGCGAGGGCCATGGGCACAAAAGTTGTACGCCTATGTCTTAGGGTTCTATGTATAACATTTCGTGCAAATATGAGGTGTGTAGAGGGTGATACAGTCAAAATACTGAGAGATGTACGAATATAGGGAAAAAACTTGCGAAAATTGCCATATAAAAGGGGAATTTTTTTTGAAATGTTGACTTAAGGCTCCGTTTCGACTCCAATAGATTCATTTACCCACGAGATCTCTTGGGGAAAAATATCGAACGATTTGAAGACGAGGGTAATACATTTCGGAGAAATTAGTGAAATCTCCAATTCACCAAATGGGTACCCCTTTCAGAAATCTTCGATTTCTCTAATATGGATTCGAGCAATGTTTTGATAGTGAATACTAAAGAATATGCGAGGGCCATGGGTACAAAAGTTGTAGGCCTATGTCTTAGGGTTCTATGTATAAAAATTCGTACAAATCCTAGGTTCGTAGAGGGTGATACAGTCAAAATACTTAGAGATGTACGAATATAGGGAAAAAACTTGCGAAAATTGCCATAAAAAAGGGGAATTTTTTTTGAAATGTTGACTTAAGGCTCCGTTTCGACTCCAATAGATTCATTTACCCACGAGATCTCTTGGGGAAAAATATCGAACGATTTGAAGACGAGGGTAATACATTTCGGAGAAATTAGTGAAATCTCCAATTCACCAAAGGGGTACCCCTTTCAGAAATCTTCGATTTCTCTAATATGGATTCGAGCAATGATTTGATAGTGAATACTAAAGAATATGCGAGGGCCATGGGCACAAAAGTTGTAGGCCTATGTCTTAGGGTTCTATGTATAAAAATTCGTACAAATCCTAGGTTCGTAGAGGGTGATACAGTCAAAATACTTAGAGATGTACGAATATAGGGAAAAAACTTGCGAAAATTGCCATAAAAAAGGGGAATTTTTTTTGAAATGTTGACTTAAGGCTCCGTTTCGACTCCAATAGATTCATTTACCCACGAGATCTCTTGGGGAAAAATATCGAACGATTTGAAGACGAGGGTAATACATTTCGGAGAAATTAGTGAAATCTCCAATTCACCAAAGGGGTACCCCTTTCAGAAATCTTCGATTTCTCTAATATGGATTCGAGCAATGTTTTGATAGTGAATACTAAAGAATATGCGAGGGCCATGGGCACAAAAGTTGTACGCCTATGTCTTAGGGTTCTATGTATAACATTTCGTGCAAATATGAGGTGTGTAGAGGGTGATACAGTCAAAATACTGAGAGATGTACGAATATAGGGAAAAAACTTGCGAAAATTGCCATATAAAAGGGGAATTTTTTTTGAAATGTTGACTTAAGGCTCCGTTTCGACTCCAATAGATTCATTTACCCACGAGATCTCTTGGGGAAAAATATCGAACGATTTGAAGACGAGGGTAATACATTTCGGAGAAATTAGTGAAATCTCCAATTCACCAAAGGGGTACCCCTTTCAGAAATCTTCGATTTCTCTAATATGGATTCGAGCAATGTTTTGATAGTGAATACTAAAGAATATGCGAGGGCCATGGGCACAAAAGTTGTACGCCTATGTCTTAGGGTTCTATGTATAACATTTCGTGCAAATCCGAGTTGTGTAGAGGGTGATACAGTCAAAATACTGAGAGATGTACGAATATAAGGAAAAAAGTTGCGAAAATTTCCATAAAAAAGGGGAATTTTTTTTGAAATGTTGACTTAAGGCTCCGTTTCGACTCCAATAGATTCATTTACCCACGAGATCTCTTGGGGGAAAATATCGAACGATTTGAAGACGAGGGTAATACATTTCGGAGAAATTAGTGAAATCTCCAATTCACCAAAGGGGTACCCCTTTCAGAAATCTTCGATTTCTCTAATATGGATTCGAGCAATGTGTTGATAGTGAATACTAAAGAATATGCGAGGGTCATGGGCACAAAAGTTGTAGGCCTATCTCTTAGGGTTCTATGTATAACATTTCGTGCAAATCCGAGTTGTGTATAGGTTGATAAAGTCAAAATACTTAGAGATGTACGAATATAGGGAAAAAACTTGCGAAAATTGCCATAAAAAAGGGGAATTTTTTTTGAAATGTTGACTTAAGGCTCCGTTTCGACTCCAATAGATTCATTTACCCACGAGATCTCTTGGGGAAAAATATCGAACGATTTGAAGACGAGGGTAATACATTTCGGAGAAATTAGTGAAATCTCCAATTCACCAAAGGGGTACCCCTTTCAGAAATCTTCGATTTCTCTAATATGGATTCGAGCAATGTTTTGATAGTGAATACTAAAGAATATGCGAGGGCCATGGGCACAAAAGTTGTACGCCTATGTCTTAGGGTTCTATGTATAACATTTCGTGCAAATATGAGGTGTGTAGAGGGTGATACAGTCAAAATACTGAGAGATGTACGAATATAGGGAAAAAACTTGCGAAAATTGCCATATAAAAGGGGAATTTTTTTTGAAATGTTGACTTAAGGCTCCGTTTCGACTCCAATAGATTCATTTACCCACGAGATCTCTTGGGGAAAAATATCGAACGATTTGAAGACGAGGGTAATACATTTCGGAGAAATTAGTGAAATCTCCAATTCACCAAAGGGGTACCCCTTTCAGAAATCTTCGATTTCTCTAATATGGATTCGAGCAATGTTTTGATAGTGAATACTAAAGAATATGCGAGGGCCATGGGCACAAAAGTTGTACGCCTATGTCTTAGGGTTCTATGTATAACATTTCGTGCAAATCCGAGTTGTGTAGAGGGTGATACAGTCAAAATACTGAGAGATGTACGAATATAAGGAAAAAAGTTGCGAAAATTTCCATAAAAAAGGGGAATTTTTTTTGAAATGTTGACTTAAGGCTCCGTTTCGACTCCAATAGATTCATTTACCCACGAGATCTCTTGGGGGAAAATATCGAACGATTTGAAGACGAGGGTAATACATTTCGGAGAAATTAGTGAAATCTCCAATTCACCAAAGGGGTACCCCTTTCAGAAATCTTCGATTTCTCTAATATGGATTCGAGCAATGTGTTGATAGTGAATACTAAAGAATATGCGAGGGTCATGGGCACAAAAGTTGTAGGCCTATCTCTTAGGGTTCTATGTATAACATTTCGTGCAAATCCGAGTTGTGTATAGGTTGATAAAGTCAAAATACTTAGAGATGTACGAATATAAGGAAAAAAGTTGCGAAAATTGCCATAAAAAAGGGGAATTTTTTTTGAAATGTTGACTTAAGGCTCCGTTTCGACTCCAATAGATTCATTTACCCACGAGATCTCTTGGGGGAAAATATCGAACGATTTGAAGATGAGGGTAATACATTTCGGAGAAATTAGTGAAATCTCCAATTCACCAAAGGGGTACCCCTTTCAGAAATCTTCGATTTGTCTAATATGGATTCGAGCAATGTTTTGATAGTGAATACTAAAGAATATGCGAGGGTCATGGGCACAAAAGTTGTAGACCTATGTCTTAGGGTTCTATGTATAAAAATTCGTGCAAATCCGAGTTGTGTATAGGTTGATAAAGTCAAAATACTTAGAGATGTACGAATATAAGGAAAATAGTTGCGAAAATTGCCATAAAAAAGGGGAATTTTTTTTGAAATGTTGACTTAAGGCTCCGTTTCGACTCCAATAGATTCATTTACCCACGAGATCTCTTGGGGAAAAATATCGAACGATTTGAAGACGAGGGTAATACATTTCGGAGAAATTAGTGAAATCTCCAATTCACCAAAGGGGTACCCCTTTCAGAAATCTTCGATTTCTCTAATATGGATTCGAGCAATGTTTTGATAGTGAATACTAAAGAATATGCGAGGGCCATGGGCACAAAAGTTGTAGGCCTATGTCTTAGGGTTCTATGTATAAAAATTCGTACAAATCCTAGGTTCGTAGAGGGTGATACAGTCAAAATACTTAGAGATGTATGAATATAGGGAAAAAACTTGCGAAAATTGCCATAAAAAAGGGGAATTTTTTTTGAAATGTTGACTTAAGGCTCCGTTTCGACTCCAATAGATTCATTTACCCACGAGATCTCTTGGGGGAAAATATCGAACGATTTGAAGACGAGGGTAATACATTTCGGAGAAATTAGTGAAATCTCCAATTCACCAAAGGGGTACCCCTTTCAGAAATCTTCGATTTCTCTAATATGGATTCGAGCAATGTTTTGATAGTGAATACTAAAGAATATGCGAGGGCCATGGGCACAAAAGTTGTATGCCTATGTCTTAGGGTTCTATGTATAACATTTCGTGCAAATATGAGGTGTGTAGAGGGTGATACAGTCAATATACTGAGAGATGTACGAATATAAGGAAAAAACTTGCGAAAATTGCCATATAAAAGGGGAATTTTTTTTGAAATGTTGACTTAAGGCTCCGTTTCGACTCCAATAGATTCATTTACCCACGAGATCTCTTGGGGGAAAATATCGAACGATTTGAAGATGAGGGTAATACATTTCGGAGAAATTAGTGAAATCTCCAATTCACCAAAGGGGTACCCCTTTCAGAAATCTTCGATTTCTCTAATATGGATTCGAGCAATGTTTTGATAGTGAATACTAAAGAATATGCGAGGGTCATGGGCACAAAAGTTGTAGACCTATGTCTTAGGGTTCTATGTATAAAAATTCGTGCAAATCCTAGGTGTGTAGAGGGTGATACAGTCAAAATACTGAGTGATGTACGAATATAAGGAAAAAAGTTGCGAAAATTTCCATAAAAAAGGGGAATTTTTTTTGAAATGTTGACTTAAGGCTCCGTTTCGACTCCAATAGATTCATTTACCCACGAGATCTCTTGGGGGATAATATCGAACGATTTGAAGACGAGGGTAATACATTTCGGAGAAATTAGTGAAATCTCCAATTCACCAAAGGGGTACCCCTTTCAGAAATCTTCGATTTCTCTAATATGGATTCGAGCAATGTTTTGATAGTGAATACTAAAGAATATGCGAGGGTCATGGGCACAAAAGTTGTAGGCCTATGTCTTAGGGTTCTATGTATAACATTTCGTGCAAATGCGAGTTGTGTATAGGTTGATAAAGTCAAAATACTTAGAGATGTACGAATATAAGGAAAAAAGTTGCGAAAATTGCCATAAAAAAGGGGAATTTTTTTTGAAATGTTGACTTAAGGCTCCGTTTCGACTCCAATAGATTCATTTACCCACGAGATCTCTTGGGGAAAAATATCGAACGATTTGAAGACGAGGGTAATACATTTCGGAGAAATTAGTGAAATCTCCAATTCACCAAAGGGGTACCCCTTTCAGAAATCTTCGATTTCTCTAATATGGATTCGAGCAATGTTTTGATAGTGAATACTAAAGAATATGCGAGGGCCATGGGCACAAAAGTTGTAGGCCTATGTCTTAGGGTTCTATGTATAAAAATTCGTACAAATCCTAGGTTCGTAGAGGGTGATACAGTCAAAATACTTAGAGATGTACGAATATAGGGAAAAAACTTGCGAAAATTGCCATAAAAAAGGGGAATTTTTTTTGAAATGTTGACTTAAGGCTCCGTTTCGACTCCAATAGATTCATTTACCCACGAGATCTCTTGGGGGAAAATATCGAACGATTTGAAGACGAGGGTAATACATTTCGGAGAAATTAGTGAAATCTCCAATTCACCAAAGGGGTACCCTTTTCAGAAATCTTCGATTTCTCTAATATGGATTCGAGCAATGTTTTGATAGTGAATACTAAAGAATATGCGAGGGCCATGGGCACAAAAGTTGTAGGCCTATGTCTTAGGGTTCTATGTATAAAAATTCGTACAAATCCTAGGTTCGTAGAGGGTGATACAGTCAAAATACTTAGAGATGTACGAATATAGGGAAAAAACTTGCGAAAATTGCCATAAAAAAGGGGAATTTTTTTTGAAATGTTGACTTAAGGCTCCGTTTCGACTCCAATAGATTCATTTACCCACGAGATCTCTTGGGGGAAAATATCGAACGATTTGAAGACGAGGGTAATACATTTCGGAGAAATTAGTGAAATCTCCAATTCACCAAAGGGGTACCCCTTTCAGAAATCTTCGATTTCTCTAATATGGATTCGAGCAATGTTTTGATAGTGAATACTAAAGAATATGCGAGGGCCATGGGCACAAAAGTTGTATGCCTATGTCTTAGGGTTCTATGTATAACATTTCGTGCAAATATGAGGTGTGTAGAGGGTGATACAGTCAATATACTGAGAGATGTACGAATATAAGGAAAAAACTTGCGAAAATTGCCATATAAAAGGGGAATTTTTTTTGAAATGTTGACTTAAGGCTCCGTTTCGACTCCAATAGATTCATTTACCCACGAGATCTCTTGGGGGAAAATATCGAACGATTTGAAGATGAGGGTAATACATTTCGGAGAAATTAGTGAAATCTCCAATTCACCAAAGGGGTACCCCTTTCAGAAATCTTCGATTTCTCTAATATGGATTCGAGCAATGTTTTGATAGTGAATACTAAAGAATATGCGAGGGTCATGGGCACAAAAGTTGTAGACCTATGTCTTAGGGTTCTATGTATAAAAATTCGTGCAAATCCTAGGTGTGTAGAGGGTGATACAGTCAAAATACTGAGTGATGTACGAATATAAGGAAAAAAGTTGCGAAAATTTCCATAAAAAAGGGGAATTTTTTTTGAAATGTTGACTTAAGGCTCCGTTTCGACTCCAATAGATTCATTTACCCACGAGATCTCTTGGGGGATAATATCGAACGATTTGAAGACGAGGGTAATACATTTCGGAGAAATTAGTGAAATCTCCAATTCACCAAAGGGGTACCCCTTTCAGAAATCTTCGATTTCTCTAATATGGATTCGAGCAATGTTTTGATAGTGAATACTAAAGAATATGCGAGGGTCATGGGCACAAAAGTTGTAGGCCTATGTCTTAGGGTTCTATGTATAACATTTCGTGCAAATGCGAGTTGTGTATAGGTTGATAAAGTCAAAATACTTAGAGATGTACGAATATAAGGAAAAAAGTTGCGAAAATTGCCATAAAAAAGGGGAATTTTTTTTGAAATGTTGACTTAAGGCTCCGTTTCGACTCCAATAGATTCATTTACCCACGAGATCTCTTGGGGAAAAATATCGAACGATTTGAAGACGAGGGTAATACATTTCGGAGAAATTAGTGAAATCTCCAATTCACCAAAGGGGTACCCCTTTCAGAAATCTTCGATTTCTCTAATATGGATTCGAGCAATGTTTTGATAGTGAATACTAAAGAATATGCGAGGGCCATGGGCACAAAAGTTGTAGCCCTATGTCTTAGGGTTCTATGTATAAAAATTCGTACAAATCCTAGGTTCGTAGAGGGTGATACAGTCAAAATACTTAGAGATGTACGAATATAGGGAAAAAACTTGCGAAAATTGCCATAAAAAAGGGGAATTTTTTTTGAAATGTTGACTTAAGGCTCCGTTTCGACTCCAATAGATTCATTTACCCACGAGATCTCTTGGGGGAAAATATCGAACGATTTGAAGACGAGGGTAATACATTTCGGAGAAATTAGTGAAATCTCCAATTCACCAAAGGGGTACCCTTTTCAGAAATCTTCGATTTCTCTAATATGGATTCGAGCAATGTTTTGATAGTGAATACTAAAGAATATGCGAGGGCCATGGGCACAAAAGTTGTAGGCCTATGTCTTAGGGTTCTATGTATAAAAATTCGTACAAATCCTAGGTTCGTAGAGGGTGATACAGTCAAAATACTTAGAGATGTACGAATATAGGGAAAAAACTTGCGAAAATTGCCATAAAAAAGGGGAATTTTTTTTGAAATGTTGACTTAAGGCTCCGTTTCGACTCCAATAGATTCATTTACCCACGAGATCTCTTGGGGGAAAATATCGAACGATTTGAAGACGAGGGTAATACATTTCGGAGAAATTAGTGAAATCTCCAATTCACCAAAGGGGTACCCCTTTCAGAAATCTTCGATTTCTCTAATATGGATTCGAGCAATGTTTTGATAGTGAATACTAAAGAATATGCGAGGGCCATGGGCACAAAAGTTGTACGCCTATGTCTTAGGGTTCTATGTATAACATTTCGTGCAAATATGAGGTGTGTAGAGGGTGATACAGTCAAAATACTGAGAGATGTACGAATATAAGGAAAAAAGTTGCGAAAATTTCCATAAAAAAGGGGAATTTTTTTTGAAATGTTGACTTAAGGCTCCGTTTCGACTCCAATAGATTCATTTACCCACGAGATCTCTTGGGGGAAAATATCGAACGATTTGAAGACGAGGGTAATACATTTCGGAGAAATTAGTGAAATCTCCAATTCACCAAAGGGGTACCCCTTTCAGAAATCTTCGATTTCTCTAATATGGATTCGAGCAATGTTTTGATAGTGAATACTAAAGAATATGCGAGGATCATGGGCACAAAAGTTGTAGGCCTATGTCTTAGGGTTCTATGTATAACATTTCGTGCAAATCCGAGTTGTGTATAGGTTGATAAAGTCAAAATACTTAGAGATGTACGAATATAAGGAAAAAACTTGCGAAAATTGCCATAAAAAAGGGGAATTTTTTTTGAAATGTTGACTTAAGGCTCCGTTTCGACTCCAATAGATTCATTTACCCACGAGATCTCTTGGGGAAAAATATCGAACGATTTGAAGACGAGGGTAATACATTTCGGAGAAATTAGTGAAATCTCCAATTCACCAAAGGGGTACCCCTTTCAGAAATCTTCGATTTCTCTAATATGGATTCGAGCAATGTTTTGATAGTGAATACTAAAGAATATGCGAGGGCCATGGGCACAAAAGTTGTAGGCCTATGTCTTAGGGTTCTATGTATAAAAATTCGTACAAATCCTAGGTTCGTAGAGGGTGATACAGTCAAAATACTTAGAGATGTACGAATATAGGGAAAAAACTTGCGAAAATTGCCATAAAAAAGGGGAATTTTTTTTGAAATGTTGACTTAAGGCTCCGTTTCGACTCCAATAGATTCATTTACCCACGAGATCTCTTGGGGGAAAATATCGAACGATTTGAAGACGAGGGTAATACATTTCGGAGAAATTAGTGAAATCTCCAATTCACCAAAGGGGTACCCCTTTCAGAAATCTTCGATTTCTCTAATATGGATTCGAGCAATGTTTTGATAGTGAATACTAAAGAATATGCGAGGGCCATGGGCACAAAAGTTGTACGCCTATGTCTTAGGGTTCTATGTATAACATTTCGTGCAAATATGAGGTGTGTAGAGGGTGATACAGTCAAAATACTGAGAGATGTACGAATATAAGGAAAAAACTTGCGAAAATTGCCATATAAAAGGGGAATTTTTTTTGAAATGTTGACTTAAGGCTCCGTTTCGACTCCAATAGATTCATTTACCCACGAGATCTCTTGGGGGAAAATATCGAACGATTTGAAGATGAGGGTAATACATTTCGGAGAAATTAGTGAAATCTCCAATTCACCAAAGGGGTACCCCTTTCAGAAATCTTCGATTTCTCTAATATGGATTCGAGCAATGTTTTGATAGTGAATACTAAAGAATATGCGAGGGTCATGGGCACAAAAGTTGTAGACCTATGTCTTAGGGTTCTATGTATAAAAATTCGTGCAAATCCTAGGTGTGTAGAGGGTGATACAGTCAAAATACTGAGTGATGTACGAATATAAGGAAAAAAGTTGCGAAAATTACCATAAAAAAGGGGAATTTTTTTTGAAATGTTGACTTAAGGCTCCGTTTCGACTCCAATAGATTCATTTACCCACGAGATCTCTTGGGGGAAAATATCGAACGATTTGAAGACGAGGGTAATACATTTCGGAGAAATTAGTGAAATCTCCAATTCACCAAAGGGGTACCCCTTTCAGAAATCTTCGATTTCTCTAATATGGATTCGAGCAATGTTTTGATAGTGAATACTAAAGAATATACGAGGGTCATGGGCACAAAAGTTGTAGGCCTATGTCTTAGGGTTCTATGTATAACATTTCGTGCAAATCCGAGTTGTGTATAGGTTGATAAAGTCAAAATACTTAGAGATGTACGAATATAAGGAAAAAAGTTGCGAAAATTGCCATAAAAAAGGGGAATTTTTTTTGAAATGTTGACTTAAGGCTCCGTTTCGACTCCAATAGATTCATTTACCCACGAGATCTCTTGGGGAAAAATATCGAACGATTTGAAGACGAGGGTAATACATTTCGGAGAAATTAGTGAAATCTCCAATTCACCAAAGGGGTACCCCTTTCAGAAATCTTCGATTTCTCTAATATGGATTCGAGCAATGTTTTGATAGTGAATACTAAAGAATATGCGAGGGCCATGGGCACAAAAGTTGTAGGCCTATGTCTTAGGGTTCTATGTATAAAAATTCGTACAAATCCTAGGTTTGTAGAGGGTGATACAGTCAAAATACTTAGAGATGTACGAATATAAGGAAAAAACTTGCGAAAATTGCCATAAAAAAAAGGAATTTTTTTTGAAATGTTGACTTAAGGCTCTGTTTCGACTCCAATAGATTCATTTACCCACGAGATCTCTTGGGGGAAAATATCGAACGATTTAAAGACGAGGGTAATACATTTCGGAGAAATTAGTGAAATCTCCAATTCACCAAAGGGGTACCCCTTTCAGAAATCTTCGATTTCTCTAATATGGATTCGAGCAATGTTTTGATAGTGAATACTAAAGAATATGCGAGGGCCATGGGCACAAAAGTTGTACGCCTATGTCTTAGGGTTCTATGTATAACATTTCGTGCAAATATGAGGTGTGTAGAGGGTGATACAGTCAAAATACTGAGAGATGTACGAATATAAGGAAAAAACTTGCGAAAATTGCCAAAAAAAAGGGGAATTTTTTTTGAAATGTTGACTTAAGGCTCCGTTTCGACTCCAATAGATTCATTTACCCACGAGATCTCTTGGGGAAAAATATCGAACGATTTGAAGACGAGGGTAATACATTTCAGAGAAATTAGTGAAATCTCCAATTCACCAAAGGGGTACCCCTTTCAGAATCTTCGATTTCTCTAATATGGATTCGAGCAATGCTTTGATAGTGAATACTAAAGAATATGCGAGGGCCATGGGAACAAAAGTTGTACGCCTATGTCTTAGGGTTCTATGTATAAAAATTCGTGCAAATCCTAGGTGTGTAGAGGGTGATACAGTCAAAATACTGAGAGATGTACGAATATAAGGAAAAAACTTGCGAAAATTGCCATATAAAAGGGGAATTTTTTTTGAAATGTTGACTTAAGGCTCCGTTTCGACTCCAATAGATTCATTTACCCACGAGATCTCTTGGGGGAAAATATCGAACGATTTGAAGATGAGGGTAATACATTTCGGAGAAATTAGTGAAATCTCCAATTCACCAAAGGGGTACCCCTTTCAGAAATCTTCGATTTCTCTAATATGGATTCGAGCAATGTTTTGATAGTGAATACTAAAGAATAT
This sequence comes from Humulus lupulus, assembly GCF_963169125.1. Taxonomy (NCBI): domain Eukaryota; kingdom Viridiplantae; phylum Streptophyta; class Magnoliopsida; order Rosales; family Cannabaceae; genus Humulus; species Humulus lupulus. The sequence goes on along the minus strand of NC_084793.1, from coordinate 311,545,247 downwards.
GCGAGGGTCATGGGCACAAAAGTTGTAGACCTATGTCTTAGGGTTCTATGTATAAAAATTCGTGCAAATCCTAGGTGTGTAGAGGGTGATACAGTCAAAATACTGAGTGATGTACGAATATAAGGAAAAAAGTTGCGAAAATTTCCATAAAAAAGGGGAATTTTTTTTTAAATGTTGACTTAAGGCTCCGTTTCGACTCCAATAGATTCATTTACCCACGAGATCTCTTGGGGGAAAATATCGAACGATTTGAAGACGAGGGTAATACATTTCGGAGAAATTAGTGAAATCTCCAATTCACCAAAGGGGTACCCCTTTCAGAAATCTTCGATTTCTCTAATATGGATTCGAGCAATGTTTTGATAGTGAATACTAAAGAATATGCGAGGGTCATGGGCACAAAATTTGTACGCCTATGTCTTAGGGTTCTATGTATAACATTTCGTGCAAATCCGAGTTGTGTATAGGTTGATAAAGTCAAAATACTTAGAGATGTACGAATATAAGGAAAAAAGTTGCGAAAATTTCCATAAAAAAGGGGAATTTTTTTTGAAATGTTGACTTAAGGCTCCGTTTCGACTCCAATAGATTCATTTACCCACGAGATATCTTGGGGGAAAATATCGAACGATTTGAAGACGAGGGTAATACATTTCGGAGAAATTAGTGAAATCTCCAATTCACCAAAGGGGTACCCCTTTCAGAAATCTTCGATTTCTCTAATATGGATTCGAGCAATGTTTTGATAGTGAATACTAAAGAATATGCGAGGGTCATGGGCACAAAAGTTGTAGGCCTATGTCTTAGGGTTCTATGTATAACATTTCGTGCAAATCCGAGTTGTGTATAGGTTGATAAAGTCAAAATACTTAGAGATGTACGAATATAAGGAAAAAACTTGCGAAAATTGCCATAAAAAGGGGAATTTTTTTTGAAATGTTGACTTAAGGCTCCGTTTCGACTCCAATAGATTCATTTACCCACGAGATCTCTTGGGGAAAAATATCGAACGATTTGAAGACGAGGGTAATACATTTCGGAGAAATTAGTGAAATCTCCAATTCACCAAAGGGGTACCCCTTTCAGAAATCTTCGATTTCTCTAATATGGATTCGAGCAATGTTTTGATAGTGAATACTAAAGAATATGCGAGGGCCATGGGCACAAAAGTTGTAGGCCTATGTCTTAGGGTTCTATGTATAAAAATTCGTACAAATCCTAGGTTCGTAGAGGGTGATACAGTCAAAATACTTAGAGATGTACGAATATAGGGAAAAAACTTGCGAAAATTGCCATAAAAAAGGGGAATTTTTTTTGAAATGTTGACTTAAGGCTCCGTTTCGACTCCAATAGATTCATTTACCCACGAGATCTCTTGGGGGAAAATATCGAACGATTTGAAGACGAGGGTAATACATTTCGGAGAAATTAGTGAAATCTCCAATTCACCAAAGGGGTACCCCTTTCAGAAATCTTCGATTTCTCTAATATGGATTCGAGCAATGTTTTGATAGTGAATACTAAAGAATATGCGAGGGCCATGGGCACAAAAGTTGTACGCCTATGTCTTAGGGTTCTATGTATAACATTTCGTGCAAATATGAGGTGTGTAGAGGGTGATACAGTCAAAATACTGAGAGATGTACGAATATAAGGAAAAAAGTTGCGAAAATTTCCATAAAAAAGGGGAATTTTTTTTGAAATGTTGACTTAAGGCTCCGTTTCGACTCCAATAGATTCATTTACCCACGAGATCTCTTGGGGGAAAATATCGAACGATTTGAAGACGAGGGTAATACATTTCGGAGAAATTAGTGAAATCTCCAATTCACCAAAGGGGTACCCCTTTCAGAAATCTTCGATTTCTCTAATATGGATTCGAGCAATGTTTTGATAGTGAATACTAAAGAATATGCGAGGATCATGGGCACAAAAGTTGTAGGCCTATGTCTTAGGGTTCTATGTATAACATTTCGTGCAAATCCGAGTTGTGTATAGGTTGATAAAGTCAAAATACTTAGAGATGTACGAATATAAGGATAAAACTTGCGAAAATTGCCATAAAAAAGGGGAATTTTTTTTGAAATGTTGACTTAAGGCTCCGTTTCGACTCCAATAGATTCATTTACCCACGAGATCTCTTGGGGAAAAATATCGAACGATTTGAAGACGAGGGTAATACATTTCGGAGAAATTAGTGAAATCTCCAATTCACCAAAGGGGTACCCCTTTCAGAAATCTTCGATTTCTCTAATATGGATTCGAGCAATGTTTTGATAGTGAATACTAAAGAATATGCGAGGGCCATGGGCACAAAAGTTGTAGGCCTATGTCTTAGGGTTCTATGTATAAAAATTCGTACAAATCCTAGGTTCGTAGAGGGTGATACAGTCAAAATACTTAGAGATGTACGAATATAGGGAAAAAACTTGCGAAAATTGCCATAAAAAAGGGGAATTTTTTTTGAAATGTTGACTTAAGGCTCCGTTTCGACTCCAATAGATTCATTTACCCACGAGATCTCTTGGGGGAAAATATCGAACGATTTGAAGACGAGGGTAATACATTTCGGAGAAATTAGTGAAATCTCCAATTCACCAAAGGGGTACCCCTTTCAGAAATCTTCGATTTCTCTAATATGGATTCGAGCAATGTTTTGATAGTGAATACTAAAGAATATGCGAGGGCCATGGGCACAAAAGTTGTACGCCTATGTCTTAGGGTTCTATGTATAACATTTCGTGCAAATATGAGGTGTGTAGAGGGTGATACAGTCAAAATACTGAGAGATGTACGAATATAAGGAAAAAACTTGCGAAAATTGCCATATAAAAGGGGAATTTTTTTTGAAATGTTGACTTAAGGCTCCGTTTCGACTCCAATAGATTCATTTACCCACGAGATCTCTTGGGGGAAAATATCGAACGATTTGAAGATGAGGGTAATACATTTCGGAGAAATTAGTGAAATCTCCAATTCACCAAAGGGGTACCCCTTTCAGAAATCTTCGATTTCTCTAATATGGATTCGAGCAATGTTTTGATAGTGAATACTAAAGAATATGCGAGGGTCATGGGCACAAAAGTTGTAGACCTATGTCTTAGGGTTCTATGTATAAAAATTCGTGCAAATCCTAGGTGTGTAGAGGGTGATACAGTCAAAATACTGAGTGATGTACGAATATAAGGAAAAAAGTTGCGAAAATTTCCATAAAAAAGGGGAATTTTTTTTTAAATGTTGACTTAAGGCTCCGTTTCGACTCCAATAGATTCATTTACCCACGAGATCTCTTGGGGGAAAATATCGAACGATTTGAAGACGAGGGTAATACATTTCGGAGAAATTAGTGAAATCTCCAATTCACCAAAGGGGTACCCCTTTCAGAAATCTTCGATTTCTCTAATATGGATTCGAGCAATGTTTTGATAGTGAATACTAAAGAATATGCGAGGGCCATGGGCACAAAAGTTGTACGCCTATGTCTTAGGGTTCTATGTATAACATTTCGTGCAAATCCGAGTTGTGTATAGGTTGATAAAGTCAAAATACTTAGAGATGTACGAATATAAGGAAAAAAGTTGCGAAAATTTCCATAAAAAAGGGGAATTTTTTTTGAAATGTTGACTTAAGGCTCCGTTTCGACTCCAATAGATTCATTTACCCACGAGATCTCTTGGGGGAAAATATCGAACGATTTGAAGACGAGGGTAATACATTTCGGAGAAATTAGTGAAATCTCCAATTCACCAAAGGGGTACCCCTTTCAGAAATCTTCGATTTCTCTAATATGGATTCGAGCAATGTTTTGATAGTGAATACTAAAGAATATGCGAGGGTCATGGGCACAAAAGTTGTAGGCCTATGTCTTAGGGTTCTATGTATAACATTTCGTGCAAATCCGAGTTGTGTATAGGTTGATAAAGTCAAAATACTTAGAGATGTACGAATATAAGGAAAAAACTTGCGAAAATTGCCATAAAAAGGGGAATTTTTTTTGAAATGTTGACTTAAGGCTCCGTTTCGACTCCAATAGATTCATTTACCCACGAGATCTCTTGGGGAAAAATATCGAACGATTTGAAGACGAGGGTAATACATTTCGGAGAAATTAGTGAAATCTCCAATTCACCAAAGGGGTACCCCTTTCAGAAATCTTCGATTTCTCTAATATGGATTCGAGCAATGTTTTGATAGTGAATACTAAAGAATATGCGAGGGCCATGGGCACAAAAGTTGTAGGCCTATGTCTTAGGGTTCTATGTATAAAAATTCGTACAAATCCTAGGTTCGTAGAGGGTGATACAGTCAAAATACTTAGAGATGTACGAATATAGGGAAAAAACTTGCGAAAATTGCCATAAAAAAGGGGAATTTTTTTTGAAATGTTGACTTAAGGCTCCGTTTCGACTCCAATAGATTCATTTACCCACGAGCTCTCTTGGGGGAAAATATCGAACGATTTGAAGACGAGGGTAATACATTTCGGAGAAATTAGTGAAATCTCCAATTCACCAAAGGGGTACCCCTTTCAGAAATCTTCGATTTCTCTAATATGGATTCGAGCAATGTTTTGATAGTGAATACTAAAGAATATGCGAGGGTCATGGGCACAAAAGTTGTAGACCTATGTCTTAGGGTTCTATGTATAACATTTCGTGCAAATCCGAGTTGTGTATAGGTTGATAAAGTCAAAATACTTAGAGATGTACGAATATAAGGAAAAAACTTGCGAAAATTGCCATAAAAAAGGGGAATTTTTTTTGAAATGTTGACTTAAGGCTCCGTTTCGACTCCAATAGATTCATTTACCCACGAGATCTCTTGGGGAAAAATATCGAACGATTTGAAGACGAGGGTAATACATTTCAGAGAAATTAGTGAAATCTCCAATTCACCAAAGGGGTACCCCTTTCAGAATCTTCGATTTCTCTAATATGGATTCGAGCAATGCTTTGATAGTGAATACTAAAGAATATGCGAGGGCCATGGGAACAAAAGTTGTACGCCTATGTCTTAGGGTTCTATGTATAAAAATTCGTGCAAATCCTAGGTGTGTAGAGGGTGATACAGTCAAAATACTGAGAGATGTACGAATATAAGGAAAAAACTTGCGAAAATTGCCATATAAAAGGGGAATTTTTTTTGAAATGTTGACTTAAGGCTCCGTTTCGACTCCAATAGATTCATTTACCCACGAGATCTCTTGGGGGAAAATATCGAACGATTTGAAGATGAGGGTAATACATTTCGGAGAAATTAGTGAAATCTCCAATTCACCAAAGGGGTACCCCTTTCAGAAATCTTCGATTTCTCTAATATGGATTCGAGCAATGTTTTGATAGTGAATACTAAAGAATATGCGAGGGTCATGGGCACAAAAGTTGTAGACCTATGTCTTAGGGTTCTATGTATAAAAATTCGTGCAAATCCTAGGTGTGTAGAGGGTGATACAGTCAAAATACTGAGTGATGTACGAATATAAGGAAAAAAGTTGCGAAAATTTCCATAAAAAAGGGGAATTTTTTTTTAAATGTTGACTTAAGGCTCCGTTTCGACTCCAATAGATTCATTTACCCACGAGATCTCTTGGGGGAAAATATCGAACGATTTGAAGACGAGGGTAATACATTTCGGAGAAATTAGTGAAATCTCCAATTCACCAAAGGGGTACCCCTTTCAGAAATCTTCGATTTCTCTAATATGGATTCGAGCAATGTTTTGATAGTGAATACTAAAGAATATGCGAGGGTCATGGGCACAAAATTTGTACGCCTATGTCTTAGGGTTCTATGTATAACATTTCGTGCAAATCCGAGTTGTGTATAGGTTGATAAAGTCAAAATACTTAGAGATGTACGAATATAAGGAAAAAAGTTGCGAAAATTTCCATAAAAAAGGGGAATTTTTTTTGAAATGTTGACTTAAGGCTCCGTTTCGACTCCAATAGATTCATTTACCCACGAGATATCTTGGGGGAAAATATCGAACGATTTGAAGACGAGGGTAATACATTTCGGAGAAATTAGTGAAATCTCCAATTCACCAAAGGGGTACCCCTTTCAGAAATCTTCGATTTCTCTAATATGGATTCGAGCAATGTTTTGATAGTGAATACTAAAGAATATGCGAGGGTCATGGGCACAAAAGTTGTAGGCCTATGTCTTAGGGTTCTATGTATAACATTTCGTGCAAATCCGAGTTGTGTATAGGTTGATAAAGTCAAAATACTTAGAGATGTACGAATATAAGGAAAAAACTTGCGAAAATTGCCATAAAAAGGGGAATTTTTTTTGAAATGTTGACTTAAGGCTCCGTTTCGACTCCAATAGATTCATTTACCCACGAGATCTCTTGGGGAAAAATATCGAACGATTTGAAGACGAGGGTAATACATTTCGGAGAAATTAGTGAAATCTCCAATTCACCAAAGGGGTACCCCTTTCAGAAATCTTCGATTTCTCTAATATGGATTCGAGCAATGTTTTGATAGTGAATACTAAAGAATATGCGAGGGCCATGGGCACAAAAGTTGTAGGCCTATGTCTTAGGGTTCTATGTATAAAAATTCGTACAAATCCTAGGTTCGTAGAGGGTGATACAGTCAAAATACTTAGAGATGTACGAATATAGGGAAAAAACTTGCGAAAATTGCCATAAAAAAGGGGAATTTTTTTTGAAATGTTGACTTAAGGCTCCGTTTCGACTCCAATAGATTCATTTACCCACGAGCTCTCTTGGGGGAAAATATCGAACGATTTGAAGACGAGGGTAATATATTTCGGAGAAATTAGTGAAATCTCCAATTCACCAAAGGGGTACCCCTTTCAGAAATCTTCGATTTCTCTAATTTGGATTCGAGCAATGTTTTGATAGTGAATACTAAAGAATATGCGAGGGTCATGGGCACAAAAGTTGTAGACCTATGTCTTAGGGTTCTATGTATAACATTTCGTGCAAATCCGAGTTGTGTATAGGTTGATAAAGTCAAAATACTTAGAGATGTACGAATATAAGGAAAAAACTTGCGAAAATTGCCATAAAAAAGGGGAATTTTTTTTGAAATGTTGACTTAAGGCTCCGTTTCGACTCCAATAGATTCATTTACCCACGAGATCTCTTGGGGAAAAATATCGAACGATTTGAAGACGAGGGTAATACATTTCGGAGAAATTAGTGAAATCTCCAATTCACCAAAGGGGTACCCCTTTCAGAAATCTTCGATTTCTCTAATATGGATTCGAGCAATGTTTTGATAGTGAATACTAAAGAATATGCGAGGGCCATGGGCACAAAAGTTGTAGGCCTATGTCTTAGGGTTCTATGTATAAAAATTCGTACAAATCCTAGGTTCGTAGAGGGTGATACAGTCAAAATACTTAGAGATGTACGAATATAGGGAAAAAACTTGCGAAAATTGCCATAAAAAAGGGGAATTTTTTTTGAAATGTTGACTTAAGGCTCCGTTTCGACTCCAATAGATTCATTTACCCACGAGATATCTTGGGGGAAAATATCGAACGATTTGAAGACGAGGGTAATACATTTCGGAGAAATTAGTGAAATCTCCAATTCACCAAAGGGGTACCCCTTTCAGAAATCTTCGATTTCTCTAATATGGATTCGAGCAATGTTTTGATAGTGAATACTAAAGAATATGCGAGGGTCATGGGCACAAAAGTTGTAGACCTATGTCTTAGGGTTCTATGTATAAAAATTCGTGCAAATCCTAGGTGTGTAGAGGGTGATACAGTCAAAATACTGAGTGATGTACGAATATAAGGAAAAAAGTTGCGAAAATTTCCATAAAAAAGGGGAATTTTTTTTGAAATGTTGACTTAAGGCTCCGTTTCGACTCCAATAGATTCATTTACCCACGAGATATCTTGGGGGAAAATATCGAACGATTTGAAGACGAGGGTAATACATTTCGGAGAAATTAGTGAAATCTCCAATTCACCAAAGGGGTACCCCTTTCAGAAATCTTCGATTTCTCTAATATGGATTCGAGCAATGTTTTGATAGTGAATACTAAAGAATATGCGAGGGTCATGGGCACAAAAGTTGTAGTCCTATTTCTTAGGGTTCTATGTATAACATTTCGTGCAAATCCGAGTTGTGTATAGGTTGATAAAGTCAAAATACTTAGAGATGTACGAATATAAGGAAAAAAGTTGCGAAAATTTCCATAAAAAAGGGGAATTTTTTTTGAAATGTTGACTTAAGGCTCCGTTTCGACTCCAATAGATTCATTTACCCACGAGATATCTTGGGGGAAAATATCGAACGATTTGAAGACGAGGGTAATACATTTCGGAGAAATTAGTGAAATCTCCAATTCACCAAAGGGGTACCCCTTTCAGAAATCTTCGATTTCTCTAATATGGATTCGAGCAATGTTTTGATAGTGAATACTAAAGAATATGCGAGGGTCATGGGCACAAAAGTTGTAGGCCTATGTCTTAGGGTTCTATGTATAACATTTCAGGCAAATCCGAGTTGTGTATAGGTTGATAAAGTCAAAATACTTAGAGATGTACGAATATAAGGAAAAAACTTGCGAAAATTGCCATAAAAAGGGGAATTTTTTTTGAAATGTTGACTTAAGGCTCCGTTTCGACTCCAATAGATTCATTTACCCACGAGATCTCTTGGGGAAAAATATCGAACGATTTGAAGACGAGGGTAATACATTTCGGAGAAATTAGTGAAATCTCCAATTCACCAAAGGGGTACCCCTTTCAGAAATCTTCGATTTCTCTAATATGGATTCGAGCAATGTTTTGATAGTGAATACTAAAGAATATGCGAGGGCCATGGGCACAAAAGTTGTAGGCCTATGTCTTAGGGTTCTATGTATAAAAATTCGTACAAATCCTAGGTTCGTAGAGGGTGATACAGTCAAAATACTTAGAGATGTACGAATATAGGGAAAAAACTTGCGAAAATTGCCATAAAAAAGGGGAATTTTTTTTGAAATGTTGACTTAAGGCTCCGTTTCGACTCCAATAGATTCATTTACCCACGAGCTCTCTTGGGGGAAAATATCGAACGATTTGAAGACGAGGGTAATACATTTCGGAGAAATTAGTGAAATCTCCAATTCACCAAAGGGGTACCCCTTTCAGAAATCTTCGATTTCTCTAATATGGATTCGAGCAATGTTTTGATAGTGAATACTAAAGAATATGCGAGGGTCATGGGCACAAAAGTTGTAGACCTATGTCTTAGGGTTCTATGTATAACATTTCGTGCAAATCCGAGTTGTGTATAGGTTGATAAAGTCAAAATACTTAGAGATGTACGAATATAAGGAAAAAACTTGCGAAAATTGCCATAAAAAAGGGGAATTTTTTTTGAAATGTTGACTTAAGGCTCCGTTTCGACTCCAATAGATTCATTTACCCACGAGATCTCTTGGGGAAAAATATCGAACGATTTGAAGACGAGGGTAATACATTTCGGAGAAATTAGTGAAATCTCCAATTCACCAAAGGGGTACCCCTTTCAGAAATCTTCGATTTCTCTAATATGGATTCGAGCAATGTTTTGATAGTGAATACTAAAGAATATGCGAGGGTCATGGGCACAAAAGTTGTAGACCTATGTCTTAGGGTTCTATGTATAAAAATTCGTGCAAATCCTAGGTGTGTAGAGGGTGATACAGTCAAAATACTGAGTGATTTACGAATATAAGGAAAAAAGTTGCGAAAATTTCCATAAAAAAGGGGAATTTTTTTTGAAATGTTGACTTAAGGCTCCGTTTCGACTCCAATAGATTCATTTACCCACGAGATATCTTGGGGGAAAATATCGAACGATTTGAAGACGAGGGTAATACATTTCGGAGAAATTAGTGAAATCTCCAATTCACCAAAGGGGTACCCCTTTCAGAAATCTTCGATTTCTCTAATATGGATTCGAGCAATGTTTTGATAGTGAATACTAAAGAATATGCGAGGGTCATGGGCACAAAAGTTGTAGGCCTATGTCTTAGGGTTCTATGTATAACATTTCAGGCAAATCCGAGTTGTGTATAGGTTGATAAAGTCAAAATACTTAGAGATGTACGAATATAAGGAAAAAACTTGCGAAAATTGCCATAAAAAAGGGGAATTTTTTTTGAAATGTTGACTTAAGGCTCCGTTTCGACTCCAATAGATTCATTTACCCACGAGATATCTTGGGGGAAAATATCGAACGATTTGAAGACGAGGGTAATACATTTCGGAGAAATTAGTGAAATCTCCAATTCACCAAAGGGGTACCCCTTTCAGAAATCTTCGATTTCTCTAATATGGATTCGAGCAATGTTTTGATAGTGAATACTAAAGAATATGCGAGGGTCATGGGCACAAAAGTTGTAGGCCTATGTCTTAGGGTTCTATGTATAACATTTCAGGCAAATCCGAGTTGTGTATAGGTTGATAAAGTCAAAATACTTAGAGATGTACGAATATAAGGAAAAAACTTGCGAAAATTGCCATAAAAAAGGGGAATTTTTTTTGAAATGTTGACTTAAGGCTCCGTTTCGACTCCAATAGATTCATTTACCCACGAGCTCTCTTGGGGGAAAATATCGAACGATTTGAAGACGAGGGTAATACATTTCGGAGAAATTAGTGAAATCTCCAATTCACCAAAGGGGTACCCCTTTCAGAAATCTTCGATTTCTCTAATATGGATTCGAGCAATGTTTTGATAGTGAATACTAAAGAATATGCGAGGGTCATGGGCACAAAAGTTGTAGACCTATGTCTTAGGGTTCTATGTATAACATTTTGTGCAAATCCGAGTTGTGTATAGGTGGATAAAGTCAAAATACTTAGAGATGTACGAATATAAGGAAAAAACTTGCGAAAATTGCCATAAAAAAGGGGAATTTTTTTTGAAATGTTGACTTAAGGCTCCGTTTCGACTCCAATAGATTCATTTACCCACGAGATATCTTGGGGGAAAATATCGAACGATTTGAAGACGAGGGTAATACATTTCGGAGAAATTAGTGAAATCTCCAATTCACCAAAGGGGTACCCCTTTCAGAAATCTTCGATTTCTCTAATATGGATTCGAGCAATGTTTTGATAGTGAATACTAAAGAATATGCGAGGGCCATGGGCACAAAAGTTGTAGGCCTATGTCTTAGGGTTCTATGTATAAAAATTCGTGCAAATCCTAGGTGTGTAGAGGGTGATACAGTCAAAATACTGAGTGATGTACGAATATAAGGAAAAAAGTTGCGAAAATTTCCATAAAAAAGGGGAATTTTTTTTGAAATGTTGACTTAAGGCTCCGTTTCGACTCCAATAGATTCATTTACCCACGAGATATCTTGGGGGAAAATATCGAACGATTTGAAGACGAGGGTAATACATTTCGGAGAAATTAGTGAAATCTCCAATTCACCAAAGGGGTACCCCTTTCAGAAATCTTCGATTTCTCTAATATGGATTCGAGCAATGTTTTGATAGTGAATACTAAAGAATATGCGAGGGTCATGGGCACAAAAGTTGTAGGCCTATGTCTTAGGGTTCTATGTATAACATTTCGTGCAAATCCGAGTTGTGTATAGGTTGATAAAGTCAAAATACTTAGAGATGTACGAATATAAGGAAAAAACTTGCGAAAATTGCCATAAAAAAGGGGAATTTTTTTTGAAATGTTGACTTAAGGCTCCGTTTCGACTCCAATAGATTCATTTACCCACGAGCTCTCTTGGGGGAAAATATCGAACGATTTGAAGACGAGGGTAATACATTTCGGAGAAATTAGTGAAATCTCCAATTCACCAAAGGGGTACCCCTTTCAGAAATCTTCGATTTCTCTAATATGGATTCGAGCAATGTTTTGATAGTGAATACTAAAGAATATGCGAGGGTCATGGGCACAAAAGTTGTAGACCTATGTCTTAGGGTTCTATGTATAACATTTCGTGCAAATCCGAGTTGTGTATAGGTGGATAAAGTCAAAATACTTAGAGATGTACGAATATAAGGAAAAAACTTGCGAAAATTGCCATAAAAAAGGGGAATTTTTTTTGAAATGTTGACTTAAGGCTCCGTTTCGACTCCAATAGATTCATTTACCCACGAGATATCTTGGGGGAAAATATCGAACGATTTGAAGACGAGGGTAATACATTTCGGAGAAATTAGTGAAATCTCCAATTCACCAAAGGGGTACCCCTTTCAGAAATCTTCGATTTCTCTAATATGGATTCGAGCAATGTTTTGATAGTGAATACTAAAGAATATGCGAGGGTCATGGGCACAAAAGTTGTAGACCTATGTCTTAGGGTTCTATGTATAAAAATTCGTGCAAATCCTAGGTGTGTAGAGGGTGATACAGTCAAAATACTGAGTGATGTACGAATATAAGGAAAAAAGTTGCGAAAATTTCCATAAAAAAGGGGAATTTTTTTTGAAATGTTGACTTAAGGCTCCGTTTCGACTCCAATAGATTCATTTACCCACGAGATATCTTGGGGGAAAATATCGAACGATTTGAAGACGAGGGTAATACATTTCGGAGAAATTAGTGAAATCTCCAATTCACCAAAGGGGTACCCCTTTCAGAAATCTTCGATTTCTCTAATATGGATTCGAGCAATGTTTTGATAGTGAATACTAAAGAATATGCGAGGGTCATGGGCACAAAAGTTGTAGGCCTATGTCTTAGGGTTCTATGTATAACATTTCGTGCAAATCCGAGTTGTGTATAGGTTGATAAAGTCAAAATACTTAGAGATGTACGAATATACGGAAAAAACTTGCGAAAATTGCCATAAAAAAGGGGAATTTTTTTTGAAATGTTGACTTAAGGCTCCGTTTCGACTCCAATAGATTCATTTACCCACGAGATCTCTTGGGGAAAAATATCGAACGATTTGAAGACGAGGGTAATACATTTCGGAGAAATTAGTGAAATCTCCAATTCACCAAAGGGGTACCCCTTTCAGAAATCTTCGATTTCTCTAATATGGATTCGAGCAATGTTTTGATAGTGAATACTAAAGAATATGCGAGGGCCATGGGCACAAAAGTTGTAGGCCTATGTCTTAGGGTTCTATGTATAAAAATTCGTACAAATCCTAGGTTCGTAGAGGGTGATACAGTCAAAATACTTAGAGATGTACGAATATAGGGAAAAAACTTGCGAAAATTGCCATAAAAAAGGGGAATTTTTTTTGAAATGTTGACTTAAGGCTCCGTTTCGACTCCAATAGATTCATTTACCCACGAGATATCTTGGGGAAAAATATCGAACGATTTGAAGACGAGGGTAATACATTTCGGAGAAATTAGTGAAATCTCCAATTCACCAAAGGGGTACCCCTTTCAGAAATCTTCGATTTCTCTAATATGGATTCGAGCAATGTTTTGATAGTGAATACTAAAGAATATGCGAGGGTCATGGGCACAAAAGTTGTAGACCTATGTCTTAGGGTTCTATGTATAAAAATTCGTGCAAATCCTAGGTGTGTAGAGGGTGATACAGTCAAAATACTGAGTGATGTACGAATATAAGGAAAAAAGTTGCGAAAATTTCCATAAAAAAGGGGAATTTTTTTTGAAATGTTGACTTAAGGCTCCGTTTCGACTCCAATAGATTCATTTACCCACGAGATATCTTGGGGGAAAATATCGAACGATTTGAAGACGAGGGTAATACATTTCGGAGAAATTAGTGAAATCTCCAATTCACCAAAGGGGTACCCCTTTCAGAAATCTTCGATTTCTCTAATATGGATTCGAGCAATGTTTTGATAGTGAATACTAAAGAATATGCGAGGGTCATGGGCACAAAAGTTGTAGACCTATGTCTTAGGGTTCTATGTATAACATTTCGTGCAAATCCGAGTTGTGTATAGGTTGATAAAGTCAAAATACTTAGAGATGTACGAATATAAGGAAAAAACTTGCGAAAATTGCCATAAAAAAGGGGAATTTTTTTTGAAATGTTGACTTAAGGCTCCGTTTCGACTCCAATAGATTCATTTACCCACGAGATCTCTTGGGGAAAAATATCGAACGATTTGAAGACGAGGGTAATACATTTCGGAGAAATTAGTGAAATCTCCAATTCACCAAAGGGGTACCCCTTTCAGAAATCTTCGATTTCTCTAATATGGATTCGAGCAATGTTTTGATAGTGAATACTAAAGAATATGCGAGGGTCATGGGCACAAAAGTTGTAGACCTATGTCTTAGGGTTCTATGTATAAAAATTCGTGCAAATCCTAGGTGTGTAGAGGGTGATACAGTCAAAATACTGAGTGATTTACGAATATAAGGAAAAAAGTTGCGAAAATTTCCATAAAAAAGGGGAATTTTTTTTGAAATGTTGACTTAAGGCTCCGTTTCGACTCCAATAGATTCATTTACCCACGAGATATCTTGGGGGAAAATATCGAACGATTTGAAGACGAGGGTAATACATTTCGGAGAAATTAGTGAAATCTCCAATTCACCAAAGGGGTACCCCTTTCAGAAATCTTCGATTTCTCTAATATGGATTCGAGCAATGTTTTGATAGTGAATACTAAAGAATATGCGAGGGTCATGGGCACAAAAGTTGTAGGCCTATGTCTTAGGGTTCTATGTATAACATTTCAGGCAAATCCGAGTTGTGTATAGGTTGATAAAGTCAAAATACTTAGAGATGTACGAATATAAGGAAAAAACTTGCGAAAATTGCCATAAAAAAGGGGAATTTTTTTTGAAATGTTGACTTAAGGCTCCGTTTCGACTCCAATAGATTCATTTACCCACGAGATATCTTGGGGGAAAATATCGAACGATTTGAAGACGAGGGTAATACATTTCGGAGAAATTAGTGAAATCTCCAATTCACCAAAGGGGTACCCCTTTCAGAAATCTTCGATTTCTCTAATATGGATTCGAGCAATGTTTTGATAGTGAATACTAAAGAATATGCGAGGGTCATGGGCACAAAAGTTGTAGGCCTATGTCTTAGGGTTCTATGTATAACATTTCAGGCAAATCCGAGTTGTGTATAGGTTGATAAAGTCAAAATACTTAGAGATGTACGAATATAAGGAAAAAACTTGCGAAAATTGCCATAAAAAAGGGGAATTTTTTTTGAAATGTTGACTTAAGGCTCCGTTTCGACTCCAATAGATTCATTTACCCACGAGCTCTCTTGGGGGAAAATATCGAACGATTTGAAGACGAGGGTAATACATTTCGGAGAAATTAGTGAAATCTCCAATTCACCAAAGGGGTACCCCTTTCAGAAATCTTCGATTTCTCTAATATGGATTCGAGCAATGTTTTGATAGTGAATACTAAAGAATATGCGAGGGTCATGGGCACAAAAGTTGTAGACCTATGTCTTAGGGTTCTATGTATAACATTTTGTGCAAATCCGAGTTGTGTATAGGTGGATAAAGTCAAAATACTTAGAGATGTACGAATATAAGGAAAAAACTTGCGAAAATTGCCATAAAAAAGGGGAATTTTTTTTGAAATGTTGACTTAAGGCTCCGTTTCGACTCCAATAGATTCATTTACCCACGAGATATCTTGGGGGAAAATATCGAACGATTTGAAGACGAGGGTAATACATTTCGGAGAAATTAGTGAAATCTCCAATTCACCAAAGGGGTACCCCTTTCAGAAATCTTCGATTTCTCTAATATGGATTCGAGCAATGTTTTGATAGTGAATACTAAAGAATATGCGAGGGCCATGGGCACAAAAGTTGTAGGCCTATGTCTTAGGGTTCTATGTATAAAAATTCGTGCAAATCCTAGGTGTGTAGAGGGTGATACAGTCAAAATACTGAGTGATGTACGAATATAAGGAAAAAAGTTGCGAAAATTTCCATAAAAAAGGGGAATTTTTTTTGAAATGTTGACTTAAGGCTCCGTTTCGACTCCAATAGATTCATTTACCCACGAGATATCTTGGGGGAAAATATCGAACGATTTGAAGACGAGGGTAATACATTTCGGAGAAATTAGTGAAATCTCCAATTCACCAAAGGGGTACCCCTTTCAGAAATCTTCGATTTCTCTAATATGGATTCGAGCAATGTTTTGATAGTGAATACTAAAGAATATGCGAGGGTCATGGGCACAAAAGTTGTAGGCCTATGTCTTAGGGTTCTATGTATAACATTTCGTGCAAATCCGAGTTGTGTATAGGTTGATAAAGTCAAAATACTTAGAGATGTACGAATATAAGGAAAAAACTTGCGAAAATTGCCATAAAAAAGGGGAATTTTTTTTGAAATGTTGACTTAAGGCTCCGTTTCGACTCCAATAGATTCATTTACCCACGAGCTCTCTTGGGGGAAAATATCGAACGATTTGAAGACGAGGGTAATACATTTCGGAGAAATTAGTGAAATCTCCAATTCACCAAAGGGGTACCCCTTTCAGAAATCTTCGATTTCTCTAATATGGATTCGAGCAATGTTTTGATAGTGAATACTAAAGAATATGCGAGGGTCATGGGCACAAAAGTTGTAGACCTATGTCTTAGGGTTCTATGTATAACATTTCGTGCAAATCCGAGTTGTGTATAGGTGGATAAAGTCAAAATACTTAGAGATGTACGAATATAAGGAAAAAACTTGCGAAAATTGCCATAAAAAAGGGGAATTTTTTTTGAAATGTTGACTTAAGGCTCCGTTTCGACTCCAATAGATTCATTTACCCACGAGATATCTTGGGGGAAAATATCGAACGATTTGAAGACGAGGGTAATACATTTCGGAGAAATTAGTGAAATCTCCAATTCACCAAAGGGGTACCCCTTTCAGAAATCTTCGATTTCTCTAATATGGATTCGAGCAATGTTTTGATAGTGAATACTAAAGAATATGCGAGGGTCATGGGCACAAAAGTTGTAGACCTATGTCTTAGGGTTCTATGTATAAAAATTCGTGCAAATCCTAGGTGTGTAGAGGGTGATACAGTCAAAATACTGAGTGATGTACGAATATAAGGAAAAAAGTTGCGAAAATTTCCATAAAAAAGGGGAATTTTTTTTGAAATGTTGACTTAAGGCTCCGTTTCGACTCCAATAGATTCATTTACCCACGAGATATCTTGGGGGAAAATATCGAACGATTTGAAGACGAGGGTAATACATTTCGGAGAAATTAGTGAAATCTCCAATTCACCAAAGGGGTACCCCTTTCAGAAATCTTCGATTTCTCTAATATGGATTCGAGCAATGTTTTGATAGTGAATACTAAAGAATATGCGAGGGTCATGGGCACAAAAGTTGTAGGCCTATGTCTTAGGGTTCTATGTATAACATTTCGTGCAAATCCGAGTTGTGTATAGGTTGATAAAGTCAAAATACTTAGAGATGTACGAATATACGGAAAAAACTTGCGAAAATTGCCATAAAAAAGGGGAATTTTTTTTGAAATGTTGACTTAAGGCTCCGTTTCGACTCCAATAGATTCATTTACCCACGAGATCTCTTGGGGAAAAATATCGAACGATTTGAAGACGAGGGTAATACATTTCGGAGAAATTAGTGAAATCTCCAATTCACCAAAGGGGTACCCCTTTCAGAAATCTTCGATTTCTCTAATATGGATTCGAGCAATGTTTTGATAGTGAATACTAAAGAATATGCGAGGGCCATGGGCACAAAAGTTGTAGGCCTATGTCTTAGGGTTCTATGTATAAAAATTCGTACAAATCCTAGGTTCGTAGAGGGTGATACAGTCAAAATACTTAGAGATGTACGAATATAGGGAAAAAACTTGCGAAAATTGCCATAAAAAAGGGGAATTTTTTTTGAAATGTTGACTTAAGGCTCCGTTTCGACTCCAATAGATTCATTTACCCACGAGATATCTTGGGGGAAAATATCGAACGATTTGAAGACGAGGGTAATACATTTCGGAGAAATTAGTGAAATCTCCAATTCACCAAAGGGGTACCCCTTTCAGAAATCTTCGATTTCTCTAATATGGATTCGAGCAATGTTTTGATAGTGAATACTAAAGAATATGCGAGGGTCATGGGCACAAAAGTTGTAGACCTATGTCTTAGGGTTCTATGTATAAAAATTCGTGCAAATCCTAGGTGTGTAGAGGGTGATACAGTCAAAATACTGAGTGATGTACGAATATAAGGAAAAAAGTTGCGAAAATTTCCATAAAAAAGGGGAATTTTTTTTGAAATGTTGACTTAAGGCTCCGTTTCGACTCCAATAGATTCATTTACCCACGAGATATCTTGGGGGAAAATATCGAACGATTTGAAGACGAGGGTAATACATTTCGGAGAAATTAGTGAAATCTCCAATTCACCAAAGGGGTACCCCTTTCAGAAATCTTCGATTTCTCTAATATGGATTCGAGCAATGTTTTGATAGTGAATACTAAAGAATATGCGAGGGTCATGGGCACAAAAGTTGTACGCCTATGTCTTAGGGTTCTATGTATAACATTTCGTGCAAATCCGAGTTGTGTATAGGTGGATAAAGTCAAAATACTTAGAGATGTACGAATATAAGGAAAAAACTTGCGAAAATTGCCATAAAAAAGGGGAATTTTTTTTGAAATGTTGACTTAAGGCTCCGTTTCGACTCCAATAGATTCATTTACCCACGAGATATCTTGGGGGAAAATATCGAACGATTTGAAGACGAGGGTAATACATTTCGGAGAAATTAGTGAAATCTCCAATTCACCAAAGGGGTACCCCTTTCAGAAATCTTCGATTTCTCTAATATGGATTCGAGCAATGTTTTGATAGTGAATACTAAAGAATATGCGAGGGTCATGGGCACAAAAGTTGTAGACCTATGTCTTAGGGTTCTATGTATAAAAATTCGTGCAAATCCTAGGTGTGTAGAGGGTGATACAGTCAAAATACTGAGTGATGTACGAATATAAGGAAAAAAGTTGCGAAAATTTCCATAAAAAAGGGGAATTTTTTTTGAAATGTTGACTTAAGGCTCCGTTTCGACTCCAATAGATTCATTTACCCACGAGATATCTTGGGGGAAAATATCGAACGATTTGAAGACGAGGGTAATACATTTCGGAGAAATTAGTGAAATCTCCAATTCACCAAAGGGGTACCCCTTTCAGAAATCTTCGATTTCTCTAATATGGATTCGAGCAATGTTTTGATAGTGAATACTAAAGAATATGCGAGGGTCATGGGCACAAAAGTTGTAGGCCTATGTCTTAGGGTTCTATGTATAACATTTCGTGCAAATCCGAGTTGTGTATAGGTTGATAAAGTCAAAATACTTAGAGATGTACGAATATAAGGAAAAAACTTGCGAAAATTGCCATAAAAAAGGGGAATTTTTTTTGAAATGTTGACTTAAGGCTCCGTTTCGACTCCAATAGATTCATTTACCCACGAGATCTCTTGGGGAAAAATATCGAACGATTTGAAGACGAGGGTAATACATTTCGGAGAAATTAGTGAAATCTCCAATTCACCAAAGGGGTACCCCTTTCAGAAATCTTCGATTTCTCTAATATGGATTCGAGCAATGTTTTGATAGTGAATACTAAAGAATATGCGAGGGCCATGGGCACAAAAGTTGTAGGCCTATGTCTTAGGGTTCTATGTATAAAAATTCGTACAAATCCTAGGTTCGTAGAGGGTGATACAGTCAAAATACTTAGAGATGTACGAATATAGGGAAAAAACTTGCGAAAATTGCCATAAAAAAGGGGAATTTTTTTTGAAATGTTGACTTAAGGCTCCGTTTCGACTCCAATAGATTCATTTACCCACGAGATATCTTGGGGGAAAATATCGAACGATTTGAAGACGAGGGTAATACATTTCGGAGAAATTAGTGAAATCTCCAATTCACCAAAGGGGTACCCCTTTCAGAAATCTTCGATTTCTCTAATATGGATTCGAGCAATGTTTTGATAGTGAATACTAAAGAATATGCGAGGGTCATGGGCACAAAAGTTGTAGACCTATGTCTTAGGGTTCTATGTATAAAAATTCGTGCAAATCCTAGGTGTGTAGAGGGTGATACAGTCAAAATACTGAGTGATGTACGAATATAAGGAAAAAAGTTGCGAAAATTTCCATAAAAAAGGGGAATTTTTTTTGAAATGTTGACTTAAGGCTCCGTTTCGACTCCAATAGATTCATTTACCCACGAGATATCTTGGGGGAAAATATCGAACGATTTGAAGACGAGGGTAATACATTTCGGAGAAATTAGTGAAATCTCCAATTCACCAAAGGGGTACCCCTTTCAGAAATCTTCGATTTCTCTAATATGGATTCGAGCAATGTTTTGATAGTGAATACTAAAGAATATGCGAGGGTCATGGGCACAAAAGTTGTAGGCCTATGTCTTAGGGTTCTATGTATAACATTTCGTGCAAATCCGAGTTGTGTATAGGTTGATAAAGTCAAAATACTTAGAGATGTACGAATATAAGGAAAAAACTTGCGAAAATTGCCATAAAAAGGGGAATTTTTTTTGAAATGTTGACTTAAGGCTCCGTTTCGACTCCAATAGATTCATTTACCCACGAGATCTCTTGGGGAAAAATATCGAACGATTTGAAGACGAGGGTAATACATTTCGGAGAAATTAGTGAAATCTCCAATTCACCAAAGGGGTACCCCTTTCAGAAATCTTCGATTTCTCTAATATGGATTCGAGCAATGTTTTGATAGTGAATACTAAAGAATATGCGAGGGCCATGGGCACAAAAGTTGTAGGCCTATGTCTTAGGGTTCTATGTATAAAAATTCGTACAAATCCTAGGTTCGTAGAGGGTGATACAGTCAAAATACTTAGAGATGTACGAATATAGGGAAAAAACTTGCGAAAATTGCCATAAAAAAGGGGAATTTTTTTTGAAATGTTGACTTAAGGCTCCGTTTCGACTCCAATAGATTCATTTACCCACGAGCTCTCTTGGGGGAAAATATCGAACGATTTGAAGACGAGGGTAATACATTTCGGAGAAATTAGTGAAATCTCCAATTCACCAAAGGGGTACCCCTTTCAGAAATCTTCGATTTCTCTAATATGGATTCGAGCAATGTTTTGATAGTGAATACTAAAGAATATGCGAGGGTCATGGGCACAAAAGTTGTAGACCTATGTCTTAGGGTTCTATGTATAACATTTCGTGCAAATCCGAGTTGTGTATAGGTTGATAAAGTCAAAATACTTAGAGATGTACGAATATAAGGAAAAAACTTGCGAAAATTGCCATAAAAAAGGGGAATTTTTTTTGAAATGTTGACTTAAGGCTCCGTTTCGACTCCAATAGATTCATTTACCCACGAGATCTCTTGGGGAAAAATATCGAACGATTTGAAGACGAGGGTAATACATTTCGGAGAAATTAGTGAAATCTCCAATTCACCAAAGGGGTACCCCTTTCAGAAATCTTCGATTTCTCTAATATGGATTCGAGCAATGTTTTGATAGTGAATACTAAAGAATATGCGAGGGCCATGGGCACAAAAGTTGTAGGCCTATGTCTTAGGGTTCTATGTATAAAAATTCGTACAAATCCTAGGTTCGTAGAGGGTGATACAGTCAAAATACTTAGAGATGTACGAATATAGGGAAAAAACTTGCGAAAATTGCCATAAAAAAGGGGAATTTTTTTTGAAATGTTGACTTAAGGCTCCGTTTCGACTCCAATAGATTCATTTACCCACGAGCTCTCTTGGGGGAAAATATCGAACGATTTGAAGACGAGGGTAATACATTTCGGAGAAATTAGTGAAATCTCCAATTCACCAAAGGGGTACCCCTTTCAGAAATCTTCGATTTCTCTAATATGGATTCGAGCAATGTTTTGATAGTGAATACTAAAGAATATGCGAGGGTCATGGGCACAAAAGTTGTAGACCTATGTCTTAGGGTTCTATGTATAACATTTCGTGCAAATCCGAGTTGTGTATAGGTTGATAAAGTCAAAATACTTAGAGATGTACGAATATAAGGAAAAAACTTGCGAAAATTGCCATAAAAAGGGGAATTTTTTTTGAAATGTTGACTTAAGGCTCCGTTTCGACTCCAATAGATTCATTTACCCACGAGATCTCTTGGGGAAAATTATCGAACGATTTGAAGACGAGGGTAATACATTTCGGAGAAATTAGTGAAATCTCCAATTCACCAAAGGGGTACCCCTTTCAGAAATCTTCGATTTCTCTAATATGGATTCGAGCAATGTTTTGATAGTGAATACTAAAGAATATGCGAGGGCCATGGGCACAAAAGTTGTAGGCCTATGTCTTAGGGTTCTATGTATAAAAATTCGTACAAATCCTAGGTTCGTAGAGGGTGATACAGTCAAAATACTTAGAGATGTACGAATATAGGGAAAAAACTTGCGAAAATTGCCATAAAAAAGGGGAATTTTTTTTGAAATGTTGACTTAAGGCTCCGTTTCGACTCCAATAGATTCATTTACCCACGAGCTCTCTTGGGGGAAAATATCGAACGATTTGAAGACGAGGGTAATACATTTCGGAGAAATTAGTGAAATCTCCAATTCACCAAAGGGGTACCCCTTTCAGAAATCTTCGATTTCTCTAATATGGATTCGAGCAATGTTTTGATAGTGAATACTAAAGAATATGCGAGGGTCATGGGCACAAAAGTTGTAGACCTATGTCTTAGGGTTCTATGTATAACATTTCGTGCAAATCCGAGTTGTGTATAGGTTGATAAAGTCAAAATACTTAGAGATGTACGAATATAAGGAAAAAACTTGCGAAAATTGCCATAAAAAAGGGGAATTTTTTTTGAAATGTTGACTTTAGGCTCCGTTTCGACTCCAATAGATTCATTTACCCACGAGATCTCTTGGGGAAAAATATCGAACGATTTGAAGACGAGGGTAATACATTTCGGAGAAATTAGTGAAATTTCCAATTCACCAAAGGGGTACCCCTTTCAGAAATCTTCGATTTCTCTAATATGGATTCGAGCAATGTTTTGATAGTGAATACTAAAGAATATGCGAGGGCCATGGGCACAAAAGTTGTAGGCCTATGTCTTAGGGTTCTATGTATAAAAATTCGTACAAATCCTAGGTTCGTAGAGGGTGATACAGTCAAAATACTTAGAGATGTACGAATATAGGGAAAAAACTTGCGAAAATTGCCATAAAAAAGGGGAATTTTTTTTGAAATGTTGACTTAAGGCTCCGTTTCGACTCCAATAGATTCATTTACCCACGAGCTCTCTTGGGGGAAAATATCGAACGATTTGAAGACGAGGGTAATACATTTCGGAGAAATTAGTGAAATCTCCAATTCACCAAAGGGGTACCCCTTTCAGAAATCTTCGATTTCTCTAATATGGATTCGAGCAATGTTTTGATAGTGAATACTAAAGAATATGCGAGGGTCATGGGCACAAAATTTGTAGACCTATGTCTTAGGGTTCTATGTATAACATTTCGTGCAAATCCGAGTTGTGTATAGGTTGATAAAGTCAAAATACTTAGAGATGTACGAATATAAGGAAAAAACTTGCGAAAATTGCCATAAAAAAGGGGAATTTTTTTTGAAATGTTGACTTAAGGCTCCGTTTCGACTCCAATAGATTCATTTACCCACGAGATATCTTGGGGGAAAATATCGAACGATTTGAAGACGAGGGTAATACATTTCGGAGAAATTAGTGAAATCTCCAATTCACCAAAGGGGTACCCCTTTCAGAAATCTTCGATTTCTCTAATATGGATTCGAGCAATGTTTTGATAGTGAATACTAAAGAATATGCGAGGGTCATGGGCACAAAAGTTGTAGACCTATGTCTTAGGGTTCTATGTATAAAAATTCGTGCAAATCCTAGGTGTGTAGAGGGTGATACAGTCAAAATACTGAGTGATGTACGAATATAAGGAAAAAAGTTGCGAAAATTTCCATAAAAAAGGGGAATTTTTTTTGAAATGTTGACTTAAGGCTCCGTTTCGACTCCAATAGATTCATTTACCCACGAGATATCTTGGGGGAAAATATCGAACGATTTGAAGACGAGGGTAATACATTTCGGAGAAATTAGTGAAATCTCCAATTCACCAAAGGGGTACCCCTTTCAGAAATCTTCGATTTCTCTAATATGGATTCGAGCAATGTTTTGATAGTGAATACTAAAGAATATGCGAGGGTCATGGGCACAAAAGTTGTAGTCTATGTCTTAGGGTTCTATGTATAACATTTCGTGCAAATCCGAGTTGTGTATAGGTTGATAAAGTCAAAATACTTAGAGATGTACGAATATAAGGAAAAAACTTGCGAAAATTGCCATAAAAAAGGGGAATTTTTTTTGAAATGTTGACTTAAGGCTCCGTTTCGACTCCAATAGATTCATTTACCCACGAGCTCTCTTGGGGGAAAATATCGAACGATTTGAAGACGAGGGTAATACATTTCGGAGAAATTAGTGAAATCTCCAATTCACCAAAGGGGTACCCCTTTCAGAAATCTTCGATTTCTCTAATATGGATTCGAGCAATGTTTTGATAGTGAATACTAAAGAATATGCGAGGGTCATGGGCACAAAAGTTGTAGGCCTATGTCTTAGGGTTCTATGTATAACATTTCGTGCAAATCCGAGTTGTGTATAGGTTGATAAAGTCAAAATACTTAGAGATGTACGAATATAAGGAAAAAACTTGCGAAAATTGCCATAAAAAAGGGGAATTTTTTTTGAAATGTTGACTTAAGGCTCCGTTTCGACTCCAATAGATTCATTTACCCACAAGATCTCTTGGGGGAAAATATCGAACGATTTGAAGACGAGGGTAATACATTTCGGAGAAATTAGTGAAATCTCCAATTCACCAAAGGGGTACCCCTTTCAGAAATCTTCGATTTCTCTAATATGGATTCGAGCAATGTTTTGATAGTGAATACTAAAGAATATGCGAGGGTCATGGGCACAAAAGTTGTAGACCTATGTCTTAGGGTTCTATGTATAAAAATTCGTGCAAATCCTAGGTGTGTAGAGGGTGATACAGTCAAAATACTGAGTGATGTACGAATATAAGGAAAAAACTTGCGAAAATTTCCATAAAAAAGGGGAATTTTTTTTGAAATGTTGACTTAAGGCTCCGTTTCGACTCCAATAGATTCATTTACCCACAAGCTCTCTTGGGGGAAAATATCGAACGATTTGAAGACGAGGGTAATACATTTCGGAGAAATTAGTGAAATCTCCAATTCACCAAAGGGGTACCCCTTTCAGAAATCTTCGATTTCTCTAATATGGATTCGAGCAATGTTTTGATAGTGAATACTAAAGAATATGCGAGGGTCATGGGCACAAAAGTTGTAGACCTATGTCTTAGGGTTCTATGTATAACATTTCGTGCAAATCCGAGTTGTGTATAGGTTGATAAAGTCAAAATACTTAGAGATGTACGAATATAAGGAAAAAACTTGCGAAAATTGCCATAAAAAAGGGGAATTTTTTTTGAAATGTTGACTTAAGGCTCCGTTTCGACTCCAATAGATTCATTTACCCACGAGATCTCTTGGGGAAAAATATCGAACGATTTGAAGACGAGGGTAATACATTTCGGAGAAATTAGTGAAATCTCCAATTCACCAAAGGGGTACCCCTTTCAGAAATCTTCGATTTCTCTAATATGGATTCGAGCAATGTTTTGATAGTGAATACTAAAGAATATGCGAGGGCCATGGGCACAAAAGTTGTAGGCCTATGTCTTAGGGTTCTATGTATAAAAATTCGTACAAATCCTAGGTTCGTAGAGGGTGATACAGTCAAAATACTTAGAGATGTACGAATATAGGGAAAAAACTTGCGAAAATTGCCATAAAAAAGGGGAATTTTTTTTGAAATGTTGACTTAAGGCTCCGTTTCGACTCCAATAGATTCATTTACCCACAAGCTCTCTTGGGGGAAAATATCGAACGATTTGAAGACGAGGGTAATACATTTCGGAGAAATTAGTGAAATCTCCAATTCACCAAAGGGGTACCCCTTTCAGAAATCTTCGATTTCTCTAATATGGATTCGAGCAATGTTTTGATAGTGAATACTAAAGAATATGCGAGGGTCATGGGCACAAAAGTTGTAGACCTATGTCTTAGGGTTCTATGTATAACATTTCGTGCAAATCCGAGTTGTGTATAGGTTGATAAAGTCAAAATACTTAGAGATGTACGAATATAAGGAAAAAACTTGCGAAAATTGCCATAAAAAAGGGGAATTTTTTTTGAAATGTTGACTTAAGGCTCCGTTTCGACTCCAATAGATTCATTTACCCACGAGATCTCTTGGGGAAAAATATCGAACGATTTGAAGACGAGGGTAATACATTTCGGAGAAATTAGTGAAATCTCCAATTCACCAAAGGGGTACCCCTTTCAGAAATCTTCGATTTCTCTAATATGGATTCGAGCAATGTTTTGATAGTGAATACTAAAGAATATGCGAGGGCCATGGGCACAAAAGTTGTAGGCCTATGTCTTAGGGTTCTATGTATAAAAATTCGTACAAATCCTAGGTTCGTAGAGGGTGATACAGTCAAAATACTTAGAGATGTACGAATATAGGGAAAAAACTTGCGAAAATTGCCATAAAAAAGGGGAATTTTTTTTGAAATGTTGACTTAAGGCTCCGTTTCGACTCCAATAGATTCATTTACCCACGAGATCTCTTGGGGAAAAATATCGAACGATTTGAAGACGAGGGTAATACATTTCGGAGAAATTAGTGAAATCTCCAATTCACCAAAGGGGTACCCCTTTCAGAAATCTTCGATTTCTCTAATATGGATTCGAGCAATGTTTTGATAGTGAATACTAAAGAATATGCGAGGGTCATGGGCACAAAAGTTGTAGACCTATGTCTTAGGGTTCTATGTATAACATTTCGTGCAAATCCGAGTTGTGTATAGGTTGATAAAGTCAAAATACTTAGAGATGTACGAATATAAGGAAAAAACTTGCGAAAATTGCCATAAAAAAGGGGAATTTTTTTTGAAATGTTGACTTAAGGCTCCGTTTCGACTCCAATAGATTCATTTACCCACGAGATCTCTTGGGGAAAAATATCGAACGATTTGAAGACGAGGGTAATACATTTCGGAGAAATTAGTGAAATCTCCAATTCACCAAAGGGGTACCCCTTTCAGAAATCTTCGATTTCTCTAATATGGATTCGAGCAATGTTTTGATAGTGAATACTAAAGAATATGCGAGGGTCATGGGCACAAAAGTTGTAGACCTATGTCTTAGGGTTCTATGTATAACATTTCGTGCAAATCCGAGTTGTGTATAGGTTGATAAAGTCAAAATACTTAGAGATGTACGAATATAAGGAAAAAACTTGCGAAAATTGCCATAAAAAAGGGGAATTTTTTTTGAAATGTTGACTTAAGGCTCCGTTTCGACTCCAATAGATTCATTTACCCACGAGATATCTTGGGGGAAAATATCGAACGATTTGAAGACGAGGGTAATACATTTCGGAGAAATTAGTGAAATCTCCAATTCACCAAAGGGGTACCCCTTTCAGAAATCTTCGATTTCTCTAATATGGATTCGAGCAATGTTTTGATAGTGAATACTAAAGAATATGCGAGGGTCATGGGCACAAAAGTTGTAGACCTATGTCTTAGGGTTCTATGTATAAAAATTCGTGCAAATCCTAGGTGTGTAGAGGGTGATACAGTCAAAATACTGAGTGATGTACGAATATAAGGAAAAAAGTTGCGAAAATTTCCATAAAAAAGGGGAATTTTTTTTGAAATGTTGACTTAAGGCTCCGTTTCGACTCCAATAGATTCATTTACCCACGAGATATCTTGGGGGAAAATATCGAACGATTTGAAGACGAGGGTAATACATTTCGGAGAAATTAGTGAAATCTCCAATTCACCAAAGGGGTACCCCTTTCAGAAATCTTCGATTTCTCTAATATGGATTCGAGCAATGTTTTGATAGTGAATACTAAAGAATATGCGAGGGTCATGGGCACAAAAGTTGTAGACCTATGTCTTAGGGTTCTATGTATAACATTTCGTGCAAATCCGAGTTGTGTATAGGTTGATAAAGTCAAAATACTTAGAGATGTACGAATATAAGGAAAAAACTTGCGAAAATTGCCATAAAAAAGGGGAATTTTTTTTGAAATGTTGACTTAAGGCTCCGTTTCGACTCCAATAGATTCATTTACCCACGAGATATCTTGGGGGAAAATATCGAACGATTTGAAGACGAGGGTAATACATTTCGGAGAAATTAGTGAAATCTCCAATTCACCAAAGGGGTACCCCTTTCAGAAATCTTCGATTTCTCTAATATGGATTCGAGCAATGTTTTGATAGTGAATACTAAAGAATATGCGAGGGTCATGGGCACAAAAGTTGTAGACCTATGTCTTAGGGTTCTATGTATAACATTTCGTGCAAATCCGAGTTGTGTATAGGTTGATAAAGTCAAAATACTTAGAGATGTACGAATATAAGGAAAAAACTTGCGAAAATTGCCATAAAAAAGGGGAATTTTTTTTGAAATGTTGACTTAAGGCTCCGTTTCGACTCCAATAGATTCATTTACCCACGAGCTCTCTTGGGGGAAAATATCGAACGATTTGAAGACGAGGGTAATACATTTCGGAGAAATTAGTGAAATCTCCAATTCACCAAAGGGGTACCCCTTTCAGAAATCTTCGATTTCTCTAATATGGATTCGAGCAATGTTTTGATAGTGAATACTAAAGAATATGCGAGGGTCATGGGCACAAAAGTTGTAGGCCTATGTCTTAGGGTTCTATGTATAACATTTCGTGCAAATCCGAGTTGTGTATAGGTTGATAAAGTCAAAATACTTAGAGATGTACGAATATAAGGAAAAAACTTGCGAAAATTGCCATAAAAAAGGGGAATTTTTTTTGAAATGTTGACTTAAGGCTCCGTTTCGACTCCAATAGATTCATTTACCCACAAGATCTCTTGGGGAAAAATATCGAACGATTTGAAGACGAGGGTAATACATTTCGGAGAAATTAGTGAAATCTCCAATTCACCAAAGGGGCACCCCTTTCAGAAATCTTCGATTTCTCTAATATGGATTCGAGCAATGTTTTGATAGTGAATACTAAAGAATATGCGAGGGCCATGGGCACAAAAGTTGTAGGCCTATGTCTTAGGGTTCTATGTATAAAAATTCGTACAAATCCTAGGTTCGTAGAGGGTGATACAGTCAAAATACTTAGAGATGTACGAATATAGGGAAAAAACTTGCGAAAATTGCCATAAAAAAGGGGAATTTTTTTTGAAATGTTGACTTAAGGCTCCGTTTCGACTCCAATAGATTCATTTACCCACGAGATATCTTGGGGGAAAATATCGAACGATTTGAAGACGAGGGTAATACATTTCGGAGAAATTAGTGAAATCTCCAATTCACCAAAGGGGTACCCCTTTCAGAAATCTTCGATTTCTCTAATATGGATTCGAGCAATGTTTTGATAGTGAATACTAAAGAATATGCGAGGGTCATGGGCACAAAAGTTGTAGGCCTATGTCTTAGGGTTCTATGTATAAAAATACGTGCAAATCCTAGGTGTGTAGAGGGTGATACAGTCAAAATACTGAGTGATGTACGAATATAAGGAAAAAACTTGCGAAAATTTCCATAAAAAAGGGGAATTTTTTTTGAAATGTTGACTTAAGGCTCCGTTTCGACTCCAATAGATTCATTTACCCACAAGCTCTCTTGGGGGAAAATATCGAACGATTTGAAGACGAGGGTAATACATTTCGGAGAAATTAGTGAAATCTCCAATTCACCAAAGGGGTACCCCTTTCAGAAATCTTCGATTTCTCTAATATGGATTCGAGCAATGTTTTGATAGTGAATACTAAAGAATATGCGAGGGTCATGGGCACAAAAGTTGTAG
Organism: Humulus lupulus; assembly: GCF_963169125.1. Classification (NCBI taxonomy): domain Eukaryota; kingdom Viridiplantae; phylum Streptophyta; class Magnoliopsida; order Rosales; family Cannabaceae; genus Humulus; species Humulus lupulus. The sequence continues at coordinate 311,515,353 of NC_084793.1, read as the reverse complement.
ACCTATGTCTTAGGGTTCTATGTATAACATTTCGTGCAAATCCGAGTTGTGTATAGGTTGATAAAGTCAAAATACTTAGAGATGTACGAATATAAGGAAAAAACTTGCGAAAATTGCCATAAAAAAGGGGAATTTTTTTTGAAATGTTGACTTAAGGCTCCGTTTCGACTCCAATAGATTCATTTACCCACGAGATCTCTTGGGGAAAAATATCGAACGATTTGAAGACGAGGGTAATACATTTCGGAGAAATTAGTGAAATCTCCAATTCACCAAAGGGGTACCCCTTTCAGAAATCTTCGATTTCTCTAATATGGATTCGAGCAATGTTTTGATAGTGAATACTAAAGAATATGCGAGGGCCATGGGCACAAAAGTTGTAGGCCTATGTCTTAGGGTTCTATGTATAAAAATTCGTACAAATCCTAGGTTCGTAGAGGGTGATACAGTCAAAATACTTAGAGATGTACGAATATAGGGAAAAAACTTGCGAAAATTGCCATAAAAAAGGGGAATTTTTTTTGAAATGTTGACTTAAGGCTCCGTTTCGACTCCAATAGATTCATTTACCCACAAGCTCTCTTGGGGGAAAATATCGAACGATTTGAAGACGAGGGTAATACATTTCGGAGAAATTAGTGAAATCTCCAATTCACCAAAGGGGTACCCCTTTCAGAAATCTTCGATTTCTCTAATATGGATTCGAGCAATGTTTTGATAGTGAATACTAAAGAATATGCGAGGGTCATGGGCACAAAAGTTGTAGACCTATGTCTTAGGGTTCTATGTATAACATTTCGTGCAAATCCGAGTTGTGTATAGGTTGATAAAGTCAAAATACTTAGAGATGTACGAATATAAGGAAAAAACTTGCGAAAATTGCCATAAAAAAGGGGAATTTTTTTTGAAATGTTGACTTAAGGCTCCGTTTCGACTCCAATAGATTCATTTACCCACGAGATCTCTTGGGGAAAAATATCGAACGATTTGAAGACGAGGGTAATACATTTCGGAGAAATTAGTGAAATCTCCAATTCACCAAAGGGGTACCCCTTTCAGAAATCTTCGATTTCTCTAATATGGATTCGAGCAATGTTTTGATAGTGAATACTAAAGAATATGCGAGGGCCATGGGCACAAAAGTTGTAGGCCTATGTCTTAGGGTTCTATGTATAAAAATTCGTACAAATCCTAGGTTCGTAGAGGGTGATACAGTCAAAATACTTAGAGATGTACGAATATAGGGAAAAAACTTGCGAAAATTGCCATAAAAAAGGGGAATTTTTTTTGAAATGTTGACTTAAGGCTCCGTTTCGACTCCAATAGATTCATTTACCCACGAGATCTCTTGGGGAAAAATATCGAACGATTTGAAGACGAGGGTAATACATTTCGGAGAAATTAGTGAAATCTCCAATTCACCAAAGGGGTACCCCTTTCAGAAATCTTCGATTTCTCTAATATGGATTCGAGCAATGTTTTGATAGTGAATACTAAAGAATATGCGAGGGTCATGGGCACAAAAGTTGTAGACCTATGTCTTAGGGTTCTATGTATAACATTTCGTGCAAATCCGAGTTGTGTATAGGTTGATAAAGTCAAAATACTTAGAGATGTACGAATATAAGGAAAAAACTTGCGAAAATTGCCATAAAAAAGGGGAATTTTTTTTGAAATGTTGACTTAAGGCTCCGTTTCGACTCCAATAGATTCATTTACCCACGAGATCTCTTGGGGAAAAATATCGAACGATTTGAAGACGAGGGTAATACATTTCGGAGAAATTAGTGAAATCTCCAATTCACCAAAGGGGTACCCCTTTCAGAAATCTTCGATTTCTCTAATATGGATTCGAGCAATGTTTTGATAGTGAATACTAAAGAATATGCGAGGGTCATGGGCACAAAAGTTGTAGACCTATGTCTTAGGGTTCTATGTATAACATTTCGTGCAAATCCGAGTTGTGTATAGGTTGATAAAGTCAAAATACTTAGAGATGTACGAATATAAGGAAAAAACTTGCGAAAATTGCCATAAAAAAGGGGAATTTTTTTTGAAATGTTGACTTAAGGCTCCGTTTCGACTCCAATAGATTCATTTACCCACGAGATCTCTTGGGGAAAAATATCGAACGATTTGAAGACGAGGGTAATACATTTCGGAGAAATTAGTGAAATCTCCAATTCACCAAAGGGGTACCCCTTTCAGAAATCTTCGATTTCTCTAATATGGATTCGAGCAATGTTTTGATAGTGAATACTAAAGAATATGCGAGGGCCATGGGCACAAAAGTTGTAGGCCTATGTCTTAGGGTTCTATGTATAAAAATTCGTACAAATCCTAGGTTCGTAGAGGGTGATACAGTCAAAATACTTAGAGATGTACGAATATAGGGAAAAAACTTGCGAAAATTGCCATAAAAAAGGGGAATTTTTTTTGAAATGTTGACTTAAGGCTCCGTTTCGACTCCAATAGATTCATTTACCCACGAGATCTCTTGGGGAAAAATATCGAACGATTTGAAGACGAGGGTAATACATTTCGGAGAAATTAGTGAAATCTCCAATTCACCAAAGGGGTACCCCTTTCAGAAATCTTCGATTTCTCTAATATGGATTCGAGCAATGTTTTGATAGTGAATACTAAAGAATATGCGAGGGTCATGGGCACAAAAGTTGTAGACCTATGTCTTAGGGTTCTATGTATAACATTTCGTGCAAATCCGAGTTGTGTATAGGTTGATAAAGTCAAAATACTTAGAGATGTACGAATATAAGGAAAAAACTTGCGAAAATTGCCATAAAAAAGGGGAATTTTTTTTGAAATGTTGACTTAAGGCTCCGTTTCGACTCCAATAGATTCATTTACCCACGAGATCTCTTGGGGAAAAATATCGAACGATTTGAAGACGAGGGTAATACATTTCGGAGAAATTAGTGAAATCTCCAATTCACCAAAGGGGTACCCCTTTCAGAAATCTTCGATTTCTCTAATATGGATTCGAGCAATGTTTTGATAGTGAATACTAAAGAATATGCGAGGGTCATGGGCACAAAAGTTGTAGACCTATGTCTTAGGGTTCTATGTATAACATTTCGTGCAAATCCGAGTTGTGTATAGGTTGATAAAGTCAAAATACTTAGAGATGTACGAATATAAGGAAAAAACTTGCGAAAATTGCCATAAAAAAGGGGAATTTTTTTTGAAATGTTGACTTAAGGCTCCGTTTCGACTCCAATAGATTCATTTTCCCACGAGATCTCTTGGGGAAAAATATCGAACGATTTGAAGACGAGGGTAATACATTTCGGAGAAATTAGTGAAATCTCCAATTCACCAAAGGGGTACCCCTTTCAGAAATCTTCGATTTCTCTAATATGGATTCGAGCAATGTTTTGATAGTGAATACTAAAGAATATGCGAGGGCCATGGGCACAAAAGTTGTAGGCCTATGTCTTAGGGTTCTATGTATAAAAATTCGTACAAATCCTAGGTTCGTAGAGGGTGATACAGTCAAAATACTTAGAGATGTACGAATATAGGGAAAAAACTTGCGAAAATTGCCATAAAAAAGGGGAATTTTTTTTGAAATGTTGACTTAAGGCTCCGTTTCGACTCCAATAGATTCATTTACCCACGAGCTCTCTTGGGGGAAAATATCGAACGATTTGAAGACGAGGGTAATACATTTCGGAGAAATTAGTGAAATCTCCAATTCACCAAAGGGGTACCCCTTTCAGAAATCTTCGATTTCTCTAATATGGATTCGAGCAATGTTTTGATAGTGAATACTAAAGAATATGCGAGGGTCATGGGCACAAAAGTTGTAGACCTATGTCTTAGGGTTCTATGTATAACATTTCGTGCAAATCCGAGTTGTGTATAGGTTGATAAAGTCAAAATACTTAGAGATGTACGAATATAAGGAAAAAACTTGCGAAAATTGCCATAAAAAAGGGGAATTTTTTTTGAAATGTTGACTTAAGGCTCCGTTTCGACTCCAATAGATTCATTTACCCACGAGATATCTTGGGGGAAAATATCGAACGATTTGAAGACGAGGGTAATACATTTCGGAGAAATTAGTGAAATCTCCAATTCACCAAAGGGGTACCCCTTTCAGAAATCTTCGATTTCTCTAATATGGATTCGAGCAATGTTTTGATAGTGAATACTAAAGAATATGCGAGGGTCATGGGCACAAAAGTTGTAGACCTATGTCTTAGGGTTCTATGTATAACATTTCGTGCAAATCCGAGTTGTGTATAGGTTGATAAAGTCAAAATACTTAGAGATGTACGAATATAAGGAAAAAACTTGCGAAAATTGCCATAAAAAAGGGGAATTTTTTTTGAAATGTTGACTTAAGGCTCCGTTTCGACTCCAATAGATTCATTTACCCACGAGATATCTTGGGGGAAAATATCGAACGATTTGAAGACGAGGGTAATACATTTCGGAGAAATTAGTGAAATCTCCAATTCACCAAAGGGGTACCCCTTTCAGAAATCTTCGATTTCTCTAATATGGATTCGAGCAATGTTTTGATAGTGAATACTAAAGAATATGCGAGGTTCATGGGCACAAAAGTTGTAGGCCTATGTCTTAGGGTTCTATGTATAAAAATTCGTGCAAATCCTAGGTGTGTAGAGGGTGATACAGTCAAAATACTGAGTGATGTACGAATATAAGGAAAAAAGTTGCGAAAATTTCCATAAAAAAGGGGAATTTTTTTTGAAATGTTGACTTAAGGCTCCGTTTCGACTCCAATAGATTCATTTACCCACGAGATCTCTTGGGGAAAAATATCGAACGATTTGAAGACGAGGGTAATACATTTCGGAGAAATTAGTGAAATCTCCAATTCACCAAAGGGGTACCCCTTTCAGAAATCTTCGATTTCTCTAATATGGATTCGAGCAATGTTTTGATAGTGAATACTAAAGAATATGCGAGGGCCATGGGCACAAAAGTTGTAGGCCTATGTCTTAGGGTTCTATGTATAAAAATTCGTACAAATCCTAGGTTCGTAGAGGGTGATACAGTCAAAATACTTAGAGATGTACGAATATAGGGAAAAAACTTGCGAAAATTGCCATAAAAAAGGGGAATTTTTTTTGAAATGTTGACTTAAGGCTCCGTTTCGACTCCAATAGATTCATTTACCCACGAGATATCTTGGGGGAAAATATCGAACGATTTGAAGACGAGGGTAATACATTTCGGAGAAATTAGTGAAATCTCCAATTCACCAAAGGGGTACCCCTTTCAGAAATCTTCGATTTCTCTAATATGGATTCGAGCAATGTTTTGATAGTGAATACTAAAGAATATGCGAGGGTCATGGGCACAAAAGTTGTAGACCTATGTCTTAGGGTTCTATGTATAACATTTCGTGCAAATCCGAGTTGTGTATAGGTTGATAAAGTCAAAATACTTAGAGATGTACGAATATAAGGAAAAAAGTTGCGAAAATTGCCATAAAAAAGGGGAATTTTTTTTGAAATGTTGACTTAAGGCTCCGTTTCGACTCCAATAGATTCATTTACCCACGAGATCTCTTGGGGAAAAATATCGAACGATTTGAAGACGAGGGTAATACATTTCGGAGAAATTAGTGAAATCTCCAATTCACCAAAGGGGTACCCCTTTCAGAAATCTTCGATTTCTCTAATATGGATTCGAGCAATGTTTTGATAGTGAATACTAAAGAATATGCGAGGGCCATGGGCACAAAAGTTGTAGGCCTATGTCTTAGGGTTCTATGTATAAAAATTCGTACAAATCCTAGGTTCGTAGAGGGTGATACAGTCAAAATACTTAGAGATGTACGAATATAGGGAAAAAACTTGCGAAAATTGCCATAAAAAAGGGGAATTTTTTTTGAAATGTTGACTTAAGGCTCCGTTTCGACTCCAATAGATTCATTTACCCACGAGATATCTTGGGGGAAAATATCGAACGATTTGAAGACGAGGGTAATACATTTCGGAGAAATTAGTGAAATCTCCAATTCACCAAAGGGGTACCCCTTTCAGAAATCTTCGATTTCTCTAATATGGATTCGAGCAATGTTTTGATAGTGAATACTAAAGAATATGCGAGGGTCATGGGCACAAAAGTTGTAGACCTATGTCTTAGGGTTCTATGTATAAAAATTCGTGCAAATCCTAGGTGTGTAGAGGGTGATACAGTCAAAATACTGAGTGATGTACGAATATAAGGAAAAAAGTTGCGAAAATTGCCATAAAAAAGGGGAATTTTTTTTGAAATGTTGACTTAAGGCTCCGTTTCGACTCCAATAGATTCATTTACCCACGAGATATCTTGGGGGAAAATATCGAACGATTTGAAGACGAGGGTAATACATTTCGGAGAAATTAGTGAAATCTCCAATTCACCAAAGGGGTACCCCTTTCAGAAATCTTCGATTTCTCTAATATGGATTCGAGCAATGTTTTGATAGTGAATACTAAAGAATATGCGAGGGTCATGGGCACAAAAGTTGTAGGCCTATGTCTTAGGGTTCTATGTATAACATTTCGTGCAAATCCGAGTTGTGTATAGGTTGATAAAGTCAAAATACTTAGAGATGTACGAATATAAGGAAAAAACTTGCGAAAATTGCCATAAAAAGGGGAATTTTTTTTGAAATGTTGACTTAAGGCTCCGTTTCGACTCCAATAGATTCATTTACCCACGAGATCTCTTGGGGAAAAATATCGAACGATTTGAAGACGAGGGTAATACATTTCGGAGAAATTAGTGAAATCTCCAATTCACCAAAGGGGTACCCCTTTCAGAAATCTTCGATTTCTCTAATATGGATTCGAGCAATGTTTTGATAGTGAATACTAAAGAATATGCGAGGGTCATGGGCACAAAAGTTGTAGACCTATGTCTTAGGGTTCTATGTATAACATTTCGTGCAAATCCGAGTTGTGTATAGGTTGATAAAGTCAAAATACTTAGAGATGTACGAATATAAGGAAAAAACTTGCGAAAATTGCCATAAAAAAGGGGAATTTTTTTTGAAATGTTGACTTAAGGCTCCGTTTCGACTCCAATAGATTCATTTACCCACGAGATATCTTGGGGGAAAATATCGAACGATTTGAAGACGAGGGTAATACATTTCGGAGAAATTAGTGAAATCTCCAATTCACCAAAGGGGTACCCCTTTCAGAAATCTTCGATTTCTCTAATATGGATTCGAGCAATGTTTTGATAGTGAATACTAAAGAATATGCGAGGGTCATGGGCACAAAAGTTGTAGACCTATGTCTTAGGGTTCTATGTATAACATTTCGTGCAAATCCGAGTTGTGTATAGGTTGATAAAGTCAAAATACTTAGAGATGTACGAATATAAGGAAAAAACTTGCGAAAATTGCCATAAAAAAGGGGAATTTTTTTTGAAATGTTGACTTAAGGCTCCGTTTCGACTCCAATAGATTCATTTACCCACGAGATATCTTGGGGGAAAATATCGAACGATTTGAAGACGAGGGTAATACATTTCGGAGAAATTAGTGAAATCTCCAATTCACCAAAGGGGTACCCCTTTCAGAAATCTTCGATTTCTCTAATATGGATTCGAGCAATGTTTTGATAGTGAATACTAAAGAATATGCGAGGGTCATGGGCACAAAAGTTGTAGACCTATGTCTTAGGGTTCTATGTATAACATTTCGTGCAAATCCGAGTTGTGTATAGGTTGATAAAGTCAAAATACTTAGAGATGTACGAATATAAGGAAAAAACTTGCGAAAATTGCCATAAAAAAGGGGAATTTTTTTTGAAATGTTGACTTAAGGCTCCGTTTCGACTCCAATAGATTCATTTACCCACGAGATATCTTGGGGGAAAATATCGAACGATTTGAAGACGAGGGTAATACATTTCGGAGAAATTAGTGAAATCTCCAATTCACCAAAGGGGTACCCCTTTCAGAAATCTTCGATTTCTCTAATATGGATTCAAGCAATGTTTTGATAGTGAATACTAAAGAATATGCGAGGGTCATGGGCACAAAAGTTGTAGACCTATGTCTTAGGGTTCTATGTATAACATTTCGTGCAAATCCGAGTTGTGTATAGGTTGATAAAGTCAAAATACTTAGAGATGTACGAATATAAGGAAAAAACTTGCGAAAATTGCCATAAAAAAGGGGAATTTTTTTTGAAATGTTGACTTAAGGCTCCGTTTCGACTCCAATAGATTCATTTACCCACGAGATATCTTGGGGGAAAATATCGAACGATTTGAAGACGAGGGTAATACATTTCGGAGAAATTAGTGAAATCTCCAATTCACCAAAGGGGTACCCCTTTCAGAAATCTTCGATTTCTCTAATATGGATTCGAGCAATGTTTTGATAGTGAATACTAAAGAATATGCGAGGGTCATGGGCACAAAAGTTGTAGACCTATGTCTTAGGGTTCTATGTATAACATTTCGTGCAAATCCGAGTTGTGTATAGGTTGATAAAGTCAAAATACTTAGAGATGTACGAATATAAGGAAAAAACTTGCGAAAATCGCCATAAAAAAGGGGAATTTTTTTTGAAATGTTGACTTAAGGCTCCGTTTCGACTCCAATAGATTCATTTACCCACGAGATATCTTGGGGGAAAATATCGAACGATTTGAAGACGAGGGTAATACATTTCGGAGAAATTAGTGAAATCTCCAATTCACCAAAGGGGTACCCCTTTCAGAAATCTTCGATTTCTCTAATATGGATTCGAGCAATGTTTTGATAGTGAATACTAAAGAATATGCGAGGGTCATGGGCACAAAAGTTGTAGACCTATGTCTTAGGGTTCTATGTATAAAAATTCGTGCAAATCCTAGGTGTGTAGAGGGTGATACAGTCAAAATACTGAGTGATGTACGAATATAAGGAAAAAAGTTGCGAAAATTTCCATAAAAAAGGGGAATTTTTTTTGAAATGTTGACTTAAGGCTCCGTTTCGACTCCAATAGATTCATTTACCCACGAGATCTCTTGGGGGAAAATATCGAACGATTTGAAGACGAGGGTAATACATTTCGGAGAAATTAGTGAAATCTCCAATTCACCAAAGGGGTACCCCTTTCAGAAATCTTCGATTTCTCTAATATGGATTCGAGCAATGTTTTGATAGTGAATACTAAAGAATATGCGAGGGTCATGGGCACAAAAGTTGTAGACCTATGTCTTAGGGTTCTATGTATAACATTTCGTGCAAATCCGAGTTGTGTATAGGTTGATAAAGTCAAAATACTTAGAGATGTACGAATATAAGGAAAAAACTTGCGAAAATTGCCATAAAAAAGGGGAATTTTTTTTGAAATGTTGACTTAAGGCTCCGTTTCGACTCCAATAGATTCATTTACCCACGAGATCTCTTGGGGAAAAATATCGAACGATTTGAAGACGAGGGTAATACATTTCGGAGAAATTAGTGAAATCTCCAATTCACCAAAGGGGTACCCCTTTCAGAAATCTTCGATTTCTCTAATATGGATTCGAGCAATGTTTTGATAGTGAATACTAAAGAATATGCGAGGGTCATGGGCACAAAAGTTGTAGACCTATGTCTTAGGGTTCTATGTATAACATTTCGTGCAAATCCGAGTTGTGTATAGGTTGATAAAGTCAAAATACTTAGAGATGTACGAATATAAGGAAAAAACTTGCGAAAATTGCCATAAAAAAGGGGAATTTTTTTTGAAATGTTGACTTAAGGCTCCGTTTCGACTCCAATAGATTCATTTACCCACGAGATATCTTGGGGGAAAATATCGAACGATTTGAAGACGAGGGTAATACATTTCGGAGAAATTAGTGAAATCTCCAATTCACCAAAGGGGTACCCCTTTCAGAAATCTTCGATTTCTCTAATATGGATTCGAGCAATGTTTTGATAGTGAATACTAAAGAATATGCGAGGGTCATGGGCACAAAAGTTGTAGACCTATGTCTTAGGGTTCTATGTATAACATTTCGTGCAAATCCGAGTTGTGTATAGGTTGATAAAGTCAAAATACTTAGAGATGTACGAATATAAGGAAAAAACTTGCGAAAATTGCCATAAAAAAGGGGAATTTTTTTTGAAATGTTGACTTAAGGCTCCGTTTCGACTCCAATAGATTCATTTACCCACGAGATATCTTGGGGGAAAATATCGAACGATTTGAAGACGAGGGTAATACATTTCGGAGAAATTAGTGAAATCTCCAATTCACCAAAGGGGTACCCCTTTCAGAAATCTTCGATTTCTCTAATATGGATTCGAGCAATGTTTTGATAGTGAATACTAAAGAATATGCGAGGGTCATGGGCACAAAAGTTGTAGACCTATGTCTTAGGGTTCTATGTATAAAAATTCGTGCAAATCCTAGGTGTGTAGAGGGTGATACAGTCAAAATACTGAGTGATGTACGAATATAAGGAAAAAAGTTGCGAAAATTTCCATAAAAAAGGGGAATTTTTTTTGAAATGTTGACTTAAGGCTCCGTTTCGACTCCAATAGATTCATTTACCCACGAGATCTCTTGGGGGAAAATATCGAACGATTTGAAGACGAGGGTAATACATTTCGGAGAAATTAGTGAAATCTCCAATTCACCAAAGGGGTACCCCTTTCAGAAATCTTCGATTTCTCTAATATGGATTCGAGCAATGTTTTGATAGTGAATACTAAAGAATATGCGAGGGTCATGGGCACAAAAGTTGTAGACCTATGTCTTAGGGTTCTATGTATAACATTTCGTGCAAATCCGAGTTGTGTATAGGTTGATAAAGTCAAAATACTTAGAGATGTACGAATATAAGGAAAAAACTTGCGAAAATTGCCATAAAAAAGGGGAATTTTTTTTGAAATGTTGACTTAAGGCTCCGTTTCGACTCCAATAGATTCATTTACCCACGAGATATCTTGGGGGAAAATATCGAACGATTTGAAGACGAGGGTAATACATTTCGGAGAAATTAGTGAAATCTCCAATTCACCAAAGGGGTACCCCTTTCAGAAATCTTCGATTTCTCTAATATGGATTCGAGCAATGTTTTGATAGTGAATACTAAAGAATATGCGAGGGTCATGGGCACAAAAGTTGTAGACCTATGTCTTAGGGTTCTATGTATAACATTTCGTGCAAATCCGAGTTGTGTATAGGTTGATAAAGTCAAAATACTTAGAGATGTACGAATATAAGGAAAAAACTTGCGAAAATTGCCATAAAAAAGGGGAATTTTTTTTGAAATGTTGACTTAAGGCTCCGTTTCGACTCCAATAGATTCATTTACCCACGAGATATCTTGGGGGAAAATATCGAACGATTTGAAGACGAGGGTAATACATTTCGGAGAAATTAGTGAAATCTCCAATTCACCAAAGGGGTACCCCTTTCAGAAATCTTCGATTTCTCTAATATGGATTCGAGCAATGTTTTGATAGTGAATACTAAAGAATATGCGAGGGTCATGGGCACAAAAGTTGTAGACCTATGTCTTAGGGTTCTATGTATAACATTTCGTGCAAATCCGAGTTGTGTATAGGTTGATAAAGTCAAAATACTTAGAGATGTACGAATATAAGGAAAAAACTTGCGAAAATTGCCATAAAAAAGGGGAATTTTTTTTGAAATGTTGACTTAAGGCTCCGTTTCGACTCCAATAGATTCATTTACCCACGAGATATCTTGGGGGAAAATATCGAACGATTTGAAGACGAGGGTAATACATTTCGGAGAAATTAGTGAAATCTCCAATTCACCAAAGGGGTACCCCTTTCAGAAATCTTCGATTTCTCTAATATGGATTCGAGCAATGTTTTGATAGTGAATACTAAAGAATATGCGAGGGTCATGGGCACAAAAGTTGTAGACCTATGTCTTAGGGTTCTATGTATAACATTTCGTGCAAATCCGAGTTGTGTATAGGTTGATAAAGTCAAAATACTTAGAGATGTACGAATATAAGGAAAAAACTTGCGAAAATTGCCATAAAAAAGGGGAATTTTTTTTGAAATGTTGACTTAAGGCTCCGTTTCGACTCCAATAGATTCATTTACCCACGAGATATCTTGGGGGAAAATATCGAACGATTTGAAGACGAGGGTAATACATTTCGGAGAAATTAGTGAAATCTCCAATTCACCAAAGGGGTACCCCTTTCAGAAATCTTCGATTTCTCTAATATGGATTCGAGCAATGTTTTGATAGTGAATACTAAAGAATATGCGAGGGTCATGGGCACAAAAGTTGTAGACCTATGTCTTAGGGTTCTATGTATAACATTTCGTGCAAATCCGAGTTGTGTATAGGTTGATAAAGTCAAAATACTTAGAGATGTACGAATATAAGGAAAAAACTTGCGAAAATCGCCATAAAAAAGGGGAATTTTTTTTGAAATGTTGACTTAAGGCTCCGTTTCGACTCCAATAGATTCATTTACCCACGAGATATCTTGGGGGAAAATATCGAACGATTTGAAGACGAGGGTAATACATTTCGGAGAAATTAGTGAAATCTCCAATTCACCAAAGGGGTACCCCTTTCAGAAATCTTCGATTTCTCTAATATGGATTCGAGCAATGTTTTGATAGTGAATACTAAAGAATATGCGAGGGTCATGGGCACAAAAGTTGTAGACCTATGTCTTAGGGTTCTATGTATAACATTTCGTGCAAATCCGAGTTGTGTATAGGTTGATAAAGTCAAAATACTTAGAGATGTACGAATATAAGGAAAAAACTTGCGAAAATCGCCATAAAAAAGGGGAATTTTTTTTGAAATGTTGACTTAAGGCTCCGTTTCGACTCCAATAGATTCATTTACCCACGAGATATCTTGGGGGAAAATATCGAACGATTTGAAGACGAGGGTAATACATTTCGGAGAAATTAGTGAAATCTCCAATTCACCAAAGGGGTACCCCTTTCAGAAATCTTCGATTTCTCTAATATGGATTCGAGCAATGTTTTGATAGTGAATACTAAAGAATATGCGAGGGTCATGGGCACAAAAGTTGTAGACCTATGTCTTAGGGTTCTATGTATAAAAATTCGTGCAAATCCTAGGTGTGTAGAGGGTGATACAGTCAAAATACTGAGTGATGTACGATTATAAGGAAAAAAGTTGCGAAAATTTCCATAAAAAAGGGGAATTTTTTTTGAAATGTTGACTTAAGGCTCCGTTTCGACTCCAATAGATTCATTTACCCACGAGATCTCTTGGGGGAAAATATCGAACGATTTGAAGACGAGGGTAATACATTTCGGAGAAATTAGTGAAATCTCCAATTCACCAAAGGGGTACCCCTTTCAGAAATCTTCGATTTCTCTAATATGGATTCGAGCAATGTTTTGATAGTGAATACTAAAGAATATGCGAGGGTCATGGGCACAAAAGTTGTAGACCTATGTCTTAGGGTTCTATGTATAACATTTCGTGAAAATCCGAGTTGTGTATAGGTTGATAAAGTCAAAATACTTAGAGATGTACGAATATAAGGAAAAAACTTGCGAAAATTGCCATAAAAAAGGGGAATTTTTTTTGAAATGTTGACTTAAGGCTCCGTTTCGACTCCAATAGATTCATTTACCCACGAGATATCTTGGGGGAAAATATCGAACGATTTGAAGACGAGGGTAATACATTTCGGAGAAATTAGTGAAATCTCCAATTCACCAAAGGGGTACCCCTTTCAGAAATCTTCGATTTCTCTAATATGGATTCGAGCAATGTTTTGATAGTGAATACTAAAGAATATGCGAGGGTCATGGGCACAAAAGTTGTAGACCTATGTCTTAGGGTTCTATGTATAACATTTCGTGCAAATCCGAGTTGTGTATAGGTTGATAAAGTCAAAATACTTAGAGATGTACGAATATAAGGAAAAAACTTGCGAAAATTGCCATAAAAAAGGGGAATTTTTTTTGAAATGTTGACTTAAGGCTCCGTTTCGACTCCAATAGATTCATTTACCCACGAGATATCTTGGGGGAAAATATCGAACGATTTGAAGACGAGGGTAATACATTTCGGAGAAATTAGTGAAATCTCCAATTCACCAAAGGGGTACCCCTTTCAGAAATCTTCGATTTCTCTAATATGGATTCGAGCAATGTTTTGATAGTGAATACTAAAGAATATGCGAGGGTCATGGGCACAAAAGTTGTAGACCTATGTCTTAGGGTTCTATGTATAACATTTCGTGCAAATCCGAGTTGTGTATAGGTTGATAAAGTCAAAATACTTAGAGATGTACGAATATAAGGAAAAAAGTTGCGAAAATTGCCATAAAAAAGGGGAATTTTTTTTGAAATGTTGACTTAAGGCTCCGTTTCGACTCCAATAGATTCATTTACCCACGAGATCTCTTGGGGAAAAATATCGAACGATTTGAAGACGAGGGTAATACATTTCGGAGAAATTAGTGAAATCTCCAATTCACCAAAGGGGTACCCCTTTCAGAAATCTTCGATTTCTCTAATATGGATTCGAGCAATGTTTTGATAGTGAATACTAAAGAATATGCGAGGGCCATGGGCACAAAAGTTGTAGGCCTATGTCTTAGGGTTCTATGTATAAAATTCGTACAAATCCTAGGTTCGTAGAGGGTGATACAGTCAAAATACTTAGAGATGTACGAATATAGGGAAAAAACTTGCGAAAATTGCCATAAAAAAGGGGAATTTTTTTTGAAATGTTGACTTAAGGCTCCGTTTCGACTCCAATAGATTCATTTACCCACGAGATATCTTGGGGGAAAATATCGAACGATTTGAAGACGAGGGTAATACATTTCGGAGAAATTAGTGAAATCTCCAATTCACCAAAGGGGTACCCCTTTCAGAAATCTTCGATTTCTCTAATATGGATTCGAGCAATGTTTTGATAGTGAATACTAAAGAATATGCGAGGGTCATGGGCACAAAAGTTGTAGACCTATGTCTTAGGGTTCTATGTATAAAAATTCGTGCAAATCCTAGGTGTGTAGAGGGTGATACAGTCAAAATACTGAGTGATGTACGAATATAAGGAAAAAAGTTGCGAAAATTGCCATAAAAAAGGGGAATTTTTTTTGAAATGTTGACTTAAGGCTCCGTTTCGACTCCAATAGATTCATTTACCCACGAGATATCTTGGGGGAAAATATCGAACGATTTGAAGACGAGGGTAATACATTTCGGAGAAATTAGTGAAATCTCCAATTCACCAAAGGGGTACCCCTTTCAGAAATCTTCGATTTCTCTAATATGGATTCGAGCAATGTTTTGATAGTGAATACTAAAGAATATGCGAGGGTCATGGGCACAAAAGTTGTAGGCCTATGTCTTAGGGTTCTATGTATAACATTTCGTGCAAATCCGAGTTGTGTATAGGTTGATAAAGTCAAAATACTTAGAGATGTACGAATATAAGGAAAAAACTTGCGAAAATTGCCATAAAAAGGGGAATTTTTTTTGAAATGTTGACTTAAGGCTCCGTTTCGACTCCAATAGATTCATTTACCCACGAGATCTCTTGGGGAAAAATATCGAACGATTTGAAGACGAGGGTAATACATTTCGGAGAAATTAGTGAAATCTCCAATTCACCAAAGGGGTACCCCTTTCAGAAATCTTCGATTTCTCTAATATGGATTCGAGCAATGTTTTGATAGTGAATACTAAAGAATATGCGAGGGCCATGGGCACAAAAGTTGTAGGCCTATGTCTTAGGGTTCTATGTATAAAAATTCGTACAAATCCTAGGTTCGTAGAGGGTGATACAGTCAAAATACTTAGAGATGTACGAATATAGGGAAAAAACTTGCGAAAATTGCCATAAAAAAGGGGAATTTTTTTTGAAATGTTGACTTAAGGCTCCGTTTCGACTCCAATAGATTCATTTACCCACGAGATCTCTTGGGGGAAAATATCGAACGATTTGAAGACGAGGGTAATACATTTCGGAGAAATTAGTGAAATCTCCAATTCACCAAAGGGGTACCCCTTTCAGAAATCTTCGATTTCTCTAATATGGATTCGAGCAATGTTTTGATAGTGAATACTAAAGAATATGCGAGGGTCATGGGCACAAAAGTTGTAGACCTATGTCTTAGGGTTCTATGTATAACATTTCGTGCAAATCCGAGTTGTGTATAGGTTGATAAAGTCAAAATACTTAGAGATGTACGAATATAAGGAAAAAACTTGCGAAAATTGCCATAAAAAAGGGGAATTTTTTTTGAAATGTTGACTTAAGGCTCCGTTTCGACTCCAATAGATTCATTTACCCACGAGATATCTTGGGGGAAAATATCGAACGATTTGAAGACGAGGGTAATACATTTCGGAGAAATTAGTGAAATCTCCAATTCACCAAAGGGGTACCCCTTTCAGAAATCTTCGATTTCTCTAATATGGATTCGAGCAATGTTTTGATAGTGAATACTAAAGAATATGCGAGGGTCATGGGCACAAAAGTTGTAGACCTATGTCTTAGGGTTCTATGTATAACATTTCGTGCAAATCCGAGTTGTGTATAGGTTGATAAAGTCAAAATACTTAGAGATGTACGAATATAAGGAAAAAAGTTGCGAAAATTGCCATAAAAAAGGGGAATTTTTTTTGAAATGTTGACTTAAGGCTCCGTTTCGACTCCAATAGATTCATTTACCCACGAGATCTCTTGGGGAAAAATATCGAACGATTTGAAGACGAGGGTAATACATTTCGGAGAAATTAGTGAAATCTCCAATTCACCAAAGGGGTACCCCTTTCAGAAATCTTCGATTTCTCTAATATGGATTCGAGCAATGTTTTGATAGTGAATACTAAAGAATATGCGAGGGCCATGGGCACAAAAGTTGTAGGCCTATGTCTTAGGGTTCTATGTATAAAAATTCGTACAAATCCTAGGTTCGTAGAGGGTGATACAGTCAAAATACTTAGAGATGTACGAATATAGGGAAAAAACTTGCGAAAATTGCCATAAAAAAGGGGAATTTTTTTTGAAATGTTGACTTAAGGCTCCGTTTCGACTCCAATAGATTCATTTACCCACGAGATATCTTGGGGGAAAATATCGAACGATTTGAAGACGAGGGTAATACATTTCGGAGAAATTAGTGAAATCTCCAATTCACCAAAGGGGTACCCCTTTCAGAAATCTTCGATTTCTCTAATATGGATTCGAGCAATGTTTTGATAGTGAATACTAAAGAATATGCGAGGGTCATGGGCACAAAAGTTGTAGACCTATGTCTTAGGGTTCTATGTATAAAAATTCGTGCAAATCCTAGGTGTGTAGAGGGTGATACAGTCAAAATACTGAGTGATGTACGAATATAAGGAAAAAAGTTGCGAAAATTGCCATAAAAAAGGGGAATTTTTTTTGAAATGTTGACTTAAGGCTCCGTTTCGACTCCAATAGATTCATTTACCCACGAGATATCTTGGGGGAAAATATCGAACGATTTTAAGACGAGGGTAATACATTTCGGAGAAATTAGTGAAATCTCCAATTCACCAAAGGGGTACCCCTTTCAGAAATCTTCGATTTCTCTAATATGGATTCGAGCAATGTTTTGATAGTGAATACTAAAGAATATGCGAGGGTCATGGGCACAAAAGTTGTAGGCCTATGTCTTAGGGTTCTATGTATAACATTTCGTGCAAATCCGAGTTGTGTATAGGTTGATAAAGTCAAAATACTTAGAGATGTACGAATATAAGGAAAAAACTTGCGAAAATTGCCATAAAAAGGGGAATTTTTTTTGAAATGTTGACTTAAGGCTCCGTTTCGACTCCAATAGATTCATTTACCCACGAGATCTCTTGGGGAAAAATATCGAACGATTTGAAGACGAGGGTAATACATTTCGGAGAAATTAGTGAAATCTCCAATTCACCAAAGGGGTACCCCTTTCAGAAATCTTCGATTTCTCTAATATGGATTCGAGCAATGTTTTGATAGTGAATACTAAAGAATATGCGAGGGCCATGGGCACAAAAGTTGTAGGCCTATGTCTTAGGGTTCTATGTATAAAAATTCGTACAAATCCTAGGTTCGTAGAGGGTGATACAGTCAAAATACTTAGAGATGTACGAATATAGGGAAAAAACTTGCGAAAATTGCCATAAAAAAGGGGAATTTTTTTTGAAATGTTGACTTAAGGCTCCGTTTCGACTCCAATAGATTCATTTACCCACGAGATCTCTTGGGGGAAAATATCGAACGATTTGAAGACGAGGGTAATACATTTCGGAGAAATTAGTGAAATCTCCAATTCACCAAAGGGGTACCCCTTTCAGAAATCTTCGATTTCTCTAATATGGATTCGAGCAATGTTTTGATAGTGAATACTAAAGAATATGCGAGGGTCATGGGCACAAAAGTTGTAGACCTATGTCTTAGGGTTCTATGTATAACATTTCGTGCAAATCCGAGTTGTGTATAGGTTGATAAAGTCAAAATACTTAGAGATGTACGAATATAAGGAAAAAACTTGCGAAAATTGCCATAAAAAAGGGGAATTTTTTTTGAAATGTTGACTTAAGGCTCCGTTTCGACTCCAATAGATTCATTTACCCACGAGATATCTTGGGGGAAAATATCGAACGATTTGAAGACGAGGGTAATACATTTCGGAGAAATTAGTGAAATCTCCAATTCACCAAAGGGGTACCCCTTTCAGAAATCTTCGATTTCTCTAATATGGATTCGAGCAATGTTTTGATAGTGAATACTAAAGAATATGCGAGGGTCATGGGCACAAAAGTTGTAGACCTATGTCTTAGGGTTCTATGTATAACATTTCGTGCAAATCCGAGTTGTGTATAGGTTGATAAAGTCAAAATACTTAGAGATGTACGAATATAAGGAAAAAACTTGCGAAAATTGCCATAAAAAAGGGGAATTTTTTTTGAAATGTTGACTTAAGGCTCCGTTTCGACTCCAATAGATTCATTTACCCACGAGATATCTTGGGGGAAAATATCGAACGATTTGAAGACGAGGGTAATACATTTCGGAGAAATTAGTGAAATCTCCAATTCACCAAAGGGGTACCCCTTTCAGAAATCTTCGATTTCTCTAATATGGATTCGAGCAATGTTTTGATAGTGAATACTAAAGAATATGCGAGGGCCATGGGCACAAAAGTTGTAGGCCTATGTCTTAGGGTTCTATGTATAAAATTTCGTACAAATCCTAGGTTCGTAGAGGGTGATACAGTCAAAATACTTAGAGATGTACGAATATAGGGAAAAAACTTGCGAAAATTGCCATAAAAAAGGGGAATTTTTTTTGAAATGTTGACTTAAGGCTCCGTTTCGACTCCAATAGATTCATTTACCCACGAGATATCTTGGGGGAAAATATCGAACGATTTGAAGACGAGGGTAATACATTTCGGAGAAATTAGTGAAATCTCCAATTCACCAAAGGGGTACCCCTTTCAGAAATCTTCGATTTCTCTAATATGGATTCGAGCAATGTTTTGATAGTGAATACTAAAGAATATGCGAGGGTCATGGGCACAAAAGTTGTAGGCCTATGTCTTAGGGTTCTATGTATAAAATTTCGTGCAAATCTGAGTTGTGTAGAGGGTGATACAGTCAAAATACTTAGAGATGTACGAATATAGGGAAAAAACTTGCGAAAATTGCCATAAAAAAGGGGAATTTTTTTTGAAATGTTGACTTAAGGCTCCGTTTCGACTCCAATAGATTCATTTACCCACGAGATATCTTGGGGGAAAATATCGAACGATTTGAAGACGAGGGTAATACATTTCGGAGAAATTAGTGAAATCTCCAATTCACCAAAGGGGTACCCCTTTCAGAAATCTTCGATTTCTCTAATATGGATTCGAGCAATGTTTTGATAGTGAATACTAAAGAATATGCGAGGGTCATGGGCACAAAAGTTGTAGACCTATGTCTTAGGGTTCTATGTATAACATTTCGTGCAAATCCGAGTTGTGTATAGGTTGATAAAGTCAAAATACTTAGAGATGTACGAATATAAGGAAAAAACTTGCGAAAATTGCCATAAAAAAGGGGAATTTTTTTTGAAATGTTGACTTAAGGCTCCGTTTCGACTCCAATAGATTCATTTACCCACGAGATATCTTGGGGGAAAATATCGAACGATTTGAAGACGAGGGTAATACATTTCGGAGAAATTAGTGAAATCTCCAATTCACCAAAGGGGTACCCCTTTCAGAAATCTTCGATTTCTCTAATATGGATTCGAGCAATGTTTTGATAGTGAATACTAAAGAATATGCGAGGGTCATGGGCACAAAAGTTGTAGACCTATGTCTTAGGGTTCTATGTATAACATTTCGTGCAAATCCGAGTTGTGTATAGGTTGATAAAGTCAAAATACTTAGAGATGTACGAATATAAGGAAAAAACTTGCGAAAATCGCCATAAAAAAGGGGAATTTTTTTTGAAATGTTGACTTAAGGCTCCGTTTCGACTCCAATAGATTCATTTACCCACGAGATATCTTGGGGGAAAATATCGAACGATTTGAAGACGAGGGTAATACATTTCGGAGAAATTAGTGAAATCTCCAATTCACCAAAGGGGTACCCCTTTCAGAAATCTTCGATTTCTCTAATATGGATTCGAGCAATGTTTTGATAGTGAATACTAAAGAATATGCGAGGGTCATGGGCACAAAAGTTGTAGACCTATGTCTTAGGGTTCTATGTATAAAAATTCGTGCAAATCCTAGGTGTGTAGAGGGTGATACAGTCAAAATACTGAGTGATGTACGAATATAAGGAAAAAAGTTGCGAAAATTTCCATAAAAAAGGGGAATTTTTTTTGAAATGTTGACTTAAGGCTCCGTTTCGACTCCAATAGATTCATTTACCCACGAGATCTCTTGGGGGAAAATATCGAACGATTTGAAGACGAGGGTAATACATTTCGGAGAAATTAGTGAAATCTCCAATTCACCAAAGGGGTACCCCTTTCAGAAATCTTCGATTTCTCTAATATGGATTCGAGCAATGTTTTGATAGTGAATACTAAAGAATATGCGAGGGTCATGGGCACAAAAGTTGTAGACCTATGTCTTAGGGTTCTATGTATAACATTTCGTGCAAATCCGAGTTGTGTATAGGTTGATAAAGTCAAAATACTTAGAGATGTACGAATATAAGGAAAAAACTTGCGAAAATTGCCATAAAAAAGGGGAATTTTTTTTGAAATGTTGACTTAAGGCTCCGTTTCGACTCCAATAGATTCATTTACCCACGAGATATCTTGGGGGAAAATATCGAACGATTTGAAGACGAGGGTAATACATTTCGGAGAAATTAGTGAAATCTCCAATTCACCAAAGGGGTACCCCTTTCAGAAATCTTCGATTTCTCTAATATGGATTCGAGCAATGTTTTGATAGTGAATACTAAAGAATATGCGAGGGTCATGGGCACAAAAGTTGTAGACCTATGTCTTAGGGTTCTATGTATAACATTTCGTGCAAATCCGAGTTGTGTATAGGTTGATAAAGTCAAAATACTTAGAGATGTACGAATATAAGGAAAAAACTTGCGAAAATTGCCATAAAAAAGGGGAATTTTTTTTGAAATGTTGACTTAAGGCTCCGTTTCGACTCCAATAGATTCATTTACCCACGAGATATCTTGGGGGAAAATATCGAACGATTTGAAGACGAGGGTAATACATTTCGGAGAAATTAGTGAAATCTCCAATTCACCAAAGGGGTACCCCTTTCAGAAATCTTCGATTTCTCTAATATGGATTCGAGCAATGTTTTGAGAGTGAATACTAAAGAATATGCGAGGGTCATGGGCACAAAAGTTGTAGACCTGTGTCTTAGGGTTCTATGTATAACATTTCGTGCAAATCCGAGTTGTGTATAGGTTGATAAAGTCAAAATACTTAGAGATGTACGAATATAAGGAAAAAAGTTGCGAAAATTGCCATAAAAAAGGGGAATTTTTTTTGAAATGTTGACTTAAGGCTCCGTTTCGACTCCAATAGATTCATTTACCCACGAGATCTCTTGGGGAAAAATATCGAACGATTTGAAGACGAGGGTAATACATTTCGGAGAAATTAGTGAAATCTCCAATTCACCAAAGGGGTACCCCTTTCAGAAATCTTCGATTTCTCTAATATGGATTCGAGCAATGTTTTGATAGTGAATACTAAAGAATATGCGAGGGCCATGGGCACAAAAGTTGTAGGCCTATGTCTTAGGGTTCTATGTATAAAAATTCGTACAAATCCTAGGTTCGTAGAGGGTGATACAGTCAAAATACTTAGAGATGTACGAATATAGGGAAAAAACTTGCGAAAATTGCCATAAAAAAGGGGAATTTTTTTTGAAATGTTGACTTAAGGCTCCGTTTCGACTCCAATAGATTCATTTACCCACGAGATATCTTGGGGGAAAATATCGAACGATTTGAAGACGAGGGTAATACATTTCGGAGAAATTAGTGAAATCTCCAATTCACCAAAGGGGTACCCCTTTCAGAAATCTTCGATTTCTCTAATATGGATTCGAGCAATGTTTTGATAGTGAATACTAAAGAATATGCGAGGGTCATGGGCACAAAAGTTGTAGACCTATGTCTTAGGGTTCTATGTATAAAAATTCGTGCAAATCCTAGGTGTGTAGAGGGTGATACAGTCAAAATACTGAGTGATGTACGAATATAAGGAAAAAAGTTGCGAAAATTGCCATAAAAAAGGGGAATTTTTTTTGAAATGTTGACTTAAGGCTCCGTTTCGACTCCAATAGATTCATTTACCCACGAGATATCTTGGGGGAAAATATCGAACGATTTGAAGACGAGGGTAATACATTTCGGAGAAATTAGTGAAATCTCCAATTCACCAAAGGGGTACCCCTTTCAGAAATCTTCGATTTCTCTAATATGGATTCGAGCAATGTTTTGATAGTGAATACTAAAGAATATGCGAGGGTCATGGGCACAAAAGTTGTAGGCCTATGTCTTAGGGTTCTATGTATAACATTTCGTGCAAATCCGAGTTGTGTATAGGTTGATAAAGTCAAAATACTTAGAGATGTACGAATATAAGGAAAAAACTTGCGAAAATTGCCATAAAAAGGGGAATTTTTTTTGAAATGTTGACTTAAGGCTCCGTTTCGACTCCAATAGATTCATTTACCCACGAGATCTCTTGGGGAAAAATATCGAACGATTTGAAGACGAGGGTAATACATTTCGGAGAAATTAGTGAAATCTCCAATTCATCAAAGGGGTACCCCTTTCAGAAATCTTCGATTTCTCTAATATGGATTCGAGCAATGTTTTGATAGTGAATACTAAAGAATATGCGAGGGCCATGGGCACAAAAGTTGTAGGCCTATGTCTTAGGGTTCTATGTATAAAAATTCGTACAAATCCTAGGTTCGTAGAGGGTGATACAGTCAAAATACTTAGAGATGTACGAATATAGGGAAAAAACTTGCGAAAATTGCCATAAAAAAGGGGAATTTTTTTTGAAATGTTGACTTAAGGCTCCGTTTCGACTCCAATAGATTCATTTACCCACGAGATCTCTTGGGGGAAAATATCGAACGATTTGAAGACGAGGGTAATACATTTCGGAGAAATTAGTGAAATCTCCAATTCACCAAAGGGGTACCCCTTTCAGAAATCTTCGATTTCTCTAATATGGATTCGAGCAATGTTTTGATAGTGAATACTAAAGAATATGCGAGGGTCATGGGCACAAAAGTTGTAGACCTATGTCTTAGGGTTCTATGTATAACATTTCGTGCAAATCCGAGTTGTGTATAGGTTGATAAAGTCAAAATACTTAGAGATGTACGAATATAAGGAAAAAAGTTGCGAAAATTGCCATAAAAAAGGGGAATTTTTTTTGAAATGTTGACTTAAGGCTCCGTTTCGACTCCAATAGATTCATTTACCCACGAGATATCTTGGGGGAAAATATCGAACGATTTGAAGACGAGGGTAATACATTTCGGAGAAATTAGTGAAATCTCCAATTCACCAAAGGGGTACCCCTTTCAGAAATCTTCGATTTCTCTAATATGGATTCGAGCAATGTTTTGATAGTGAATACTAAAGAATATGCGAGGGTCATGGGCACAAAAGTTGTAGACCTATGTCTTAGGGTTCTATGTATAACATTTCGTGCAAATCCGAGTTGTGTATAGGTTGATAAAGTCAAAATACTTAGAGATGTACGAATATAAGGAAAAAAGTTGCGAAAATTGCCATAAAAAAGGGGAATTTTTTTTGAAATGTTGACTTAAGGCTCCGTTTCGACTCCAATAGATTCATTTACCCACGAGATCTCTTGGGGAAAAATATCGAACGATTTGAAGACGAGGGTAATACATTTCGGAGAAATTAGTGAAATCTCCAATTCACCAAAGGGGTACCCCTTTCAGAAATCTTCGATTTCTCTAATATGGATTCGAGCAATGTTTTGATAGTGAATACTAAAGAATATGCGAGGGCCATGGGCACAAAAGTTGTAGGCCTATGTCTTAGGGTTCTATGTATAAAAATTCGTACAAATCCTAGGTTCGTAGAGGGTGATACAGTCAAAATACTTAGAGATGTACGAATATAGGGAAAAAACTTGCGAAAATTGCCATAAAAAAGGGGAATTTTTTTTGAAATGTTGACTTAAGGCTCCGTTTCGACTCCAATAGATTCATTTACCCACGAGATATCTTGGGGGAAAATATCGAACGATTTGAAGACGAGGGTAATACATTTCGGAGAAATTAGTGAAATCTCCAATTCACCAAAGGGGTACCCCTTTCAGAAATCTTCGATTTCTCTAATATGGATTCGAGCAATGTTTTGATAGTGAATACTAAAGAATATGCGAGGGTCATGGGCACAAAAGTTGTAGACCTATGTCTTAGGGTTCTATGTATAAAAATTCGTGCAAATCCTAGGTGTGTAGAGGGTGATACAGTCAAAATACTGAGTGATGTACGAATATAAGGAAAAAAGTTGCGAAAATTGCCATAAAAAAGGGGAATTTTTTTTGAAATGTTGACTTAAGGCTCCGTTTCGACTCCAATAGATTCATTTACCCACGAGATATCTTGGGGGAAAATATCG
Source organism: Humulus lupulus (assembly GCF_963169125.1). Classification (NCBI taxonomy): domain Eukaryota; kingdom Viridiplantae; phylum Streptophyta; class Magnoliopsida; order Rosales; family Cannabaceae; genus Humulus; species Humulus lupulus. The sequence goes on along the minus strand of NC_084793.1, from coordinate 311,490,248 downwards.
AACGATTTGAAGACGAGGGTAATACATTTCGGAGAAATTAGTGAAATCTCCAATTCACCAAAGGGGTACCCCTTTCAGAAATCTTCGATTTCTCTAATATGGATTCGAGCAATGTTTTGATAGTGAATACTAAAGAATATGCGAGGGTCATGGGCACAAAAGTTGTAGGCCTATGTCTTAGGGTTCTATGTATAACATTTCGTGCAAATCCGAGTTGTGTATAGGTTGATAAAGTCAAAATACTTAGAGATGTACGAATATAAGGAAAAAACTTGCGAAAATTGCCATAAAAAGGGGAATTTTTTTTGAAATGTTGACTTAAGGCTCCGTTTCGACTCCAATAGATTCATTTACCCACGAGATCTCTTGGGGAAAAATATCGAACGATTTGAAGACGAGGGTAATACATTTCGGAGAAATTAGTGAAATCTCCAATTCACCAAAGGGGTACCCCTTTCAGAAATCTTCGATTTCTCTAATATGGATTCGAGCAATGTTTTGATAGTGAATACTAAAGAATATGCGAGGGCCATGGGCACAAAAGTTGTAGGCCTATGTCTTAGGGTTCTATGTATAAAAATTCGTACAAATCCTAGGTTCGTAGAGGGTGATACAGTCAAAATACTTAGAGATGTACGAATATAGGGAAAAAACTTGCGAAAATTGCCATAAAAAAGGGGAATTTTTTTTGAAATGTTGACTTAAGGCTCCGTTTCGACTCCAATAGATTCATTTACCCACGAGATATCTTGGGGGAAAATATCGAACGATTTGAAGACGAGGGTAATACATTTCGGAGAAATTAGTGAAATCTCCAATTCACCAAAGGGGTACCCCTTTCAGAAATCTTCGATTTCTCTAATATGGATTCGAGCAATGTTTTGATAGTGAATACTAAAGAATATGCGAGGGTCATGGGCACAAAAGTTGTAGACCTATGTCTTAGGGTTCTATGTATAAAAATTCGTGCAAATCCTAGGTGTGTAGAGGGTGATACAGTCAAAATACTGAGTGATGTACGAATATAAGGAAAAAAGTTGCGAAAATTGCCATAAAAAAGGGGAATTTTTTTTGAAATGTTGACTTAAGGCTCCGTTTCGACTCCAATAGATTCATTTACCCACGAGATATCTTGGGGGAAAATATCGAACGATTTGAAGACGAGGGTAATACATTTCGGAGAAATTAGTGAAATCTCCAATTCACCAAAGGGGTACCCCTTTCAGAAATCTTCGATTTCTCTAATATGGATTCGAGCAATGTTTTGATAGTGAATACTAAAGAATATGCGAGGGTCATGGGCACAAAAGTTGTAGGCCTATGTCTTAGGGTTCTATGTATAACATTTCGTGCAAATCCGAGTTGTGTATAGGTTGATAAAGTCAAAATACTTAGAGATGTACGAATATAAGGAAAAAACTTGCGAAAATTGCCATAAAAAGGGGAATTTTTTTTGAAATGTTGACTTAAGGCTCCGTTTCGACTCCAATAGATTCATTTACCCACGAGATCTCTTGGGGAAAAATATCGAACGATTTGAAGACGAGGGTAATACATTTCGGAGAAATTAGTGAAATCTCCAATTCACCAAAGGGGTACCCCTTTCAGAAATCTTCGATTTCTCTAATATGGATTCGAGCAATGTTTTGATAGTGAATACTAAAGAATATGCGAGGGCCATGGGCACAAAAGTTGTAGGCCTATGTCTTAGGGTTCTATGTATAAAAATTCGTACAAATCCTAGGTTCGTAGAGGGTGATACAGTCAAAATACTTAGAGATGTACGAATATAGGGAAAAAACTTGCGAAAATTGCCATAAAAAAGGGGAATTTTTTTTGAAATGTTGACTTAAGGCTCCGTTTCGACTCCAATAGATTCATTTACCCACGAGATCTCTTGGGGGAAAATATCGAACGATTTGAAGACGAGGGTAATACATTTCGGAGAAATTAGTGAAATCTCCAATTCACCAAAGGGGTACCCCTTTCAGAAATCTTCGATTTCTCTAATATGGATTCGAGCAATGTTTTGATAGTGAATACTAAAGAATATGCGAGGGTCATGGGCACAAAAGTTGTAGACCTATGTCTTAGGGTTCTATGTATAACATTTCGTGCAAATCCGAGTTGTGTATAGGTTGATAAAGTCAAAATACTTAGAGATGTACGAATATAAGGAAAAAACTTGCGAAAATTGCCATAAAAAAGGGGAATTTTTTTTGAAATGTTGACTTAAGGCTCCGTTTCGACTCCAATAGATTCATTTACCCACGAGATATCTTGGGGGAAAATATCGAACGATTTGAAGACGAGGGTAATACATTTCGGAGAAATTAGTGAAATCTCCAATTCACCAAAGGGGTACCCCTTTCAGAAATCTTCGATTTCTCTAATATGGATTCGAGCAATGTTTTGATAGTGAATACTAAAGAATATGCGAGGGTCATGGGCACAAAAGTTGTAGGCCTATGTCTTAGGGTTCTATGTATAAAAATTCGTGCAAATCCTAGGTGTGTAGAGGGTGATACAGTCAAAATACTGAGTGATGTACGAATATAAGGAAAAAAGTTGCGAAAATTTCCATAAAAAAGGGGAATTTTTTTTGAAATGTTGACTTAAGGCTCCGTTTCGACTCCAATAGATTCATTTACCCACGAGATATCTTGGGGGAAAATATCGAACGATTTGAAGACGAGGGTAATACATTTCGGAGAAATTAGTGAAATCTCCAATTCACCAAAGGGGTACCCCTTTCAGAAATCTTCGATTTCTCTAATATGGATTCGAGCAATGTTTTGATAGTGAATACTAAAGAATATGCGAGGGTCATGGGCACAAAAGTTGTAGGCCTATGTCTTAGGGTTCTATGTATAACATTTCGTGCAAATCCGAGTTGTGTATAGGTTGATAAAGTCAAAATACTTAGAGATGTACGAATATAAGGAAAAAACTTGCGAAAATTGCCATAAAAAAGGGGAATTTTTTTTGAAATGTTGACTTAAGGCTCCGTTTCGACTCCAATAGATTCATTTACCCACGAGATCTCTTGGGGAAAAATATCGAACGATTTGAAGACGAGGGTAATACATTTCGGAGAAATTAGTGAAATCTCCAATTCACCAAAGGGGTACCCCTTTCAGAAATCTTCGATTTCTCTAATATGGATTCGAGCAATGTTTTGATAGTGAATACTAAAGAATATGCGAGGGCCATGGGCACAAAAGTTGTAGGCCTATGTCTTAGGGTTCTATGTATAAAAATTCGTACAAATCCTAGGTTCGTAGAGGGTGATACAGTCAAAATACTTAGAGATGTACGAATATAGGGAAAAAACTTGCGAAAATTGCCATAAAAAAGGGGAATTTTTTTTGAAATGTTGACTTAAGGCTCCGTTTCGACTCCAATAGATTCATTTACCCACGAGATATCTTGGGGGAAAATATCGAACGATTTGAAGACGAGGGTAATACATTTCGGAGAAATTAGTGAAATCTCCAATTCACCAAAGGGGTACCCCTTTCAGAAATCTTCGATTTCTCTAATATGGATTCGAGCAATGTTTTGATAGTGAATACTAAAGAATATGCGAGGGTCATGGGCACAAAAGTTGTAGACCTATGTCTTAGGGTTCTATGTATAAAAATTCGTGCAAATCCTAGGTGTGTAGAGGGTGATACAGTCAAAATACTGAGTGATGTACGAATATAAGGAAAAAAGTTGCGAAAATTTCCATAAAAAAGGGGAATTTTTTTTGAAATGTTGACTTAAGGCTCCGTTTCGACTCCAATAGATTCATTTACCCACGAGATATCTTGGGGGAAAATATCGAACGATTTGAAGACGAGGGTAATACATTTCGGAGAAATTAGTGAAATCTCCAATTCACCAAAGGGGTACCCCTTTCAGAAATCTTCGATTTCTCTAATATGGATTCGAGCAATGTTTTGATAGTGAATACTAAAGAATATGCGAGGGTCATGGGCACAAAAGTTGTAGGCCTATGTCTTAGGGTTCTATGTATAAAAATTCGTACAAATCCTAGGTTCGTAGAGGGTGATACAGTCAAAATACTTAGAGATGTACGAATATAGGGAAAAAACTTGCGAAAATTGCCATAAAAAAGGGGAATTTTTTTTGAAATGTTGACTTAAGGCTCCGTTTCGACTCCAATAGATTCATTTACCCACGAGATATCTTGGGGGAAAATATCGAACGATTTGAAGACGAGGGTAATACATTTCGGAGAAATTAGTGAAATCTCCAATACACCAAAGGGGTACCCCTTTCAGAAATCTTCGATTTCTCTAATATGGATTCGAGCAATGTTTTGATAGTGAATACTAAAGAATATGCGAGGGTCATGGGCACAAAAGTTGTAGACCTATGTCTTAGGGTTCTATGTATAAAAATTCGTGCAAATCCTAGGTGTGTAGAGGGTGATACAGTCAAAATACTGAGTGATGTACGAATATAAGGAAAAAAGTTGCGAAAATTTCCATAAAAAAGGGGAATTTTTTTTGAAATGTTGACTTAAGGCTCCGTTTCGACTCCAATAGATTCATTTACCCACGAGATATCTTGGGGGAAAATATCGAACGATTTGAAGACGAGGGTAATACATTTCGGAGAAATTAGTGAAATCTCCAATTCACCAAAGGGGTACCCCTTTCAGAAATCTTCGATTTCTCTAATATGGATTCGAGCAATGTTTTGATAGTGAATACTAAAGAATATGCGAGGGTCATGGGCACAAAAGTTGTAGGCCTATGTCTTAGGGTTCTATGTATAACATTTCAGGCAAATCCGAGTTGTGTATAGGTTGATAAAGTCAAAATACTTAGAGATGTACGAATATAAGGAAAAAACTTGCGAAAATGGCCATAAAAAGGGGAATTTTTTTTGAAATGTTGACTTAAGGCTCCGTTTCGACTCCAATAGATTCATTTACCCACGAGATCTCTTGGGGAAAAATATCGAACGATTTGAAGACGAGGGTAATACATTTCGGAGAAATTAGTGAAATCTCCAATTCACCAAAGGGGTACCCCTTTCAGAAATCTTCGATTTCTCTAATATGGATTCGAGCAATGTTTTGATAGTGAATACTAAAGAATATGCGAGGGCCATGGGCACAAAAGTTGTAGGCCTATGTCTTAGGGTTCTATGTATAAAAATTCGTACAAATCCTAGGTTCGTAGAGGGTGATACAGTCAAAATACTTAGAGATGTACGAATATAGGGAAAAAACTTGCGAAAATTGCCATAAAAAAGGGGAATTTTTTTTGAAATGTTGACTTAAGGCTCCGTTTCGACTCCAATAGATTCATTTACCCACGAGCTCTCTTGGGGGAAAATATCGAACGATTTGAAGACGAGGGTAATACATTTCGGAGAAATTAGTGAAATCTCCAATTCACCAAAGGGGTACCCCTTTCAGAAATCTTCGATTTCTCTAATATGGATTCGAGCAATGTTTTGATAGTGAATACTAAAGAATATGCGAGGGTCATGGGCACAAAAGTTGTAGACCTATGTCTTAGGGTTCTATGTATAACATTTCGTGCAAATCCGAGTTGTGTATAGGTTGATAAAGTCAAAATACTTAGAGATGTACGAATATAAGGAAAAAACTTGCGAAAATTGCCATAAAAAAGGGGAATTTTTTTTGAAATGTTGACTTAAGGCTCCGTTTCGACTCCAATAGATTCATTTACCCACGAGCTCTCTTGGGGGAAAATATCGAACGATTTGAAGACGAGGGTAATACATTTCGGAGAAATTAGTGAAATCTCCAATTCACCAAAGGGGTACCCCTTTCAGAAATCTTCGATTTCTCTAATATGGATTCGAGCAATGTTTTGATAGTGAATACTAAAGAATATGCGAGGGTCATGGGCACAAAAGTTGTAGACCTATGTCTTAGGGTTCTATGTATAACATTTCGTGCAAATCCGAGTTGTGTATAGGTTGATAAAGTCAAAATACTTAGAGATGTACGAATATAAGGAAAAAACTTGCGAAAATTGCCATAAAAAAGGGGAATTTTTTTTGAAATGTTGACTTAAGGCTCCGTTTCGACTCCAATAGATTCATTTACCCACGAGATATCTTGGGGGAAAATATCGAACGATTTGAAGACGAGGGTAATACATTTCGGAGAAATTAGTGAAATCTCCAATTCACCAAAGGGGTACCCCTTTCAGAAATCTTCGATTTCTCTAATATGGATTCGAGCAATGTTTTGATAGTGAATACTAAAGAATATGCGAGGGTCATGGGCACAAAAGTTGTAGACCTATGTCTTAGGGTTCTATGTATAAAAATTCGTGCAAATCCTAGGTGTGTAGAGGGTGATACAGTCAAAATACTGAGTGATGTACGAATATAAGGAAAAAAGTTGCGAAAATTGCCATAAAAAAGGGGAATTTTTTTTGAAATGTTGACTTAAGGCTCCGTTTCGACTCCAATAGATTCATTTACCCACGAGATATCTTGGGGGAAAATATCGAACGATTTGAAGACGAGGGTAATACATTTCGGAGAAATTAGTGAAATCTCCAATTCACCAAAGGGGTACCCCTTTCAGAAATCTTCGATTTCTCTAATATGGATTCGAGCAATGTTTTGATAGTGAATACTAAAGAATATGCGAGGGTCATGGGCACAAAAGTTGTAGGCCTATGTCTTAGGGTTCTATGTATAACATTTCGTGCAAATCCGAGTTGTGTATAGGTTGATAAAGTCAAAATACTTAGAGATGTACGAATATAAGGAAAAAACTTGCGAAAATTGCCATAAAAAGGGGAATTTTTTTTGAAATGTTGACTTAAGGCTCCGTTTCGACTCCAATAGATTCATTTACCCACAAGATCTCTTGGGGAAAAATATCGAACGATTTGAAGACGAGGGTAATACATTTCGGAGAAATTAGTGAAATCTCCAATTCACCAAAGGGGTACCCTTTTCAGAAATCTTCGATTTCTCTAATATGGATTCGAGCAATGTTTTGATAGTGAATACTAAAGAATATGCGAGGGCCATGGGCACAAAAGTTGTAGGCCTATGTCTTAGGGTTCTATGTATAAAAATTCGTACAAATCCTAGGTTCGTAGAGGGTGATACAGTCAAAATACTTAGAGATGTACGAATATAGGGAAAAAACTTGCGAAAATTGCCATAAAAAAGGGGAATTTTTTTTGAAATGTTGACTTAAGGCTCCGTTTCGACTCCAATAGATTCATTTACCCACGAGCTCTCTTGGGGGAAAATATCGAACGATTTGAAGACGAGGGTAATACATTTCGGAGAAATTAGTGAAATCTCCAATTCACCAAAGGGGTACCCCTTTCAGAAATCTTCGATTTCTCTAATATGGATTCGAGCAATGTTTTGATAGTGAATACTAAAGAATATGCGAGGGTCATGGGCACAAAAGTTGTAGACCTATGTCTTAGGGTTCTATGTATAACATTTCGTGCAAATCCGAGTTGTGTATAGGTTGATAAAGTCAAAATACTTAGAGATGTACGAATATAAGGAAAAAACTTGCGAAAATTGCCATAAAAAAGGGGAATTTTTTTTGAAATGTTGACTTAAGGCTCCGTTTCGACTCCAATAGATTCATTTACCCACGAGATATCTTGGGGGAAAATATCGAACGATTTGAAGACGAGGGTAATACATTTCGGAGAAATTAGTGAAATCTCCAATTCACCAAAGGGGTACCCCTTTCAGAAATCTTCGATTTCTCTAATATGGATTCGAGCAATGTTTTGATAGTGAATACTAAAGAATATGCGAGGGTCATGGGCACAAAAGTTGTAGACCTATGTCTTAGGGTTCTATGTATAAAAATTCGTGCAAATCCTAGATGTGTAGAGGGTGATACAGTCAAAATACTGAGTGATGTACGAATATAAGGAAAAAAGTTGCGAAAATTTCCATAAAAAAGGGGAATTTTTTTTGAAATGTTGACTTAAGGCTCCGTTTCGACTCCAATAGATTCATTTACCCACGAGATATCTTGGGGGAAAATATCGAACGATTTGAAGACGAGGGTAATACATTTCGGAGAAATTAGTGAAATCTCCAATTCACCAAAGGGGTACCCCTTTCAGAAATCTTCGATTTCTCTAATATGGATTCGAGCAATGTTTTGATAGTGAATACTAAAGAATATGCGAGGGTCATGGGCACAAAAGTTGTAGACCTATGTCTTAGGGTTCTATGTATAAAAATTCGTGCAAATCCTAGGTGTGTAGAGGGTGATACAGTCAAAATACTGAGTGATGTACGAATATAAGGAAAAAAGTTGCGAAAATTTCCATAAAAAAGGGGAATTTTTTTTGAAATGTTGACTTAAGGCTCCGTTTCGACTCCAATAGATTCATTTACCCACGAGATATCTTGGGGGAAAATATCGAACGATTTGAAGACGAGGGTAATACATTTCGGAGAAATTAGTGAAATCTCCAATTCACCAAAGGGGTACCCCTTTCAGAAATCTTCGATTTCTCTAATATGGATTCGAGCAATGTTTTGATAGTGAATACTAAAGAATATGCGAGGGTCATGGGCACAAAAGTTGTAGGCCTATGTCTTAGGGTTCTATGTATAACATTTCGTGCAAATCCGAGTTGTGTATAGGTTGATAAAGTCAAAATACTTAGAGATGTACGAATATAAGGAAAAAACTTGCGAAAATTGCCATAAAAAGGGGAATTTTTTTTGAAATGTTGACTTAAGGCTCCGTTTCGACTCCAATAGATTCATTTACCCACGAGATCTCTTGGGGAAAAATATCGAACGATTTGAAGACGAGGGTAATACATTTCGGAGAAATTAGTGAAATCTCCAATTCACCAAAGGGGTACCCCTTTCAGAAATCTTCGATTTCTCTAATATGGATTCGAGCAATGTTTTGATAGTGAATACTAAAGAATATGCGAGGGCCATGGGCACAAAAGTTGTAGGCCTATGTCTTAGGGTTCTATGTATAAAAATTCGTACAAATCCTAGGTTCGTAGAGGGTGATACAGTCAAAATACTTAGAGATGTACGAATATAGGGAAAAAACTTGCGAAAATTGCCATAAAAAAGGGGAATTTTTTTTGAAATGTTGACTTAAGGCTCCGTTTCGACTCCAATAGATTCATTTACCCACGAGCTCTCTTGGGGGAAAATATCGAACGATTTGAAGACGAGGGTAATACATTTCGGAGAAATTAGTGAAATCTCCAATTCACCAAAGGGGTACCCCTTTCAGAAATCTTCGATTTCTCTAATATGGATTCGAGCAATGTTTTGATAGTGAATACTAAAGAATATGCGAGGGTCATGGGCACAAAAGTTGTAGACCTATGTATTAGGGTTCTATGTATAACATTTCGTGCAAATCCGAGTTGTGTATAGGTTGATAAAGTCAAAATACTTAGAGATGTACGAATATAAGGAAAAAACTTGCGAAAATTGCCATAAAAAAGGGGAATTTTTTTTGAAATGTTGACTTAAGGCTCCGTTTCGACTAAAATAGATTCATTTACCCACGAGATATCTTGGGGGAAAATATCGAACGATTTGAAGACGAGGGTAATACATTTCGGAGAAATTAGTGAAATCTCCAATTCACCAAAGGGGTACCCCTTTCAGAAATCTTCGATTTCTCTAATATGGATTCGAGCAATGTTTTGATAGTGAATACTAAAGAATATGCGAGGGTCATGGGCACAAAAGTTGTAGACCTATGTCTTAGGGTTCTATGTATAAAAATTCGTGCAAATCCTAGGTGTGTAGAGGGTGATACAGTCAAAATACTGAGTGATGTACGAATATAAGGAAAAAAGTTGCGAAAATTTCCATAAAAAAGGGGAATTTTTTTTGAAATGTTGACTTAAGGCTCCGTTTCGACTCCAATAGATTCATTTACCCACGAGATATCTTGGGGGAAAATATCGAACGATTTGAAGACGAGGGTAATACATTTCGGAGAAATTAGTGAAATCTCCAATTCACCAAAGGGGTACCCCTTTCAGAAATCTTCGATTTCTCTAATATGGATTCGAGCAATGTTTTGATAGTGAATACTAAAGAATATGCGAGGGTCATGGGCACAAAAGTTGTAGACCTATGTCTTAGGGTTCTATGTATAACATTTCGTGCAAATCCGAGTTGTGTATAGGTTGATAAAGTCAAAATACTTAGAGATGTACGAATATAAGGAAAAAACTTGCGAAAATTGCCATAAAAAAGGGGAATTTTTTTTGAAATGTTGACTTAAGGCTCCGTTTCGACTCCAATAGATTCATTTACCCACGAGCTCTCTTGGGGGAAAATATCGAACGATTTGAAGACGAGGGTAATACATTTCGGAGAAATTAGTGAAATCTCCAATTCACCAAAGGGGTACCCCTTTCAGAAATCTTCGATTTCTCTAATATGGATTCGAGCAATGTTTTGATAGTGAATACTAAAGAATATGCGAGGGTCATGGGCACAAAAGTTGTAGGCCTATGTCTTAGGGTTCTATGTATAACATTTCGTGCAAATCCGAGTTGTGTATAGGTTGATAAAGTCAAAATACTTAGAGATGTACGAATATAAGGAAAAAACTTGCGAAAATTGCCATAAAAAAGGGGAATTTTTTTTGAAATGTTGACTTAAGGCTCCGTTTCGACTCCAATAGATTCATTTACCCACGAGATCTCTTGGGGAAAAATATCGAACGATTTGAAGACGAGGGTAATACATTTCGGAGAAATTAGTGAAATCTCCAATTCACCAAAGGGGTACCCCTTTCAGAAATCTTCGATTTCTCTAATATGGATTCGAGCAATGTTTTGATAGTGAATACTAAAGAATATGCGAGGGCCATGGGCACAAAAGTTGTAGGCCTATGTCTTAGGGTTCTATGTATAAAAATTCGTACAAATCCTAGGTTCGTAGAGGGTGATACAGTCAAAATACTTAGAGATGTACGAATATAGGGAAAAAACTTGCGAAAATTGCCATAAAAAAGGGGAATTTTTTTTGAAATGTTGACTTAAGGCTCCGTTTCGACTCCAATAGATTCATTTACCCACGAGCTCTCTTGGGGGAAAATATCGAACGATTTGAAGACGAGGGTAATACATTTCGGAGAAATTAGTGAAATCTCCAATTCACCAAAGGGGTACCCCTTTCAGAAATCTTCGATTTCTCTAATATGGATTCGAGCAATGTTTTGATAGTGAATACTAAAGAATATGCGAGGGTCATGGGCACAAAAGCTGTAGACCTATGTCTTAGGGTTCTATGTATAACATTTCGTGCAAATCCGAGTTGTGTATAGGTTGATAAAGTCAAAATACTTAGAGATGTACGAATATAAGGAAAAAACTTGCGAAAATTGCCATAAAAAAGGGGAATTTTTTTTGAAATGTTGACTTAAGGCTCTGTTTCGACTCCAATAGATTCATTTACCCACGAGATATCTTGGGGGAAAATATCGAACGATTTGAAGACGAGGGTAATACATTTCGGAGAAATTAGTGAAATCTCCAATTCACCAAAGGGGTACCCGTTTCAGAAATCTTCGATTTCTCTAATATGGATTCGAGCAATGTTTTGATAGTGAATACTAAAGAATATGCGAGGGTCATGGGCACAAAAGTTGTAGACCTATGTCTTAGGGTTCTATGTATAAAAATTCGTGCAAATCCTAGGTGTGTAGAGGGTGATACAGTCAAAATACTGAGTGATGTACGAATATAAGGAAAAAAGTTGCGAAAATTTCCATAAAAAAGGGGAATTTTTTTTGAAATGTTGACTTAAGGCTCCGTTTCGACTCCAATAGATTCATTTACCCACGAGATATCTTGGGGGAAAATATCAAACGATTTGAAGACGAGGGTAATACATTTCGGAGAAATTAGTGAAATCTCCAATTCACCAAAGGGGTACCCCTTTCAGAAATCTTCGATTTCTCTAATATGGATTCGAGCAATGTTTTGATAGTGAATACTAAAGAATATGCGAGGGTTATGGGCACAAAAGTTGTAGACCTATGTCTTAGGGTTCTATGTATAACATTTCGTGCAAATCCGAGTTGTGTATAGGTTGATAAAGTCAAAATACTTAGAGATGTACGAATATAAGGAAAAAACTTGCGAAAATTGCCATAAAAAAGGGGAATTTTTTTTGAAATGTTGACTTAAGGCTCCGTTTCGACTCCAATAGATTCATTTACCCACGAGCTCTCTTGGGGGAAAATATCGAACGATTTGAAGACGAGGGTAATACATTTCGGAGAAATTAGTGAAATCTCCAATTCACCAAAGGGGTACCCCTTTCAGAAATCTTCGATTTCTCTAATATGGATTCGAGCAATGTTTTGATAGTGAATACTAAAGAATATGCGAGGGTCATGGGCACAAAAGTTGTAGGCCTATGTCTTAGGGTTCTATGTATAACATTTCGTGCAAATCCGAGTTGTGTATAGGTTGATAAAGTCAAAATACTTAGAGATGTACGAATATAAGGAAAAAACTTGCGAAAATTGCCATAAAAAAGGGGAATTTTTTTTGAAATGTTGACTTAAGGCTCCGTTTCGACTCCAATAGATTCATTTACCCACGAGATCTCTTGGGGAAAAATATCGAACGATTTGAAGACGAGGGTAATACATTTCGGAGAAATTAGTGAAATCTCCAATTCACCAAAGGGGTACCCCTTTCAGAAATCTTCGATTTCTCTAATATGGATTCGAGCAATGTTTTGATAGTGAATACTAAAGAATATGCGAGGGCCATGGGCACAAAAGTTGTAGGCCTATGTCTTAGGGTTCTATGTATAAAAATTCGTACAAATCCTAGGTTCGTAGAGGGTGATACAGTCAAAATACTTAGAGATGTACGAATATAGGGAAAAAACTTGCGAAAATTGCCATAAAAAAGGGGAATTTTTTTTGAAATGTTGACTTAAGGCTCCGTTTCGACTCCAATAGATTCATTTACCCACGAGCTCTCTTGGGGGAAAATATCGAACGATTTGAAGACGAGGGTAATACATTTCGGAGAAATTAGTGAAATCTCCAATTCACCAAAGGGGTACCCCTTTCAGAAATCTTCGATTTCTCTAATATGGATTCGAGCAATGTTTTGATAGTGAATACTAAAGAATATGCGAGGGTCATGGGCACAAAAGTTGTAGACCTATGTCTTAGGGTTCTATGTATAACATTTCGTGCAAATCCGAGTTGTGTATAGGTTGATAAAGTCAAAATACTTAGAGATGTACGAATATAAGGAAAAAACTTGCGAAAATTGCCATAAAAAAGGGGAATTTTTTTTGAAATGTTGACTTAAGGCTCCGTTTCGACTCCAATAGATTCATTTACCCACGAGATATCTTGGGGGAAAATATCGAACGATTTGAAGACGAGGGTAATACATTTCGGAGAAATTAGTGAAATCTCCAATTCACCAAAGGGGTACCCGTTTCAGAAATCTTCGATTTCTCTAATATGGATTCGAGCAATGTTTTGATAGTGAATACTAAAGAATATGCGAGGGTCATGGGCACAAAAGTTGTAGACCTATGTCTTAGGGTTCTATGTATAAAAATTCGTGCAAATCCTAGGTGTGTAGAGGGTGATACAGTCAAAATACTGAGTGATGTACGAATATAAGGAAAAAAGTTGCGAAAATTTCCATAAAAAAGGGGAATTTTTTTTGAAATGTTGACTTAAGGCTCCGTTTCGACTCCAATAGATTCATTTACCCACGAGATATCTTGGGGGAAAATATCGAACGATTTGAAGACGAGGGTAATACATTTCGGAGAAATTAGTGAAATCTCCAATTCACCAAAGGGGTACCCCTTTCAGAAATCTTCGATTTCTCTAATATGGATTCGAGCAATGTTTTGATAGTGAATACTAAAGAATATGCGAGGGTCATGGGCACAAAAGTTGTAGGCCTATGTCTTAGGGTTCTATGTATAACATTTCGTGCAAATCCGAGTTGTGTATAGGTTGATAAAGTCAAAATACTTAGAGATGTACGAATATAAGGAAAAAACTTGCGAAAATTGCCATAAAAAAGGGGAATTTTTTTTGAAATGTTGACTTAAGGCTCCGTTTCGACTCCAATAGATTCATTTACCCACGAGATCTCTTGGGGAAAAATATCGAACGATTTGAAGACGAGGGTAATACATTTCGGAGAAATTAGTGAAATCTCCAATTCACCAAAGGGGTACCCCTTTCAGAAATCTTCGATTTCTCTAATATGGATTCGAGCAATGTTTTGATAGTGAATACTAAAGAATATGCGAGGGCCATGGGCACAAAAGTTGTAGGCCTATGTCTTAGGGTTCTATGTATAAAAATTCGTACAAATCCTAGGTTCGTAGAGGGTGATACAGTCAAAATACTTAGAGATGTACGAATATAGGGAAAAAACTTGCGAAAATTGCCATAAAAAAGGGGAATTTTTTTTTAAATGTTGACTTAAGGCTCCGTTTCGACTCCAATAGATTCATTTACCCACGAGATATCTTGGGGGAAAATATCGAACGATTTGAAGACGAGGGTAATACATTTCGGAGAAATTAGTGAAATCTCCAATTCACCAAAGGGGTACCCCTTTCAGAAATCTTCGATTTCTCTAATATGGATTCGAGCAATGTTTTGATAGTGAATACTAAAGAATATGCGAGGGTCATGGGCACAAAAGTTGTAGACCTATGTCTTAGGGTTCTATGTATAAAAATTCGTGCAAATCCTAGGTGTGTAGAGGGTGATACAGTCAAAATACTGAGTGATGTACGAATATAAGGAAAAAAGTTGCGAAAATTTCCATAAAAAAGGGGAATTTTTTTTGAAATGTTGACTTAAGGCTCCGTTTCGACTCCAATAGATTCATTTACCCACGAGATATCTTGGGGGAAAATATCGAACGATTTGAAGACGAGGGTAATACATTTCGGAGAAATTAGTGAAATCTCCAATTCACCAAAGGGGTACCCCTTTCAGAAATCTTCGATTTCTCTAATATGGATTCGAGCAATGTTTTGATAGTGAATACTAAAGAATATGCGAGGGTCATGGGCACAAAAGTTGTAGGCCTATGTCTTAGGGTTCTATGTATAACATTTCGTGCAAATCCGAGTTGTGTATAGGTTGATAAAGTCAAAATACTTAGAGATGTACGAATATAAGGAAAAAACTTGCGAAAATTGCCATAAAAAGGGGAATTTTTTTTGAAATGTTGACTTAAGGCTCCGTTTCGACTCCAATAGATTCATTTACCCACGAGATCTCTTGGGGAAAAATATCGAACGATTTGAAGACGAGGGTAATACATTTCGGAGAAATTAGTGAAATCCCCAATTCACCAAAGGGGTACCCCTTTCAGAAATCTTCGATTTCTCTAATATGGATTCGAGCAATGTTTTGATAGTGAATACTAAAGAATATGCGAGGGCCATGGGCACAAAAGTTGTAGGCCTATGTCTTAGGGTTCTATGTATAAAAATTCGTACAAATCCTAGGTTCGTAGAGGGTGATACAGTCAAAATACTTAGAGATGTACGAATATAGGGAAAAAACTTGCGAAAATTGCCATAAAAAAGGGGAATTTTTTTTGAAATGTTGACTTAAGGCTCCGTTTCGACTCCAATAGATTCATTTACCCACGAGCTCTCTTGGGGGAAAATATCGAACGATTTGAAGACGAGGGTAATACATTTCGGAGAAATTAGTGAAATCTCCAATTCACCAAAGGGGTACCCCTTTCAGAAATCTTCGATTTCTCTAATATGGATTCGAGCAATGTTTTGATAGTGAATACTAAAGAATATGCGAGGGCCATGGGCACAAAAGTTGTACGCCTATGTCTTAGGGTTCTATGTATAACATTTCGTGCAAATATGAGGTGTGTAGAGGGTGATACAGTCAAAATACTGAGAGATGTACGAATATAAGGAAAAAACTTGCGAAAATTGCCATATAAAAGTGGAATTTTTTTTGAAATGTTGACTTAAGGCTCCGTTTCGACTCCAATAGATTCATTTACCCACGAGATCTCTTGGGGGAAAATATCGAACGATTTGAAGATGAGGGTAATACATTTCGGAGAAATTAGTGAAATCTCCAATTCACCAAAGGGGTACCCCTTTCAGAAATCTTCGATTTCTCTAATATGGATTCGAGCAATGTTTTGATAGTGAATACTAAAGAATATGCGAGGGTCATGGGCACAAAAGTTGTAGACCTATGTCTTAGGGTTCTATGTATAAAAATTCGTGCAAATCCTAGGTGTGTAGAGGGTGATACAGTCAAAATACTGAGTGATGTACGAATATAAGGAAAAAAGTTGCGAAAATTTCCATAAAAAAGGGGAATTTTTTTTGAAATGTTGACTTAAGGCTCCGTTTCGACTCCAATAGATTCATTTACCCACGAGATCTCTTGGGGGAAAATATCGAACGATTTGAAGACGAGGGTAATACATTTCGGAGAAATTAGTGAAATCTCCAATTCACCAAAGGGGTACCCCTTTCAGAAATCTTCGATTTCTCTAATATGGATTCGAGCAATGTTTTGATAGTGAATACTAAAGAATATGCGAGGGTCATGGGCACAAAAGTTGTAGGCCTATGTCTTAGGGTTCTATGTATAACATTTCGTGCAAATCTGAGTTGTGTATAGGTTGATAAAGTCAAAATACTTAGAGATGTACGAATATAAGGAAAAAAGTTGCGAAAATTGCCATAAAAAAGGGGAATTTTTTTTGAAATGTTGACTTAAGGCTCCGTTTCGACTCCAATAGATTCATTTACCCACGAGATCTCTTGGGGAAAAATATCGAACGATTTGAAGACGAGGGTAATACATTTCGGAGAAATTAGTGAAATCTCCAATTCACCAAAGGGGTACCCCTTTCAGAAATCTTCGATTTCTCTAATATGGATTCGAGCAATGTTTTGATAGTGAATACTAAAGAATATGCGAGGGCCATGGGCACAAAAGTTGTAGGCCTATGTCTTAGGGTTCTATGTATAAAAATTCGTACAAATCCTAGGTTTGTAGAGGGTGATACAGTCAAAATACTTAGAGATGTACGAATATAAGGAAAAAACTTGCGAAAATTGCCATAAAAAAGGGGAATTTTTTTTGAAATGTTGACTTAAGGCTCCGTTTCGACTCCAATAGATTCATTTACCCACGAGATCTCTTGGGGGAAAATATCGAACGATTTGAAGACGAGGGTAATACATTTCGGAGAAATTAGTGAAATCTCCAATTCACCAAAGGGGTACCCCTTTCAGAAATCTTCGATTTCTCTAATATGGATTCGAGCAATGTTTTGATAGTGAATACTAAAGAATATGCGAGGGCCATGGGCACAAAAGTTGTACGCCTATGTCTTAGGGTTCTATGTATAACATTTCGTGCAAATATGAGGTGTGTAGAGGGTGATACAGTCAAAATACTGAGAGATGTACGAATATAAGGAAAAAACTTGCGAAAATTGCCATATAAAAGTGGAATTTTTTTTGAAATGTTGACTTAAGGCTCCGTTTCGACTCCAATAGATTCATTTACCCACGAGATCTCTTGGGGGAAAATATCGAACGATTTGAAGATGAGGGTAATACATTTCGGAGAAATTAGTGAAATCTCCAATTCACCAAAGGGGTACCCCTTTCAGAAATCTTCGATTTCTCTAATATGGATTCGAGCAATGTTTTGATAGTGAATACTAAACAATATGCGAGGGTCATGGGCACAAAAGTTGTAGACCTATGTCTTAGGGTTCTATGTATAAAAATTCGTGCAAATCCTAGGTGTGTAGAGGGTGATACAGTCAAAATACTGAGTGATGTACGAATATAAGGAAAAAAGTTGCGAAAATTTCCATAAAAAAGGGGCATTTTTTTTGAAATGTTGACTTAAGGCTCCGTTTCGACTCCAATAGATTCATTTACCCACGAGATCTCTTGGGGGAAAATATCGAACGATTTGAAGACGAGGGTAATACATTTCGGAGAAATTAGTGAAATCTCCAATTCACCAAAGGGGTACCCCTTTCAGAAATCTTCGATTTCTCTAATATGGATTCGAGCAATGTTTTGATAGTGAATACTAAAGAATATGCGAGGGTCATGGGCACAAAAGTTGTAGGCCTATGTCTTAGGGTTCTATGTATAACATTTCGTGCAAATCTGAGTTGTGTATAGGTTGATAAAGTCAAAATACTTAGAGATGTACGAATATAAGGAAAAAAGTTGCGAAAATTGCCATAAAAATGGGGAATTTTTTTTGAAATGTTGACTTAAGGCTCCGTTTCGACTCCAATAGATTCATTTACCCACGAGATCTCTTGGGGAAAAATATCGAACGATTTGAAGACGAGGGTAATACATTTCGGAGAAATTAGTGAAATCTCCAATTCACCAAAGGGGTACCCCTTTCAGAAATCTTCGATTTCTCTAATATGGATTCGAGCAATGTTTTGATAGTGAATACTAAAGAATATGCGAGGGCCATGGGCACAAAAGTTGTAGGCCTATGTCTTAGGGTTCTATGTATAAAAATTCGTACAAATCCTAGGTTTGTAGAGGGTGATACAGTCAAAATACTTAGAGATGTACGAATATAAGGAAAAAACTTGCGAAAATTGCCATAAAAAAGGGGAATTTTTTTTGAAATGTTGACTTAAGGCTCCGTTTCGACTCCAATAGATTCATTTACCCACGAGATCTCTTGGGGGAAAATATCGAACGATTTGAAGACGAGGGTAATACATTTCGGAGAAATTAGTGAAATCTCCAATTCACCAAAGGGGTACCCCTTTCAGAAATCTTCGATTTCTCTAATATGGATTCGAGCAATGTTTTGATAGTGAATACTAAAGAATATGCGAGGGCCATGGGCACAAAAGTTGTACGCCTATGTCTTAGGGTTCTATGTATAACATTTCGTGCAAATATGAGGTGTGTAGAGGGTGATACAGTCAAAATACTGAGAGATGTACGAATATAAGGAAAAAACTTGCGAAAATTGCCAAAAAAAAGGGGAATTTTTTTTGAAATGTTGACTTAAGGCTCCGTTTCGACTCCAATAGATTCATTTACCCACGAGATCTCTTGGGGAAAAATATCGAACGATTTGAAGACGAGGGTAATACATTTCGGAGAAATTAGTGAAATCTCCAATTCACCAAAGGGGTACCCCTTTCAGAAATCTTCGATTTCTCTAATATGGATTCGAGCAATGTTTTGATAGTGAATACTAAAGAATATGCGAGGGTCATGGGCACAAAAGTTGTAGACCTATGTCTTAGGGTTCTATGTATAACATTTCGTGCAAATCCGAGTTGTGTAGAGGGTGATACAGTCAAAATACTGAGAGATGTACGAATATATGGAAAAAAGTTGCGAAAATTTCCATAAAAAAGGGGAATTTTTTTTGAAATGTTGACTTAAGGCTCCGTTTCGACTCCAATAGATTCATTTACCCACGAGATCTCTTGGGGAAAAATATCGAACGATTTGAAGACGAGGGTAATACATTTCGGAGAAATTAGTGAAATCTCCAATTCACCAAAGGGGTACCCCTTTCAGAAATCTTCGATTTCTCTAATATGGATTCGAGCAATGTTTTGATAGTGAATACTAAAGAATATGCGAGGGCCATGGGCACAAAAGTTGTAGGCCTATGTCTTAGGGTTCTATGTATAAAAATTCGTACAAATCCTAGGTTCGTAGAGGGTGATACAGTCAAAATACTTAGAGATGTACGAATATAGGGAAAAAACTTGCGAAAATTGCCATAAAAAAGGGGAATTTTTTTTGAAATGTTGACTTAAGGCTCCGTTTCGACTCCAATAGATTCATTTACCCACGAGATATCTTGGGGGAAAATATCGAACGATTTGAAGACGAGGGTAATACATTTCGGAGAAATTAGGGAAATCTCCAATTCACCAAAGGGGTACCCCTTTCAGAAATCTTCGATTTCTCTAATATGGATTCGAGCAATGTTTTGATAGTGAATACTAAAGAATATGCGAGGGTCATGGGCACAAAAGTTGTAGGCCTATGTCTTAGGGTTCTATGTATAACATTTCGTGCAAATCCGAGTTGTGTAGAGGGTGATATAGTCAAAATACTGAGAGATGTACGAATATAAGGAAAAAAGTTGCGAAAATTTCCATAAAAAAGGGGAATTTTTTTTGAAATGTTGACTTAAGGCTCCGTTTCGACTCCAATAGATTCATTTACCCACGAGATATCTTGGGGGAAAATATCGAACGATTTGAAGACGAGGGTAATACATTTCGGAGAAATTAGTGAAATCTCCAATTCACCAAAGGGGTACCCCTTTCAGAAATCTTCGATTTCTCTAATATGGATTCGAGCAATGTTTTGATAGTGAATACTAAAGAATATGCGAGGGTCATGGGAACAAAAGTTGTAGGCCTATGTCTTAGGGTTCTATGTATAACATTTCGTGCAAATCCGAGTTGTGTATAGGTTGATAAAGTCAAAATACTTAGAGATGTACGAATATAAGGAAAAAACTTGCGAAAATTGCCATAAAAAAGGGGAATTTTTTTTGAAATGTTGACTTAAGGCTCCGTTTCGACTCCAATAGATTCATTTACCCACGAGATCTCTTGGGGAAAAATATCGAACGATTTGAAGACGAGGGTAATACATTTCGGAGAAATTAGTGAAATCTCCAATTCACCAAAGGGGTACCCCTTTCAGAAATCTTCGATTTCTCTAATATGGATTCGAGCAATGTTTTGATAGTGAATACTAAAGAATATGCGAGGGCCATGGGCACAAAAGTTGTAGGCCTATGTCTTAGGGTTCTATGTATAAAAATTCGTACAAATCCTAGGTTCGTAGAGGGTGATACAGTCAAAATACTTAGAGATGTACGAATATAGGGAAAAAACTTGCGAAAATTGCCATAAAAAAGGGGAATTTTTTTTGAAATGTTGACTTAAGGCTCCGTTTCGACTCCAATAGATTCATTTACCCACGAGATCTCTTGGGGGAAAATATCGAACGATTTGAAGACGAGGGTAATACATTTCGGAGAAATTAGTGAAATCTCCAATTCACCAAAGGGGTACCCCTTTCAGAAATCTTCGATTTCTCTAATATGGATTCGAGCAATGTTTTGATAGTGAATACTAAAGAATATGCGAGGGCCATGGGCACAAAAGTTGTACGCCTATGTCTTAGGGTTCTATGTATAACATTTCGTGCAAATATGAGGTGTGTAGAGGGTGATACATTCAAAATACTGAGAGATGTACGAATATAAGGAAAAAACTTGCGAAAATTGCCATATAAAAGGGGAATTTTTTTTGAAATGTTGACTTAAGGCTCCGTTTCGACTCCAATAGATTCATTTACCCACGAGATCTCTTGGGGAAAAATATCGAACGATTTGAAGACGAAGGTAATACATTTCGGAGAAATTAGTGAAATCTCCAATTCACCAATAGGGTACCCCTTTCAGAAATCTTCGATTTCTCTAATATGGATTCGAGCAATGTTTTGATAGTGAATACTAAAGAATATGCGAGGGCCATGGGCACAAAATTTGTACGCCTATGTCTTAGGGTTCAATGTATAACATTTCGTGCAATTCCGAGTTGTGTAGAGGGTGATACAGTCAAAATACTGAGAGATGTACGAATATAAGGAAAAAACTTGCGAAAATTTCCATAAAAAAGGGGAATTTTTTTTGAAATGTTCCCTTAAGGCTCCGTTTCGACTCCAATAGATTCATTTACCCACGAGATCTCTTGGGGGAAAATATTGAACGATTTGAAGACGAGGGTAATACATTTCGGAGAAATTAGTGAAATCTCCAATTCACCAAAGGGGTACCCCTTTCAGAAATCTTCGATTTCTCTAATATGGATTCAAGCAATGTTTTGATAGTGAATACTAAAGAATATGCGAGGGTCATGGGCACTAAAGTTGTAGGCCTATGTCTTAGGGTTCTATGTATAAAAATTCGTGTAAATCCGAGTTGTGTAGAGGGTGATACAGTCAAAATACTGAGAGATGTACGAATATAAGGAAAAAACTTGCGAAAATTGCCATATAAAAGGGGAATTTTTTTTGAAATGTTGACTTAAGGCTCCGTTTCGACTCCAATAGATTCATTTACCCACGAGATCTCTTGGGGAAAAATATCGAACGATTTGAAGACGAAGGTAATACATTTCGGAGAAATTAGTGAAATCTCCAATTCACCAATAGGGTACCCCTTTCAGAAATCTTCGATTTCTCTAATATGGATTCGAGCAATGTTTTGATAGTGAATACTAAAGAATATGCGAGGGTCATGGGCACAAAAGTTGTAGGCCTATGTCTTAGGGTTCTATGTATAACATTTCGTGCAAATCCGAGTTGTGTAGAGGGTGATACAGTCAAAATACTGAGAGATGTACGAATATAAGGAAAAAACTTGCGAAAATTGCCAAAAAAAAGGGGAATTTTTTTTGAAATGTTGACTTAAGGCTCCGTTTCGACTCCAATAGATTCATTTACCCACGAGATATCTTGGGGGAAAATATCGAACGATTTGAAGACGAGGGTAATACATTTCGGAGAAATTAGGGAAATCTCCAATTCACCAAAGGGGTACCCCTTTCAGAAATCTTCGATTTCTCTAATATGGATTCGAGCAATGTTTTGATAGTGAATACTAAAGAATATGCGAGGGTCATGGGCACAAAAGTTGTAGGCCTATGTCTTAGGGTTCTATGTATAACATTTCGTGCAAATCCGAGTTGTGTAGAGGGTGATATAGTCAAAATACTGAGAGATGTACGAATATAAGGAAAAAAGTTGCGAAAATTTCCATAAAAAAGGGGAATTTTTTTTGAAATGTTGACTTAAGGCTCCGTTTCGACTCCAATAGATTCATTTACCCACGAGATATCTTGGGGGAAAATATCGAACGATTTGAAGACGAGGGTAATACATTTAGGAGAAATTAGTGAAATCTCCAATTCACCAAAGGGGTACCCCTTTCAGAAATCTTCGATTTCTCTAATATGGATTCGAGCAATGTTTTGATAGTGAATACTAAAGAATATGCGAGGGTCATGGGAACAAAAGTTGTAGGCCTATGTCTTAGGGTTCTATGTATAACATTTCGTGCAAATCCGAGTTGTGTATAGGTTGATAAAGTCAAAATACTTAGAGATGTACGAATATAAGGAAAAAACTTGCGAAAATTGCCATAAAAAAGGGGAATTTTTTTTGAAATGTTGACTTAAGGCTCCGTTTCGACTCCAATAGATTCATTTACCCACGAGATCTCTTGGGGAAAAATATCGAACGATTTGAAGACGAGGGTAATACATTTCGGAGAAATTAGTGAAATCTCCAATTCACCAAAGGGGTACCCCTTTCAGAAATCTTCGATTTCTCTAATATGGATTCGAGCAATGTTTTGATAGTGAATACTAAAGAATATGCGAGGGCCATGGGCACAAAAGTTGTAGGCCTATGTCTTAGGGTTCTATGTATAAAAATTCGTACAAATCCTAGGTTCGTAGAGGGTGATACAGTCAAAATACTTAGAGATGTACGAATATAGGGAAAAAACTTGCGAAAATTGCCATAAAAAAGGGGAATTTTTTTTGAAATGTTGACTTAAGGCTCCGTTTCGACTCCAATAGATTCATTTACCCACGAGATATCTTGGGGGAAAATATCGAACGATTTGAAGACGAGGGTAATACATTTCGGAGAAATTAGGGAAATCTCCAATTCACCAAAGGGGTACCCCTTTCAGAAATCTTCGATTTCTCTAATATGGATTCGAGCAATGTTTTGATAGTGAATACTAAAGAATATGCGAGGGTCATGGGCACAAAAGTTGTAGGCCTATGTCTTAGGGTTCTATGTATAACATTTCGTGCAAATCCGAGTTGTGTAGAGGGTGATATAGTCAAAATACTGAGAGATGTACGAATATAAGGAAAAAAGTTGCGAAAATTTCCATAAAAAAGGGGAATTTTTTTTGAAATGTTGACTTAAGGCTCCGTTTCGACTCCAATAGATTCATTTACCCACGAGATATCTTGGGGGAAAATATCGAACGATTTGAAGACGAGGGTAATACATTTCGGAGAAATTAGTGAAATCTCCAATTCACCAAAGGGGTACCCCTTTCAGAAATCTTCGATTTCTCTAATATGGATTCGAGCAATGTTTTGATAGTGAATACTAAAGAATATGCGAGGGTCATGGGAACAAAAGTTGTAGGCCTATGTCTTAGGGTTCTATGTATAACATTTCGTGCAAATCCGAGTTGTGTATAGGTTGATAAAGTCAAAATACTTAGAGATGTACGAATATAAGGAAAAAACTTGCGAAAATTGCCATAAAAAAGGGGAATTTTTTTTGAAATGTTGACTTAAGGCTCCGTTTCGACTCCAATAGATTCATTTACCCACGAGATCTCTTGGGGAAAAATATCGAACGATTTGAAGACGAGGGTAATACATTTCGGAGAAATTAGTGAAATCTCCAATTCACCAAAGGGGTACCCCTTTCAGAAATCTTCGATTTCTCTAATATGGATTCGAGCAATGTTTTGATAGTGAATACTAAAGAATATGCGAGGGCCATGGGCACAAAAGTTGTAGGCCTATGTCTTAGGGTTCTATGTATAAAAATTCGTACAAATCCTAGGTTCGTAGAGGGTGATACAGTCAAAATACTTAGAGATGTACGAATATAGGGAAAAAACTTGCGAAAATTGCCATAAAAAAGGGGAATTTTTTTTGAAATGTTGACTTAAGGCTCCGTTTCGACTCCAATAGATTCATTTACCCACGAGATCTCTTGGGGGAAAATATCGAACGATTTGAAGACGAGGGTAATACATTTCGGAGAAATTAGTGAAATCTCCAATTCACCAAAGGGGTACCCCTTTCAGAAATCTTCGATTTCTCTAATATGGATTCGAGCAATGTTTTGATAGTGAATACTAAAGAATATGCGAGGGCCATGGGCACAAAAGTTGTACGCCTATGTCTTAGGGTTCTATGTATAACATTTCGTGCAAATATGAGGTGTGTAGAGGGTGATACATTCAAAATACTGAGAGATGTACGAATATAAGGAAAAAACTTGCGAAAATTGCCATATAAAAGGGGAATTTTTTTTGAAATGTTGACTTAAGGCTCCGTTTCGACTCCAATAGATTCATTTACCCACGAGATCTCTTGGGGAAAAATATCGAACGATTTGAAGACGAAGGTAATACATTTCGGAGAAATTAGTGAAATCTCCAATTCACCAATAGGGTACCCCTTTCAGAAATCTTCGATTTCTCTAATATGGATTCGAGCAATGTTTTGATAGTGAATACTAAAGAATATGCGAGGGCCATGGGCACAAAATTTGTACGCCTATGTCTTAGGGTTCAATGTATAACATTTCGTGCAATTCCGAGTTGTGTAGAGGGTGATACAGTCAAAATACTGAGAGATGTACGAATATAAGGAAAAAACTTGCGAAAATTTCCATAAAAAAGGGGAATTTTTTTTGAAATGTTCCCTTAAGGCTCCGTTTCGACTCCAATAGATTCATTTACCCACGAGATCTCTTGGGGGAAAATATTGAACGATTTGAAGACGAGGGTAATACATTTCGGAGAAATTAGTGAAATCTCCAATTCACCAAAGGGGTACCCCTTTCAGAAATCTTCGATTTCTCTAATATGGATTCAAGCAATGTTTTGATAGTGAATACTAAAGAATATGCGAGGGTCATGGGCACTAAAGTTGTAGGCCTATGTCTTAGGGTTCTATGTATAAAAATTCGTGTAAATCCGAGTTGTGTAGAGGGTGATACAGTCAAAATACTGAGAGATGTACGAATATAAGGAAAAAACTTGCGAAAATTGCCATATAAAAGGGGAATTTTTTTTGAAATGTTGACTTAAGGCTCCGTTTCGACTCCAATAGATTCATTTACCCACGAGATCTCTTGGGGAAAAATATCGAACGATTTGAAGATGAGGGTAATACATTTCGGAGAAATTAGTGAAATCTCCAATTCACCAAAGGGGTACCCCTTTCAGAAATCTTCGATTTCTCTAATATGGATTCGAGCAATGTTTTGATAGTGAATACTAAAGAATATGCGAGGGCCATGGGCACAAAAGTTGTAGGCCTATGTCTTAGGGTTCTATGTATAAAAATTCGTACAAATCCTAGGTTCGTAGAGGGTGATACAGTCAAAATACTTAGAGATGTACGAATATAGGGAAAAAACTTGCGAAAATTGCCATAAAAAAGGGGAATTTTTTTTGAAATGTTGACTTAAGGCTCCGTTTCGACTCCAATAGATTCATTTACCCACGAGATATCTTGGGGGAAAATATCGAACGATTTGAAGACGAGGGTAATACATTTCGGAGAAATTAGGGAAATCTCCAATTCACCAAAGGGGTACCCCTTTCAGAAATCTTCGATTTCTCTAATATGGATTCGAGCAATGTTTTGATAGTGAATACTAAAGAATATGCGAGGGTCATGGGCACAAAAGTTGTAGGCCTATGTCTTAGGGTTCTATGTATAACATTTCGTGCAAATCCGAGTTGTGTAGAGGGTGATATAGTCAAAATACTGAGAGATGTACGAATATAAGGAAAAAAGTTGCGAAAATTTCCATAAAAAAGGGGAATTTTTTTTGAAATGTTGACTTAAGGCTCCGTTTCGACTCCAATAGATTCATTTACCCACGAGATATCTTGGGGGAAAATATCGAACGATTTGAAGACGAGGGTAATACATTTCGGAGAAATTAGTGAAATCTCCAATTCACCAAAGGGGTACCCCTTTCAGAAATCTTCGATTTCTCTAATATGGATTCGAGCAATGTTTTGATAGTGAATACTAAAGAATATGCGAGGGTCATGGGAACAAAAGTTGTAGGCCTATGTCTTAGGGTTCTATGTATAACATTTCGTGCAAATCCGAGTTGTGTATAGGTTGATAAAGTCAAAATACTTAGAGATGTACGAATATAAGGAAAAAACTTGCGAAAATTGCCATAAAAAAGGGGAATTTTTTTTGAAATGTTGACTTAAGGCTCCGTTTCGACTCCAATAGATTCATTTACCCACGAGATCTCTTGGGGAAAAATATCGAACGATTTGAAGACGAGGGTAATACATTTCGGAGAAATTAGTGAAATCTCCAATTCACCAAAGGGGTACCCCTTTCAGAAATCTTCGATTTCTCTAATATGGATTCGAGCAATGTTTTGATAGTGAATACTAAAGAATATGCGAGGGCCATGGGCACAAAAGTTGTAGGCCTATGTCTTAGGGTTCTATGTATAAAAATTCGTACAAATCCTAGGTTCGTAGAGGGTGATACAGTCAAAATACTTAGAGATGTACGAATATAGGGAAAAAACTTGCGAAAATTGCCATAAAAAAGGGGAATTTTTTTTGAAATGTTGACTTAAGGCTCCGTTTCGACTCCAATAGATTCATTTACCCACGAGATCTCTTGGGGGAAAATATCGAACGATTTGAAGACGAGGGTAATACATTTCGGAGAAATTAGTGAAATCTCCAATTCACCAAAGGGGTACCCCTTTCAGAAATCTTCGATTTCTCTAATATGGATTCGAGCAATGTTTTGATAGTGAATACTAAAGAATATGCGAGGGCCATGGGCACAAAAGTTGTACGCCTATGTCTTAGGGTTCTATGTATAACATTTCGTGCAAATATGAGGTGTGTAGAGGGTGATACATTCAAAATACTGAGAGATGTACGAATATAAGGAAAAAACTTGCGAAAATTGCCATATAAAAGGGGAATTTTTTTTGAAATGTTGACTTAAGGCTCCGTTTCGACTCCAATAGATTCATTTACCCACGAGATCTCTTGGGGAAAAATATCGAACGATTTGAAGACGAAGGTAATACATTTCGGAGAAATTAGTGAAATCTCCAATTCACCAATAGGGTACCCCTTTCAGAAATCTTCGATTTCTCTAATATGGATTCGAGCAATGTTTTGATAGTGAATACTAAAGAATATGCGAGGGCCATGGGCACAAAATTTGTACGCCTATGTCTTAGGGTTCAATGTATAACATTTCGTGCAATTCCGAGTTGTGTAGAGGGTGATACAGTCAAAATACTGAGAGATGTACGAATATAAGGAAAAAACTTGCGAAAATTTCCATAAAAAAGGGGAATTTTTTTTGAAATGTTCCCTTAAGGCTCCGTTTCGACTCCAATAGATTCATTTACCCACGAGATCTCTTGGGGGAAAATATTGAACGATTTGAAGACGAGGGTAATACATTTCGGAGAAATTAGTGAAATCTCCAATTCACCAAAGGGGTACCCCTTTCAGAAATCTTCGATTTCTCTAATATGGATTCAAGCAATGTTTTGATAGTGAATACTAAAGAATATGCGAGGGTCATGGGCACTAAAGTTGTAGGCCTATGTCTTAGGGTTCTATGTATAAAAATTCGTGTAAATCCGAGTTGTGTAGAGGGTGATACAGTCAAAATACTGAGAGATGTACGAATATAAGGAAAAAACTTGCGAAAATTGCCATATAAAAGGGGAATTTTTTTTGAAATGTTGACTTAAGGCTCTGTTTCGACTCCAATAGATTCATTTACCCACGAGATCTCTTGGGGAAAAATATCGAACGATTTGAAGACGAAGGTAATACATTTCGGAGAAATTAGTGAAATCTCCAATTCACCAATAGGGTACCCCTTTCAGAAATCTTCGATTTCTCTAATATGGATTCGAGCAATGTTTTGATAGTGAATACTAAAGAATATGCGAGGGTCATGGGCACAAAAGTTGTAGGCCTATGTCTTAGGGTTCTATGTATAACATTTCGTGCAAATCCGAGTTGTGTAGAGGGTGATACAGGCAAAATACTGAGAGATGTACGAATATAAGGAAAAAACTTGCGAAAATTGCCAAAAAAAAGGGGAATTTTTTTTGAAATGTTGACTTAAGGCTCCGTTTCGACTCCAATAGATTCATTTACCCACGAGATCTCTTGGGGAAAAATATCGAACGATTTGAAGACGAGGGTAATACATTTCGGAGAAATTAGTGAAATCTCCAATTCACCAAAGGGGTACCCCTTTCAGAAATCTTCGATTTCTCTAATATGGATTCGAGCAATGTTTTGATAGTGAATACTAAAGAATATGCGAGGGTCATGGGCACAAAAGTTGTAGACCTATGTCTTAGGGTTCTATGTATAACATTTCGTGCAAATCCGAGTTGTGTAGAGGGTGATACAGTCAAAATACTGAGAGATGTACGAATATATGGAAAAAAGTTGCGAAAATTTCCATAAAAAAGGGGAATTTTTTTTGAAATGTTGACTTAAGGCTCCGTTTCGACTCCAATAGATTCATTTACCCACGAGATATCTTGGGGGAAAATATCGAACGATTTGAAGACGAGGGTAATACATTTCGGAGAAATTAGTGAAATCTCCAATTCACCAAAGGGGTACCCCTTTCAGAAATCTTCGATTTCTCTAATATGGATTCGAGCAATGTTTTGATAGTGAATACTAAAGAATATGCGAGGGTCATGGGAACAAAAGTTGTAGGCCTATGTCTTAGGGTTCTATGTATAACATTTCGTGCAAATCCGAGTTGTGTATAGGTTGATAAAGTCAAAATACTTAGAGATGTACGAATATAAGGAAAAAACTTGCGAAAATTGCCATAAAAAAGGGGAATTTTTTTTGAAATGTTGACTTAAGGCTCCGTTTCGACTCCAATAGATTCATTTACCCACGAGATCTCTTGGGGAAAAATATCGAACGATTTGAAGACGAGGGTAATACATTTCGGAGAAATTAGTGAAATCTCCAATTCACCAAAGGGGTACCCCTTTCAGAAATCTTCGATTTCTCTAATATGGATTCGAGCAATGTTTTGATAGTGAATACTAAAGAATATGCGAGGGCCATGGGCACAAAAGTTGTAGGCCTATGTCTTAGGGTTCTATGTATAAAAATTCGTACAAATCCTAGGTTCGTAGAGGGTGATACAGTCAAAATACTTAGAGATGTACGAATATAGGGAAAAAACTTGCGAAAATTGCCATAAAAAAGGGGAATTTTTTTTGAAATGTTGACTTAAGGCTCCGTTTCGACTCCAATAGATTCATTTACCCACGAGATATCTTGGGGGAAAATATCGAACGATTTGAAGACGAGGGTAATACATTTCGGAGAAATTAGGGAAATCTCCAATTCACCAAAGGGGTACCCCTTTCAGAAATCTTCGATTTCTCTAATATGGATTCGAGCAATGTTTTGATAGTGAATACTAAAGAATATGCGAGGGTCATGGGCACAAAAGTTGTAGGCCTATGTCTTAGGGTTCTATGTATAACATTTCGTGCAAATCCGAGTTGTGTAGAGGGTGATATAGTCAAAATACTGAGAGATGTACGAATATAAGGAAAAAAGTTGCGAAAATTTCCATAAAAAAGGGGAATTTTTTTTGAAATGTTGACTTAAGGCTCCGTTTCGACTCCAATAGATTCATTTACCCACGAGATATCTTGGGGGAAAATATCGAACGATTTGAAGACGAGGGTAATACATTTCGGAGAAATTAGTGAAATCTCCAATTCACCAAAGGGGTACCCCTTTCAGAAATCTTCGATTTCTCTAATATGGATTCGAGCAATGTTTTGATAGTGAATACTAAAGAATATGCGAGGGTCATGGGAACAAAAGTTGTAGGCCTATGTCTTAGGGTTCTATGTATAACATTTCGTGCAAATCCGAGTTGTGTATAGGTTGATAAAGTCAAAATACTTAGAGATGTACGAATATAAGGAAAAAACTTGCGAAAATTGCCATAAAAAAGGGGAATTTTTTTTGAAATGTTGACTTAAGGCTCCGTTTCGACTCCAATAGATTCATTTACCCACGAGATCTCTTGGGGAAAAATATCGAACGATTTGAAGACGAGGGTAATACATTTCGGAGAAATTAGTGAAATCTCCAATTCACCAAAGGGGTACCCCTTTCAGAAATCTTCGATTTCTCTAATATGGATTCGAGCAATGTTTTGATAGTGAATACTAAAGAATATGCGAGGGCCATGGGCACAAAAGTTGTAGGCCTATGTCTTAGGGTTCTATGTATAAAAATTCGTACAAATCCTAGGTTCGTAGAGGGTGATACAGTCAAAATACTTAGAGATGTACGAATATAGGGAAAAAACTTGCGAAAATTGCCATAAAAAAGGGGAATTTTTTTTGAAATGTTGACTTAAGGCTCCGTTTCGACTCCAATAGATTCATTTACCCACGAGATCTCTTGGGGGAAAATATCGAACGATTTGAAGACGAGGGTAATACATTTCGGAGAAATTAGTGAAATCTCCAATTCACCAAAGGGGTACCCCTTTCAGAAATCTTCGATTTCTCTAATATGGATTCGAGCAATGTTTTGATAGTGAATACTAAAGAATATGCGAGGGCCATGGGCACAAAAGTTGTACGCCTATGTCTTAGGGTTCTATGTATAACATTTCGTGCAAATATGAGGTGTGTAGAGGGTGATACATTCAAAATACTGAGAGATGTACGAATATAAGGAAAAAACTTGCGAAAATTGCCATATAAAAGGGGAATTTTTTTTGAAATGTTGACTTAAGGCTCCGTTTCGACTCCAATAGATTCATTTACCCACGAGATCTCTTGGGGAAAAATATCGAACGATTTGAAGACGAAGGTAATACATTTCGGAGAAATTAGTGAAATCTCCAATTCACCAATAGGGTACCCCTTTCAGAAATCTTCGATTTCTCTAATATGGATTCGAGCAATGTTTTGATAGTGAATACTAAAGAATATGCGAGGGCCATGGGCACAAAATTTGTACGCCTATGTCTTAGGGTTCAATGTATAACATTTCGTGCAATTCCGAGTTGTGTAGAGGGTGATACAGTCAAAATACTGAGAGATGTACGAATATAAGGAAAAAACTTGCGAAAATTTCCATAAAAAAGGGGAATTTTTTTTGAAATGTTCCCTTAAGGCTCCGTTTCGACTCCAATAGATTCATTTACCCACGAGATCTCTTGGGGGAAAATATTGAACGATTTGAAGACGAGGGTAATACATTTCGGAGAAATTAGTGAAATCTCCAATTCACCAAAGGGGTACCCCTTTCAGAAATCTTCGATTTCTCTAATATGGATTCAAGCAATGTTTTGATAGTGAATACTAAAGAATATGCGAGGGTCATGGGCACTAAAGTTGTAGGCCTATGTCTTAGGGTTCTATGTATAAAAATTCGTGTAAATCCGAGTTGTGTAGAGGGTGATACAGTCAAAATACTGAGAGATGTACGAATATAAGGAAAAAACTTGCGAAAATTGCCATATAAAAGGGGAATTTTTTTTGAAATGTTGACTTAAGGCTCTGTTTCGACTCCAATAGATTCATTTACCCACGAGATCTCTTGGGGAAAAATATCGAACGATTTGAAGACGAAGGTAATACATTTCGGAGAAATTAGTGAAATCTCCAATTCACCAATAGGGTACCCCTTTCAGAAATCTTCGATTTCTCTAATATGGATTCGAGCAATGTTTTGATAGTGAATACTAAAGAATATGCGAGGGTCATGGGCACAAAAGTTGTAGGCCTATGTCTTAGGGTTCTATGTATAACATTTCGTGCAAATCCGAGTTGTGTAGAGGGTGATACAGGCAAAATACTGAGAGATGTACGAATATAAGGAAAAAACTTGCGAAAATTGCCAAAAAAAAGGGGAATTTTTTTTGAAATGTTGACTTAAGGCTCCGTTTCGACTCCAATAGATTCATTTACCCACGAGATCTCTTGGGGAAAAATATCGAACGATTTGAAGACGAGGGTAATACATTTCGGAGAAATTAGTGAAATCTCCAATTCACCAAAGGGGTACCCCTTTCAGAAATCTTCGATTTCTCTAATATGGATTCGAGCAATGTTTTGATAGTGAATACTAAAGAATATGCGAGGGTCATGGGCACAAAAGTTGTAGACCTATGTCTTAGGGTTCTATGTATAACATTTCGTGCAAATCCGAGTTGTGTAGAGGGTGATACAGTCAAAATACTGAGAGATGTACGAATATATGGAAAAAAGTTGCGAAAATTTCCATAAAAAAGGGGAATTTTTTTTGAAATGTTGACTTAAGGCTCCGTTTCGACTCCAATAGATTCATTTACCCACGAGATATCTTGGGGGAAAATATCGAACGATTTGAAGACGAGGGTAATACATTTCGGAGAAATTAGTGAAATCTCCAATTCACCAAAGGGGTACCCCTTTCAGAAATCTTCGATTTCTCTAATATGGATTCGAGCAATGTTTTGATAGTGAATACTAAAGAATATGCGAGGGTCATGGGAACAAAAGTTGTAGGCCTATGTCTTAGGGTTCTATGTATAACATTTCGTGCAAATCCGAGTTGTGTATAGGTTGATAAAGTCAAAATACTTAGAGATGTACGAATATAAGGAAAAAACTTGCGAAAATTGCCATAAAAAAGGGGAATTTTTTTTGAAATGTTGACTTAAGGCTCCGTTTCGACTCCAATAGATTCATTTACCCACGAGATCTCTTGGGGAAAAATATCGAACGATTTGAAGACGAGGGTAATACATTTCGGAGAAATTAGTGAAATCTCCAATTCACCAAAGGGGTACCCCTTTCAGAAATCTTCGATTTCTCTAATATGGATTCGAGCAATGTTTTGATAGTGAATACTAAAGAATATGCGAGGGCCATGGGCACAAAAGTTGTAGGCCTATGTCTTAGGGTTCTATGTATAAAAATTCGTACAAATCCTAGGTTCGTAGAGGGTGATACAGTCAAAATACTTAGAGATGTACGAATATAGGGAAAAAACTTGCGAAAATTGCCATAAAAAAGGGGAATTTTTTTTGAAATGTTGACTTAAGGCTCCGTTTCGACTCCAATAGATTCATTTACCCACGAGATATCTTGGGGGAAAATATCGAACGATTTGAAGACGAGGGTAATACATTTCGGAGAAATTAGGGAAATCTCCAATTCACCAAAGGGGTACCCCTTTCAGAAATCTTCGATTTCTCTAATATGGATTCGAGCAATGTTTTGATAGTGAATACTAAAGAATATGCGAGGGTCATGGGCACAAAAGTTGTAGACCTATGTCTTAGGGTTCTATGTATAACATTTCGTGCAAATCCGAGTTGTGTAGAGGGTGATACAGTCAAAATACTGAGAGATGTACGAATATATGGAAAAAAGTTGCGAAAATTTCCATAAAAAAGGGGAATTTTTTTTGAAATGTTGACTTAAGGCTCCGTTTCGACTCCAATAGATTCATTTACCCACGAGATATCTTGGGGGAAAATATCGAACGATTTGAAGACGAGGGTAATACATTTCGGAGAAATTAGTGAAATCTCCAATTCACCAAAGGGGTACCCCTTTCAGAAATCTTCGATTTCTCTAATATGGATTCGAGCAATGTTTTGATAGTGAATACTAAAGAATATGCGAGGGTCATGGGCACAAAAGTTGTAGGCCTATGTCTTAGGGTTCTATGTATAACATTTCGTGCAAATCCGAGTTGTGTATAGGTTGATAAAGTCAAAATACTTAGAGATGTACGAATATAAGGAAAAAACTTGCGAAAATTGCCATAAAAAAGGGGAATTTTTTTTGAAATGTTGACTTAAGGCTCCGTTTCGACTCCAATAGATTCATTTACCCACGAGATCTCTTGGGGAAAAATATCGAACGATTTGAAGACGAGGGTAATACATTTCGGAGAAATTAGTGAAATCTCCAATTCACCAAAGGGGTACCCCTTTCAGAAATCTTCGATTTCTCTAATATGGATTCGAGCAATGTTTTGATAGTGAATACTAAAGAATATGCGAGGGCCATGGGCACAAAAGTTGTAGGCCTATGTCTTAGGGTTCTATGTATAAAAATTCGTACAAATCCTAGGTTCGTAGAGGGTGATACAGTCAAAATACTTAGAGATGTACGAATATAGGGAAAAAACTTGCGAAAATTGCCATAAAAAAGGGGAATTTTTTTTGAAATGTTGACTTAAGGCTCCGTTTCGACTCCAATAGATTCATTTACCCACGAGATCTCTTGGGGGAAAATATCGAACGATTTGAAGACGAGGGTAATACATTTCGGAGAAATTAGTGAAATCTCCAATTCACCAAAGGGGTACCCCTTTCAGAAATCTTCGATTTCTCTAATATGGATTCGAGCAATGTTTTGATAGTGAATACTAAAGAATATGCGAGGGCCATGGGCACAAAAGTTGTACGCCTATGTCTTAGGGTTCTATGTATAACATTTCGTGCAAATATGAGGTGTGTAGAGGGTGATACATTCAAAATACTGAGAGATGTACGAATATAAGGAAAAAACTTGCGAAAATTGCCATATAAAAGGGGAATTTTTTTTGAAATGTTGACTTAAGGCTCCGTTTCGACTCCAATAGATTCATTTACCCACGAGATCTCTTGGGGAAAAATATCGAACGATTTGAAGACGAAGGTAATACATTTCGGAGAAATTAGTGAAATCTCCAATTCACCAATAGGGTACCCCTTTCAGAAATCTTCGATTTCTCTAATATGGATTCGAGCAATGTTTTGATAGTGAATACTAAAGAATATGCGAGGGCCATGGGCACAAAATTTGTACGCCTATGTCTTAGGGTTCAATGTATAACATTTCGTGCAATTCCGAGTTGTGTAGAGGGTGATACAGTCAAAATACTGAGAGATGTACGAATATAAGGAAAAAACTTGCGAAAATTTCCATAAAAAAGGGGAATTTTTTTTGAAATGTTCCCTTAAGGCTCCGTTTCGACTCCAATAGATTCATTTACCCACGAGATCTCTTGGGGGAAAATATTGAACGATTTGAAGACGAGGGTAATACATTTCGGAGAAATTAGTGAAATCTCCAATTCACCAAAGGGGTACCCCTTTCAGAAATCTTCGATTTCTCTAATATGGATTCAAGCAATGTTTTGATAGTGAATACTAAAGAATATGCGAGGGTCATGGGCACTAAAGTTGTAGGCCTATGTCTTAGGGTTCTATGTATAAAAATTCGTGTAAATCCGAGTTGTGTAGAGGGTGATACAGTCAAAATACTGAGAGATGTACGAATATAAGGAAAAAACTTGCGAAAATTGCCATATAAAAGGGGAATTTTTTTTGAAATGTTGACTTAAGGCTCTGTTTCGACTCCAATAGATTCATTTACCCACGAGATCTCTTGGGGAAAAATATCGAACGATTTGAAGACGAAGGTAATACATTTCGGAGAAATTAGTGAAATCTCCAATTCACCAATAGGGTACCCCTTTCAGAAATCTTCGATTTCTCTAATATGGATTCGAGCAATGTTTTGATAGTGAATACTAAAGAATATGCGAGGGTCATGGGCACAAAAGTTGTAGGCCTATGTCTTAGGGTTCTATGTATAACATTTCGTGCAAATCCGAGTTGTGTAGAGGGTGATACAGGCAAAATACTGAGAGATGTACGAATATAAGGAAAAAACTTGCGAAAATTGCCAAAAAAAAGGGGAATTTTTTTTGAAATGTTGACTTAAGGCTCCGTTTCGACTCCAATAGATTCATTTACCCACGAGATCTCTTGGGGAAAAATATCGAACGATTTGAAGACGAGGGTAATACATTTCGGAGAAATTAGTGAAATCTCCAATTCACCAAAGGGGTACCCCTTTCAGAAATCTTCGATTTCTCTAATATGGATTCGAGCAATGTTTTGATAGTGAATACTAAAGAATATGCGAGGGTCATGGGCACAAAAGTTGTAGACCTATGTCTTAGGGTTCTATGTATAACATTTCGTGCAAATCCGAGTTGTGTAGAGGGTGATACAGTCAAAATACTGAGAGATGTACGAATATATGGAAAAAAGTTGCGAAAATTTCCATAAAAAAGGGGAATTTTTTTTGAAATGTTGACTTAAGGCTCCGTTTCGACTCCAATAGATTCATTTACCCACGAGATATCTTGGGGGAAAATATCGAACGATTTGAAGACGAGGGTAATACATTTCGGAGAAATTAGTGAAATCTCCAATTCACCAAAGGGGTACCCCTTTCAGAAATCTTCGATTTCTCTAATATGGATTCGAGCAATGTTTTGATAGTGAATACTAAAGAATATGCGAGGGTCATGGGAACAAAAGTTGTAGGCCTATGTCTTAGGGTTCTATGTATAACATTTCGTGCAAATCCGAGTTGTGTATAGGTTGATAAAGTCAAAATACTTAGAGATGTACGAATATAAGGAAAAAACTTGCGAAAATTGCCATAAAAAAGGGGAATTTTTTTTGAAATGTTGACTTAAGGCTCCGTTTCGACTCCAATAGATTCATTTACCCACGAGATCTCTTGGGGAAAAATATCGAACGATTTGAAGACGAGGGTAATACATTTCGGAGAAATTAGTGAAATCTCCAATTCACCAAAGGGGTACCCCTTTCAGAAATCTTCGATTTCTCTAATATGGATTCGAGCAATGTTTTGATAGTGAATACTAAAGAATATGCGAGGGCCATGGGCACAAAAGTTGTAGGCCTATGTCTTAGGGTTCTATGTATAAAAATTCGTACAAATCCTAGGTTCGTAGAGGGTGATACAGTCAAAATACTTAGAGATGTACGAATATAGGGAAAAAACTTGCGAAAATTGCCATAAAAAAGGGGAATTTTTTTTGAAATGTTGACTTAAGGCTCCGTTTCGACTCCAATAGATTCATTTACCCACGAGATATCTTGGGGGAAAATATCGAACGATTTGAAGACGAGGGTAATACATTTCGGAGAAATTAGGGAAATCTCCAATTCACCAAAGGGGTACCCCTTTCAGAAATCTTCGATTTCTCTAATATGGATTCGAGCAATGTTTTGATAGTGAATACTAAAGAATATGCGAGGGTCATGGGCACAAAAGTTGTAGGCCTATGTCTTAGGGTTCTATGTATAACATTTCGTGCAAATCCGAGTTGTGTAGAGGGTGATATAGTCAAAATACTGAGAGATGTACGAATATAAGGAAAAAAGTTGCGAAAATTTCCATAAAAAAGGGGAATTTTTTTTGAAATGTTGACTTAAGGCTCCGTTTCGACTCCAATAGATTCATTTACCCACGAGATATCTTGGGGGAAAATATCGAACGATTTGAAGACGAGGGTAATACATTTCGGAGAAATTAGTGAAATCTCCAATTCACCAAAGGGGTACCCCTTTCAGAAATCTTCGATTTCTCTAATATGGATTCGAGCAATGTTTTGATAGTGAATACTAAAGAATATGCGAGGGTCATGGGAACAAAAGTTGTAGGCCTATGTCTTAGGGTTCT
This sequence comes from Humulus lupulus, assembly GCF_963169125.1. NCBI lineage: Eukaryota > Viridiplantae > Streptophyta > Magnoliopsida > Rosales > Cannabaceae > Humulus > Humulus lupulus. The sequence continues at coordinate 311,451,767 of NC_084793.1, read as the reverse complement.
ATGTATAACATTTCGTGCAAATCCGAGTTGTGTATAGGTTGATAAAGTCAAAATACTTAGAGATGTACGAATATAAGGAAAAAACTTGCGAAAATTGCCATAAAAAAGGGGAATTTTTTTTGAAATGTTGACTTAAGGCTCCGTTTCGACTCCAATAGATTCATTTACCCACGAGATCTCTTGGGGAAAAATATCGAACGATTTGAAGACGAGGGTAATACATTTCGGAGAAATTAGTGAAATCTCCAATTCACCAAAGGGGTACCCCTTTCAGAAATCTTCGATTTCTCTAATATGGATTCGAGCAATGTTTTGATAGTGAATACTAAAGAATATGCGAGGGCCATGGGCACAAAAGTTGTAGGCCTATGTCTTAGGGTTCTATGTATAAAAATTCGTACAAATCCTAGGTTCGTAGAGGGTGATACAGTCAAAATACTTAGAGATGTACGAATATAGGGAAAAAACTTGCGAAAATTGCCATAAAAAAGGGGAATTTTTTTTGAAATGTTGACTTAAGGCTCCGTTTCGACTCCAATAGATTCATTTACCCACGAGATCTCTTGGGGGAAAATATCGAACGATTTGAAGACGAGGGTAATACATTTCGGAGAAATTAGTGAAATCTCCAATTCACCAAAGGGGTACCCCTTTCAGAAATCTTCGATTTCTCTAATATGGATTCGAGCAATGTTTTGATAGTGAATACTAAAGAATATGCGAGGGCCATGGGCACAAAAGTTGTACGCCTATGTCTTAGGGTTCTATGTATAACATTTCGTGCAAATATGAGGTGTGTAGAGGGTGATACATTCAAAATACTGAGAGATGTACGAATATAAGGAAAAAACTTGCGAAAATTGCCATATAAAAGGGGAATTTTTTTTGAAATGTTGACTTAAGGCTCCGTTTCGACTCCAATAGATTCATTTACCCACGAGATCTCTTGGGGAAAAATATCGAACGATTTGAAGACGAAGGTAATACATTTCGGAGAAATTAGTGAAATCTCCAATTCACCAATAGGGTACCCCTTTCAGAAATCTTCGATTTCTCTAATATGGATTCGAGCAATGTTTTGATAGTGAATACTAAAGAATATGCGAGGGCCATGGGCACAAAATTTGTACGCCTATGTCTTAGGGTTCAATGTATAACATTTCGTGCAATTCCGAGTTGTGTAGAGGGTGATACAGTCAAAATACTGAGAGATGTACGAATATAAGGAAAAAACTTGCGAAAATTTCCATAAAAAAGGGGAATTTTTTTTGAAATGTTCCCTTAAGGCTCCGTTTCGACTCCAATAGATTCATTTACCCACGAGATCTCTTGGGGGAAAATATTGAACGATTTGAAGACGAGGGTAATACATTTCGGAGAAATTAGTGAAATCTCCAATTCACCAAAGGGGTACCCCTTTCAGAAATCTTCGATTTCTCTAATATGGATTCAAGCAATGTTTTGATAGTGAATACTAAAGAATATGCGAGGGTCATGGGCACTAAAGTTGTAGGCCTATGTCTTAGGGTTCTATGTATAAAAATTCGTGTAAATCCGAGTTGTGTAGAGGGTGATACAGTCAAAATACTGAGAGATGTACGAATATAAGGAAAAAACTTGCGAAAATTGCCATATAAAAGGGGAATTTTTTTTGAAATGTTGACTTAAGGCTCCGTTTCGACTCCAATAGATTCATTTACCCACGAGATCTCTTGGGGAAAAATATCGAACGATTTGAAGACGAAGGTAATACATTTCGGAGAAATTAGTGAAATCTCCAATTCACCAATAGGGTACCCCTTTCAGAAATCTTCGATTTCTCTAATATGGATTCGAGCAATGTTTTGATAGTGAATACTAAAGAATATGCGAGGGCCATGGGCACAAAATTTGTACGCCTATGTCTTAGGGTTCAATGTATAACATTTCGTGCAATTCCGAGTTGTGTATAGGTTGATAAAGTCAAAATACTTAGAGATGTACGAATATACGGAAAAAACTTGCGAAAATTGCCAAAAAAAAGGGGAATTTTTTTTGAAATGTTGACTTAAGGCTCCGTTTCGACTCCAATAGATTCATTTACCCACGAGATCTCTTGGGGGAAAATATCGAACGATTTGAAGACGAGGGTAATACATTTCGGAGAAATTAGTGAAATCTCCAATTCACCAAAGGGGTACCCCTTTCAGAAATCTTCGATTTCTCTAATATGGATTCGAGCAATGTTTTGATAGTGAATACTAAAGAATATGCGAGGGTCATGGGCACAAAAGTTGTAGGCCTATGTCTTAGGGTTCTATGTATAACATTTCGTGCAAATCCGAGTTGTGTATAGGTTGATAAAGTCAAAATACTTAGAGATGTACGAATATAAGGAAAAAACTTGCGAAAATTGCCATAAAAAAGGGGAATTTTTTTTGAAATGTTGACTTAAGGCTCCGTTTCGACTCCAATAGATTCATTTACCCACGAGATCTCTTGGGGAAAAATATCGAACGATTTGAAGACGAGGGTAATACATTTCGGAGAAATTAGTGAAATCTCCAATTCACCAAAGGGGTACCCCTTTCAGAAATCTTCGATTTCTCTAATATGGATTCGAGCAATGTTTTGATAGTGAATACTAAAGAATATGCGAGGGCCATGGGCACAAAAGTTGTAGGCCTATGTCTTAGGGTTCTATGTATAAAAATTCGTACAAATCCTAGGTTCGTAGAGGGTGATACAGTCAAAATACTTAGAGATGTACGAATATAGGGAAAAAACTTGCGAAAATTGCCATAAAAAAGGGGAATTTTTTTTGAAATGTTGACTTAAGGCTCCGTTTCGACTCCAATAGATTCATTTACCCACGAGATCTCTTGGGGGAAAATATCGAACGATTTGAAGACGAGGGTAATACATTTCGGAGAAATTAGTGAAATCTCCAATTCACCAAAGGGGTACCCCTTTCAGAAATCTTCGATTTCTCTAATATGGATTCGAGCAATGTTTTGATAGTGAATACTAAAGAATATGCGAGGGTCATGGGCACAAAAGTTGTAGGCCTATGTCTTAGGGTTCTATGTATAATATTTCGTGCAAATCCGAGTTGTGTATAGGTTGATAAAGTCAAAATACTTAGAGATGTACGAATATAAGAAAAAAACTTGCGAAAATTGCCATAAAAAAGGGGAATTTTTTTTGAAATGTTGACTTAAGGCTCCGTTTCGACTCCAATAGATTCATTTACCCACGAGATCTCTTGGGGAAAAATATCGAACGATTTGAAGACGAGGGTAATACATTTCGGAGAAATTAGTGAAATCTCCAATTCACCAAAGGGGTACCCCTTTCAGAAATCTTCGATTTCTCTAATATGGATTCGAGCAATGTTTTGATAGTGAATACTAAAGAATATGCGAGGGCCATGGGCACAAAAGTTGTAGGCCTATGTCTTAGGGTTCTATGTATAAAAATTCGTACAAATCCTAGGTTCGTAGAGGGTGATACAGTCAAAATACTTAGAGATGTACGAATATAGGGAAAAAACTTGCGAAAATTGCCATAAAAAAGGGGAATTTTTTTTGAAATGTTGACTTAAGGCTCCGTTTCGACTCCAATAGATTCATTTACCCACGAGATCTCTTGGGGGAAAATATCGAACGATTTGAAGACGAGGGTAATACATTTCGGAGAAATTAGTGAAATCTCCAATTCACCAAAGGGGTACCCCTTTCAGAAATCTTCGATTTCTCTAATATGGATTCGAGCAATGTTTTGATAGTGAATACTAAAGAATATGCGAGGGCCATGGGCACAAAAGTTGTAGGCCTATGTCTTAGGGTTCTATGTATAAAAATTCGTACAAATCCTAGGTTCGTAGAGGGTGATACAGTCAAAATACTTAGAGATGTACGAATATAGGGAAAAAACTTGCGAAAATTGCCATAAAAAAGGGGAATTTTTTTTGAAATGTTGACTTAAGGCTCCGTTTCGACTCCAATAGATTCATTTACCCACGAGATCTCTTGGGGGAAAATATCGAACGATTTGAAGACGAGGGTAATACATTTCGGAGAAATTAGTGAAATCTCCAATTCACCAAAGGGGTACCCCTTTCAGAAATCTTCGATTTCTCTAATATGGATTCGAGCAATGTTTTGATAGTGAATACTAAAGAATATGCGAGGGCCATGGGCACAAAAGTTGTACGCCTATGTCTTAGGGTTCTATGTATAACATTTCGTGCAAATATGAGGTGTGTAGAGGGTGATACATTCAAAATACTGAGAGATGTACGAATATAAGGAAAAAACTTGCGAAAATTGCCATATAAAAGGGGAATTTTTTTTGAAATGTTGACTTAAGGCTCCGTTTCGACTCCAATAGATTCATTTACCCACGAGATCTCTTGGGGAAAAATATCGAACGATTTGAAGACGAGGGTAATACATTTCGGAGAAATTAGTGAAATCTCCAATTCACCAAAGGGGTACCCCTTTCAGAAATCTTCGATTTCTCTAATATGGATTCGAGCAATGTTTTGATAGTGAATACTAAAGAATATGCGAGGGTCATGGGGACAAAAGTTGTAGGCCTATGTCTTAGGGTTCTATGTATAACATTTCGTGCAAATCCGAGTTGTGTATAGGTTGATAAAGTCAAAATACTTAGAGATGTACGAATATAAGGAAAAAACTTGCGAAAATTGCCATAAAAAAGGGGAATTTTTTTTGAAATGTTGACTTAAGGCTCCGTTTCGACTCCAATAGATTCATTTACCCACGAGATCTCTTGGGGAAAAATATCGAACGATTTGAAGACGAGGGTAATACATTTCGGAGAAATTAGTGAAATCTCCAATTCACCAAAGGGGTACCCCTTTCAGAAATCTTCGATTTCTCTAATATGGATTCGAGCAATGTTTTGATAGTGAATACTAAAGAATATGCGAGGGCCATGGGCACAAAAGTTGTAGGCCTATGTCTTAGGGTTCTATGTATAAAAATTCGTACAAATCCTAGGTTCGTAGAGGGTGATACAGTCAAAATACTTAGAGATGTACGAATATAGGGAAAAAACTTGCGAAAATTGCCATAAAAAAGGGGAATTTTTTTTGAAATGTTGACTTAAGGCTCCGTTTCGACTCCAATAGATTCATTTACCCACGAGATCTCATGGGGGAAAATATCGAACGATTTGAAGACGAGGGTAATACATTTCGGAGAAATTAGTGAAATCTCCAATTCACCAAAGGGGTACCCCTTTCAGAAATCTTCGATTTCTCTAATATGGATTCGAGCAATGTTTTGATAGTGAATACTAAAGAATATGCGAGGGCCATGGGCACAAAAGTTGTACGCCTATGTCTTAGGGTTCTATGTATAACATTTCGTGCAAATATGAGGTGTGTAGAGGGTGATACATTCAAAATACTGAGAGATGTACGAATATAAGGAAAAAACTTGCGAAAATTGCCATATAAAAGGGGAATTTTTTTTGAAATGTTGACTTAAGGCTCCGTTTCGACTCCAATAGATTCATTTACCCACGAGATCTCTTGGGGGAAAATATCGAACGATTTGAAGATGAGGGTAATACATTTCGGAGAAATTAGTGAAATCTCCAATTCACCAAAGGGGTACCCCTTTCAGAAATCTTCGATTTCTCTAATATGGATTCGAGCAATGTTTTGATAGTGAATACTAAAGAATATGCGAGGGCCATGGGCACAAAAGTTGTAGGCCTATGTCTTAGGGTTCTATGTATAAAAATTCGTACAAATCCTAGGTTCGTAGAGGGTGATACAGTCAAAATACTTAGAGATGTACGAATATAGGGAAAAAACTTGCGAAAATTGCCATAAAAAAGGGGAATTTTTTTTGAAATGTTGACTTAAGGCTCCGTTTCGACTCCAATAGATTCATTTACCCACGAGATCTCATGGGGGAAAATATCGAACGATTTGAAGACGAGGGTAATACATTTCGGAGAAATTAGTGAAATCTCCAATTCACCAAAGGGGTACCCCTTTCAGAAATCTTCGATTTCTCTAATATGGATTCGAGCAATGTTTTGATAGTGAATACTAAAGAATATGCGAGGGCCATGGGCACAAAAGTTGTACGCCTATGTCTTAGGGTTCTATGTATAACATTTCGTGCAAATATGAGGTGTGTAGAGGGTGATACATTCAAAATACTGAGAGATGTACGAATATAAGGAAAAAACTTGCGAAAATTGCCATATAAAAGGGGAATTTTTTTTGAAATGTTGACTTAAGGCTCTGTTTCGACTCCAATAGATTCATTTACCCACGAGATCTCTTGGGGGAAAATATCGAACGATTTGAAGATGAGGGTAATACATTTCGGAGAAATTAGTGAAATCTCCAATTCACCAAAGGGGTACCCCTTTCAGAAATCTTCGATTTCTCTAATATGGATTCGAGCAATGTTTTGATAGTGAATACTAAAGAATATGCGAGGGCCATGGGCACAAAAGTTGTAGGCCTATGTCTTAGGGTTCTATGTATAAAAATTCGTGCAAATCCTAGGTGTGTAGAGGGTGATACAGTCAAAATACTGAGAGATGTACGAATATAAGGAAAAAACTTGCGAAAATTTCCATAAAAAAGGGGAATTTTTTTTGAAATGTTCACTTAAGGCTCCGTTTCGACTCCAATAGATTCATTTACCCACGAGATCTCTTGGGGGAAAATATTGAACGATTTGAAGACGAGGGTAATACATTTCGGAGAAATTAGTGAAATCTCCAATTCACCAAAGGGGTACCCCTTTCAGAAATCTTCGATTTCTCTAATATGGATTCGAGCAATGTTTTGATAGTGAATACTAAAGAATATGCGAGGGCCATGGGCACAAAAGTTGTAGGCCTATGTCTTAGGGTTCTATGTATAAAAATTCGTGCAAATCCTAGGTGTGTAGAGGGTGATACAGTCAAAATACTGAGAGATGTACGAATATAAGGAAAAAACTTGCGAAAATTTCCATAAAAAAGGGGAATTTTTTTTGAAATGTTCACTTAAGGCTCCGTTTCGACTCCAATAGATTCATTTACCCACGAGATCTCTTGGGGGAAAATATTGAACGATTTGAAGACGAGGGTAATACATTTCGGAGAAATTAGTGAAATCTCCAATTCACCAAAGGGGTACCCCTTTCAGAAATCTTCGATTTCTCTAATATGGATTCGAGCAATGTTTTGATAGTGAATACTAAAGAATATGCGAGGGCCATGGGCACAAAAGTTGTACGCCTATGTCTTAGGGTTCTATGTATAACATTTCGTGCAAATATGAGGTGTGTAGAGGGTGATACATTCAAAATACTGAGAGATGTACGAATATAAGGAAAAAACTTGCGAAAATTGCCATATAAAAGGGGAATTTTTTTTGAAATGTTGACTTAAGGCTCTGTTTCGACTCCAATAGATTCATTTACCCACGAGATCTCTTGGGGGAAAATATCGAACGATTTGAAGATGAGGGTAATACATTTCGGAGAAATTAGTGAAATCTCCAATTCACCAAAGGGGTACCCCTTTCAGAAATCTTCGATTTCTCTAATATGGATTCGAGCAATGTTTTGATAGTGAATACTAAAGAATATGCGAGGGCCATGGGCACAAAAGTTGTAGGCCTATGTCTTAGGGTTCTATGTATAAAAATTCGTGCAAATCCTAGGTGTGTAGAGGGTGATACAGTCAAAATACTGAGAGATGTACGAATATAAGGAAAAAACTTGCGAAAATTTCCATAAAAAAGGGGAATTTTTTTTGAAATGTTCACTTAAGGCTCCGTTTCGACTCCAATAGATTCATTTACCCACGAGATCTCTTGGGGGAAAATATTGAACGATTTGAAGACGAGGGTAATACATTTCGGAGAAATTAGTGAAATCTCCAATTCACCAAAGGGGTACCCCTTTCAGAAATCTTCGATTTCTCTAATATGGATTCGAGCAATGTTTTGATAGTGAATACTAAAGAATATGCGAGGGCCATGGGCACAAAAGTTGTAGGCCTATGTCTTAGGGTTCTATGTATAAAAATTCGTGCAAATCCTAGGTGTGTAGAGGGTGATACAGTCAAAATACTGAGAGATGTACGAATATAAGGAAAAAACTTGCGAAAATTTCCATAAAAAAGGGGAATTTTTTTTGAAATGTTCACTTAAGGCTCCGTTTCGACTCCAATAGATTCATTTACCCACGAGATCTCTTGGGGGAAAATATTGAACGATTTGAAGACGAGGGTAATACATTTCGGAGAAATTAGTGAAATCTCCAATTCACCAAAGGGGTACCCCTTTCAGAAATCTTCGATTTCTCTAATATGGATTCGAGCAATGTTTTGATAGTGAATACTAAAGAATATGCGAGGGTCATGGGCACTAAAGTTGTAGGCCTATGTCTTAGGGTTCTATGTATAAAAATTCGTGTAAATCCGAGTTGTGTAGAGGGTGATACAGTCAAAATACTGAGAGATGTACGAATATAAGGAAAAAACTTGCGAAAATTGCCATATAAAAGGGGAATTTTTTTTGAAATGTTGACTTAAGGCTCCGTTTCGACTCCAATAGATTCATTTACCCACGAGATCTCTTGGGGAAAAATATCGAACGATTTGAAGACGAGGGTAATACATTTCGGAGAAATTAGTGACATCTCCAATTCACCAATAGGGTACCCCTTTCAGAAATCTTCGATTTCTCTAATATGGATTCGAGCAATGTTTTGATAGTGAATACTAAAGAATATGCGAGGGCCATGGGCACAAAATTTGTACGCCTATGTCTTAGGGTTCTATGTATAACATTTCGTGCAATTCCGAGTTGTGTATAGGTTGATAAAGTCAAAATACTTAGAGATGTACGAATATACGGAAAAAACTTGCGAAAATTGCCAAAAAAAAGGGGAATTTTTTTTGAAATGTTGACTTAAGGCTCCGTTTCGACTCCAATAGATTCATTTACCCGCGAGATCTCTTGGGGAAAAATATCGAACGATTTGAAGACGAGGGTAATACATTTCGGAGAAATTAGTGAAATCTCCAATTCACCAAAGGGGTACCCCTTTCAGAAATCTTCGATTTCTCTAATATGGATTCGAGCAATGTTTTGATAGTGAATAATAAAGAATATGCGAGGGTCATGGGCACAAAAGTTGTAGGCCTATGTCTTAGGGTTCTATGTATAACATTTCGTGCAAATCCGAGTTGTGTAGAGGGTGATACAGTCAAAATACTGAGAGATGTACGAATATAAGGAAAAAAGTTGCGAAAATTTCCATAAAAAAGGGGAATTTTTTTTGAAATGTTGACTTAAGGCTCCGTTTCGACTCCAATAGATTCATTTACCCACGAGATATCTTGGGGGAAAATATCGAACGATTTGAAGACGAGGGTAATACATTTCGGAGAAATTAGTGAAATCTCCAATTCACCAAAGGGGTACCCCTTTCAGAAATCTTCGATTTCTCTAATATGGATTCGAGCAATGTTTTGATAGTGAATACTAAAGAATATGCGAGGGTCATGGGCACAAAAGTTGTAGGCCTATGTCTTAGGGTTCTATGTATAACATTTCGTGCAAATCCGAGTTGTGTATAGGTTGATAAAGTCAAAATACTTAGAGATGTACGAATATAAGGAAAAAAGTTGCGAAAATTGCCATAAAAAAGGGGAATTTTTTTTGAAATGTTGACTTAAGGCTCCGTTTCGACTCCAATAGATTCATTTACCCACGAGATCTCTTGGGGAAAAATATCGAACGATTTGAAGACGAGGGTAATACATTTCGGAGAAATTAGTGAAATCTCCAATTCACCAAAGGGGTACCCCTTTCAGAAATCTTCGATTTCTCTAATATGGATTCGAGCAATGTTTTGATAGTGAATACTAAAGAATATGCGAGGGCCATGGGCACAAAAGTTGTAGGCCTATGTCTTAGGGTTCTATGTATAACATTTCGTGCAAATATGAGGTGTGTAGAGGGTGATACAGTCAAAATACTTAGAGATGTACGAATATAGGGAAAAAACTTGCGAAAATTGCCATGAAAAAGGGGAATTTTTTTTGAAATGTTGACTTAAGGCTCCGTTTCGACTCCAATAGATTCATTTACCCACGAGATCTCTTGGGGGAAAATATCGAACGATTTGAAGACGAGGGTAATACATTTCGGAGAAATTAGTGAAATCTCCAATTCACCAAAGGGGTACCCCTTTCAGAAATCTTCGATTTCTCTAATATGGATTCGAGCAATGTTTTGATAGTGAATACTAAAGAATATGCGAGGGTCATGGGCACAAAAGTTGTAGGCCTATGTCTTAGGGTTCTATGTATAACATTTCGTGCAAATCCGAGTTGTGTATAGGTTGATAAAGTCAAAATACTTAGAGATGTACGAATATAAGGAAAAAAGTTGCGAAAATTGCCATAAAAAAGGGGAATTTTTTTTGAAATGTTGACTTAAGGCTCCGTTTCGACTCCAATAGATTCATTTACCCACGAGATCTCTTGGGGAAAAATATCGAACGATTTGAAGACGAGGGTAATACATTTCGGAGAAATTAGTGAAATCTCCAATTCACCAAAGGGGTACCCCTTTCAGAAATCTTCGATTTCTCTAATATGGATTCGAGCAATGTTTTGATAGTGAATACTAAAGAATATGCGAGGGCCATGGGCACAAAAGTTGTAGGCCTATGTCTTAGGGTTCTATGTATAAAAATTCGTACAAATCCTAGGTTCGTAGAGGGTGATACAGTCAAAATACTTAGAGATGTACGAATATAGGGAAAAAACTTGCGAAAATTGCCATAAAAAAGGGGAATTTTTTTTGAAATGTTGACTTAAGGCTCCGTTTCGACTCCAATAGATTCATTTACCCACGAGATCTCATGGGGGAAAATATCGAACGATTTGAAGACGAGGGTAATACATTTCGGAGAAATTAGTGAAATCTCCAATTCACCAAAGGGGTACCCCTTTCAGAAATCTTCGATTTCTCTAATATGGATTCGAGCAATGTTTTGATAGTGAATACTAAAGAATATGCGAGGGCCATGGGCACAAAAGTTGTACGCCTATGTCTTAGGGTTCTATGTATAACATTTCGTGCAAATATGAGGTGTGTAGAGGGTGATACATTCAAAATACTGAGAGATGTACGAATATAAGGAAAAAACTTGCGAAAATTGCCATATAAAAGGGGAATTTTTTTTGAAATGTTGACTTAAGGCTCCGTTTCGACTCCAATAGATTCATTTACCCACGAGATCTCTTGGGGGAAAATATCGAACGATTTGAAGATGAGGGTAATACATTTCGGAGAAATTAGTGAAATCTCCAATTCACCAAAGGGGTACCCCTTTCAGAAATCTTCGATTTCTCTAATATGGATTCGAGCAATGTTTTGATAGTGAATACTAAAGAATATGCGAGGGCCATGGGCACAAAAGTTGTAGGCCTATGTCTTAGGGTTCTATGTATAAAAATTCGTACAAATCCTAGGTTCGTAGAGGGTGATACAGTCAAAATACTTAGAGATGTACGAATATAGGGAAAAAACTTGCGAAAATTGCCATAAAAAAGGGGAATTTTTTTTGAAATGTTGACTTAAGGCTCCGTTTCGACTCCAATAGATTCATTTACCCACGAGATCTCATGGGGGAAAATATCGAACGATTTGAAGACGAGGGTAATACATTTCGGAGAAATTAGTGAAATCTCCAATTCACCAAAGGGGTACCCCTTTCAGAAATCTTCGATTTCTCTAATATGGATTCGAGCAATGTTTTGATAGTGAATACTAAAGAATATGCGAGGGCCATGGGCACAAAAGTTGTACGCCTATGTCTTAGGGTTCTATGTATAACATTTCGTGCAAATATGAGGTGTGTAGAGGGTGATACATTCAAAATACTGAGAGATGTACGAATATAAGGAAAAAACTTGCGAAAATTGCCATATAAAAGGGGAATTTTTTTTGAAATGTTGACTTAAGGCTCCGTTTCGACTCCAATAGATTCATTTACCCACGAGATCTCTTGGGGGAAAATATCGAACGATTTGAAGATGAGGGTAATACATTTCGGAGAAATTAGTGAAATCTCCAATTCACCAAAGGGGTACCCCTTTCAGAAATCTTCGATTTCTCTAATATGGATTCGAGCAATGTTTTGATAGTGAATACTAAAGAATATGCGAGGGCCATGGGCACAAAAGTTGTAGGCCTATGTCTTAGGGTTCTATGTATAAAAATTCGTGCAAATCCTAGGTGTGTAGAGGGTGATACAGTCAAAATACTGAGAGATGTACGAATATAAGGAAAAAACTTGCGAAAATTTCCATAAAAAAGGGGAATTTTTTTTGAAATGTTCACTTAAGGCTCCGTTTCGACTCCAATAGATTCATTTACCCACGAGATCTCTTGGGGGAAAATATTGAACGATTTGAAGACGAGGGTAATACATTTCGGAGAAATTAGTGAAATCTCCAATTCACCAAAGGGGTACCCCTTTCAGAAATCTTCGATTTCTCTAATATGGATTCGAGCAATGTTTTGATAGTGAATACTAAAGAATATGCGAGGGCCATGGGCACAAAAGTTGTAGGCCTATGTCTTAGGGTTCTATGTATAAAAATTCGTGCAAATCCTAGGTGTGTAGAGGGTGATACAGTCAAAATACTGAGAGATGTACGAATATAAGGAAAAAACTTGCGAAAATTTCCATAAAAAAGGGGAATTTTTTTTGAAATGTTCACTTAAGGCTCCGTTTCGACTCCAATAGATTCATTTACCCACGAGATCTCTTGGGGGAAAATATTGAACGATTTGAAGACGAGGGTAATACATTTCGGAGAAATTAGTGAAATCTCCAATTCACCAAAGGGGTACCCCTTTCAGAAATCTTCGATTTCTCTAATATGGATTCGAGCAATGTTTTGATAGTGAATACTAAAGAATATGCGAGGGTCATGGGCACTAAAGTTGTAGGCCTATGTCTTAGGGTTCTATGTATAAAAATTCGTGTAAATCCGAGTTGTGTAGAGGGTGATACAGTCAAAATACTGAGAGATGTACGAATATAAGGAAAAAACTTGCGAAAATTGCCATATAAAAGGGGAATTTTTTTTGAAATGTTGACTTAAGGCTCCGTTTCGACTCCAATAGATTCATTTACCCACGAGATCTCTTGGGGAAAAATATCGAACGATTTGAAGACGAGGGTAATACATTTCGGAGAAATTAGTGAAATCTCCAATTCACCAAAGGGGTACCCCTTTCAGAAATCTTCGATTTCTCTAATATGGATTCGAGCAATGTTTTGATAGTGAATACTAAAGAATATGCGAGGGCCATGGGCACAAAATTTGTACGCCTATGTCTTAGGGTTCTATGTATAACATTTCGTGCAATTCCGAGTTGTGTATAGGTTGATAAAGTCAAAATACTTAGAGATGTACGAATATACGGAAAAAACTTGCGAAAATTGCCAAAAAAAAGGGGAATTTTTTTTGAAATGTTGACTTAAGGCTCCGTTTCGACTCCAATAGATTCATTTACCCGCGAGATCTCTTGGGGAAAAATATCGAACGATTTGAAGACGAGGGTAATACATTTCGGAGAAATTAGTGAAATCTCCAATTCACCAAAGGGGTACCCCTTTCAGAAATCTTCGATTTCTCTAATATGGATTCGAGCAATGTTTTGATAGTGAATAATAAAGAATATGCGAGGGTCATGGGCACAAAAGTTGTAGGCCTATGTCTTAGGGTTCTATGTATAACATTTCGTGCAAATCCGAGTTGTGTAGAGGGTGATACAGTCAAAATACTGAGAGATGTACGAATATAAGGAAAAAAGTTGCGAAAATTTCCATAAAAAAGGGGAATTTTTTTTGAAATGTTGACTTAAGGCTCCGTTTCGACTCCAATAGATTCATTTACCCACGAGATATCTTGGGGGAAAATATCGAACGATTTGAAGACGAGGGTAATACATTTCGGAGAAATTAGTGAAATCTCCAATTCACCAAAGGGGTACCCCTTTCAGAAATCTTCGATTTCTCTAATATGGATTCGAGCAATGTTTTGATAGTGAATACTAAAGAATATGCGAGGGTCATGGGCACAAAAGTTGTAGGCCTATGTCTTAGGGTTCTATGTATAACATTTCGTGCAAATCCGAGTTGTGTATAGGTTGATAAAGTCAAAATACTTAGAGATGTACGAATATAAGGAAAAAAGTTGCGAAAATTGCCATAAAAAAGGGGAATTTTTTTTGAAATGTTGACTTAAGGCTCCGTTTCGACTCCAATAGATTCATTTACCCACGAGATCTCTTGGGGAAAAATATCGAACGATTTGAAGACGAGGGTAATACATTTCGGAGAAATTAGTGAAATCTCCAATTCACCAAAGGGGTACCCCTTTCAGAAATCTTCGATTTCTCTAATATGGATTCGAGCAATGTTTTGATAGTGAATACTAAAGAATATGCGAGGGCCATGGGCACAAAAGTTGTAGGCCTATGTCTTAGGGTTCTATGTATAACATTTCGTGCAAATATGAGGTGTGTAGAGGGTGATACAGTCAAAATACTTAGAGATGTACGAATATAGGGAAAAAACTTGCGAAAATTGCCATGAAAAAGGGGAATTTTTTTTGAAATGTTGACTTAAGGCTCCGTTTCGACTCCAATAGATTCATTTACCCACGAGATCTCTTGGGGGAAAATATCGAACGATTTGAAGACGAGGGTAATACATTTCGGAGAAATTAGTGAAATCTCCAATTCACCAAAGGGGTACCCCTTTCAGAAATCTTCGATTTCTCTAATATGGATTCGAGCAATGTTTTGATAGTGAATACTAAAGAATATGCGAGGGTCATGGGCACAAAAGTTGTAGGCCTATGTCTTAGGGTTCTATGTATAACATTTCGTGCAAATCCGAGTTGTGTATAGGTTGATAAAGTCAAAATACTTAGAGATGTACGAATATAAGGAAAAAAGTTGCGAAAATTGCCATAAAAAAGGGGAATTTTTTTTGAAATGTTGACTTAAGGCTCCGTTTCGACTCCAATAGATTCATTTACCCACGAGATCTCTTGGGGAAAAATATCGAACGATTTGAAGACGAGGGTAATACATTTCGGAGAAATTAGTGAAATCTCCAATTCACCAAAGGGGTACCCCTTTCAGAAATCTTCGATTTCTCTAATATGGATTCGAGCAATGTTTTGATAGTGAATACTAAAGAATATGCGAGGGCCATGGGCACAAAAGTTGTAGGCCTATGTCTTAGGGTTCTATGTATAAAAATTCGTACAAATCCTAGGTTCGTAGAGGGTGATACAGTCAAAATACTTAGAGATGTACGAATATAGGGAAAAAACTTGCGAAAATTGCCATAAAAAAGGGGAATTTTTTTTGAAATGTTGACTTAAGGCTCCGTTTCGACTCCAATAGATTCATTTACCCACGAGATCTCTTGGGGGAAAATATTGAACGATTTGAAGACGAGGGTAATACATTTCGGAGAAATTAGTGAAATCTCCAATTCACCAAAGGGGTACCCCTTTCAGAAATCTTCGATTTCTCTAATATGGATTCGAGCAATGTTTTGATAGTGAATACTAAAGAATATGCGAGGGTCATGGGCACAAAAGTTGTAGGCCTATGTCTTAGGGTTCTATGTATAACATTTCGTGCAAATCCGAGTTGTGTATAGGTTGATAAAGTCAAAATACTTAGAGATGTACGAATATAAGGAAAAAACTTGCGAAAATTGCCATAAAAAGGGGAATTTTTTTTGAAATGTTGACTTAAGGCTCCGTTTCGACTCCAATAGATTCATTTACCCACGAGATCTCTTGGGGGAAAATATCGAACGATTTGAAGACGAGGGTAATACATTTCGGAGAAATTAGTGAAATCTCCAATTCACCAAAGGGGTACCCCTTTCAGAAATCTTCGATTTCTCTAATATGGATTCGAGCAATGTTTTGATAGTGAATACTAAAGAATATGCGAGGGTCATGGGCACAAAAGTTGTAGGCCTATGTCTTAGGGTTCTATGTATAACATTTCGTGCAAATCCGAGTTGTGTATAGGTTGATAAAGTCAAAATACTTAGAGATGTACGAATATAAGGAAAAAAGTTGCGAAAATTGCCATAAAAAAGGGGAATTTTTTTTGAAATGTTGACTTAAGGCTCCGTTTCGACTCCAATAGATTCATTTACCCACGAGATCTCTTGGGGAAAAATATCGAACGATTTGAAGACGAGGGTAATACATTTCGGAGAAATTAGTGAAATCTCCAATTCACCAAAGGGGTACCCCTTTCAGAAATCTTCGATTTCTCTAATATGGATTCGAGCAATGTTTTGATAGTGAATACTAAAGAATATGCGAGGGCCATGGGCACAAAAGTTGTAGGCCTATGTCTTAGGGTTCTATGTATAAAAATTCGTACAAATCCTAGGTTCGTAGAGGGTGATACAGTCAAAATACTTAGAGATGTACGAATATAGGGAAAAAACTTGCGAAAATTGCCATAAAAAAGGGGAAT
This sequence comes from Humulus lupulus, assembly GCF_963169125.1. Lineage (NCBI taxonomy): Eukaryota > Viridiplantae > Streptophyta > Magnoliopsida > Rosales > Cannabaceae > Humulus > Humulus lupulus. Next base: position 311,435,185 of record NC_084793.1, on the reverse strand, counting down.
TTTTTTTGAAATGTTGACTTAAGGCTCCGTTTCGACTCCAATAGATTCATTTACCCACGAGATCTCTTGGGGGAAAATATTGAACGATTTGAAGACGAGGGTAATACATTTCGGAGAAATTAGTGAAATCTCCAATTCACCAAAGGGGTACCCCTTTCAGAAATCTTCGATTTCTCTAATATGGATTCGAGCAATGTTTTGATAGTGAATACTAAAGAATATGCGAGGGTCATGGGCACAAAAGTTGTAGGCCTATGTCTTAGGGTTCTATGTATAACATTTCGTGCAAATCCGAGTTGTGTATAGGTTGATAAAGTCAAAATACTTAGAGATGTACGAATATAAGGAAAAAACTTGCGAAAATTGCCATAAAAAGGGGAATTTTTTTTGAAATGTTGACTTAAGGCTCCGTTTCGACTCCAATAGATTCATTTACCCACGAGATCTCTTGGGGAAAAATATCGAACGATTTGAAGACGAGGGTAATACATTTCGGAGAAATTAGTGAAATCTCCAATTCACCAAAGGGGTACCCCTTTCAGAAATCTTCGATTTCTCTAATATGGATTCGAGCAATGTTTTGATAGTGAATACTAAAGAATATGCGAGGGCCATGGGCACAAAAGTTGTAGGCCTATGTCTTAGGGTTCTATGTATAAAAATTCGTACAAATCCTAGGTTCGTAGAGGGTGATACAGTCAAAATACTTAGAGATGTACGAATATAGGGAAAAAACTTGCGAAAATTGCCATAAAAAAGGGGAATTTTTTTTGAAATGTTGACTTAAGGCTCCGTTTCGACTCCAATAGATTCATTTACCCACGAGATATCTTGGGGGAAAATATCGAACGATTTGAAGACGAGGGTAATACATTTCGGAGAAATTAGTGAAATCTCCAATTCACCAAAGGGGTACCCCTTTCAGAAATCTTCGATTTCTCTAATATGGATTCGAGCAATGTTTTGATAGTGAATACTAAAGAATATGCGAGGGTCATGGGCACAAAAGTTGTAGACCTATGTCTTAGGGTTCTATGTATAAAAATTCGTGCAAATCCTAGGTGTGTAGAGGGTGATACAGTCAAAATACTGAGTGATGTACGAATATAAGGAAAAAAGTTGCGAAAATTTCCATAAAAAAGGGGAATTTTTTTTGAAATGTTGACTTAAGGCTCCGTTTCGACTCCAATAGATTCATTTACCCACGAGATCTCTTGGGGAAAAATATCGAACGATTTGAAGACGAGGGTAATACATTTCGGAGAAATTAGTGAAATCTCCAATTCACCAAAGGGGTACCCCTTTCAGAAATCTTCGATTTCTCTAATATGGATTCGAGCAATGTTTTGATAGTGAATACTAAAGAATATGCGAGGGCCATGGGCACAAAAGTTGTAGGCCTATGTCTTAGGGTTCTATGTATAAAAATTCGTACAAATCCTAGGTTCGTAGAGGGTGATACAGTCAAAATACTTAGAGATGTACGAATATAGGGAAAAAACTTGCGAAAATTGCCATAAAAAAGGGGAATTTTTTTTGAAATGTTGACTTAAGGCTCCGTTTCGACTCCAATAGATTCATTTACCCACGAGATCTCTTGGGGGAAAATATCGAACGATTTGAAGACGAGGGTAATACATTTCGGAGAAATTAGTGAAATCTCCAATTCACCAAAGGGGTACCCCTTTCAGAAATCTTCGATTTCTCTAATATGGATTCGAGCAATGTTTTGATAGTGAATACTAAAGAATATGCGAGGGTCATGGGCACAAAAGTTGTAGGCCTATGTCTTAGGGTTCTATGTATAAAAATTCGTACAAATCCTAGGTGTGTAGAGGGTGATACAGTCAAAATACTGAGAGATGTACGAATATATGGAAAAAACTTGCGAAAATTGCCAAAAAAAAGGGGAATTTTTTTTGAAATGTTGACTTAAGGCTCCGTTTCGACTCCAATAGTTTCATTTACCCACGAGATCTCTTGGGGAAAAATATCGAACGATTTGAAGACGAGGGTAATACATTTCAGAGAAATTAGTGAAATCTCCAATTCAACAAAGGGGTACCCCTTTCAGAAATCTTCGATTTCTCTAATATGGATTCGAGCAATGTTTTGATAGTGAATACTAAAGAATATGCGAGGGTCATGGGCACAAAAGTTGTAGGCCTATGTCTTAGGGTTCTATGTATAAAAATTCGTGCAAATCCTAGGTGTGTAGAGGGTGATACAGTCAAAATACTTAGAGATGTACGAATATAAGGAAAAAAGTTGCGAAAATTGCCATAAAAAAGGGGAATTTTTTTTGAAATGTTGACTTAAGGCTCCGTTTCGACTCCAATAGATTCATTTACCCACGAGATATCTTGGGGGAAAATATCGAACGATTTGAAGACGAGGGTAATACATTTCGGAGAAATTAGTGAAATCTCCAATTCACCAAAGGGGTACCCCTTTCAGAAATCTTCGATTTCTCTAATATGGATTCGAGCAATGTTTTGATAGTGAATACTAAAGAATATGCGAGGGTCATGGGCACAAAAGTTGTAGACCTATGTCTTAGGGTTCTATGTATAAAAATTCGTGCAAATCCTAGGTGTGTAGAGGGTGATACAGTCAAAATACTGAGTGATGTACGAATATAAGGAAAAAAGTTGCGAAAATTTCCATAAAAAAGGGGAATTTTTTTTGAAATGTTGACTTAAGGCTCCGTTTCGACTCCAATAGATTCATTTACCCACGAGATCTCTTGGGGGAAAATATCGAACGATTTGAAGACGAGGGTAATACATTTCGGAGAAATTAGTGAAATCTCCAATTCACCAAAGGGGTACCCCTTTCAGAAATCTTCGATTTCTCTAATATGGATTCGAGCAATGTTTTGATAGTGAATACTAAAGAATATGCGAGGGTCATGGGCACAAAAGTTGTAGGCCTATGTCTTAGGGTTCTATGTATAACATTTCGTGCAAATCCGAGTTGTGTATAGGTTGATAAAGTCAAAATACTTAGAGATGTACGAATATAAGGAAAAAACTTGCGAAAATTGCCATAAAAAGGGGAATTTTTTTTGAAATGTTGACTTAAGGCTCCGTTTCGACTCCAATAGATTCATTTACCCACGAGATCTCTTGGGGAAAAATATCGAACGATTTGAAGACGAGGGTAATACATTTCGGAGAAATTAGTGAAATCTCCAATTCACCAAAGGGGTACCCCTTTCAGAAATCTTCGATTTCTCTAATATGGATTCGAGCAATGTTTTGATAGTGAATACTAAAGAATATGCGAGGGCCATGGGCACAAAAGTTGTAGGCCTATGTCTTAGGGTTCTATGTATAAAAATTCGTACAAATCCTAGGTTCGTAGAGGGTGATACAGTCAAAATACTTAGAGATGTACGAATATAGGGAAAAAACTTGCGAAAATTGCCATAAAAAAGGGGAATTTTTTTTGAAATGTTGACTTAAGGCTCCGTTTCGACTCCAATAGATTCATTTACCCACGAGATATCTTGGGGGAAAATATCGAACGATTTGAAGACGAGGGTAATACATTTCGGAGAAATTAGTGAAATCTCCAATTCACCAAAGGGGTACCCCTTTCAGAAATCTTCGATTTCTCTAATATGGATTCGAGCAATGTTTTGATAGTGAATACTAAAGAATATGCGAGGGTCATGGGCACAAAAGTTGTAGACCTATGTCTTAGGGTTCTATGTATAAAAATTCGTGCAAATCCTAGGTGTGTAGAGGGTGATACAGTCAAAATACTGAGTGATGTACGAATATAAGGAAAAAAGTTGCGAAAATTTCCATAAAAAAGGGGAATTTTTTTTGAAATGTTGACTTAAGGCTCCGTTTCGACTCCAATAGATTCATTTACCCACGAGATATCTTGGGGGAAAATATCGAACGATTTGAAGACGAGGGTAATACATTTCGGAGAAATTAGTGAAATCTCCAATTCACCAAAGGGGTACCCCTTTCAGAAATCTTCGATTTCTCTAATATGGATTCGAGCAATGTTTTGATAGTGAATACTAAAGAATATGCGAGGGTCATGGGCACAAAAGTTGTAGGCCTATGTCTTAGGGTTCTATGTATAACATTTCGTGCAAATCCGAGTTGTGTATAGGTTGATAAAGTCAAAATACTTAGAGATGTACGAATATAAGGAAAAAACTTGCGAAAATTGCCATAAAAAGGGGAATTTTTTTTGAAATGTTGACTTAAGGCTCCGTTTCGACTCCAATAGATTCATTTACCCACGAGATCTCTTGGGGAAAAATATCGAACGATTTGAAGACGAGGGTAATACATTTCGGAGAAATTAGTGAAATCTCCAATTCACCAAAGGGGTACCCCTTTCAGAAATCTTCGATTTCTCTAATATGGATTCGAGCAATGTTTTGATAGTGAATACTAAAGAATATGCGAGGGCCATGGGCACAAAAGTTGTAGGCCTATGTCTTAGGGTTCTATGTATAAAAATTCGTACAAATCCTAGGTTCGTAGAGGGTGATACAGTCAAAATACTTAGAGATGTACGAATATAGGGAAAAAACTTGCGAAAATTGCCATAAAAAAGGGGAATTTTTTTTGAAATGTTGACTTAAGGCTCCGTTTCGACTCCAATAGATTCATTTACCCACGAGATCTCTTGGGGGAAAATATCGAACGATTTGAAGACGAGGGTAATACATTTCGGAGAAATTAGTGAAATCTCCAATTCACCAAAGGGGTACCCCTTTCAGAAATCTTCGATTTCTCTAATATGGATTCGAGCAATGTTTTGATAGTGAATACTAAAGAATATGCGAGGGTCATGGGCACAAAAGTTGTAGGCCTATGTCTTAGGGTTCTATGTATAAAAATTCGTACAAATCCTAGGTGTGTAGAGGGTGATACAGTCAAAATACTGAGAGATGTACGAATATATGGAAAAAACTTGCGAAAATTGCCAAAAAAAAGGGGAATTTTTTTTGAAATGTTGACTTAAGGCTCCGTTTCGACTCCAATAGATTCATTTACCCACGAGATCTCTTGGGGAAAAATATCGAACGATTTGAAGACGAGGGTAATACATTTCAGAGAAATTAGTGAAATCTCCAATTCAACAAAGGGGTACCCCTTTCAGAAATCTTCGATTTCTCTAATATGGATTCGAGCAATGTTTTGATAGTGAATACTAAAGAATATGCGAGGGTCATGGGCACAAAAGTTGTAGGCCTATGTCTTAGGGTTCTATGTATAAAAATTCGTGCAAATCCTAGGTGTGTAGAGGGTGATACAGTCAAAATACTTAGAGATGTACGAATATAAGGAAAAAACTTGCGAAAATTGCCATAAAAAAGGGGAATTTTTTTTGAAATGTTGACTTAAGGCTCCGTTTCGACTCCAATAGATTCATTTACCCACGAGATATCTTGGGGGAAAATATCGAACGATTTGAAGACAAGGGTAATACATTTCGGAGAAATTAGTGAAATCTCCAATTCACCAAAGGGGTACCCCTTTCAGAAATCTTCGATTTCTCTAATATGGATTCGAGCAATGTTTTGATAGTGAATACTAAAGAATATGCGAGGGTCATGGGCACAAAAGTTGTAGACCTATGTCTTAGGGTTCTATGTATAAAAATTCGTGCAAATCCTAGGTGTGTAGAGGGTGATACAGTCAAAATACTGAGTGATGTACGAATATAAGGAAAAAAGTTGCGAAAATTTCCATAAAAAAGGGGAATTTTTTTTGAAATGTTGACTTAAGGCTCCGTTTCGACTCCAATAGATTCATTTACCCACGAGATATCTTGGGGGAAAATATCGAACGATTTGAAGACGAGGGTAATACATTTCGGAGAAATTAGTGAAATCTCCAATTCACCAAAGGGGTACCCCTTTCAGAAATCTTCGATTTCTCTAATATGGATTCGAGCAATGTTTTGATAGTGAATACTAAAGAATATGCGAGGGTCATGGGCACAAAAGTTGTAGGCCTATGTCTTAGGGTTCTATGTATAACATTTCGTGCAAATCCGAGTTGTGTATAGGTTGATAAAGTCAAAATACTTAGAGATGTACGAATATAAGGAAAAAACTTGCGAAAATTGCCATAAAAAGGGGAATTTTTTTTGAAATGTTGACTTAAGGCTCCGTTTCGACTCCAATAGATTCATTTACCCACGAGATCTCTTGGGGAAAAATATCGAACGATTTGAAGACGAGGGTAATACATTTCGGAGAAATTAGTGAAATCTCCAATTCACCAAAGGGGTACCCCTTTCAGAAATCTTCGATTTCTCTAATATGGATTCGAGCAATGTTTTGATAGTGAATACTAAAGAATATGCGAGGGCCATGGGCACAAAAGTTGTAGGCCTATGTCTTAGGGTTCTATGTATAAAAATTCGTACAAATCCTAGGTTCGTAGAGGGTGATACAGTCAAAATACTTAGAGATGTACGAATATAGGGAAAAAACTTGCGAAAATTGCCATAAAAAAGGGGAATTTTTTTTGAAATGTTGACTTAAGGCTCCGTTTCGACTCCAATAGATTCATTTACCCACGAGATATCTTGGGGGAAAATATTGAACGATTTGAAGACGAGGGTAATACATTTCGGAGAAATTAGTGAAATCTCCAATTCACCAAAGGGGTACCCCTTTCAGAAATCTTCGATTTCTCTAATATGGATTCGAGCAATGTTTTGATAGTGAATACTAAAGAATATGCGAGGGTCATGGGCACAAAAGTTGTAGACCTATGTCTTAGGGTTCTATGTATAAAAATTCGTGCAAATCCTAGGTGTGTAGAGGGTGATAGAGTCAAAATACTGAGTGGTGTACGAATATAAGGAAAAAAGTTGCGAAAATTTCCATAAAAAAGGGGAATTTTTTTTGAAATGTTGACTTAAGGCTCCGTTTCGACTCCAATAGATTCATTTACCCACGAGATATCTTGGGGGAAAATATCGAACGATTTGAAGACGAGGGTAATACATTTCGGAGAAATTAGTGAAATCTCCAATTCACCAAAGGGGTACCCCTTTCAGAAATCTTCGATTTCTCTAATATGGATTCGAGCAATGTTTTGATAGTGAATACTAAAGAATATGCGAGGGTCATGGGCACAAAAGTTGTAGGCCTATGTCTTAGGGTTCTATGTATAACATTTCGTGCAAATCCGAGTCGTGTATAGGTTGATAAAGTCAAAATACTTAGAGATGTACGAATATAAGGAAAAAACTTGCGAAAATTGCCATAAAAAGGGGAATTTTTTTTGAAATGTTGACTTAAGGCTCCGTTTCGACTCCAATAGATTCATTTACCCACGAGATCTCTTGGGGAAAAATATCGAACGATTTGAAGACGAGGGTAATACATTTCGGAGAAATTAGTGAAATCTCCAATTCACCAAAGGGGTACCCCTTTCAGAAATCTTCGATTTCTCTAATATGGATTCGAGCAATGTTTTGATAGTGAATACTAAAGAATATGCGAGGGCCATGGGCACAAAAGTTGTAGGCCTATGTCTTAGGGTTCTATGTATAAAAATTCGTACAAATCCTAGGTTCGTAGAGGGTGATACAGTCAAAATACTTAGAGATGTACGAATATAGGGAAAAAACTTGCGAAAATTGCCATAAAAAAGGGGAATTTTTTTTGAAATGTTGACTTAAGGCTCCGTTTCGACTCCAATAGATTCATTTACCCACGAGCTCTCTTGGGGGAAAATATCGAACGATTTGAAGACGAGGGTAATACATTTCGGAGAAATTAGTGAAATCTCCAATTCACCAAAGGGGTACCCCTTTCAGAAATCTTCGATTTCTCTAATATGGATTCGAGCAATGTTTTGATAGTGAATACTAAAGAATATGCGAGGGCCATGGGCACAAAAGTTGTACGCCTATGTCTTAGGGTTCTATGTATAACATTTCGTGCAAATATGAGGTGTGTAGAGGGTGATACAGTCAAAATACTGAGAGATGTACGAATATAAGGAAAAATCTTGCGAAAATTGCCATATAAAAGTGGAATTTTTTTTGAAATGTTGACTTAAGGCTCCGTTTCGACTCCAATAGATTCATTTACCCACGAGATCTCTTGGGGGAAAATATCGAACGATTTGAAGATGAGGGTAATACATTTCGGAGAAATTAGTGAAATCTCCAATTCACCAAAGGGGTACCCCTTTCAGAAATCTTCGATTTCTCTAATATGGATTCGAGCAATGTTTTGATAGTGAATACTAAAGAATATGCGAGGGTCATGGGCACAAAAGTTGTAGACCTATGTCTTAGGGTTCTATGTATAAAAATTCGTGCAAATCCTAGGTGTGTAGAGGGTGATACAGTCAAAATACTGAGTGATGTACGAATATAAGGAAAAAAGTTGCGAAAATTTCCATAAAAAAGGGGAATTTTTTTTGAAATGTTGACTTAAGGCTCCGTTTCGACTCCAATAGATTCATTTACCCACGAGATCTCTTGGGGAAAAATATCGAACGATTTGAAGACGAGGGTAATACATTTCAGAGAAATTAGTGAAATCTCCAATTCACCAAAGGGGTACCCCTTTCAGAAACTTCGATTTCTCTAATATGGATTCGAGCAATGTTTTGATAGTGAATACTAAAGAATATGCGAGGGTCATGGGCACAAAAGTTGTAGGCCTATGTCTTAGGGTTCTATGTATAAAAATTCGTGTAAATCCGAGTTGTGTAGAGGGTGATACAGTCAAAATACTGAGAGATGTACGAATATAAGGAAAAAACTTGCGAAAATTGCCATATAAAAGGGGAATTTTTTTTGAAATGTTGACTTAAGGCTCCGTTTCGACTCCAATAGATTCATTTACCCACGAGATCTCTTGGGGGAAAATATCGAACGATTTGAAGACGAGGGTAATACATTTCGGAGAAATTAGTGAAATCTCCAATTCACCAAAGGGGTACCCCTTTCAGAAATCTTCGATTTCTCTAATATGGATTCGAGCAATGTTTTGATAGTGAATACTAAAGAATATGCGAGGGTCATGGGCACAAAAGTTGTAGGCCTATGTCTTAGGGTTCTATGTATAACATTTCGTGCAAATCCGCGTTGTGTAGAGGGTGATACAGTCAAAATACTGAGAGATGTACGAATATAAGGAAAAAAGTTGCGAAAATTTCCATAAAAAAGGGGAATTTTTTTTGAAATGTTGACTTAAGGCTCCGTTTCGACTCCAATAGATTCATTTACCCACGAGATATCTTGGGGGAAACGATTTGAAGACGAGGGTAATACATTTCGGAGAAATTAGTGAAATCTCCAATTCACCAAAGGGGTACCCCTTTCAGAAATCTTCGATTTCTCTAATATGGATTCGAGCAATGTTTTGATAGTGAATACTAAAGAATATGCGAGGGCCATGGGCACAAAAGTTGTAGGCCTATGTCTTAGGGTTCTATGTATAAAATTTCGTACAAATCCTAGGTTCGTAGAGGGTGATACAGTCAAAATACTTAGAGATGTACGAATATAGGGAAAAAACTTGCGAAAATTGCCATAAAAAAGGGGAATTTTTTTTGAAATGTTGACTTAAGGCTCCGTTTCGACTCCAATAGATTCATTTACCCACGAGATATCTTGGGGGAAAATATCGAACGATTTGAAGACGAGGGTAATACATTTCGGAGAAATTAGTGAAATCTCCAATTCACCAAAGGGGTACCCCTTTCAGAAATCTTCGATTTCTCTAATATGGATTCGAGCAATGTTTTGATAGTGAATACTAAAGAATATGCGAGGGTCATGGGCACAAAAGTTGTAGGCCTATGTCTTAGGGTTCTATGTATAAAAATTCGTGCAAATCCTAGGTGTGTAGAGGGTGATACAGTCAAAATACTGAGAGATGTACGAATATAAGGAAAAAACTTGCGAAAATTGCCATATAAAAGGGGAATTTTTTTTGAAATGTTGACTTAAGGCTCCGTTTCGACTCCAATAGATTCATTTACCCACGAGATCTCTTGGGGAAAAATATCGAACGATTTGAAGACGAGGGTAATACATTTCGGAGAAATTAGTGAAATCTCCAATTCACCAATAGGGTACCCCTTTCAGAAATCTTCGATTTCTCTAATATGGATTCGAGCAATGTTTTGATAGTGAATACTAAAGAATATGCGAGGGCCATGGGCACAAAATTTGTACGCCTATGTCTTAGGGTTCTATGTATAACATTTCGTGCAATTCCGAGTTGTGTATAGGTTGATAAAGTCAAAATACTTAGAGATGTACGAATATACGGAAAAAACTTGCGAAAATTGCCAAAAAAAAGGGGAATTTTTTTTGAAATGTTGACTTAAGGCTCCGTTTCGACTCCAATAGATTCATTTACCCACGAGATCTCTTGGGGAAAAATATCGAACGATTTGAAGACGAGGGTAATACATTTCGGAGAAATTAGTGAAATCTCCAATTCACCAAAGGGGTACCCCTTTCAGAAATCTTCGATTTCTCTAATATGGATTCGAGCAATGTTTTGATAGTGAATACTAAAGAATATGCGAGGGTCATGGGCACAAAAGTTGTAGGCCTATGTCTTAGGGTTCTATGTATAAAATTTCGTGCAAATCCGAGTTGTGTAGAGGGTGATACAGTCAAAATACTTAGAGATGTACGAATATAGGGAAAAAACTTGCGAAAATTGCCATAAAAAAGGGGAATTTTTTTTGAAATGTTGACTTAAGGCTCCGTTTCGACTCCAATAGATTCATTTACCCACGAGATATCTTGGGGGAAAATATCGAACGATTTGAAGACGAGGGTAATACATTTCGGAGAAATTAGTGAAATCTCCAATTCACCAAAGGGGTACCCCTTTCAGAAATCTTCGATTTCTCTAATATGGATTCGAGCAATGTTTTGATAGTGAATACTAAAGAATATGCGAGGGTCATGGGCAAAAAAGTTGTAGGCCTATGTCTTAGGGTTCTATGTATAAAAATTCGTGCAAATCCGAGTTGTGTAGAGGGTGATACAGTCAAAATACTTAGAGATGTACGAATATAAGGAAAAAACTTGCGAAAATTGCCATAAAAAAGGGGAATTTTTTTTGAAATGTTGACTTAAGGCTCCGTTTCGACTCCAATAGATTCATTTACCCACGAGATATCTTGGGGGAAAATATCGAACGATTTGAAGACGAGGGTAATACATTTCGGAGAAATTAGTGAAATCTCCAATTCACCAATAGGGTACCCCTTTCAGAAATCTTCGATTTCTCTAATATGGATTCGAGCAATGTTTTGATAGTGAATACTAAAGAATATGCGAGGGCCATGGGCACAAAATTTGTACGCCTATGTCTTAGGGTTCTATGTATAACATTTCGTGCAATTCCGAGTTGTGTATAGGTTGATAAAGTCAAAATACTTAGAGATGTACGAATATACGGAAAAAACTTGCGAAAATTGCCAAAAAAAAGGGGAATTTTTTTTGAAATGTTGACTTAAGGCTCCGTTTCGACTCCAATAGATTCATTTACCCACGAGATCTCTTGGGGAAAAATATCGAACGATTTGAAGACGAGGGTAATACATTTCGGAGAAATTAGTGAAATCTCCAATTCACCAAAGGGGTACCCCTTTCAGAAATCTTCGATTTCTCTAATATGGATTCGAGCAATGTTTTGATAGTGAATACTAAAGAATATGCGAGGGTCATGGGCACAAAAGTTGTAGGCCTATGTCTTAGGGTTCTATGTATAACATTTCGTGCAAATCCGAGTTGTGTAGAGGGTGATACAGTCAAAATACTGAGAGATGTACGAATATAAGGAAAAAAGTTGAGAAAATTTCCATAAAAAAGGGGAATTTTTTTTCAAATGTTGACTTAAGGCTCCGTTTCGACTCCAATAGATTCATTTACCCACGAGATATCTTGGGGGAAAATATCGAACGATTTGAAGACGAGGGTAATACATTTCGGAGAAATTAGTGAAATCTCCAATTCACCAAAGGGGTACCCCTTTCAGAAATCTTCGATTTCTCTAATATGGATTCGAGCAATGTTTTGATAGTGAATACTAAAGAATATGCGAGGGTCATGGGCACAAAAGTTGTAGGCCTATGTCTTAGGGTTCTATGTATAACATTTCGTGCAAATCCGAGTTGTGTATAGGTTGATAAAGTCAAAATACTTAGAGATGTACGAATATAAGGAAAAAACTTGCGAAAATTGCCATAAAAAAGGGGAATTTTTTTTGAAATGTTGACTTAAGGCTCCGTTTCGACTCCAATAGATTCATTTACCCACGAGATATCTTGGGGGAAAATATCGAACGATTTGAAGACGAGGGTAATACATTTCGGAGAAATTAGTGAAATCTCCAATTCACCAAAGGGGTACCCCTTTCAGAAATCTTCGATTTCTCTAATATGGATTCGAGCAATGTTTTGATAGTGAATACTAAAGAATATGCGAGGGTCATGGGCACAAAAGTTGTAGGCCTATGTCTTAGGGTTCTATGTATAAAAATTCGTGCAAATCCTAGGTGTGTAGAGGGTGATACAGTCAAAATACTGAGAGATGTACGAATATAAGGAAAAAACTTGCGAAAATTTCCATAAAAAAGGGGAATTTTTTTTGAAATGTTGACTTAAGGCTCCGTTTCGACTCCAATAGATTCATTTACCCACGAGATCTCTTGGGGAAAAATATCGAACGATTTGAAGACGAGGGTAATACATTTCGGAGAAATTAGTGAAATCTCCAATTCACCAAAGGGGTACCCCTTTCAGAAATCTTCGATTTCTCTAATATGGATTCGAGCAATGTTTTGATAGTGAATACTAAAGAATATGCGAGGGTCATGGGCACTAAAGTTGTAGGCCTATGTCTTAGGGTTCTATGTATAAAAATTCGTGCAAATCCTAGGTGTGTAGAGGGTGATACAGTCAAAATACTGAGAGATGTACGAATATAAGGAAAAAACTTGCGAAAATTGCCATATAAAAGGGGAATTTTTTTTGAAATGTTGACTTAAGGCTCCGTTTCGACTCCAATAGATTCATTTACCCACGAGATCTCTTGGGCAAAAAAAATCGAACGATTTGAAGACGAGGGTAATACATTTCGGAGAAATTAGTGAAATCTCCAATTCACCAAAGGGGTACCCCTTTCAGAAATCTTCGATTTCTCTAATATGGATTCGAGCAATGTTTTGATAGTGAATACTAAAGAATATGCGAGGGCCATGGGCACAAAAGTTGTAGGCCTATGTCTTAGGGTTCTATGTATAAAATTTCGTACAAATCCTAGGTTCGTAGAGGGTGATACAGTCAAAATACTTAGAGATGTACGAATATAGGGAAAAAACTTGCGAAAATTGCCATAAAAAAGGGGAATTTTTTTTGAAATGTTGACTTAAGGCTCCGTTTCGACTCCAATAGATTCATTTACCCACGAGATATCTTGGGGGAAAATATCGAACGATTTGAAGACGAGGGTAATACATTTCGGAGAAATTAGTGAAATCTCCAATTCACCAAAGGGGTACCCCTTTCAGAAATCTTCGATTTCTCTAATATGGATTCGAGCAATGTTTTGATAGTGAATACTAAAGAATATGCGAGGGTCATGGGCACAAAAGTTGTAGGCCTATGTCTTAGGGTTCTATGTATAAAAATTCGTGCAAATCCTAGGTGTGTAGAGGGTGATACAGTCAAAATACTGAGAGATGTACGAATATAAGGAAAAAAGTTGAGAAAATTTCCATAAAAAAGGGGAATTTTTTTTCAAATGTTGACTTAAGGCTCCGTTTCGACTCCAATAGATTCATTTACCCACGAGATATCTTGGGGGAAAATATCGAACGATTTGAAGACGAGGGTAATACATTTCGGAGAAATTAGTGAAATCTCCAATTCACCAAAGGGGTACCCCTTTCAGAAATCTTCGATTTCTCTAATATGGATTCGAGCAATGTTTTGATAGTGAATACTAAAGAATATGCGAGGGTCATGGGCACAAAAGTTGTAGGCCTATGTCTTAGGGTTCTATGTATAAAAATTCGTGCAAATCCTAGGTGTGTAGAGGGTGATACAGTCAAAATACTGAGAGATGTACGAATATAAGGAAAAAAGTTGAGAAAATTTCCATAAAAAAGGGGAATTTTTTTTCAAATGTTGACTTAAGGCTCCGTTTCGACTCCAATAGATTCATTTACCCACGAGATATCTTGGGGGAAAATATCGAACGATTTGAAGACGAGGGTAATACATTTCGGAGAAATTAGTGAAATCTCCAATTCACCAAAGGGGTACCCCTTTCAGAAATCTTCGATTTCTCTAATATGGATTCGAGCAATGTTTTGATAGTGAATACTAAAGAATATGCGAGGGTCATGGGCACAAAAGTTGTAGGCCTATGTCTTAGGGTTCTATGTATAAAAATTCGTGCAAATCCTAGGTGTGTAGAGGGTGATACAGTCAAAATACTGAGAGATGTACGAATATAAGGAAAAAACTTGCGAAAATTTCCATAAAAAAGGGGAATTTTTTTTGAAATGTTGACTTAAGGCTCCGTTTCGACTCCAATAGATTCATTTACCCACGAGATCTCTTGGGGAAAAATATCGAACGATTTGAAGACGAGGGTAATACATTTCGGAGAAATTAGTGAAATCTCCAATTCACCAAAGGGGTACCCCTTTCAGAAATCTTCGATTTCTCTAATATGGATTCGAGCAATGTTTTGATAGTGAATACTAAAGAATATGCGAGGGTCATGGGCACTAAAGTTGTAGGCCTATGTCTTAGGGTTCTATGTATAAAAATTCGTGCAAATCCTAGGTGTGTAGAGGGTGATACAGTCAAAATACTGAGAGATGTACGAATATAAGGAAAAAACTTGCGAAAATTGCCATATAAAAGGGGAATTTTTTTTGAAATGTTGACTTAAGGCTCCGTTTCGACTCCAATAGATTCATTTACCCACGAGATATCTTGGGGGAAAATATCGAACGATTTGAAGACGAGGGTAATACATTTCGGAGAAATTAGTGAAATCTCCAATTCACCAAAGGGGTACCCCTTTCAGAAATCTTCGATTTCTCTAATATGGATTCGAGCAATGTTTTGATAGTGAATACTAAAGAATATGCGAGGGTCATGGGCACAAAAGTTGTAGGCCTATGTCTTAGGGTTCTATGTATAAAAATTCGTGCAAATCCTAGGTGTGTAGAGGGTGATACAGTCAAAATACTGAGAGATGTACGAATATAAGGAAAAAACTTGCGAAAATTTCCATAAAAAAGGGGAATTTTTTTTGAAATGTTGACTTAAGGCTCCGTTTCGACTCCAATAGATTCATTTACCCACGAGATCTCTTGGGGAAAAATATCGAACGATTTGAAGACGAGGGTAATACATTTCGGAGAAATTAGTGAAATCTCCAATTCACCAAAGGGGTACCCCTTTCAGAAATCTTCGATTTCTCTAATATGGATTCGAGCAATGTTTTGATAGTGAATACTAAAGAATATGCGAGGGTCATGGGCACTAAAGTTGTAGGCCTATGTCTTAGGGTTCTATGTATAAAAATTCGTGCAAATCCTAGGTGTGTAGAGGGTGATACAGTCAAAATACTGAGAGATGTACGAATATAAGGAAAAAACTTGCGAAAATTGCCATATAAAAGGGGAATTTTTTTTGAAATGTTGACTTAAGGCTCCGTTTCGACTCCAATAGATTCATTTACCCACGAGATCTCTTGGGCAAAAAAAATCGAACGATTTGAAGACGAGGGTAATACATTTCGGAGAAATTAGTGAAATCTCCAATTCACCAAAGGGGTACCCCTTTCAGAAATCTTCGATTTCTCTAATATGGATTCGAGCAATGTTTTGATAGTGAATACTAAAGAATATGCGAGGGCCATGGGCACAAAAGTTGTAGGCCTATGTCTTAGGGTTCTATGTATAAAATTTCGTACAAATCCTAGGTTCGTAGAGGGTGATACAGTCAAAATACTTAGAGATGTACGAATATAGGGAAAAAACTTGCGAAAATTGCCATAAAAAAGGGGAATTTTTTTTGAAATGTTGACTTAAGGCTCCGTTTCGACTCCAATAGATTCATTTACCCACGAGATATCTTGGGGGAAAATATCGAACGATTTGAAGACGAGGGTAATACATTTCGGAGAAATTAGTGAAATCTCCAATTCACCAAAGGGGTACCCCTTTCAGAAATCTTCGATTTCTCTAATATGGATTCGAGCAATGTTTTGATAGTGAATACTAAAGAATATGCGAGGGTCATGGGCACAAAAGTTGTAGGCCTATGTCTTAGGGTTCTATGTATAAAAATTCGTGCAAATCCTAGGTGTGTAGAGGGTGATACAGTCAAAATACTGAGAGATGTACGAATATAAGGAAAAAACTTGCGAAAATTGCCATATAAAAGGGGAATTTTTTTTGAAATGTTGACTTAAGGCTCCGTTTCGACTCCAATAGATTCATTTACCCACGAGATCTCTTGGGGAAAAATATCGAACGATTTGAAGACGAGGGTAATACATTTCGGAGAAATTAGTGAAATCTCCAATTCACCAATAGGGTACCCCTTTCAGAAATCTTCGATTTCTCTAATATGGATTCGAGCAATGTTTTGATAGTGAATACTAAAGAATATGCGAGGGCCATGGGCACAAAATTTGTACGCCTATGTCTTAGGGTTCTATGTATAACATTTCGTGCAATTCCGAGTTGTGTATAGGTTGATAAAGTCAAAATACTTAGAGATGTACGAATATACGGAAAAAACTTGCGAAAATTGCCAAAAAAAAGGGGAATTTTTTTTGAAATGTTGACTTAAGGCTCCGTTTCGACTCCAATAGATTCATTTACCCACGAGATCTCTTGGGGAAAAATATCGAACGATTTGAAGACGAGGGTAATACATTTCGGAGAAATTAGTGAAATCTCCAATTCACCAAAGGGGTACCCCTTTCAGAAATCTTCGATTTCTCTAATATGGATTCGAGCAATGTTTTGATAGTGAATACTAAAGAATATGCGAGGGTCATGGGCACAAAAGTTGTAGGCCTATGTCTTAGGGTTCTATGTATAAAATTTCGTGCAAATCCGAGTTGTGTAGAGGGTGATACAGTCAAAATACTTAGAGATGTACGAATATAGGGAAAAAACTTGCGAAAATTGCCATAAAAAAGGGGAATTTTTTTTGAAATGTTGACTTAAGGCTCCGTTTCGACTCCAATAGATTCATTTACCCACGAGATATCTTGGGGGAAAATATCGAACGATTTGAAGACGAGGGTAATACATTTCGGAGAAATTAGTGAAATCTCCAATTCACCAAAGGGGTACCCCTTTCAGAAATCTTCGATTTCTCTAATATGGATTCGAGCAATGTTTTGATAGTGAATACTAAAGAATATGTGAGGGTCATGGGCACAAAAGTTGTAGGCCTATGTCTTAGGGTTCTATGTATAAAAATTCGTGCAAATCCGAGTTGTGTAGAGGGTGATACAGTCAAAATACTTAGAGATATACGAATATAAGGAAAAAACTTGCGAAAATTGCCATAAAAAAGGGGAATTTTTTTTGAAATGTTGACTTAAGGCTCCGTTTCGACTCCAATAGATTCATTTACCCACGAGATATCTTGGGGGAAAATATCGAACGATTTGAAGACGAGGGTAATACATTTCGGAGAAATTAGTGAAATCTCCAATTCACCAATAGGGTACCCCTTTCAGAAATCTTCGATTTCTCTAATATGGATTCGAGCAATGTTTTGATAGTGAATACTAAAGAATATGCGAGGGCCATGGGCACAAAATTTGTACGCCTATGTCTTAGGGTTCTATGTATAACATTTCGTGCAATTCCGAGTTGTGTATAGGTTGATAAAGTCAAAATACTTAGAGATGTACGAATATACGGAAAAAACTTGCGAAAATTGCCAAAAAAAAGGGGAATTTTTTTTGAAATGTTGACTTAAGGCTCCGTTTCGACTCCAATAGATTCATTTACCCACGAGATCTCTTGGGGAAAAATATCGAACGATTTGAAGACGAGGGTAATACATTTCGGAGAAATTAGTGAAATCTCCAATTCACCAAAGGGGTACCCCTTTCAGAAATCTTCGATTTCTCTAATATGGATTCGAGCAATGTTTTGATAGTGAATACTAAAGAATATGCGAGGGTCATGGGCACAAAAGTTGTAGACCTATGTCTTAGGGTTCTATGTATAACATTTCGTGCAAATCCGAGTTGTGTAGAGGGTGATACAGTCAAAATACTGAGAGATGTACGAATATAAGGAAAAAAGTTGAGAAAATTTCCATAAAAAAGGGGAATTTTTTTTGAAATGTTGACTTAAGGCTCCGTTTCGACTCCAATAGATTCATTTACCCACGAGATATCTTGGGGGAAAATATCGAACGATTTGAAGACGAGGGTAATACATTTCGGAGAAATTAGTGAAATCTCCAATTCACCAAAGGGGTACCCCTTTCAGAAATCTTCGATTTCTCTAATATGGATTCGAGCAATGTTTTGATAGTGAATACTAAAGAATATGCGAGGGTCATGGGCACAAAAGTTGTAGGCCTATGTCTTAGGGTTCTATGTATAACATTTCGTGCAAATCCGAGTTGTGTATAGGTTGATAAAGTCAAAATACTTAGAGATGTACGAATATAAGGAAAAAACTTGCGAAAATTGCCATAAAAAAGGGGAATTTTTTTTGAAATGTTGACTTAAGGCTCCGTTTCGACTCCAATAGATTCATTTACCCACGAGATATCTTGGGGGAAAATATCGAACGATTTGAAGACGAGGGTAATACATTTCGGAGAAATTAGTGAAATCTCCAATTCACCAATAGGGTACCCCTTTCAGAAATCTTCGATTTCTCTAATATGGATTCGAGCAATGTTTTGATAGTGAATACTAAAGAATATGCGAGGGTCATGGGCACAAAAGTTGTAGGCCTATGTCTTAGGGTTCTATGTATAAAAATTCGTGCAAATCCTAGGTGTGTAGAGGGTGATACAGTCAAAATACTGAGAGATGTACGAATATAAGGAAAAAACTTGCGAAAATTTCCATAAAAAAGGGGAATTTTTTTTGAAATGTTGACTTAAGGCTCCGTTTCGACTCCAATAGATTCATTTACCCACGAGATCTCTTGGGGAAAAATATCGAACGATTTGAAGACGAGGGTAATACATTTCGGAGAAATTAGTGAAATCTCCAATTCACCAAAGGGGTACCCCTTTCAGAAATCTTCGATTTCTCTAATATGGATTCGAGCAATGTTTTGATAGTGAATACTAAAGAATATGCGAGGGTCATGGGCACTAAAGTTGTAGGCCTATGTCTTAGGGTTCTATGTATAAAAATTCGTGTAAATCCGAGTTGTGTAGAGGGTGATACAGTCAAAATACTGAGAGATGTACGAATATAAGGAAAAAACTTGCGAAAATTGCCATATAAAAGGGGAATTTTTTTTGAAATGTTGACTTAAGGCTCCGTTTCGACTCCAATAGATTCATTTACCCACGAGATCTCTTGGGCAAAAAAAATCGAACGATTTGAAGACGAGGGTAATACATTTCGGAGAAATTAGTGAAATCTCCAATTCACCAATAGGGTACCCCTTTCAGAAATCTTCGATTTCTCTAATATGGATTCGAGCAATGTTTTGATAGTGAATACTAAAGAATATGCGAGGGCCATGGGCACAAAATTTGTACGCCTATGTCTTAGGGTTCAATGTATAACATTTCGTGCAATTCCGAGTTGTGTATAGGTTGATAAAGTCAAAATACTTAGAGATGTACGAATATACGGAAAAAACTTGCGAAAATTGCCAAAAAAAAGGGGAATTTTTTTTGAAATGTTGACTTAAGGCTCCGTTTCGACTCCAATAGATTCATTTACCCACGAGATCTCTTGGGGAAAAATATCGAACGATTTGAAGACGAGGGTAATACATTTCGGAGAAATTAGTGAAATCTCCAATTCACCAAAGGGGTACCCCTTTCAGAAATCTTCGATTTCTCTAATATGGATTCGAGCAATGTTTTGATAGTGAATACTAAAGAATATGCGAGGGTCATGGGCACAAAAGTTGTAGGCCTATGTCTTAGGGTTCTATGTATAAAAATTCGTGCAAATCCTAGGTGTGTAGAGGGTGATACAGTCAAAATACTGAGAGATGTACGAATATAAGGAAAAAACTTGCGAAAATTGCCATAAAAAAGGGGAATTTTTTTTGAAATGTTGACTTAAGGCTCCGTTTCGACTCCAATAGATTCATTTACCCACGAGATCTCTTGGGGAAAAATATCGAACGATTTGAAGATGAGGGTAATACATTTCGGAGAAATTAGTGAAATCTCCAATTCACCAAAGGGGTACCCCTTTCAGAAATCTTCGATTTCTCTAATATGGATTCGAGCAATGTTTTGATAGTGAATACTAAAGAATATGCGAGGGTCATGGGCACAAAAGTTGTAGGCCTATGTCTTAGGGTTCTATGTATAAAAATTCGTGCAAATCCTAGGTGTGTAGAGGGTGATACAGTCAAAATACTGAGAGATGTACGAATATAAGGAAAAAACTTGCGAAAATTTCCATAAAAAAGGGGAATTTTTTTTGAAATGTTGACTTAAGGCTCCGTTTCGACTCCAATAGATTCATTTACCCACGAGATCTCTTGGGGGAAAATATTGAACGATTTGAAGACGAGGGTAATACATTTCGGAGAAATTAGTGAAATCTCCAATTCACCAAAGGGGTACCCCTTTCAGAAATCTTCGATTTCTCTAATATGGATTCGAGCAATGTTTTGATAGTGAATACTAAAGAATATGCGAGGGTCATGGGCACTAAAGTTGTAGGCCTATGTCTTAGGGTTCTATGTATAAAAATTCGTGTAAATCCGAGTTGTGTAGAGGGTGATACAGTCAAAATACTGAGAGATGTACGAATATAAGGAAAAAACTTGCGAAAATTGCCATATAAAAGGGGAATTTTTTTTGAAATGTTGACTTAAGGCTCCGTTTCGACTCCAATAGATTCATTTACCCACGAGATCTCTTGGGCAAAAAAAATCGAACGATTTGAAGACGAGGGTAATACATTTCGGAGAAATTAGTGAAATCTCCAATTCACCAATAGGGTACCCCTTTCAGAAATCTTCGATTTCTCTAATATGGATTCGAGCAATGTTTTGATAGTGAATACTAAAGAATATGCGAGGGCCATGGGCACAAAATTTGTACGCCTATGTCTTAGGGTTCAATGTATAACATTTCGTGCAATTCCGAGTTGTGTATAGGTTGATAAAGTCAAAATACTTAGAGATGTACGAATATACGGAAAAAACTTGCGAAAATTGCCAAAAAAAAGGGGAATTTTTTTTGAAATGTTGACTTAAGGCTCCGTTTCGACTCCAATAGATTCATTTACCCACGAGATCTCTTGGGGAAAAATATCGAACGATTTGAAGACGAGGGTAATACATTTCGGAGAAATTAGTGAAATCTCCAATTCACCAAAGGGGTACCCCTTTCAGAAATCTTCGATTTCTCTAATATGGATTCGAGCAATGTTTTGATAGTGAATACTAAAGAATATGCGAGGGTCATGGGCACAAAAGTTGTAGGCCTATGTCTTAGGGTTCTATGTATAAAAATTCGTGCAAATCCTAGGTGTGTAGAGGGTGATACAGTCAAAATACTGAGAGATGTACGAATATAAGGAAAAAACTTGCGAAAATTGCCATAAAAAAGGGGAATTTTTTTTGAAATGTTGACTTAAGGCTCCGTTTCGACTCCAATAGATTCATTTACCCACGAGATCTCTTGGGGAAAAATATCGAACGATTTGAAGATGAGGGTAATACATTTCGGAGAAATTAGTGAAATCTCCAATTCACCAAAGGGGTACCCCTTTCAGAAATCTTCGATTTCTCTAATATGGATTCGAGCAATGTTTTGATAGTGAATACTAAAGAATATGCGAGGGTCATGGGCACAAAAGTTGTAGGCCTATGTCTTAGGGTTCTATGTATAAAAATTCGTGCAAATCCTAGGTGTGTAGAGGGTGATACAGTCAAAATACTGAGAGATGTACGAATATAAGGAAAAAACTTGCGAAAATTTCCATAAAAAAGGGGAATTTTTTTTGAAATGTTGACTTAAGGCTCCGTTTCGACTCCAATAGATTCATTTACCCACGAGATCTCTTGGGGGAAAATATTGAACGATTTGAAGACGAGGGTAATACATTTCGGAGAAATTAGTGAAATCTCCAATTCACCAAAGGGGTACCCCTTTCAGAAATCTTCGATTTCTCTAATATGGATTCGAGCAATGTTTTGATAGTGAATACTAAAGAATATGCGAGGGTCATGGGCACTAAAGTTGTAGGCCTATGTCTTAGGGTTCTATGTATAAAAATTCGTGTAAATCCGAGTTGTGTAGAGGGTGATACAGTCAAAATACTGAGAGATGTACGAATATAAGGAAAAAACTTGCGAAAATTGCCATATAAAAGGGGAATTTTTTTTGAAATGTTGACTTAAGGCTCCGTTTCGACTCCAATAGATTCATTTACCCACGAGATCTCTTGGGCAAAAAAAATCGAACGATTTGAAGACGAGGGTAATACATTTCGGAGAAATTAGTGAAATCTCCAATTCACCAATAGGGTACCCCTTTCAGAAATCTTCGATTTCTCTAATATGGATTCGAGCAATGTTTTGATAGTGAATACTAAAGAATATGCGAGGGCCATGGGCACAAAATTTGTACGCCTATGTCTTAGGGTTCAATGTATAACATTTCGTGCAATTCCGAGTTGTGTATAGGTTGATAAAGTCAAAATACTTAGAGATGTACGAATATACGGAAAAAACTTGCGAAAATTGCCAAAAAAAAGGGGAATTTTTTTTGAAATGTTGACTTAAGGCTCCGTTTCGACTCCAATAGATTCATTTACCCACGAGATCTCTTGGGGAAAAATATCGAACGATTTGAAGACGAGGGTAATACATTTCGGAGAAATTAGTGAAATCTCCAATTCACCAAAGGGGTACCCCTTTCAGAAATCTTCGATTTCTCTAATATGGATTCGAGCAATGTTTTGATAGTGAATACTAAAGAATATGCGAGGGTCATGGGCACAAAAGTTGTAGGCCTATGTCTTAGGGTTCTATGTATAAAAATTCGTGCAAATCCTAGGTGTGTAGAGGGTGATACAGTCAAAATACTGAGAGATGTACGAATATAAGGAAAGAACTTGCGAAAATTGCCATATAAAAGGGGAATTTTTTTTGAAATGTTGACTTAAGGCTCCGTTTCGACTCCAATAGATTCATTTACCCACGAGATCTCTTGGGGAAAAATATCGAACGATTTGAAGACGAGGGTAATACATTTCGGAGAAATTAGTGAAATCTCCAATTCACCAATAGGGTACCCCTTTCAGAAATCTTCGATTTCTCTAATATGGATTCGAGCAATGTTTTGATAGTGAATACTAAAGAATATGCGAGGGCCATGGGCACAAAATTTGTACGCCTATGTCTTAGGGTTCTATGTATAACATTTCGTGCAATTCCGAGTTGTGTAGAGGTTGATAAAGTCAAAATACTTAGAGATGTACGAATATACGGAAAAAACTTGCGAAAATTGCCAAAAAAAAGGGGAATTTTTTTTGAAATGTTGACTTAAGGCTCCGTTTCGACTCCAATAGATTCATTTACCCACGAGATCTCTTGGGGAAAAATATCGAACGATTTGAAGACGAGGGTAATACATTTCGGAGAAATTAGTGAAATCTCCAATTCACCAAAGGGGTACCCCTTTCAGAAATCTTCGATTTCTCTAATATGGATTCGAGCAATGTTTTGATAGTGAATACTAAAGAATATGCGAGGGTCATGGGCACAAAAGTTGTAGGCCTATGTCTTAGGGTTCTATGTATAACATTTCGTGCAAATCCGAGTTGTGTAGAGGGTGATACAGTCAAAATACTGAGAGATGTACGAATATAAGGAAAAAAGTTGAGAAAATTTCCATAAAAAAGGGGAATTTTTTTTGAAATGTTGACTTAAGGCTCCGTTTCGACTCCAATAGATTCATTTACCCACAAGATATCTTGGGGGAAAATATCGAACGATTTGAAGACGAGGGTAATACATTTCGGAGAAATTAGTGAAATCTCCAATTCACCAAAGGGGTACCCCTTTCAGAAATCTTCGATTTCTCTAATATGGATTCGAGCAATGTTTTGATAGTGAATACTAAAGAATATGCGAGGGTCATGGGCACAAAAGTTGTAGGCCTATGTCTTAGGGTTCTATGTATAACATTTCGTGCAAATCCGAGTTGTGTATAGGTTGATAAAGTCAAAATACTTAGAGATGTACGAATATAAGGAAAAAACTTGCGAAAATTGCCATATAAAAGGGGAATTTTTTTTGAAATGTTGACTTAAGGCTCCGTTTCGACTCCAATAGATTCATTTACCCACGAGATATCTTGGGGGAAAATATCGAACGATTTGAAGACGAGGGTAATACATTTCGGAGAAATTAGTGAAATCTCCAATTCACCAAAGGGGTACCCCTTTCAGAAATCTTCGATTTCTCTAATATGGATTCGAGCAATGTTTTGATAGTGAATACTAAAGAATATGCGAGGGTCATGGGCACAAAAGTTGTAGGCCTATGTCTTAGGGTTCTATGTATAAAAATTCGTGCAAATCCTAGGTGTGTAGAGGGTGATACAGTCAAAATACTGAGAGATGTACGAATATAAGGAAAAAACTTGCGAAAATTTCCATAAAAAAGGGGAATTTTTTTTGAAATGTTGACTTAAGGCTCCGTTTCGACTCCAATAGATTCATTTACCCACGAGATCTCTTGGGGGAAAATATCGAACGAATTGAAGACGAGGGTAATACATTTCGGAGAAATTAGTGAAATCTCCAATTCACCAAAGGGGTACCCCTTTCAGAAATCTTCGATTTCTCTAATATGGATTCGAGCAATGTTTTGATAGTGAATACTAAAGAATATGCGAGGGTCATGGGCACAAAAGTTGTAGGCCTATGTCTTAGGGTTCTATGTATAAAAATTCGTGCAAATCCTAGGTGTGTAGAGGGTGATACAGTCAAAATACTGAGAGATGTACGAATATAAGGAAAAAACTTGCGAAAATTGCCATATAAAAGGGGAATTTTTTTTGAAATGTTGACTTAAGGCTCCGTTTCGACTCCAATAGATTCATTTACCCACGAGATCTCTTGGGGAAAAATATCGAACGATTTGAAGACGAGGGTAATACATTTCGGAGAAATTAGTGAAATCTCCAATTCACCAATAGGGTACCCCTTTCAGAAATCTTCGATTTCTCTAATATGGATTCGAGCAATGTTTTGATAGTGAATACTAAAGAATATGCGAGGGCCATGGGCACAAAATTTGTACGCCTATGTCTTAGGGTTCTATGTATAACATTTCGTGCAATTCCGAGTTGTGTAGAGGTTGATAAAGTCAAAATACTTAGAGATGTACGAATATACGGAAAAAACTTGCGAAAATTGCCAAAAAAAAGGGGAATTTTTTTTGAAATGTTGACTTAAGGCTCCGTTTCGACTCCAATAGATTCATTTACCCACGAGATCTCTTGGGGAAAAATATCGAACGATTTGAAGACGAGGGTAATACATTTCGGAGAAATTAGTGAAATCTCCAATTCACCAAAGGGGTACCCCTTTCAGAAATCTTCGATTTCTCTAATATGGATTCGAGCAATGTTTTGATAGTGAATACTAAAGAATATGCGAGGGTCATGGGCACAAAAGTTGTAGGCCTATGTCTTAGGGTTCTATGTATAACATTTCGTGCAAATCCGAGTTGTGTAGAGGGTGATACAGTCAAAATACTGAGAGATGTACGAATATAAGGAAAAAAGTTGAGAAAATTTCCATAAAAAAGGGGAATTTTTTTTGAAATGTTGACTTAAGGCTCCGTTTCGACTCCAATAGATTCATTTACCCACGAGATATCTTGGGGGAAAATATCGAACGATTTGAAGACGAGGGTAATACATTTCGGAGAAATTAGTGAAATCTCCAATTCACCAAAGGGGTACCCCTTTCAGAAATCTTCGATTTCTCTAATATGGATTCGAGCAATGTTTTGATAGTGAATACTAAAGAATATGCGAGGGTCATGGGCACAAAAGTTGTAGGCCTATGTCTTAGGGTTCTATGTATAACATTTCGTGCAAATCCGAGTTGTGTATAGGTTGATAAAGTCAAAATACTTAGAGATGTACGAATATAAGGAAAAAACTTGCGAAAATTGCCATAAAAAAGGGGAATTTTTTTTGAAATGTTGACTTAAGGCTCCGTTTCGACTCCAATAGATTCATTTACCCACGAGATATCTTGGGGGAAAATATCGAACGATTTGAAGACGAGGGTAATACATTTCGGAGAAATTAGTGAAATCTCCAATTCACCAAAGGGGTACCCCTTTCAGAAATCTTCGATTTCTCTAATATGGATTCGAGCAATGTTTTGATAGTGAATACTAAAGAATATGCGAGGGTCATGGGCACAAAAGTTGTAGGCCTATGTCTTAGGGTTCTATGTATAAAAATTCGTGCAAATCCTAGGTGTGTAGAGGGTGATACAGTCAAAATACTGAGAGATGTACGAATATAAGGAAAAAACTTGCGAAAATTTCCATAAAAAAGGGGAATTTTTTTTGAAATGTTGACTTAAGGCTCCGTTTCGACTCCAATAGATTCATTTACCCACGAGATCTCTTGGGGGAAAATATTGAACGATTTGAAGACGAGGGTAATACATTTCGGAGAAATTAGTGAAATCTCCAATTCACCAAAGGGGTACCCCTTTCAGAAATCTTCGATTTCTCTAATATGGATTCGAGCAATGTTTTGATAGTGAATACTAAAGAATATGCGAGGGTCATGGGCACTAAAGTTGTAGGCCTATGTCTTAGGGTTCTATGTATAAAAATTCGTGTAAATCCGAGTTGTGTAGAGGGTGATACAGTCAAAATACTGAGAGATGTACGAATATAAGGAAAAAACTTGCGAAAATTGCCATATAAAAGGGGAATTTTTTTTGAAATGTTGACTTAAGGCTCCGTTTCGACTCCAATAGATTCATTTACCCACGAGATCTCTTGGGCAAAAAAAATCGAACGATTTGAAGACGAGGGTAATACATTTCGGAGAAATTAGTGAAATCTCCAATTCACCAATAGGGTACCCCTTTCAGAAATCTTCGATTTCTCTAATATGGATTCGAGCAATGTTTTGATAGTGAATACTAAAGAATATGCGAGGGCCATGGGCACAAAATTTGTACGCCTATGTCTTAGGGTTCAATGTATAACATTTCGTGCAATTCCGAGTTGTGTATAGGTTGATAAAGTCAAAATACTTAGAGATGTACGAATATACGGAAAAAACTTGCGAAAATTGCCAAAAAAAAGGGGAATTTTTTTTGAAATGTTGACTTAAGGCTCCGTTTCGACTCCAATAGATTCATTTACCCACGAGATCTCTTGGGGAAAAATATCGAACGATTTGAAGACGAGGGTAATACATTTCGGAGAAATTAGTGAAATCTCCAATTCACCAAAGGGGTACCCCTTTCAGAAATCTTCGATTTCTCTAATATGGATTCGAGCAATGTTTTGATAGTGAATACTAAAGAATATGCGAGGGTCATGGGCACAAAAGTTGTAGGCCTATGTCTTAGGGTTCTATGTATAAAAATTCGTGCAAATCCTAGGTGTGTAGAGGGTGATACAGTCAAAATACTGAGAGATGTACGAATATAAGGAAAAAACTTGCGAAAATTTCCATAAAAAAGGGGAATTTTTTTTGAAATGTTGACTTAAGGCTCCGTTTCGACTCCAATAGATTCATTTACCCACGAGATCTCTTGGGGGAAAATATCGAACGATTTGAAGACGAGGGTAATACATTTCGGAGAAATTAGTGAAATCTCCAATTCACCAAAGGGGTACCCCTTTCAGAAATCTTCGATTTCTCTAATATGGATTCGAGCAATGTTTTGATAGTGAATACTAAAGAATATGCGAGGGTCATGGGCACAAAAGTTGTAGGCCTATGTCTTAGGGTTCTATGTATAAAAATTCGTGCAAATCCTAGGTGTGTAGAGGGTGATACAGTCAAAATACTGAGAGATGTACGAATATAAGGAAAAAACTTGCGAAAATTGCCATATAAAAGGGGAATTTTTTTTGAAATGTTGACTTAAGGCTCCGTTTCGACTCCAATAGATTCATTTACCCACGAGATCTCTTGGGGAAAAATATCGAACGATTTGAAGACGAGGGTAATACATTTCGGAGAAATTAGTGAAATCTCCAATTCACCAAAGGGGTACCCCTTTCAGAAATCTTCGATTTCTCTAATATGGATTCGAGCAATGTTTTGATAGTGAATACTAAAGAATATGCGAGGGTCATGGGCACAAAAGTTGTAGGCCTATGTCTTAGGGTTCTATGTATAACATTTCGTGCAAATCCGAGTTGTGTAGAGGGTGATACAGTCAAAATACTGAGAGATGTACGAATATAAGGAAAAAAGTTGAGAAAATTTCCATAAAAAAGGGGAATTTTTTTTGAAATGTTGACTTAAGGCTCCGTTTCGACTCCAATAGATTCATTTACCCACGAGATATCTTGGGGGAAAATATCGAACGATTTGAAGACGAGGGTAATACATTTCGGAGAAATTAGTGAAATCTCCAATTCACCAAAGGGGTACCCCTTTCAGAAATCTTCGATTTCTCTAATATGGATTCGAGCAATGTTTTGATAGTGAATACTAAAGAATATGCGAGGGTCATGGGCACAAAAGTTGTAGGCCTATGTCTTAGGGTTCTATGTATAACATTTCGTGCAAATCCGAGTTGTGTATAGGTTGATAAAGTCAAAATACTTAGAGATGTACGAATATAAGGAAAAAACTTGCGAAAATTGCCATAAAAAAGGGGAATTTTTTTTGAAATGTTGACTTAAGGCTCCGTTTCGACTCCAATAGATTCATTTACCCACGAGATATCTTGGGGGAAAATATCGAACGATTTGAAGACGAGGGTAATACATTTCGGAGAAATTAGTGAAATCTCCAATTCACCAAAGGGGTACCCCTTTCAGAAATCTTCGATTTCTCTAATATGGATTCGAGCAATGTTTTGATAGTGAATACTAAAGAATATGCGAGGGTCATGGGCACAAAAGTTGTAGGCCTATGTCTTAGGGTTCTATGTATAAAAATTCGTGCAAATCCTAGGTGTGTAGAGGGTGATACAGTCAAAATACTGAGAGATGTACGAATATAAGGAAAAAACTTGCGAAAATTTCCATAAAAAAGGGGAATTTTTTTTGAAATGTTGACTTAAGGCTCCGTTTCGACTCCAATAGATTCATTTACCCACGAGATCTCTTGGGGGAAAATATTGAACGATTTGAAGACGAGGGTAATACATTTCGGAGAAATTAGTGAAATCTCCAATTCACCAAAGGGGTACCCCTTTCAGAAATCTTCGATTTCTCTAATATGGATTCGAGCAATGTTTTGATAGTGAATACTAAAGAATATGCGAGGGTCATGGGCACTAAAGTTGTAGGCCTATGTCTTAGGGTTCTATGTATAAAAATTCGTGTAAATCCGAGTTGTGTAGAGGGTGATACAGTCAAAATACTGAGAGATGTACGAATATAAGGAAAAAACTTGCGAAAATTGCCATATAAAAGGGGAATTTTTTTTGAAATGTTGACTTAAGGCTCCGTTTCGACTCCAATAGATTCATTTACCCACGAGATCTCTTGGGCAAAAAAAATCGAACGATTTGAAGACGAGGGTAATACATTTCGGAGAAATTAGTGAAATCTCCAATTCACCAATAGGGTACCCCTTTCAGAAATCTTCGATTTCTCTAATATGGATTCGAGCAATGTTTTGATAGTGAATACTAAAGAATATGCGAGGGCCATGGGCACAAAATTTGTACGCCTATGTCTTAGGGTTCAATGTATAACATTTCGTGCAATTCCGAGTTGTGTATAGGTTGATAAAGTCAAAATACTTAGAGATGTACGAATATACGGAAAAAACTTGCGAAAATTGCCAAAAAAAAGGGGAATTTTTTTTGAAATGTTGACTTAAGGCTCCGTTTCGACTCCAATAGATTCATTTACCCACGAGATCTCTTGGGGAAAAATATCGAACGATTTGAAGACGAGGGTAATACATTTCGGAGAAATTAGTGAAATCTCCAATTCACCAAAGGGGTACCCCTTTCAGAAATCTTCGATTTCTCTAATATGGATTCGAGCAATGTTTTGATAGTGAATACTAAAGAATATGCGAGGGTCATGGGCACAAAAGTTGTAGGCCTATGTCTTAGGGTTCTATGTATAAAAATTCGTGCAAATCCTAGGTGTGTAGAGGGTGATACAGTCAAAATACTGAGAGATGTACGAATATAAGGAAAAAACTTGCGAAAATTTCCATAAAAAAGGGGAATTTTTTTTGAAATGTTGACTTAAGGCTCCGTTTCGACTCCAATAGATTCATTTACCCACGAGATCTCTTGGGGGAAAATATCGAACGATTTGAAGACGAGGGTAATACATTTCGGAGAAATTAGTGAAATCTCCAATTCACCAAAGGGGTACCCCTTTCAGAAATCTTCGATTTCTCTAATATGGATTCGAGCAATGTTTTGATAGTGAATACTAAAGAATATGCGAGGGTCATGGGCACAAAAGTTGTAGGCCTATGTCTTAGGGTTCTATGTATAAAAATTCGTGCAAATCCTAGGTGTGTAGAGGGTGATACAGTCAAAATACTGAGAGATGTACGAATATAAGGAAAAAACTTGCGAAAATTGCCATATAAAAGGGGAATTTTTTTTGAAATGTTGACTTAAGGCTCCGTTTCGACTCCAATAGATTCATTTACCCACGAGATCTCTTGGGGAAAAATATCGAACGATTTGAAGACGAGGGTAATACATTTCGGAGAAATTAGTGAAATCTCCAATTCACCAATAGGGTACCCCTTTCAGAAATCTTCGATTTCTCTAATATGGATTCGAGCAATGTTTTGATAGTGAATACTAAAGAATATGCGAGGGCCATGGGCACAAAATTTGTAGGCCTATGTCTTAGGGTTCTATGTATAAAAATTCGTGCAATTCCGAGTTGTGTAGAGGTTGATAAAGTCAAAATACTTAGAGATGTACGAATATACGGAAAAAACTTGCGAAAATTGCCAAAAAAAAGGGGAATTTTTTTTGAAATGTTGACTTAAGGCTCCGTTTCGACTCCAATAGATTCATTTACCCACGAGATCTCTTGGGGAAAAATATCGAACGATTTGAAGACGAGGGTAATACATTTCGGAGAAATTAGTGAAATCTCCAATTCACCAAAGGGGTACCCCTTTCAGAAATCTTCGATTTCTCTAATATGGATTCGAGCAATGTTTTGATAGTGAATACTAAAGAATATGCGAGGGTCATGGGCACAAAAGTTGTAGGCCTATGTCTTAGGGTTCTATGTATAACATTTCGTGCAATTCCGAGTTGTGTAGAGAGTGATACAGTCAAAATACTGAGAGATGTACGAATATAAGGAAAAAAGTTGAGAAAATTTCCATAAAAAAGGGGAATTTTTTTTGAAATGTTGACTTAAGGCTCCGTTTCGACTCCAATAGATTCATTTACCCACGAGATATCTTGGGGGAAAATATCGAACGATTTGAAGACGAGGGTAATACATTTCGGAGAAATTAGTGAAATCTCCAATTCACCAAAGGGGTACCCCTTTCAGAAATCTTCGATTTCTCTAATATGGATTCGAGCAATGTTTTGATAGTGAATACTAAAGAATATGCGAGGGTCATGGGCACAAAAGTTGTAGGCCTATGTCTTAGGGTTCTATGTATAACATTTCGTGCAAATCCGAGTTGTGTAGAGGGTGATACAGTCAAAATACTTAGAGATGTACGAATATAAGGAAAAAACTTGCGAAAATTGCCATAAAAAAGGGGAATTTTTTTTGAAATGTTGACTTAAGGCTCCGTTTCGACTCCAATAGATTCATTTACCCACGAGATATCTTGGGGGAAAATATCGAACGATTTGAAGACGAGGGTAATACATTTCGGAGAAATTAGTGAAATCTCCAATTCACCAAAGGGGTACCCCTTTCAGAAATCTTCGATTTCTCTAATATGGATTCGAGCAATGTTTTGATAGTGAATACTAAAGAATATGCGAGGGTCATGGGCACAAAAGTTGTAGGCCTATGTCTTAGGGTTCTATGTATAACATTTCGTGCAAATCCGAGTTGTGTATAGGTTGATAAAGTCAAAATACTTAGAGATGTACGAATATAAGGAAAAAACTTGCGAAAATTGCCATAAAAAAGGGGAATTTTTTTTGAAATGTTGACTTAAGGCTCCGTTTCGACTCCAATAGATTCATTTACCCACGAGATATCTTGGGGGAAAATATCGAACGATTTGAAGACGAGGGTAATACATTTCGGAGAAATTAGTGAAATCTCCAATTCACCAAAGGGGTACCCCTTTCAGAAATCTTCGATTTCTCTAATATGGATTCGAGCAATGTTTTGATAGTGAATACTAAAGAATATGCGAGGGTCATGGGCACAAAAGTTGTAGGCCTATGTCTTAGGGTTCTATGTATAAAAATTCGTGCAAATCCTAGGTGTGTAGAGGGTGATACAGTCAAAATACTGAGAGATGTACGAATATAAGGAAAAAACTTGCGAAAATTTCCATAAAAAAGGGGAATTTTTTTTGAAATGTTGACTTAAGGCTCCGTTTCGACTCCAATAGATTCATTTACCCACGAGATCTCTTGGGGGAAAAAATCGAACGATTTGAAGACGAGGGTAATACATTTCGGAGAAATTAGTGAAATCTCCAATTCACCAAAGGGGTACCCCTTTCAGAAATCTTCGATTTCTCTAATATGGATTCGAGCAATGTTTTGATAGTGAATACTAAAGAATATGCGAGGGTCATGGGCACTAAAGTTGTAGGCCTATGTCTTAGGGTTCTATGTATAAAAATTCGTGTAAATCCGAGTTGTGTAGAGGGTGATACAGTCAAAATACTGAGAGATGTACGAATATAAGGAAAAAACTTGCGAAAATTGCCATATAAAAGGGGAATTTTTTTTGAAATGTTGACTTAAGGCTCCGTTTCGACTCCAATAGATTCATTTACCCACGAGATCTCTTGGGCAAAAAAAATCGAACGATTTGAAGACGAGGGTAATACATTTCGGAGAAATTAGTGAAATCTCCAATTCACCAATAGGGTACCCCTTTCAGAAATCTTCGATTTCTCTAATATGGATTCGAGCAATGTTTTGATAGTGAATACTAAAGAATATGCGAGGGCCATGGGCACAAAATTTGTACGCCTATGTCTTAGGGTTCAATGTATAACATTTCGTGCAATTCCGAGTTGTGTATAGGTTGATAAAGTCAAAATACTTAGAGATGTACGAATATACGGAAAAAACTTGCGAAAATTGCCAAAAAAAAGGGGAATTTTTTTTGAAATGTTGACTTAAGGCTCCGTTTCGACTCCAATAGATTCATTTACCCACGAGATCTCTTGGGGAAAAATATCGAACGATTTGAAGACGAGGGTAATACATTTCGGAGAAATTAGTGAAATCTCCAATTCACCAAAGGGGTACCCCTTTCAGAAATCTTCGATTTCTCTAATATGGATTCGAGCAATGTTTTGATAGTGAATACTAAAGAATATGCGAGGGTCATGGGCACAAAAGTTGTAGGCCTATGTCTTAGGGTTCTATGTATAAAAATTCGTGCAAATCCTAGGTGTGTAGAGGGTGATACAGTCAAAATACTGAGAGATGTACGAATATAAGGAAAAAACTTGCGAAAATTTCCATAAAAAAGGGGAATTTTTTTTGAAATGTTGACTTAAGGCTCCGTTTCGACTCCAATAGATTCATTTACCCACGAGATCTCTTGGGGGAAAATATCGAACGAATTGAAGACGAGGGTAATACATTTCGGAGAAATTAGTGAAATCTCCAATTCACCAAAGGGGTACCCCTTTCAGAAATCTTCGATTTCTCTAATATGGATTCGAGCAATGTTTTGATAGTGAATACTAAAGAATATGCGAGGGTCATGGGCACAAAAGTTGTAGGCCTATGTCTTAGGGTTCTATGTATAAAAATTCGTGCAAATCCGAGGTGTGTAGAGGGTGATACAGTCAAAATACTGAGAGATGTACGAATATAAGGAAAAAACTTGCGAAAATTGCCATATAAAAGGGGAATTTTTTTTGAAATGTTGACTTAAGGCTCCGTTTCGACTCCAATAGATTCATTTACCCACGAGATCTCTTGGGGAAAAATATCGAACGATTTGAAGACGAGGGTAATACATTTCGGAGAAATTAGTGAAATCTCCAATTCACCAATTGGGGTACCCCTTTCAGAAATCTTCGATTTCTCTAATATGGATTCGAGCAATGTTTTGATAGTGAATACTAAAGAATATGCGAGGGCCATGGGCACAAAATTTGTACGCCTATGTCTTAGGGTTCTATGTATAACATTTCGTGCAATTCCGAGTTGTGTAGAGGTTGATAAAGTCAAAATACTTAGAGATGTACGAATATACGGAAAAAACTTGCGAAAATTGCCAAAAAAAAGGGGAATTTTTTTTGAAATGTTGACTTAAGGCTCCGTTTCGACTCCAATAGATTCATTTACCCACGAGATCTCTTGGGGAAAAATATCGAACGATTTGAAGACGAGGGTAATACATTTCGGAGAAATTAGTGAAATCTCCAATTCACCAAAGGGGTACCCCTTTCAGAAATCTTCGATTTCTCTAATATGGATTCGAGCAATGTTTTGATAGTGAATACTAAAGAATATGCGAGGGTCATGGGCACAAAAGTTGTAGG
This sequence comes from Humulus lupulus, assembly GCF_963169125.1. Classification (NCBI taxonomy): domain Eukaryota; kingdom Viridiplantae; phylum Streptophyta; class Magnoliopsida; order Rosales; family Cannabaceae; genus Humulus; species Humulus lupulus. The sequence goes on along the minus strand of NC_084793.1, from coordinate 311,400,086 downwards.
CCTATGTCTTAGGGTTCTATGTATAACATTTCGTGCAAATCCGAGTTGTGTAGAGAGTGATACATTCAAAATACTGAGAGATGTACGAATATAAGGAAAAAAGTTGAGAAAATTTCCATAAAAAAGGGGAATTTTTTTTGAAATGTTGACTTAAGGCTCCGTTTCGACTCCAATAGATTCATTTACCCACGAGATATCTTGGGGGAAAATATCGAACGATTTGAAGACGAGGGTAATACATTTCGGAGAAATTAGTGAAATCTCCAATTCACCAAAGGGGTACCCCTTTCAGAAATCTTCGATTTCTCTAATATGGATTCGAGCAATGTTTTGATAGTGAATACTAAAGAATATGCGAGGGTCATGGGCACAAAAGTTGTAGGCCTATGTCTTAGGGTTCTATGTATAACATTTCGTGCAAATCCGAGTTGTGTATAGGTTGATAAAGTCAAAATACTTAGAGATGTACGAATATAAGGAAAAAACTTGCGAAAATTGCCATAAAAAAGGGGAATTTTTTTTGAAATGTTGACTTAAGGCTCCGTTTCGACTCCAATAGATTCATTTACCCACGAGATATCTTGGGGGAAAATATCGAACGATTTGAAGACGAGGGTAATACATTTCGGAGAAATTAGTGAAATCTCCAATTCACCAAAGGGGTACCCCTTTCAGAAATCTTCGATTTCTCTAATATGGATTCGAGCAATGTTTTGATAGTGAATACTAAAGAATATGCGAGGGTCATGGGCACAAAAGTTGTAGGCCTATGTCTTAGGGTTCTATGTATAAAAATTCGTGCAAATCCTAGGTGTGTAGAGGGTGATACAGTCAAAATACTGAGAGATGTACGAATATAAGGAAAAAACTTGCGAAAATTTCCATAAAAAAGGGGAATTTTTTTTGAAATGTTGACTTAAGGCTCCGTTTCGACTCCAATAGATTCATTTACCCACGAGATCTCTTGGGGGAAAATATGGAACGATTTGAAGACGAGGGTAATACATTTCGGAGAAATTAGTGAAATCTCCAATTCACCAAAGGGGTACCCCTTTCAGAAATCTTCGATTTCTCTAATATGGATTCGAGCAATGTTTTGATAGTGAATACTAAAGAATATGCGAGGGTCATGGGCACTAAAGTTGTAGGCCTATGTCTTAGGGTTCTATGTATAAAAATTCGTGTAAATCCGAGTTGTGTAGAGGGTGATACAGTCAAAATACTGAGAGATGTACGAATATAAGGAAAAAACTTGCGAAAATTGCCATATAAAAGGGGAATTTTTTTTGAAATGTTGACTTAAGGCTCCGTTTCGACTCCAATAGATTCATTTACCCACGAGATCTCTTGGGCAAAAAAAATCGAACGAATTGAAGACGAGGGTAATACATTTCGGAGAAATTAGTGAAATCTCCAATTCACCAAAGGGGTACCCCTTTCAGAAATCTTCGATTTCTCTAATATGGATTCGAGCAATGTTTTGATAGTGAATACTAAAGAATATGCGAGGGTCATGGGCACAAAAGTTGTAGGCCTATGTCTTAGGGTTCTATGTATAAAAATTCGTGCAAATCCTAGGTGTGTAGAGGGTGATACAGTCAAAATACTTAGAGATGTACGAATATACGGAAAAAACTTGCGAAAATTGCCATAAAAAAGGGGAATTTTTTTTGAAATGTTGACTTAAGGCTCCGTTTCGACTCCAATAGATTCATTTACCCACGAGATCTCTTGGGCAAAAAAAATCGAACGATTTGAAGACGAGGGTAATACATTTCGGAGAAATTAGTGAAATCTCCAATTCACCAATAGGGTACCCCTTTCAGAAATCTTCGATTTCTCTAATATGGATTCGAGCAATGTTTTGATAGTGAATACTAAAGAATATGCGAGGGCCATGGGCACAAAATTTGTACGCCTATGTCTTAGGGTTCAATGTATAACATTTCGTGCAATTCCGAGTTGTGTATAGGTTGATAAAGTCAAAATACTTAGAGATGTACGAATATAAGGAAAAAACTTGCGAAAATTGCCAAAAAAAAGGGGAATTTTTTTTGAAATGTTGACTTAAGGCTCCGTTTCGACTCCAATAGATTCATTTACCCACGAGATCTCTTGGGGAAAAATATCGAACGATTTGAAGACGAGGGTAATACATTTCGGAGAAATTAGTGAAATCTCCAATTCACCAAAGGGGTACCCCTTTCAGAAATCTTCGATTTCTCTAATATGGATTCGAGCAATGTTTTGATAGTGAATACTAAAGAATATGCGAGGGTCATGGGCACAAAAGTTGTAGGCCTATGTCTTAGGGTTCTATGTATAACATTTCGTGCAAATCCGAGTTGTGTAGAGGGTGATACAGTCAAAATACTGAGAGATGTACGAATATAAGGAAAAAAGTTGAGAAAATTTCCATAAAAAAGGGGAATTTTTTTTGAAATGTTGACTTAAGGCTCCGTTTCGACTCCAATAGATTCATTTACCCACGAGATATCTTGGGGGAAAATATCGAACGATTTGAAGACGAGGGTAATACATTTCGGAGAAATTAGTGAAATCTCCAATTCACCAAAGGGGTACCCCTTTCAGAAATCTTCGATTTCTCTAATATGGATTCGAGCAATGTTTTGATAGTGAATACTAAAGAATATGCGAGGGTCATGGGCACAAAAGTTGTAGGCCTATGTCTTAGGGTTCTATGTATAACATTTCGTGCAAATCCGAGTTGTGTATAGGTTGATAAAGTCAAAATACTGAGAGATGTACGAATATAAGGAAAAAACTTGCGAAAATTGCCATAAAAAAGGGGAATTTTTTTTGAAATGTTGACTTAAGGCTCCGTTTCGACTCCAATAGATTCATTTACCCACGAGATCTCTTGGGGGAAAATATCGAACGATTTGAAGACGAGGGTAATACATTTCGGAGAAATTAGTGAAATCTCCAATTCACCAAAGGGGTACCCCTTTCAGAAATCTTCGATTTCTCTAATATGGATTCGAGCAATGTTTTGATAGTGAATACTAAAGAATATGCGAGGGTCATGGGCACAAAAGTTGTAGGCCTATGTCTTAGGGTTCTATGTATAAAAATTCGTGCAAATCCTAGGTGTGTAGAGGGTGATACAGTCAAAATACTGAGAGATGTACGAATATAAGGAAAAATCTTGCGAAAATTTCCATAAAAAAGGGGAATTTTTTTTGAAATGTTGACTTAAGGCTCCGTTTCGACTCCAATAGATTCATTTACCCACGAGATCTCTTGGGGGAAAATATTGAACGATTTGAAGACGAGGGTAATACATTTCGGAGAAATTAGTGAAATCTCCAATTCACCAAAGGGGTACCCCTTTCAGAAATCTTCGATTTCTCTAATATGGATTCGAGCAATGTTTTGATAGTGAATACTAAAGAATATGCGAGGGTCATGGGCACTAAAGTTGTAGGCCTATGTCTTAGGGTTCTATGTATAAAAATTCGTGTAAATCCGAGTTGTGTAGAGGGTGATACAGTCAAAATACTGAGAGATGTACGAATATAAGGAAAAAACTTGCGAAAATTGCCATATAAAAGGGGAATTTTTTTTGAAATGTTGACTTAAGGCTCCGTTTCGACTCCAATAGATTCATTTACCCACGAGATCTCTTGGGCAAAAAAAATCGAACGATTTGAAGACGAGGGTAATACATTTCGGAGAAATTAGTGAAATCTCCAATTCACCAATAGGGTACCCCTTTCAGAAATCTTCGATTTCTCTAATATGGATTCGAGCAATGTTTTGATAGTGAATACTAAAGAATATGCGAGGGCCATGGGCACAAAATTTGTACGCCTATGTCTTAGGGTTCAATGTATAACATTTCGTGCAATTCCGAGTTGTGTATAGGTTGATAAAGTCAAAATACTTAGAGATGTACGAATATACGGAAAAAACTTGCGAAAATTGCCAAAAAAAAGGGGAATTTTTTTTGAAATGTTGACTTAAGGCTCCGTTTCGACTCCAATAGATTCATTTACCCACGAGATCTCTTGGGGAAAAATATCGACCGATTTGAAGACGAGGGTAATACATTTCGGAGAAATTAGTGAAATCTCCAATTCACCAAAGGGGTACCCCTTTCAGAAATCTTCGATTTCTCTAATATGGATTCGAGCAATGTTTTGATAGTGAATACTAAAGAATATGCGAGGGTCATGGGCACAAAAGTTGTAGGCCTATGTCTTAGGGTTCTATGTATAAAAATTCGTGCAAATCCTAGGTGTGTAGAGGGTGATACAGTCAAAATAATGAGAGATGTACGAATATAAGGAAAAAACTTGCGAAAATTTCCATAAAAAAGGGGAATTTTTTTTGAAATGTTGACTTAAGGCTCCGTTTCGACTCCAATAGATTCATTTACCCACGAGATCTCTTGGGGAAAAATATCGAACGATTTGAAGACGAGGGTAATACATTTCGGAGAAATTAGTGAAATCTCCAATTCACCAAAGGGGTACCCCTTTCAGAAATCTTCGATTTCTCTAATATGGATTCGAGCAATGTTTTGATAGTGAATACTAAAGAATATGCGAGGGTCATGGGCACAAAAGTTGTAGGCCTATGTCTTAGGGTTCTATGTATAACATTTCGTGCAAATCCGAGTTGTGTAGAGGGTGATACAGTCAAAATACTGAGAGATGTACGAATATAAGGAAAAAAGTTGAGAAAATTTCCATAAAAAAGGGGAATTTTTTTTGAAATGTTGACTTAAGGCTCCGTTTCGACTCCAATAGATTCATTTACCCACGAGATATCTTGGGGGAAAATATCGAACGATTTGAAGACGAGGGTAATACATTTCGGAGAAATTAGTGAAATCTCCAATTCACCAAAGGGGTACCCCTTTCAGAAATCTTCGATTTCTCTAATATGGATTCGAGCAATGTTTTGATAGTGAATACTAAAGAATATGCGAGGGTCATGGGCACAAAAGTTGTAGGCCTATGTCTTAGGGTTCTATGTATAACATTTCGTGCAAATCCGAGTTGTGTATAGGTTGATAAAGTCAAAATACTGAGAGATGTACGAATATAAGGAAAAAACTTGCGAAAATTGCCATAAAAAAGGGGAATTTTTTTTGAAATGTTGACTTAAGGCTCCGTTTCGACTCCAATAGATTCATTTACCCACGAGATCTCTTGGGGGAAAATATCGAACGATTTGAAGACGAGGGTAATACATTTCGGAGAAATTAGTGAAATCTCCAATTCACCAAAGGGGTACCCCTTTCAGAAATCTTCGATTTCTCTAATATGGATTCGAGCAATGTTTTGATAGTGAATACTAAAGAATATGCGAGGGTCATGGGCACAAAAGTTGTAGGCCTATGTCTTAGGGTTCTATGTATAAAAATTCGTGCAAATCCTAGGTGTGTAGAGGGTGATACAGTCAAAATACTGAGAGATGTACGAATATAAGGAAAAAACTTGCGAAAATTTCCATAAAAAAGGGGAATTTTTTTTGAAATGTTGACTTAAGGCTCCGTTTCGACTCCAATAGATTCATTTACCCACGAGATCTCTTGGGGGAAAATATTGAACGATTTGAAGACGAGGGTAATACATTTCGGAGAAATTAGTGAAATCTCCAATTCACCAAAGGGGTACCCCTTTCAGAAATCTTCGATTTCTCTAATATGGATTCGAGCAATGTTTTGATAGTGAATACTAAAGAATATGCGAGGGTCATGGGCACTAAAGTTGTAGGCCTATGTCTTAGGGTTCTATGTATAAAAATTCGTGTAAATCCGAGTTGTGTAGAGGGTGATACAGTCAAAATACTGAGAGATGTACGAATATAAGGAAAAAACTTGCGAAAATTGCCATATAAAAGGGGAATTTTTTTTGAAATGTTGACTTAAGGCTCCGTTTCGACTCCAATAGATTCATTTACCCACGAGATCTCTTGGGCAAAAAAAATCGAACGATTTGAAGACGAGGGTAATACATTTCGGAGAAATTAGTGAAATCTCCAATTCACCAATAGGGTACCCCTTTCAGAAATCTTCGATTTCTCTAATATGGATTCGAGCAATGTTTTGATAGTGAATACTAAAGAATATGCGAGGGCCATGGGCACAAAATTTGTACGCCTATGTCTTAGGGTTCAATGTATAACATTTCGTGCAATTCCGAGTTGTGTATAGGTTGATAAAGTCAAAATACTTAGAGATGTACGAATATACGGAAAAAACTTGCGAAAATTGCCAAAAAAAAGGGGAATTTTTTTTGAAATGTTGACTTAAGGCTCCGTTTCGACTCCAATAGATTCATTTACCCACGAGATCTCTTGGGGAAAAATATCGACCGATTTGAAGACGAGGGTAATACATTTCGGAGAAATTAGTGAAATCTCCAATTCACCAAAGGGGTACCCCTTTCAGAAATCTTCGATTTCTCTAATATGGATTCGAGCAATGTTTTGATAGTGAATACTAAAGAATATGCGAGGGTCATGGGCACAAAAGTTGTAGGCCTATGTCTTAGGGTTCTATGTATAAAAATTCGTGCAAATCCTAGGTGTGTAGAGGGTGATACAGTCAAAATACTGAGAGATGTACGAATATAAGGAAAAAACTTGCGAAAATTTCCATAAAAAAGGGGAATTTTTTTTGAAATGTTGACTTAAGGCTCCGTTTCGACTCCAATAGATTCATTTACCCACGAGATCTCTTGGGGGAAAATATGGAACGATTTGAAGACGAGGGTAATACATTTCGGAGAAATTAGTGAAATCTCCAATTCACCAAAGGGGTACCCCTTTCAGAAATCTTCGATTTCTCTAATATGGATTCGAGCAATGTTTTGATAGTGAATACTAAAGAATATGCGAGGGTCATGGGCACTAAAGTTGTAGGCCTATGTCTTAGGGTTCTATGTATAAAAATTCGTGTAAAGCCGAGTTGTGTAGAGGGTGATACAGTCAAAATACTGAGAGATGTACGAATATAAGGAAAAAACTTGCGAAAATTGCCATATAAAAGGGGAATTTTTTTTGAAATGTTGACTTAAGGCTCCGTTTCGACTCCAATAGATTCATTTACCCACGAGATCTCTTGGGGAAAAATATCGAACGATTTGAAGACGAGGGTAATACATTTCGGAGAAATTAGTGAAATCTCCAATTCACCAATAGGGTACCCCTTTCAGAAATCTTCGATTTCTCTAATATGGATTCGAGCAATGTTTTGATAGTGAATACTAAAGAATATGCGAGGGCCATGGGCACAAAATTTGTACGCCTATGTCTTAGGGTTCAATGTATAACATTTCGTGCAATTCCGAGTTGTGTATAGGTTGATAAAGTCAAAATACTTAGAGATGTACGAATATACGGAAAAAACTTGCGAAAATTGCCAAAAAAAAGGGGAATTTTTTTTGAAATGTTGACTTAAGGCTCCGTTTCGACTCCAATAGATTCATTTACCCACGAGATCTCTTGGGGGAAAATATCGAACGATTTGAAGACGAGGGTAATACATTTCGGAGAAATTAGTGAAATCTCCAATTCACCAAAGGGGTACCCCTTTCAGAAATCTTCGATTTCTCTAATATGGATTCGAGCAATGTTTTGATAGTGAATACTAAAGAATATGCGAGGGTCATGGGCACAAAAGTTGTAGGCCTATGTCTTAGGGTTCTATGTATAAAAATTCGTGCAAATCCTAGGTGTGTAGAGGGTGATACAGTCAAAATACTGAGAGATGTACGAATATAAGGAAAAAACTTGCGAAAATTTCCATAAAAAAGGGGAATTTTTTTTGAAATGTTGACTTAAGGCTCCGTTTCGACTCCAATAGATTCATTTACCCACGAGATCTCTTGGGGGAAAATATGGAACGATTTGAAGACGAGGGTAATACATTTCGGAGAAATTAGTGAAATCTCCAATTCACCAAAGGGGTACCCCTTTCAGAAATCTTCGATTTCTCTAATATGGATTCGAGCAATGTTTTGATAGTGAATACTAAAGAATATGCGAGGGTCATGGGCACTAAAGTTGTAGGCCTATGTCTTAGGGTTCTATGTATAAAAATTCGTGTAAAGCCGAGTTGTGTAGAGGGTGATACAGTCAAAATACTGAGAGATGTACGAATATAAGGAAAAAACTTGCGAAAATTGCCATATAAAAGGGGAATTTTTTTTGAAATGTTGACTTAAGGCTCCGTTTCGACTCCAATAGATTCATTTACCCACGAGATCTCTTGGGGAAAAATATCGAACGATTTGAAGACGAGGGTAATACATTTCGGAGAAATTAGTGAAATCTCCAATTCACCAATAGGGTACCCCTTTCAGAAATCTTCGATTTCTCTAATATGGATTCGAGCAATGTTTTGATAGTGAATACTAAAGAATATGCGAGGGCCATGGGCACAAAATTTGTACGCCTATGTCTTAGGGTTCAATGTATAACATTTCGTGCAATTCCGAGTTGTGTATAGGTTGATAAAGTCAAAATACTTAGAGATGTACGAATATACGGAAAAAACTTGCGAAAATTGCCAAAAAAAAGGGGAATTTTTTTTGAAATGTTGACTTAAGGCTCCGTTTCGACTCCAATAGATTCATTTACCCACGAGATCTCTTGGGGGGAAATATCGAACGATTTGAAGACGAGGGTAATACATTTCGGAGAAATTAGTGAAATCTCCAATTCACCAAAGGGGTACCCCTTTCAGAAATCTTCGATTTCTCTAATATGGATTCGAGCAATGTTTTGATAGTGAATACTAAAGAATATGCGAGGGCCATGGGCACAAAAGTTGTACGCCTATGTCTTAGGGTTCTATGTATAACATTTCGTGCAAATATGAGGTGTGTAGAGGGTGATACAGTCAAAATACTGAGAGATGTACGAATATAAGGAAAAAACTTGCGAAAATTGCCAAAAAAAAGTGGAATTTTTTTTGAAATGTTGACTTAAGGCTCCGTTTCGACTCCAATAGATTCATTTACCCACGAGATCTCTTGGGGAAAAATATCGAACGATTTGAAGACGAGGGTAATACATTTCGGAGAAATTAGTGAAATCTCCAATTCACCAAAGGGGTACCCCTTTCAGAAATCTTCGATTTCTCTAATATGGATTCGAGCAATGTTTTGATAGTGAATACTAAAGAATATGCGAGGGTCATGGGCACAAAATTTGTAGGCCTATGTCTTAGGGTTCTATGTATAACATTTCGTGCAAATCCGAGTTGTGTAGAGGGTGATACAGTCAAAATACTGAGAGATGTACGAATATAAGGAAAAAAGTTGAGAAAATTTCCATAAAAAAGGGGAATTTTTTTTGAAATGTTGACTTAAGGCTCCGTTTCGACTCCAATAGATTCATTTACCCACGAGATATCTTGGGGGAAAATATCGAACGATTTGAAGACGAGGGTAATACATTTCGGAGAAATTAGTGAAATCTCCAATTCACCAAAGGGGTACCCCTTTCAGAAATCTTCGATTTCTCTAATATGGATTCGAGCAATGTTTTGATAGTGAATACTAAAGTATATGCGAGGGTCATGGGCACAAAAGTTGTAGGCCTATGTCTTAGGGTTCTATGTATAACATTTCGTGCAAATCCGAGTTGTGTAGAGGGTGATACAGTCAAAATACTGAGAGATGTACGAATATAAGGAAAAAAGTTGAGAAAATTTCCATAAAAAAGGGGAATTTTTTTTGAAATGTTGACTTAAGGCTCCGTTTCGACTCCAATAGATTCATTTACCCACGAGATCTCTTGGGGGGAAATATCGAACGATTTGAAGACGAGGGTAATACATTTCGGGGAAATTAGTGAAATCTCCAATTCACCAAAGGGGTACCCCTTTCAGAAATCTTCGATTTCTCTAATATGGATTCGAGCAATGTTTTGATAGTGAATACTAAAGAATATGCGAGGGCCATGGGCACAAAAGTTGTACGCCTATGTCTTAGGGTTCTATGTATAACATTTCGTGCAAATATGAGGTGTGTAGAGGGTGATACAGTCAAAATACTGAGAGATGTACGAATATAAGGAAAAAACTTGCGAAAATTGCCAAAAAAAAGGGGATTTTTTTTTGAAATGTTGACTTAAGGCTCCGTTTCGACTCCAATAGATTCATTTACCCACGAGATCTCTTGGGGAAAAATATCGAACGATTTGAAGACGAGGGTAATACATTTCAGAGAAATTAGTGAAATCTCCAATTCACCAAAGGGGTACCCCTTTCAGAAACTTCGATTTCTCTAATATGGATTCGAGCAATGTTTTGATAGTGAATACTAAAGAATATGCGAGGGTCATGGGCACAAAAGTTGTAGGCCTATGTCTTAGGGTTCTATGTATAAAAATTCGTGCAAATCCTAGGTGTGTAGAGGGTGATACAGTCAAAATACTGAGAGATGTACGAATATAAGGAAAAAACTTGCGAAAATTTCCATAAAAAAGGGGAATTTTTTTTGAAATGTTGACTTAAGGCTCCGTTTCGACTCCAATAGATTCATTTACCCACGAGATCTCTTGGGGGAAAATATTGAACGATTTGAAGATGAGGGTAATACATTTCGGAGAAATTAGTGAAATCTCCAATTCACCAAAGGGGTACCCCTTTCAGAAATCTTCGATTTCTCTAATATGGATTCGAGCAATGTTTTGATAGTGAATACTAAAGAATATGCGAGGGTCATGGGCACAAAAGTTGTAGGCCTATGTCTTAGGGTTCTATGTATAAAAATTCGTGCAAATCCTAGGTGTGTAGAGGGTGATACAGTCAAAATACTGAGAGATGTACGAATATAAGGAAAAAACTTGCGAAAATTTCCATAAAAAAGGGGAATTTTTTTTGAAATGTTGACTTAAGGCTCCGTTTCGACTCCAATAGATTCATTTACCCACGAGATCTCTTGGGGGAATATATTGAACGATTTGAAGATGAGGGTAATACATTTCGGAGAAATTAGTGAAATCTCCAATTCACCAAAGGGGTACCCCTTTCAGAAATCTTCGATTTCTCTAATATGGATTCGAGCAATGTTTTGATAGTGAATACTAAAGAATATGCGAGGGTCATGGGCACTAAAGTTGTAGGCCTATGTCTTAGGGTTCTATGTATAAAAATTCGTGTAAATCAGAGTTGTGTAGAGGGTGATACAGTCAAAATACTGAGAGATGTACGAATATAAGGAAAAAACTTGCGAAAATTGCCATATAAAAGGGGAATTTTTTTTGAAATGTTGACTTAAGGCTCCGTTTCGACTCCAATAGATTCATTTACCCACGAGATCTCTTGGGGAAAAATATCGAACGATTTGAAGACGAGGGTAATACATTTCGGAGAAATTAGTGAAATCTCCAATTCACCAATAGGGTACCCCTTTCAGAAATCTTCGATTTCTCTAATATGGATTCGAGCAATGTTTTGATAGTGAATACTAAAGAATATGCGAGGGCCATGGGCACAAAATTTGTACGCCTATGTCTTAGGGTTCTATGTATAACATTTCGTGCAATTCCGAGTTGTGTATAGGTTGATAAAGTCAAAATACTGAGAGATGTACGAATATACGGAAAAAACTTGCGAAAATTGCCAAAAAAAAGGGGAATTTTTTTTGAAATGTTGACTTAAGGCTCCGTTTCGACTCCAATAGATTCATTTACCCACGAGATCTCTTGGGGAAAAATATCGAACGATTTGAAGACGAGGGTAATACATTTCGGAGAAATTAGTGAAATCTCCAATTCACCAAAGGGGTACCCCTTTCAGAAATCTTCGATTTCTCTAATATGGATTCGAGCAATGTTTTGATAGTGAATACTAAAGAATATGCGAGGGTCATGGGCACAAAAGTTGTAGGCCTATGTCTTAGGGTTCTATGTATAACATTTCGTGCAAATCCGAGTTGTGTAGAGGGTGATACAGTCAAAATACTGAGAGATGTACGAATATAAGGAAAAAAGTTGCGAAAATTTCCATAAAAAAGGGGAATTTTTTTTGAAATGTTGACTTAAGGCTCCGTTTCGACTCCAATAGATTCATTTACCCACGAGATATCTTGGGGGAAAATATCGAACGATTTGAAGACGAGGGTAATACATTTCGGAGAAATTAGTGAAATCTCCAATTCACCAAAGGGGTACCCCTTTCAGAAATCTTCGATTTCTCTAATATGGATTCGAGCAATGTTTTGATAGTGAATACTAAAGAATATGCGAGGGTCATGGGCACAAAAGTTGTAGGCCTATGTCTTAGGGTTCTATGTATAACATTTCGTGCAAATCCGAGTTGTGTATAGGTTGATAAAGTCAAAATACTTAGAGATGTACGAATATAAGGAAAAAACTTGCGAAAATTGCCATAAAAAAGGGGAATTTTTTTTGAAATGTTGACTTAAGGCTCCGTTTCGACTCCAATAGATTCATTTACCCACGAGATCTCTTGGGGGAAAATATCGAACGATTTGAAGATGAGGGTAATACATTTCAGAGAAATTAGTGAAATCTTCGATTTCTCTAATATGGATTCGAGCAATGTTTTGATAGTGAATACTAAAGAATATGCGAGGGCCATGGGCACAAAATTTGTACGCCTATGTCTTAGGGTTCTATGTATAACATTTCGTGCAATTCCGAGTTGTGTATAGGTTGATAAAGTCAAAATACTTAGAGATGTACGAATATACGGAAAAAACTTGCGAAAATTGCCAAAAAAAAGGGGAATTTTTTTTGAAATGTTGACTTAAGGCTCCGTTTCGACTCCAATAGATTCATTTACCCACGAGATCTCTTGGGGAAAAATATCGAACGATTTGAAGACGAGGGTAATACATTTCGGAGAAATTAGTGAAATCTCCAATTCACCAAAGGGGTACCCCTTTCAGAAATCTTCGATTTCTCTAATATGGATTCGAGCAATGTTTTGATAGTGAATACTAAAGAATATGCGAGGGCCATGGGCACAAAAGTTGTAGGCCTATGTCTTAGGGTTCTATGTATAAAAATTCGTACAAATCCTAGGTTCGTAGAGGGTGATACAGTCAAAATACTTAGAGATGTACGAATATAGGGAAAAAACTTGCGAAAATTGCCATAAAAAAGGGGAATTTTTTTTGAAATGTTGACTTAAGGCTCCGTTTCGACTCCAATAGATTCATTTACCCACGAGATCTCTTGGGGAAAAATATCGAACGATTTGAAGACGAGGGTAATACATTTCGGAGAAATTAGTGAAATCTCCAATTCACCAAAGGGGTACCCCTTTCAGAAATCTTCGATTTCCCTAATATGGATTCGAGCAATGTTTTGATAGTGAATACTAAAGAATATGCGAGGGCCATGGGCACAAAAGTTGTAGGCCTATGTCTTAGGGTTCTATGTATAAAAATTCGTACAAATCCTAGGTTCGTAGAGGGTGATACAGTCAAAATACTTAGAGATGTACGAATATAGGGAAAAAACTTGCGAAAATTGCCATAAAAAAGGGGAATTTTTTTTGAAATGTTGACTTAAGGCTCCGTTTCGACTCCAATAGATTCATTTACCCACGAGATCTCTTGGGGGAAAATATCGAACGATTTGAAGACGAGGGTAATACATTTCGGAGAAATTAGTGAAATCTCCAATTCACCAAAGGGGTACCCCTTTCAGAAATCTTCGATTTCTCTAATATGGATTCGAGCAATGTTTTGATAGTGAATACTAAAGAATATGCGAGGGCCATGGGCACAAAAGTTGTACGCCTATGTCTTAGGGTTCTATGTATAACATTTCGTGCAAATATGAGGTGTGTAGAGGGTGATACAGTCAAAATACTGAGAGATGTACGAATATAAGGAAAAAACTTGCGAAAATTGCCATATAAAAGGGGAATTTTTTTTGAAATGTTGACTTAAGGCTCCGTTTCGACTCCAATAGATTCATTTACCCACGAGATCTCTTGGGGAAAAATATCGAACGATTTGAAGACGAGGGTAATACATTTCGGAGAAATTAGTGAAATCTCCAATTCACCAATAGGGTACCCCTTTCAGAAATCTTCGATTTCTCTAATATGGATTCGAGCAATGTTTTGATAGTGAATACTAAAGAATATGCGAGGGCCATGGGCACAAAATTTGTACGCCTATGTCTTAGGGTTCTATGTATAACATTTCGTGCAATTCCGAGTTGTGTATAGGTTGATAAAGTCAAAATACTTAGAGATGTACGAATATACGGAAAAAACTTGCGAAAATTGCCAAAAAAAAGGGGAATTTTTTTTGAAATGTTGACTTAAGGCTCCGTTTCGACTCCAATAGATTCATTTACCCACGAGATCTCTTGGGGAAAAATATCGAACGATTTGAAGACGAGGGTAATACATTTCGGAGAAATTAGTGAAATCTCCAATTCACCAAAGGGGTACCCCTTTCAGAAATCTTCGATTTCTCTAATATGGATTCGAGCAATGTTTTGATAGTGAATACTAAAGAATATGCGAGGGTCATGGGCACAAAAGTTGTAGGCCTATGTCTTAGGGTTCTATGTATAACATTTCGTGCAAATCCGAGTTGTGTAGAGGGTGATACAGTCAAAATACTGAGAGATGTACGAATATAAGGAAAAAAGTTGCGAAAATTTCCATAAAAAAGGGGAATTTTTTTTGAAATGTTGACTTAAGGCTCCGTTTCGACTCCAATAGATTCATTTACCCACGAGATATCTTGGGGGAAAATATCGAACGATTTGAAGACGAGGGTAATACATTTCGGAGAAATTAGTGAAATCTCCAATTCACCAAAGGGGTACCCCTTTCAGAAATCTTCGATTTCTCTAATAATGATTCGAGCAATGTTTTGATAGTGAATACTAAAGAATATGCGAGGGCCATGGGCACAAAAGTTGTACGCCTATGTCTTAGGGTTCTATGTATAACATTTCGTGCAAATATGAGGTGTGTAGAGGGTGATACAGTCAAAATACTGAGAGATGTACGAATATAAGGAAAAAACTTGCGAAAATTGCCATATAAAAGGGGAATTTTTTTTGAAATGTTGACTTAAGGCTCCGTTTCGACTCCAATAGATTCATTTACCCACGAGATCTCTTGGGGAAAAATATCGAACGATTTGAAGACGAGGGTAATACATTTCGGAGAAATTAGTGAAATCTCCAATTCACCAATAGGGTACCCCTTTCAGAAATCTTCGATTTCTCTAATATGGATTCGAGCAATGTTTTGATAGTGAATACTAAAGAATATGCGAGGGCCATGGGCACAAAATTTGTACGCCTATGTCTTAGGGTTCTATGTATAACATTTCGTGCAATTCCGAGTTGTGTATAGGTTGATAAAGTCAAAATACTTAGAGATGTACGAATATACGGAAAAAACTTGCGAAAATTGCCAAAAAAAAGGGGAATTTTTTTTGAAATGTTGACTTAAGGCTCCGTTTCGACTCCAATAGATTCATTTACCCACGAGATCTCTTGGGGAAAAATATCGAACGATTTGAAGACGAGGGTAATACATTTCGGAGAAATTAGTGAAATCTCCAATTCACCAAAGGGGTACCCCTTTCAGAAATCTTCGATTTCTCTAATATGGATTCGAGCAATGTTTTGATAGTGAATACTAAAGAATATGCGAGGGTCATGGGCACAAAAGTTGTAGGCCTATGTCTTAGGGTTCTATGTATAACATTTCGTGCAAATCCGAGTTGTGTAGAGGCTGATACAGTCAAAATACTGAGAGATGTACGAATATAAGGAAAAAGTTGCGAAAATTTCCATAAAAAAGGGGAATTTTTTTTGAAATGTTGACTTAAGGCTCCGTTTCGACTCCAATAGATTCATTTACCCACGAGATATCTTGGGGGAAAATATCGAACGATTTGAAGACGAGGGTAATACATTTCGGAGAAATTAGTGAAATCTCCAATTCACCAAAGGGGTACCCCTTTCAGAAATCTTCGATTTCTCTAATATGGATTCGAGCAATGTTTTGATAGTGAATACTAAAGAATATGCGAGGGTCATGGGCACAAAAGTTGTAGGCCTATGTCTTAGGGTTCTATGTATAACATTTCGTGCAAATCCGAGTTGTGTAGAGGGTGATACAGTCAAAATACTGAGAGATGTACGAATATAAGGAAAAAACTTGCGAAAATTTCCATAAAAAAGGGGAATTTTTTTTGAAATGTTGACTTAAGGCTCCGTTTCGACTCCAATAGATTCATTTACCCACGAGATCTCTTGGGGGAAAATATCGAACGATTTGAAGACGAGGGTAATACATTTCGGAGAAATTAGTGAAATCTCCAATTCACCAAAGGGGTACCCCTTTCAGAAATCTTCGATTTCTCTAATATGGATTCGAGCAATGTTTTGATAGTGAATACTAAAGAATATGCGAGGGTCATGGGCACAAAAGTTGTAGGCCTATGTCTTAGGGTTCTATGTATAACATTTCGTGCAATTCCGAGTTGTGTATAGGTTGATAAAGTCAAAATACTTAGAGATGTACGAATATACGGAAAAAACTTGCGAAAATTGCCAAAAAAAAGGGGAATTTTTTTTGAAATGTTGACTTAAGGCTCCGTTTCGACTCCAATAGATTCATTTACCCACGAGATCTCTTGGGGAAAAATATCGAACGATTTGAAGACGAGGGTAATACATTTCGGAGAAATTAGTGAAATCTCCAATTCACCAAAGGGGTACCCCTTTCAGAAATCTTCGATTTCTCTAATATGGATTCGAGCAATGTTTTGATAGTGAATACTAAAGAATATGCGAGGGTCATGGGCACAAAAGTTGTAGGCCTATGTCTTAGGGTTCTATGTATAACATTTCGTGCAAATCCGAGTTGTGTAGAGGGTGATACAGTCAAAATACTGAGAGATGTACGAATATAAGGAAAAAAGTTGCGAAAATTTCCATAAAAAAGGGGAATTTTTTTTGAAATGTTGACTTAAGGCTCCGTTTCGACTCCAATAGATTCATTTACCCACGAGATATCTTGGGGGAAAATATCGAACGATTTGAAGACGAGGGTAATACATTTCGGAGAAATTAGTGAAATCTCCAATTCACCAAAGGGGTACCCCTTTCAGAAATCTTCGATTTCTCTAATATGGATTCGAGCAATGTTTTGATAGTGAATACTAAAGAATATGCGAGGGTCATGGGCACAAAAGTTGTAGGCCTATGTCTTAGGGTTCTATGTATAACATTTCGTGCAAATCCGAGTTGTGTATAGGTTGATAAAGTCAAAATACTTAGAGATGTACGAATATACGGAAAAAACTTGCGAAAATTGCCAAAAAAAAGGGGAATTTTTTTTGAAATGTTGACTTAAGGCTCCGTTTCGACTCCAATAGATTCATTTACCCACGAGATCTCTTGGGGAAAAATATCGAACGATTTGAAGACGAGGGTAATACATTTCGGAGAAATTAGTGAAATCTCCAATTCACCAAAGGGGTACCCCTTTCAGAAATCTTCGATTTCTCTAATATGGATTCGAGCAATGTTTTGATAGTGAATACTAAAGAATATGCGAGGGCCATGGGCACAAAAGTTGTAGGCCTATGTCTTAGGGTTCTATGTATAAAAATTCGTACAAATCCTAGGTTCGTAGAGGGTGATACAGTCAAAATACTTAGAGATGTACGAATATAGGGAAAAAACTTGCGAAAATTGCCATAAAAAAGGGGAATTTTTTTTGAAATGTTGACTTAAGGCTCCGTTTCGACTCCAATAGATTCATTTACCCACGAGATCTCTTGGGGGAAAATATCGAACGATTTGAAGACGAGGGTAATACATTTCGGAGAAATTAGTGAAATCTCCAATTCACCAAAGGGGTACCCCTTTCAGAAATCTTCGATTTCTCTAATATGGATTCGAGCAATGTTTTGATAGTGAATACTAAAGAATATGCGAGGGCCATGGGCACAAAAGTTGTACGCCTATGTCTTAGGGTTCTATGTATAACATTTCGTGCAAATATGAGGTGTGTAGAGGGTGATACAGTCAAAATACTGAGAGATGTACGAATATAAGGAAAAAACTTGCGAAAATTGCCATATAAAAGGGGAATTTTTTTTGAAATGTTGACTTAAGGCTCCGTTTCGACTCCAATAGATTCATTTACCCACGAGATCTCTTGGGGAAAAATATCGAACGATTTGAAGACGAGGGTAATACATTTCGGAGAAATTAGTGAAATCTCCAATTCACCAATAGGGTACCCCTTTCAGAAATCTTCGATTTCTCTAATATGGATTCGAGCAATGTTTTGATAGTGAATACTAAAGAATATGCGAGGGCCATGGGCACAAAATTTGTACGCCTATGTCTTAGGGTTCTATGTATAACATTTCGTGCAATTCCGAGTTGTGTATAGGTTGATAAAGTCAAAATACTTAGAGATGTACGAATATACGGAAAAAACTTGCGAAAATTGCCAAAAAAAAGGGGAATTTTTTTTGAAATGTTGACTTAAGGCTCCGTTTCGACTCCAATAGATTCATTTACCCACGAGATCTCTTGGGGAAAAATATCGAACGATTTGAAGACGAGGGTAATACATTTCGGAGAAATTAGTGAAATCTCCAATTCACCAAAGGGGTACCCCTTTCAGAAATCTTCGATTTCTCTAATATGGATTCGAGCAATGTTTTGATAGTGAATACTAAAGAATATGCGAGGGTCATGGGCACAAAAGTTGTAGGCCTATGTCTTAGGGTTCTATGTATAACATTTCGTGCAAATCCGAGTTGTGTAGAGGGTGATACAGTCAAAATACTGAGAGATGTACGAATATAAGGAAAAAAGTTGCGAAAATTTCCATAAAAAAGGGGAATTTTTTTTGAAATGTTGACTTAAGGCTCCGTTTCGACTCCAATAGATTCATTTACCCACGAGATATCTTGGGGGAAAATATCGAACGATTTGAAGACGAGGGTAATACATTTCGGAGAAATTAGTGAAATCTCCAATTCACCAAAGGGGTACCCCTTTCAGAAATCTTCGATTTCTCTAATATGGATTCGAGCAATGTTTTGATAGTGAATACTAAAGAATATGCGAGGGTCATGGGCACAAAAGTTGTAGGCCTATGTCTTAGGGTTCTATGTATAACATTTCGTGCAAATCCGAGTTGTGTATAGGTTGATAAAGTCAAAATACTTAGAGATGTACGAATATACGGAAAAAACTTGCGAAAATTGCCAAAAAAAAGGGGAATTTTTTTTGAAATGTTGACTTAAGGCTCCGTTTCGACTCCAATAGATTCAATTACCCACGAGATCTCTTGGGGAAAAATATCGAACGATTTGAAGACGAGGGTAATACATTTCGGAGAAATTAGTGAAATCTCCAATTCACCAAAGGGGTACCCCTTTCAGAAATCTTCGATTTCTCTAATATGGATTCGAGCAATGTTTTGATAGTGAATACTAAAGAATATGCGAGGGCCATGGGCACAAAAGTTGTAGGCCTATGTCTTAGGGTTCTATGTATAAAAATTCGTACAAATCCTAGGTTCGTAGAGGGTGATACAGTCAAAATACTTAGAGATGTACGAATATAGGGAAAAAACTTGCGAAAATTGCCATAAAAAAGGGGAATTTTTTTTGAAATGTTGACTTAAGGCTCCGTTTCGACTCCAATAGATTCATTTACCCACGAGATCTCTTGGGGGAAAATATCGAACGATTTGAAGACGAGGGTAATACATTTCGGAGAAATTAGTGAAATCTCCAATTCACCAAAGGGGTACCCCTTTCAGAAATCTTCGATTTCTCTAATATGGATTCGAGCAATGTTTTGATAGTGAATACTAAAGAATATGCGAGGGCCATGGGCACAAAAGTTGTACGCCTATGTCTTAGGGTTCTATGTATAACATTTCGTGCAAATATGAGGTGTGTAGAGGGTGATACAGTCAAAATACTGAGAGATGTACGAATATAAGGAAAAAACTTGCGAAAATTGCCATATAAAAGGGGAATTTTTTTTGAAATGTTGACTTAAGGCTCCGTTTCGACTCCAATAGATTCATTAACCCACGAGATCTCTTGGGGAAAAATATCGAACGATTTGAAGACGAGGGTAATACATTTCGGAGAAATTAGTGAAATCTCCAATTCACCAATAGGGTACCCCTTTCAGAAATCTTCGATTTCTCTAATATGGATTCGAGCAATGTTTTGATAGTGAATACTAAAGAATATGCGAGGGCCATGGGCACAAAATTTGTACGCCTATGTCTTAGGGTTCTATGTATAACATTTCGTGCAATTCCGAGTTGTGTATAGGTTGATAAAGTCAAAATACTTAGAGATGTACGAATATACGGAAAAAACTTGCGAAAATTGCCAAAAAAAAGGGGAATTTTTTTTGAAATGTTGACTTAAGGCTCCGTTTCGACTCCAATAGATTCATTTACCCACGAGATCTCTTGGGGAAAAATATCGAACGATTTGAAGACGAGGGTAATACATTTCGGAGAAATTAGTGAAATCTCCAATTCACCAAAGGGGTACCCCTTTCAGAAATCTTCGATTTCTCTAATATGGATTCGAGCAATGTTTTGATAGTGAATACTAAAGAATATGCGAGGGTCATGGGCACAAAAGTTGTAGGCCTATGTCTTAGGGTTCTATGTATAACATTTCGTGCAAATCCGAGTTGTGTAGAGGGTGATACAGTCAAAATACTGAGAGATGTACGAATATAAGGAAAAAAGTTGCGAAAATTTCCATAAAAAAGGGGAATTTTTTTTGAAATGTTGACTTAAGGCTCCGTTTCGACTCCAATAGATTCATTTACCCACGAGATATCTTGGGGGAAAATATCGAACGATTTGAAGACGAGGGTAATACATTTCGGAGAAATTAGTGAAATCTCCAATTCACCAAAGGGGTACCCCTTTCAGAAATCTTCGATTTCTCTAATATGGATTCGAGCAATGTTTTGATAGTGAATACTAAAGAATATGCGAGGGTCATGGGCACAAAAGTTGTAGGCCTATGTCTTAGGGTTCTATGTATAACATTTCGTGCAAATCCGAGTTGTGTATAGGTTGATAAAGTCAAAATACTTAGAGATGTACGAATATACGGAAAAAACTTGCGAAAATTGCCAAAAAAAAGGGGAATTTTTTTTGAAATGTTGACTTAAGGCTCCGTTTCGACTCCAATAGATTCATTTACCCACGAGATCTCTTGGGGAAAAATATTGAACGATTTGAAGACGAGGGTAATACATTTCGGAGAAATTAGTGAAATCTCCAATTCACCAAAGGGGTACCCCTTTCAGAAATCTTCGATTTCTCTAATATGGATTCGAGCAATGTTTTGATAGTGAATACTAAAGAATATGCGAGGGCCATGGGCACAAAAGTTGTACGCCTATGTCTTAGGGTTCTATGTATAACATTTCGTGCAAATATGAGGTGTGTAGAGGGTGATACAGTCAAAATACTGAGAGATGTACGAATATAAGGAAAAAACTTGCGAAAATTGCCATATAAAAGGGGAATTTTTTTTGAAATGTTGACTTAAGGCTCCGTTTCGACTCCAATAGATTCATTTACCCACGAGATCTCTTGGGGAAAAATATCGAACGATTTGAAGACGAGGGTAATACATTTCGGAGAAATTAGTGAAATCTCCAATTCACCAATAGGGTACCCCTTTCAGAAATCTTCGATTTCTCTAATATGGATTCGAGCAATGTTTTGATAGTGAATACTAAAGAATATGCGAGGGCCATGGGCACAAAATTTGTACGCCTATGTCTTAGGGTTCTATGTATAACATTTCGTGCAATTCCGAGTTGTGTATAGGTTGATAAAGTCAAAATACTTAGAGATGTACGAATATACGGAAAAAACTTGCGAAAATTGCCAAAAAAAAGGGGAATTTTTTTTGAAATGTTGACTTAAGGCTCCGTTTCGACTCCAATAGATTCATTTACCCACGAGATCTCTTGGGGAAAAATATCGAACGATTTGAAGACGAGGGTAATACATTTCGGAGAAATTAGTGAAATCTCCAATTCACCAAAGGGGTACCCCTTTCAGAAATCTTCGATTTCTCTAATATGGATTCGAGCAATGTTTTGATAGTGAATACTAAAGAATATGCGAGGGTCATGGGCACAAAAGTTGTAGGCCTATGTCTTAGGGTTCTATGTATAACATTTCGTGCAAATCCGAGTTGTGTAGAGGGTGATACAGTCAAAATACTGAGAGATGTACGAATATAAGGAAAAAAGTTGCGAAAATTTCCATAAAAAAGGGGAATTTTTTTTGAAATGTTGACTTAAGGCTCCGTTTCGACTCCAATAGATTCATTTACCCACGAGATATCTTGGGGGAAAATATCGAACGATTTGAAGACGAGGGTAATACATTTCGGAGAAATTAGTGAAATCTCCAATTCACCAAAGGGGTACCCCTTTCAGAAATCTTAGATTTCTCTAATATGGATTCGAGCAATGTTTTGATAGTGAATACTAAAGAATATGCGAGGGTCATGGGCACAAAAGTTGTAGGCCTATGTCTTAGGGTTCTATGTATAACATTTCGTGCAAATCCGAGTTGTGTAGAGGGTGATACAGTCAAAATACTGAGAGATGTACGAATATAAGGAAAAAACTTGCGAAAATTTCCATAAAAAAGGGGAATTTTTTTTGAAATGTTGACTTAAGGCTCCGTTTCGACTCCAATAGATTCATTTACCCACGAGATCTCTTGGGGGAAAATATTGAACGATTTGAAGACGAGGGTAATACATTTCGGAGAAATTAGTGAAATCTCCAATTCACCAAAGGGGTACCCCTTTCAGAAATCTTCGATTTCTCTAATATGGATTCGAGCAATGTTTTGATAGTGAATACTAAAGAATATGCGAGGGTCATGGGCACTAAAGTTGTAGGCCTATGTCTTAGGGTTCTATGTATAAAAATTCGTGTAAATCCGAGTTGTGTAGAGGGTGATACAGTCAAAATACTGAGAGATGTACGAATATAAGGAAAAAACTTGCGAAAATTGCCATATAAAAGGGGAATTTTTTTTGAAATGTTGACTTAAGGCTCCGTTTCGACTCCAATAGATTCATTTACCCACGAGATCTCTTGGGGAAAAATATCGAACGATTTGAAGACGAGGGTAATACATTTCGGAGAAATTAGTGAAATCTCCAATTCACCAATAGGGTACCCCTTTCAGAAATCTTCGATTTCTCTAATATGGATTCGAGCAATGTTTTGATAGTGAATACTAAAGAATATGCGAGGGCCATGGGCACAAAATTTGTACGCCTATGTCTTAGGGTTCTATGTATAACATTTCGTGCAATTCCGAGTTGTGTATAGGTTGATAAAGTCAAAATACTTAGAGATGTACGAATATACGGAAAAAACTTGCGAAAATTGCCAAAAAAAAGGGGAATTTTTTTTGAAATGTTGACTTAAGGCTCCGTTTCGACTCCAATAGATTCATTTACCCACGAGATCTCTTGGGGAAAAATATCGAACGATTTGAAGACGAGGGTAATACATTTCGGAGAAATTAGTGAAATCTCCAATTCACCAAAGGGGTACCCCTTTCAGAAATCTTCGATTTCTCTAATATGGATTCGAGCAATGTTTTGATAGTGAATACTAAAGAATATGCGAGGGCCATGGGCACAAAAGTTGTAGGCCTATGTCTTAGGGTTCTATGTATAAAAATTCGTACAAATCCTAGGTTCGTAGAGGGTGATACAGTCAAAATACTTAGAGATGTACGAATATAGGGAAAAAACTTGCGAAAATTGCCATAAAAAAGGGGAATTTTTTTTGAAATGTTGACTTAAGGCTCCGTTTCGACTCCAATAGATTCATTTACCCACGAGATCTCTTGGGGAAAAATATCGAACGATTTGAAGACGAGGGTAATACATTTCGGAGAAATTAGTGAAATCTCCAATTCACCAAAGGGGTACCCCTTTCAGAAATCTTCGATTTCTCTAATATGGATTCGAGCAATGTTTTGATAGTGAATACTAAAGAATATGCGAGGGTCATGGGCACAAAAGTTGTAGGCCTATGTCTTAGGGTTCTATGTATAACATTTCGTGCAAATCCGAGTTGTGTAGAGGGTGATACAGTCAAAATACTGAGAGATGTACGAATATAAGGAAAAAACTTGCGAAAATTTCCATAAAAAAGGGGAATTTTTTTTGAAATGTTGACTTAAGGCTCCGTTTCGACTCCAATAGATTCATTTACCCACGAGATCTCTTGGGGGAAAATATTGAACGATTTGAAGACGAGGGTAATACATTTCGGAGAAATTAGTGAAATCTCCAATTCACCAAAGGGGTACCCCTTTCAGAAATCTTCGATTTCTCTAATATGGATTCGAGCAATGTTTTGATAGTGAATACTAAAGAATATGCGAGGGTCATGGGCACTAAAGTTGTAGGCCTATGTCTTAGGGTTCTATGTATAAAAATTCGTGTAAATCCGAGTTGTGTAGAGGGTGATACAGTCAAAATACTGAGAGATGTACGAATATAAGGAAAAAACTTGCGAAAATTGCCATATAAAAGGGGAATTTTTTTTGAAATGTTGACTTAAGGCTCCGTTTCGACTCCAATAGATTCATTTACCCACGAGATCTCTTGGGGAAAAATATCGAACGATTTGAAGACGAGGGTAATACATTTCGGAGAAATTAGTGAAATCTCCAATTCACCAAAGGGGTACCCCTTTCAGAAATCTTCGATTTCTCTAATATGGATTCGAGCAATGTTTTGATAGTGAATACTAAAGAATATGCGAGGGCCATGGGCACAAAAGTTGTAGGCCTATGTCTTAGGGTTCTATGTATAAAAATTCGTACAAATCCTAGGTTCGTAGAGGGTGATACAGTCAAAATACTTAGAGATGTACGAATATAGGGAAAAAACTTGCGAAAATTGCCATAAAAAAGGGGAATTTTTTTTGAAATGTTGACTTAAGGCTCCGTTTCGACTCCAATAGATTCATTTACCCACGAGATCTCTTGGGGAAAAATATCGAACGATTTGAAGACGAGGGTAATACATTTCGGAGAAATTAGTGAAATCTCCAATTCACCAAAGGGGTACCCCTTTCAGAAATCTTCGATTTCTCTAATATGGATTCGAGCAATGTTTTGATAGTGAATACTAAAGAATATGCGAGGGTCATGGGCACAAAAGTTGTAGGCCTATGTCTTAGGGTTCTATGTATAACATTTCGTGCAAATCCGAGTTGTGTAGAGGGTGATACAGTCAAAATACTGAGAGATGTACGAATATAAGGAAAAAACTTGCGAAAATTTCCATAAAAAAGGGGAATTTTTTTTGAAATGTTGACTTAAGGCTCCGTTTCGACTCCAATAGATTCATTTACCCACGAGATCTCTTGGGGGAAAATATTGAACGATTTGAAGACGAGGGTAATACATTTCGGAGAAATTAGTGAAATCTCCAATTCACCAAAGGGGTACCCCTTTCAGAAATCTTCGATTTCTCTAATATGGATTCGAGCAATGTTTTGATAGTGAATACTAAAGAATATGCGAGGGTCATGGGCACTAAAGTTGTAGGCCTATGTCTTAGGGTTCTATGTATAAAAATTCGTGTAAATCCGAGTTGTGTAGAGGGTGATACAGTCAAAATACTGAGAGATGTACGAATATAAGGAAAAAACTTGCGAAAATTGCCATATAAAAGGGGAATTTTTTTTGAAATGTTGACTTAAGGCTCCGTTTCGACTCCAATAGATTCATTTACCCACGAGATCTCTTGGGGAAAAATATCGAACGATTTGAAGACGAGGGTAATACATTTCGGAGAAATTAGTGAAATCTCCAATTCACCAATAGGGTACCCCTTTCAGAAATCTTCGATTTCTCTAATATGGATTCGAGCAATGTTTTGATAGTGAATACTAAAGAATATGCGAGGGCCATGGGCACAAAATTTGTACGCCTATGTCTTAGGGTTCTATGTATAACATTTCGTGCAATTCCGAGTTGTGTATAGGTTGATAAAGTCAAAATACTTAGAGATGTACGAATATACGGAAAAAACTTGCGAAAATTGCCAAAAAAAAGGGGAATTTTTTTTGAAATGTTGACTTAAGGCTCCGTTTCGACTCCAATAGATTCATTTACCCACGAGATCTCTTGGGGAAAAATATCGAACGATTTGAAGACGAGGGTAATACATTTCGGAGAAATTAGTGAAATCTCCAATTCACCAAAGGGGTACCCCTTTCAGAAATCTTCGATTTCTCTAATATGGATTCGAGCAATGTTTTGATAGTGAATACTAAAGAATATGCGAGGGCCATGGGCACAAAAGTTGTAGGCCTATGTCTTAGGGTTCTATGTATAAAAATTCGTACAAATCCTAGGTTCGTAGAGGGTGATACAGTCAAAATACTTAGAGATGTACGAATATAGGGAAAAAACTTGCGAAAATTGCCATAAAAAAGGGGAATTTTTTTTGAAATGTTGACATAAGGCTCCGTTTCGACTCCAATAGATTCATTTACCCACGAGATCTCTTGGGGAAAAATATCGAACGATTTGAAGACGAGGGTAATACATTTCGGAGAAATTAGTGAAATCTCCAATTCACCAAAGGGGTACCCCTTTCAGAAATCTTCGATTTCTCTAATATGGATTCGAGCAATGTTTTGATAGTGAATACTAAAGAATATGCGAGGGTCATGGGCACAAAAGTTGTAGGCCTATGTCTTAGGGTTCTATGTATAACATTTCGTGCAAATCCGAGTTGTGTATAGGTTGATAAAGTCAAAATACTTAGAGATGTACGAATATAAGGAAAAAAGTTGCGAAAATTGCCAAAAAAAAGGGGAATTTTTTTTGAAATGTTGACTTAAGGCTCCGTTTCGACTCCAATAGATTCATTTACCCACGAGATCTCTTGGGGGAAAATATTGAACGATTTGAAGACGAGGGTAATACATTTCGGAGAAATTAGTGAAATCTCCAATTCACCAAAGGGGTACCCCTTTCAGAAATCTTCGATTTCTCTAATATGGATTCGAGCAATGTTTTGATAGTGAATACTAAAGAATATGCGAGGGTCATGGGCACTAAAGTTGTAGGCCTATGTCTTAGGGTTCTATGTATAAAAATTCGTGTAAATCCGAGTTGTGTAGAGGGTGATACAGTCAAAATACTGAGAGATGTACGAATATAAGGAAAAAACTTGCGAAAATTGCCATATAAAAGGGGAATTTTTTTTGAAATGTTGACTTAAGGCTCCGTTTCGACTCCAATAGATTCATTTACCCACGAGATCTCTTGGGGAAAAATATCGAACGATTTGAAGACGAGGGTAATACATTTCGGAGAAATTAGTGAAATCTCCAATTCACCAATAGGGTACCCCTTTCAGAAATCTTCGATTTCTCTAATATGGATTCGAGCAATGTTTTGATAGTGAATACTAAAGAATATGCGAGGGCCATGGGCACAAAATTTGTACGCCTATGTCTTAGGGTTCTATGTATAACATTTCGTGCAATTCCGAGTTGTGTATAGGTTGATAAAGTCAAAATACTTAGAGATGTACGAATATACGGAAAAAACTTGCGAAAATTGCCAAAAAAAAGGGGAATTTTTTTTGAAATGTTGACTTAAGGCTCCGTTTCGACTCCAATAGATTCATTTACCCACGAGATCTCTTGGGGGAAAATATTGAACGATTTGAAGACGAGGGTAATACATTTCGGAGAAATTAGTGAAATCTCCAATTCACCAAAGGGGTACCCCTTTCAGAAATCTTCGATTTCTCTAATATGGATTCGAGCAATGTTTTGATAGTGAATACTAAAGAATATGCGAGGGTCATGGGCACTAAAGTTGTAGGCCTATGTCTTAGGGTTCTATGTATAAAAATTCGTGTAAATCCGAGTTGTGTAGAGGGTGATACAGTCAAAATACTGAGAGATGTACGAATATAAGGAAAAAACTTGCGAAAATTGCCATATAAAAGGGGAATTTTTTTTGAAATGTTGACTTAAGGCTCCGTTTCGACTCCAATAGATTCATTTACCCACGAGATCTCTTGGGGAAAAATATCGAACGATTTGAAGACGAGGGTAATACATTTCGGAGAAATTAGTGAAATCTCCAATTCACCAAAGGGGTACCCCTTTCAGAAATCTTCGATTTCTCTAATATGGATTCGAGCAATGTTTTGATAGTGAATACTAAAGAATATGCGAGGGTCATGGGCACAAAAGTTGTAGGCCTATGTCTTAGGGTTCTATGTATAACATTTCGTGCAAATCCGAGTTGTGTAGAGGGTGATACAGTCAAAATACTGAGAGATGTACGAATATAAGGAAAAAAGTTGCGAAAATTTCCATAAAAAAGGGGAATTTTTTTTGAAATGTTGACTTAAGGCTCCGTTTCGACTCCAATAGATTCATTTACCCACGAGATATCTTGGGGGAAAATATCGAACGATTTGAAGACGAGGGTAATACATTTCGGAGAAATTAGTGAAATCTCCAATTCACCAAAGGGGTACCCCTTTCAGAAATCTTCGATTTCTCTAATATGGATTCGAGCAATGTTTTGATAGTGAATACTAAAGAATATGCGAGGGTCATGGGCACAAAAGTTGTAGGCCTATGTCTTAGGGTTCTATGTATAACATTTCGTGCAAATCCGAGTTGTGTATAGGTTGATAAAGTCAAAATACTTAGAGATGTACGAATATAAGGAAAAAAGTTGCGAAAATTGCCAAAAAAAAGGGGAATTTTTTTTGAAATGTTGACTTAAGGCTCCGTTTCGACTCCAATAGATTCATTTACCCACGAGATCTCTTGGGGGAAAATATTGAACGATTTGAAGACGAGGGTAATACATTTCGGAGAAATTAGTGAAATCTCCAATTCACCAAAGGGGTACCCCTTTCAGAAATCTTCGATTTCTCTAATATGGATTCGAGCAATGTTTTGATAGTGAATACTAAAGAATATGCGAGGGTCATGGGCACTAAAGTTGTAGGCCTATGTCTTAGGGTTCTATGTATAAAAATTCGTGTAAATCCGAGTTGTGTAGAGGGTGATACAGTCAAAATACTGAGAGATGTACGAATATAAGGAAAAAACTTGCGAAAATTGCCATATAAAAGGGGAATTTTTTTTGAAATGTTGACTTAAGGCTCCGTTTCGACTCCAATAGATTCATTTACCCACGAGATCTCTTGGGGAAAAATATCGAACGATTTGAAGACGAGGGTAATACATTTCGGAGAAATTAGTGAAATCTCCAATTCACCAATAGGGTACCCCTTTCAGAAATCTTCGATTTCTCTAATATGGATTCGAGCAATGTTTTGATAGTGAATACTAAAGAATATGCGAGGGCCATGGGCACAAAATTTGTACGCCTATGTCTTAGGGTTCTATGTATAACATTTCGTGCAATTCCGAGTTGTGTATAGGTTGATAAAGTCAAAATACTTAGAGATGTACGAATATACGGAAAAAACTTGCGAAAATTGCAAAAAAAAAGGGGAATTTTTTTTGAAATGTTGACTTAAGGCTCCGTTTCGACTCCAATAGATTCATTTACCCACGAGATCTCTTGGGGAAAAATATCGAACGATTTGAAGACGAGGGTAATACATTTCGGAGAAATTAGTGAAATCTCCAATTCACCAAAGGGGTACCCCTTTCAGAAATCTTCGATTTCTCTAATATGGATTCGAGCAATGTTTTGATAGTGAATACTAAAGAATATGCGAGGGCCATGGGCACAAAAGTTGTAGGCCTATGTCTTAGGGTTCTATGTATAAAAATTCGTACAAATCCTAGGTTCGTAGAGGGTGATACAGTCAAAATACTTAGAGATGTACGAATATAGGGAAAAAACTTGCGAAAATTGCCATAAAAAAGGGGAATTTTTTTTGAAATGTTGACTTAAGGCTCCGTTTCGACTCCAATAGATTCATTTACCCACGAGATCTCTTGGGGAAAAATATCGAACGATTTGAAGACGAGGGTAATACATTTCGGAGAAATTAGTGAAATCTCCAATTCACCAAAGGGGTACCCCTTTCAGAAATCTTCGATTTCTCTAATATGGATTCGAGCAATGTTTTGATAGTGAATACTAAAGAATATGCGAGGGCCATGGGCAAAAAAGTTGTAGGCCTATGTCTTAGGGTTCTATGTATAAAAATTCGTGTAAATCCGAGTTGTGTAGAGGGTGATACAGTCAAAATACTGAGAGATGTACGAATATAAGGAAAAAACTTGCGAAAATTGCCATATAAAAGGGGAATTTTTTTTGAAATGTTGACTTAAGGCTCCGTTTCGACTCCAATAGATTCATTTACCCACGAGATCTCTTGGGGAAAAATATCGAACGATTTGAAGACGAGGGTAATACATTTCGGAGAAATTAGTGAAATCTCCAATTCACCAATAGGGTACCCCTTTCAGAAATCTTCGATTTCTCTAATATGGATTCGAGCAATGTTTTGATAGTGAATACTAAAGAATATGCGAGGGCCATGGGCACAAAATTTGTACGCCTATGTCTTAGGGTTCTATGTATAACATTTCGTGCAATTCCGAGTTGTGTATAGGCTGATAAAGTCAAAATACTTAGAGATGTACGAATATACGGAAAAAACTTGCGAAAATTGCCAAAAAAAAGGGGAATTTTTTTTGAAATGTTGACTTAAGGCTCCGTTTCGACTCCAATAGATTCATTTACCCACGAGATCTCTTGGGGAAAAATATCGAACGATTTGAAGACGAGGGTAATACATTTCGGAGAAATTAGTGAAATCTCCAATTCACCAAAGGGGTACCCCTTTCAGAAATCTTCGATTTCTCTAATATGGATTCGAGCAATGTTTTGATAGTGAATACTAAAGAATATGCGAGGGCCATGGGCACAAAAGTTGTAGGCCTATGTCTTAGGGTTCTATGTATAAAAATTCGTACAAATCCTAGGTTCGTAGAGGGTGATACAGTCAAAATACTTAGAGATGTACGAATATAGGGAAAAAACTTGCGAAAATTGCCATAAAAAAGGGGAATTTTTTTTGAAATGTTGACTTAAGGCTCCGTTTCGACTCCAATAGATTCATTTACCCACGAGATCTCTTGGGGGAAAATATTGAACGATTTGAAGACGAGGGTAATACATTTCGGAGAAATTAGTGAAATCTCCAATTCACCAAAGGGGTACCCCTTTCAGAAATCTTCGATTTCTCTAATATGGATTCGAGCAATGTTTTGATAGTGAATACTAAAGAATATGCGAGGGTCATGGGCACTAAAGTTGTAGGCCTATGTCTTAGGGTTCTATGTATAAAAATTCGTGTAAATCCGAGTTGTGTAGAGGGTGATACAGTCAAAATACTGAGAGATGTACGAATATAAGGAAAAAACTTGCGAAAATTGCCATATAAAAGGGGAATTTTTTTTGAAATGTTGACTTAAGGCTCCGTTTCGACTCCAATAGATTCATTTACCCACGAGATCTCTTGGGGAAAAATATCGAACGATTTGAAGACGAGGGTAATACATTTCGGAGAAATTAGTGAAATCTCCAATTCACCAATAGGGTACCCCTTTCAGAAATCTTCGATTTCTCTAATATGGATTCGAGCAATGTTTTGATAGTGAATACTAAAGAATATGCGAGGGCCATGGGCACAAAATTTGTACGCCTATGTCTTAGGGTTCTATGTATAACATTTCGTGCAATTCCGAGTTGTGTATAGGTTGATAAAGTCAAAATACTTAGAGATGTACGAATATACGGAAAAAACTTGCGAAAATTGCCAAAAAAAAGGGGAATTTTTTTTGAAATGTTGACTTAAGGCTCCGTTTCGACTCCAATAGATTCATTTACCCACGAGATCTCTTGGGGAAAAATATCGAACGATTTGAAGACGAGGGTAATACATTTCGGAGAAATTAGTGAAATCTCCAATTCACCAAAGGGGTACCCCTTTCAGAAATCTTCGATTTCTCTAATATGGATTCGAGCAATGTTTTGATAGTGAATACTAAAGAATATGCGAGGGCCATGGGCACAAAAGTTGTAGGCCTATGTCTTAGGGTTCTATGTATAAAAATTCGTACAAATCCTAGGTTCGTAGAGGGTGATACAGTCAAAATACTTAGAGATGTACGAATATAGGGAAAAAACTTGCGAAAATTGCCATAAAAAAGGGGAATTTTTTTTGAAATGTTGACTTAAGGCTCCGTTTCGACTCCAATAGATTCATTTACCCACGAGATCTCTTGGGGAAAAATATCGAACGATTTGAAGAGGAGGGTAATACATTTCGGAGAAATTAGTGAAATCTCCAATTCACCAAAGGGGTACCCCTTTCAGAAATCTTCGATTTCTCTAATATGGATTCGAGCAATGTTTTGATAGTGAATACTAAAGAATATGCGAGGGCCATGGGCAAAAAAGTTGTAGGCCTATGTCTTAGGGTTCTATGTATAAAAATTCGTACAAATCCTAGGTTCGTAGAGGGTGATACAGTCAAAATACTTAGAGATGTACGAATATAGGGAAAAAACTTGCGAAAATTGCCATAAAAAAGGGGAATTTTTTTTGAAATGTTGACTTAAGGCTCCGTTTCGACTCCAATAGATTCATTTACCCACGAGATCTCTTGGGGGAAAATATCGAACGATTTGAAGACGAGGGTAATACATTTCGGAGAAATTAGTGAAATCTCCAATTCACCAAAGGGGTACCCCTTTCAGAAATCTTCGATTTCTCTAATATGGATTCGAGCAATGTTTTGATAGTGAATACTAAAGAATATGCGAGGGCCATGGGCACAAAAGTTGTACGCCTATGTCTTAGGGTTCTATGTATAACATTTCGTGCAAATATGAGGTGTGTAGAGGGTGATACAGTCAAAATACTGAGAGATGTACGAATATAAGGAAAAAACTTGCGAAAATTGCCATATAAAAGGGGAATTTTTTTTGAAATGTTGACTTAAGGCTCCGTTTCGACTCCAATAGATTCATTTACCCACGAGATCTCTTGGGGAAAAATATCGAACGATTTGAAGACGAGGGTAATACATTTCGGAGAAATTAGTGAAATCTCCAATTCACCAATAGGGTACCCCTTTCAGAAATCTTCGATTTCTCTAATATGGATTCGAGCAATGTTTTGATAGTGAATACTAAAGAATATGCGAGGGCCATGGGCACAAAATTTGTACGCCTATGTCTTAGGGTTCTATGTATAACATTTCGTGCAATTCCGAGTTGTGTATAGGTTGATAAAGTCAAAATACTTAGAGATGTACGAATATACGGAAAAAACATGCGAAAATTGCCAAAAAAAAGGGGAATTTTTTTTGAAATGTTGACTTAAGGCTCCGTTTCGACTCCAATAGATTCATTTACCCACGAGATCTCTTGGGGAAAAATATCGAACGATTTGAAGACGAGGGTAATACATTTCGGAGAAATTAGTGAAATCTCCAATTCACCAAAGGGGTACCCCTTTCAGAAATCTTCGATTTCTCTAATATGGATTCGAGCAATGTTTTGATAGTGAATACTAAAGAATATGCGAGGGCCATGGGCACAAAAGTTGTAGGCCTATGTCTTAGGGTTCTATGTATAAAAATTCGTACAAATCCTAGGTTCGTAGAGGGTGATACAGTCAAAATACTTAGAGATGTACGAATATAGGGAAAAAACTTGCGAAAATTGCCATAAAAAAGGGGAATTTTTTTTGAAATGTTGACTTAAGGCTCCGTTTCGACTCCAATAGATTCATTTACCCACGAGATCTCTTGGGGAAAAATATCGAACGATTTGAAGACGAGGGTAATACATTTCGGAGAAATTAGTGAAATCTCCAATTCACCAAAGGGGTACCCCTTTCAGAAATCTTCGATTTCTCTAATATGGATTCGAGCAATGTTTTGATAGTGAATACTAAAGAATATGCGAGGGCCATGGGCACAAAAGTTGTAGGCCTATGTCTTAGGGTTCTATGTATAAAAATTCGTACAAATCCTAGGTTCGTAGAGGGTGATACAGTCAAAATACTTAGAGATGTACGAATATAGGGAAAAAACTTGCGAAAATTGCCATAAAAAAGGGGAATTTTTTTTGAAATGTTGACTTAAGGCTCCGTTTCGACTCCAATAGATTCATTTACCCACGAGATCTCTTGGGGGAAAATATCGAACGATTTGAAGACGAGGGTAATACATTTCGGAGAAATTAGTGAAATCTCCAATTCACCAAAGGGGTACCCCTTTCAGAAATCTTCGATTTCTCTAATATGGATTCGAGCAATGTTTTGATAGTGAATACTAAAGAATATGCGAGGGCCATGGGCACAAAAGTTGTACGCCTATGTCTTAGGGTTCTATGTATAACATTTCGTGCAAATATGAGGTGTGTAGAGGGTGATACAGTCAAAATACTGAGAGATGTACGAATATAAGGAAAAAACTTGCGAAAATTGCCATATAAAAGGGGAATTTTTTTTGAAATGTTGACTTAAGGCTCCGTTTCGACTCCAATAGATTCATTTACCCACGAGATCTCTTGGGGAAAAATATCGAACGATTTGAAGACGAGGGTAATACATTTCGGAGAAATTAGTGAAATCTCCAATTCACCAATAGGGTACCCCTTTCAGAAATCTTCGATTTCTCTAATATGGATTCGAGCAATGTTTTGATAGTGAATACTAAAGAATATGCGAGGGCCATGGGCACAAAATTTGTACGCCTATGTCTTAGGGTTCTATGTATAACATTTCGTGCAATTCCGAGTTGTGTATAGGTTGATAAAGTCAAAATACTTAGAGATGTACGAATATACGGAAAAAACTTGCGAAAATTGCCAAAAAAAAGGGGAATTTTTTTTGAAATGTTGACTTAAGGCTCCGTTTCGACTCCAATAGATTCATTTACCCACGAGATCTCTTGGGGAAAAATACCGAACGATTTGAAGACGAGGGTAATACATTTCGGAGAAATTAGTGAAATCTCCAATTCACCAAAGGGGTACCCCTTACCCCTTTCAGAAATCTTCGATTTCTCTAATATGGATTCGAGCAATGTTTTGATAGTGAATACTAAAGAATATGCGAGGGCCATGGGCACAAAAGTTGTAGGCCTATGTCTTAGGGTTCTATGTATAAAAATTCGTACAAATCCTAGGTTCGTAGAGGGTGATACAGTCAAAATACTTAGAGATGTACGAATATAGGGAAAAAACTTGCGAAAATTGCCATAAAAAAGGGGAATTTTTTTTGAAATGTTGACTTAAGGCTCCGTTTCGACTCCAATAGATTCATTTACCCACGAGATCTCTTGGGGAAAAATATCGAACGATTTGAAGACGAGGGTAATACATTTCGGAGAAATTAGTGAAATCTCCAATTCACCAAAGGGGTACCCCTTTCAGAAATCTTCGATTTCTCTAATATGGATTCGAGCAATGTTTTGATAGTGAATACTAAAGAATATGCGAGGGCCATGGGCACAAAAGTTGTAGGCCTATGTCTTAGGGTTCTATGTATAAAAATTCGTACAAATCCTAGGTTCGTAGAGGGTGATACAGTCAAAATACTTAGAGATGTACGAATATAGGGAAAAAACTTGCGAAAATTGCCATAAAAAAGGGGAATTTTTTTTGAAATGTTGACTTAAGGCTCCGTTTCGACTCCAATAGATTCATTTACCCACGAGATCTCTTGGGGGAAAATATCGAACGATTTGAAGACGAGGGTAATACATTTCGGAGAAATTAGTGAAATCTCCAATTCACCAAAGGGGTACCCCTTTCAGAAATCTTCGATTTCTCTAATATGGATTCGAGCAATGTTTTGATAGTGAATACTAAAGAATATGCGAGGGCCATGGGCACAAAAGTTGTACGCCTATGTCTTAGGGTTCTATGTATAACATTTCGTGCAAATATGAGGTGTGTAGAGGGTGATACAGTCAAAATACTGAGAGATGTACGAATATAAGGAAAAAACTTGCGAAAATTGCCATATAAAAGGGGAATTTTTTTTGAAATGTTGACTTAAGGCTCCGTTTCGACTCCAATAGATTCATTTACCCACGAGATCTCTTGGGGAAAAATATCGAACGATTTGAAGACGAGGGTAATACATTTCGGAGAAATTAGTGAAATCTCCAATTCACCAATAGGGTACCCCTTTCAGAAATCTTCGATTTCTCTAATATGGATTCGAGCAATGTTTTGATAGTGAATACTAAAGAATATGCGAGGGCCATGGGCACAAAATTTGTACGCCTATGTCTTAGGGTTCTATGTATAACATTTCGTGCAATTCCGAGTTGTGTATAGGTTGATAAAGTCAAAATACTTAGAGATGTACGAATATACGGAAAAAACTTGCGAAAATTGCCAAAAAAAAGGGGAATTTTTTTGAAATGTTGACTTAAGGCTCCGTTTCGACTCCAATAGATTCATTTACCCACGAGATCTCTTGGGGAAAAATATCGAACGATTTGAAGACGAGGGTAATACATTTCGGAGAAATTAGTGAAATCTCCAATTCACCAAAGGGGTACCCCTTTCAGAAATCTTCGATTTCTCTAATATGGATTCGAGCAATGTTTTGATAGTGAATACTAAAGAATATGCGAGGGCCATGGGCACAAAAGTTGTAGGCCTATGTCTTAGGGTTCTATGTATAAAAATTCGTACAAATCCTAGGTTCGTAGAGGGTGATACAGTCAAAATACTTAGAGATGTACGAATATAGGGAAAAAACTTGCGAAAATTGCCATAAAAAAGGGGAATTTTTTTTGAAATGTTGACTTAAGGCTCCGTTTCGACTCCAATAGATTCATTTACCCACGAGATCTCTTGGGGAAAAATATCGAACGATTTGAAGACGAGGGTAATACATTTCGGAGAAATTAGTGAAATCTCCAATTCACCAAAGGGGTACCCCTTTCAGAAATCTTCGATTTCTCTAATATGGATTCGAGCAATGTTTTGATAGTGAATACTAAAGAATATGCGAGGGCCATGGGCACAAAAGTTGTAGGCCTATGTCTTAGGGTTCTATGTATAAAAATTCGTACAAATCCTAGGTTCGTAGAGGGTGATACAGTCAAAATACTTAGAGATGTACGAATATAGGGAAAAAACTTGCGAAAATTGCCATAAAAAAGGGGAATTTTTTTTGAAATGTTGACTTAAGGCTCCGTTTCGACTCCAATAGATTCATTTACCCACGAGATCTCTTGGGGGAAAATATCGAACGATTTGAAGACGAGGGTAATACATTTCGGAGAAATTAGTGAAATCTCCAATTCACCAAAGGGGTACCCCTTTCAGAAATCTTCGATTTCTCTAATATGGATTCGAGCAATGTTTTGATAGTGAATACTAAAGAATATGCGAGGGCCATGGGCACAAAAGTTGTACGCCTATGTCTTAGGGTTCTATGTATAACATTTCGTGCAAATATGAGGTGTGTAGAGGGTGATACAGTCAAAATACTGAGAGATGTACGAATATAAGGAAAAAACTTGCGAAAATTGCCATATAAAAGGGGAATTTTTTTTGAAATGTTGACTTAAGGCTCCGTTTCGACTCCAATAGATTCATTTACCCACGAGATCTCTTGGGGAAAAATATCGAACGATTTGAAGACGAGGGTAATACATTTCGGAGAAATTAGTGAAATCTCCAATTCACCAATAGGGTACCCCTTTCAGAAATCTTCGATTTCTCTAATATGGATTCGAGCAATGTTTTGATAGTGAATACTAAAGAATATGCGAGGGCCATGGGCACAAAATTTGTACGCCTATGTCTTAGGGTTCTATGTATAACATTTCGTGCAATTCCGAGTTGTGTATAGGTTGATAAAGTCAAAATACTTAGAGATGTACGAATATACGGAAAAAACTTGCGAAAATTGCCAAAAAAAAGGGGAATTTTTTTTGAAATGTTGACTTAAGGCTCCGTTTCGACTCCAATAGATTCATTTACCCACGAGATCTCTTGGGGAAAAATACCGAACGATTTGAAGACGAGGGTAATACATTTCGGAGAAATTAGTGAAATCTCCAATTCACCAAAGGGGTACCCCTTACCCCTTTCAGAAATCTTCGATTTCTCTAATATGGATTCGAGCAATGTTTTGATAGTGAATACTAAAGAATATGCGAGGGCCATGGGCACAAAAGTTGTAGGCCTATGTCTTAGGGTTCTATGTATAAAAATTCGTACAAATCCTAGGTTCGTAGAGGGTGATACAGTCAAAATACTTAGAGATGTACGAATATAGGGAAAAAACTTGCGAAAATTGCCATAAAAAAGGGGAATTTTTTTTGAAATGTTGACTTAAGGCTCCGTTTCGACTCCAATAGATTCATTTACCCACGAGATCTCTTGGGGAAAAATATCGAACGATTTGAAGACGAGGGTAATACATTTCGGAGAAATTAGTGAAATCTCCAATTCACCAAAGGGGTACCCCTTTCAGAAATCTTCGATTTCTCTAATATGGATTCGAGCAATGTTTTGATAGTGAATACTAAAGAATATGCGAGGGCCATGGGCACAAAAGTTGTAGGCCTATGTCTTAGGGTTCTATGTATAAAAATTCGTACAAATCCTAGGTTCGTAGAGGGTGATACAGTCAAAATACTTAGAGATGTACGAATATAGGGAAAAAACTTGCGAAAATTGCCATAAAAAAGGGGAATTTTTTTTGAAATGTTGACTTAAGGCTCCGTTTCGACTCCAATAGATTCATTTACCCACGAGATCTCTTGGGGGAAAATATCGAACGATTTGAAGACGAGGGTAATACATTTCGGAGAAATTAGTGAAATCTCCAATTCACCAAAGGGGTACCCCTTTCAGAAATCTTCGATTTCTCTAATATGGATTCGAGCAATGTTTTGATAGTGAATACTAAAGAATATGCGAGGGCCATGGGCACAAAAGTTGTACGCCTATGTCTTAGGGTTCTATGTATAACATTTCGTGCAAATATGAGGTGTGTAGAGGGTGATACAGTCAAAATACTGAGAGATGTACGAATATAAGGAAAAAACTTGCGAAAATTGCCATATAAAAGGGGAATTTTTTTTGAAATGTTGACTTAAGGCTCCGTTTCGACTCCAATAGATTCATTTACCCACGAGATCTCTTGGGGAAAAATATCGAACGATTTGAAGACGAGGGTAATACATTTCGGAGAAATTAGTGAAATCTCCAATTCACCAATAGGGTACCCCTTTCAGAAATCTTCGATTTCTCTAATATGGATTCGAGCAATGTTTTGATAGTGAATACTAAAGAATATGCGAGGGCCATGGGCACAAAAGTTGTACGCCTATGTCTTAGGGTTCTATGTATAACATTTCGTGCAAATATGAGGTGTGTAGAGGGTGATACAGTCAAAATACTGAGAGATGTACGAATATAAGGAAAAAACTTGCGAAAATTGCCATATAAAAGGGGAATTTTTTTTGAAATGTTGACTTAAGGCTCCGTTTCGACTCCAATAGATTCATTTACCCACGAGATCTCTTGGGGGAAAATATCGAACGATTTGAAGACGAGGGTAATACATTTCGGAGAAATTAGTGAAATCTCCAATTCACCAAAGGAGTACCCCTTTCAGAAATCTTCGATTTCTCTAATATGGATTCGAGCAATGTTTTGATAGTGAATACTAAAGAATATGCGAGGGTCATGGGCACAAAAGTTGTAGGCCTATGTCTTAGGGTTCTATGTACAACATTTCGTGCAAATCCGAGTTGTGTATAGGTTGATAAAGTCAAAATACTTAGAGATGTACGAATATAAGGAAAAAACTTGCGAAAATTGCCATAAAAAAGGGGAATTTTTTTTGAAATGTTGACTTAAGGCTCCGTTTCGACTCCAATAGATTCATTTACCCACGAGATCTCTTGGGGAAAAATATCGAACGATTTGAAGACGAGGGTAATACATTTCGGAGAAATTAGTGAAATCTCCAATTCACCAAAGGGGTACCCCTTTCAGAAATCTTCGATTTCTCTAATATGGATTCGAGCAATGTTTTGATAGTGAATACTCAAGAATATGCGAGGGCCATGGGCACAAAAGTTGTAGGCCTATGTCTTAGGGTTCTATGTATAAAAATTCGTACAAATCCTAGGTTCGTAGAGGGTGATACAGTCAAAATACTTAGAGATGTACGAATATAGGGAAAAAACTTGCGAAAATTGCCATAAAAAAGGGGAATTTTTTTTGAAATGTTGACTTAAGGCTCCGTTTCGACTCCAATAGATTCATTTACCCACGAGATCTCTTGGGGGAAAATATCGAACGATTTGAAGACGAGGGTAATACATTTCGGAGAAATTAGTGAAATCTCCAATTCACCAAAGGGGTACCCCTTTCAGAAATCTTCGATTTCTCTAATATGGATTCGAGCAATGTTTTGATAGTGAATACTAAAGAATATGCGAGGGCCATGGGCACAAAAGTTGTACGCCTATGTCTTAGGGTTCTATGTATAACATTTCGTGCAAATATGAGGTGTGTAGAGGGTGATACAGTCAAAATACTGAGAGATGTACGAATATAAGGAAAAAACTTGCGAAAATTGCCATATAAAAGGGGAATTTTTTTTGAAATGTTGACTTAAGGCTCCGTTTCGACTCCAATAGATTCATTTACCCACGAGATCTCTTGGGGAAAAATATCGAACGATTTGAAGACGAGGGTAATACATTTCGGAGAAATTAGTGAAATCTCCAATTCACCAATAGGGTACCCCTTTCAGAAATCTTCGATTTCTCTAATATGGATTCGAGCAATGTTTTGATAGTGAATACTAAAGAATATGCGAGGGCCATGGGCACAAAAGTTGTACGCCTATGTCTTAGGGTTCTATGTATAACATTTCGTGCAAATATGAGGTGTGTAGAGGGTGATACAGTCAAAATACTGAGAGATGTACGAATATAAGGAAAAAACTTGCGAAAATTGCCATATAAAAGGGGAATTTTTTTTGAAATGTTGACTTAAGGCTCCGTTTCGACTCCAATAGATTCATTTACCCACGAGATCTCTTGGGGGAAAATATCGAACGATTTGAAGACGAGGGTAATACATTTCGGAGAAATTAGTGAAATCTCCAATTCACCAAAGGAGTACCCCTTTCAGAAATCTTCGATTTCTCTAATATGGATTCGAGCAATGTTTTGATAGTGAATACTAAAGAATATGCGAGGGTCATGGGCACAAAAGTTGTAGGCCTATGTCTTAGGGTTCTATGTACAACATTTCGTGCAAATCCGAGTTGTGTATAGGTTGATAAAGTCAAAATACTTAGAGATGTACGAATATAAGGAAAAAACTTGCGAAAATTGCCATATAAAAGGGGAATTTTTTTTGAAATGTTGACTTAAGGCTCCGTTTCGACTCCAATAGATTCATTTACCCACGAGATCTCTTGGGGAAAAATATCGAACGATTTGAAGACGAGGGTAATACATTTCGGAGAAATTAGTGAAATCTCCAATTCACCAAAGGGGTACCCCTTTCAGAAATCTTCGATTTCTCTAATATGGATTCGAGCAATGTTTTGATAGTGAATACTCAAGAATATGCGAGGGCCATGGGCACAAAAGTTGTAGGCCTATGTCTTAGGGTTCTATGTATAAAAATTCGTACAAATCCTAGGTTTGTAGAGGGTGATACAGTCAAAATACTTAGAGATGTACGAATATACGGAAAAAACTTGCGAAAATTGCCATAAAAAAGGGGAATTTTTTTTGAAATGTTGACTTAAGGCTCCGTTTCGACTCCAATAGATTCATTTACCCACGAGAACTCTTGGGGGAAAATATCGAACGATTTGAAGACGAGGGTAATACATTTCGGAGAAATTAGTGAAATCTCCAATTCACCAAAGGGGTACCCCTTTCAGAAATCTTCGATTTCTCTAATATGGATTCGAGCAAAGTTTTGATAGTGAATACTAAAGAATATGCGAGGGCCATGGGCACAAAAGTTGTACGCCTATGTCTTAGGGTTCTATGTATAACATTTCGTGCAAATATGAGGTGTGTAGAGGGTGATACAGTCAAAATACTGAGAGATGTACGAATATAAGGAAAAAAGTTGCGAAAATTGCCAAAAAAAAGGGGAATTTTTTTTGAAATGTTGACTTTAGGCTCCGTTTCGACTCCAATAGATTCCTTTACCCACGAGATCTCTTGGGGAAAAATATCGAACGATTTGAAGACGAGGGTAATACATTTCAGAGAAATTAGTGAAATCTCCAATTCACCAAAGGGGTACCCCTTTCAGAAACTTCGATTTCTCTAATATGGATTCGAGCAATGTTTTGATAGTGAATACTAAAGAATATGCGAGGGTCATGGGCACAAAAGTTGTAGGCCTATGTCTTAGGGTTCTATGTATAAAAATTCGTGCAAATCCTAGGTGTGTAGAGGGTGATACAGTCAAAATACTGAGAGATGTACGAATATAAGGAAAAAACTTGCTAAAATTTCCATAAAAAAGGGGAATTTTTTTTGAAATGTTGACTTAAGGCTCCGTTTCGACTCCAATAGATTCATTTACCCACGAGATCTCTTGGGGGAAAATATTGAACGATTTGAAGACGAGGGTAATACATTTCGAAGAAATTAGTGAAATCTCCAATTCACCAAAGGGGTACCCCTTTCAGAAATCTTCGATTTCTCTAATATGGATTCGAGCAATGTTTTGATAGTGAATACTAAAGAATATGCGAGGGCCATGGGCACAAAAGTTGTACGCCTATGTCTTAGGGTTCTATGTATAACATTTCGTGCAAATATGAGGTGTGTAGAGGGTGATACAGTCAAAATACTAAGAGATGTACGAATATAAGGAAAAAACTTGCGAAAATTGCCATATAAAAGGGGAATTTTTTTTGAAATGTTGACTTAAGGCTCCGTTTCGACTCCAATAGATTCATTTACCCACGAGATCTCTTGGGGAAAAATGTCGAACGATTTGAAGACGAGGGTAATACATTTCAGAGAAATTAGTGAAATCTCCAATTCACCAAAGGGGTACCCCTTTCAGAAACTTCGATTTCTCTAATATGGATTCGAGCAATGTTTTGATAGTGAATACTAAAGAATATGCGAGGGTCATGGGCACAAAAGTTGTAGGCCTATGTCTTAGGGTTCTATGTATAAAAATTCGTGCAAATCCTAGGTGTGTAGAGGGTGATACAGTCAAAATACTGAGAGATGTACGAATATAAGGAAAAAACTTGCGAAAATTGCCAAAAAAAAGGGGAATTTTTTTTGAAATGTTGACTTAAGGCTCCGTTTCGACTCCAATAGATTCATTTACCCACGAGATCTCTTGGGGGAAAATATTGAACGATTTGAAGACGAGGGTAATACATTTCGGAGAAATTAGTGAAATCTCCAATTCACCAAAGGGGTACCCCTTTCAGAAATCTTCGATTTCTCTAATATGGATTCGAGCAATGTTTTGATAGTGAATACTAAAGAATATGCGAGGGTCATGGGCACTAAAGTTGTAGGCCTATGTCTTAGGGTTCTATGTATAAAAATTCGTGTAAATCCGAGTTGTGTAGAGGGTGATACAGTCAAAATACTGAGAGATGTACGAATATAAGGAAAAAACTTGCGAAAATTGCCATATAAAAGGGGAATTTTTTTTGAAATGTTGACTTAAGGCTCCGTTTCGACTCCAATAGATTCATTTACCCACGAGATCTCTTGGGGGGAAATATCGAACGATTTGAAGACGAGGGTAATACATTTCGGAGAAATTAGTGAAATCTCCAATTCACCAAAGGGGTACCCCTTTCAGAAATCTTCGATTTCTCTAATATGGATTCGAGCAATGTTTTGATAGTGAATACTAAAGAATATGCGAGGGCCATGGGCACAAAAGTTGTACGCCTATGTCTTAGGGTTCTATGTATAACATTTCGTGCAAATATGAGGTGTGTAGAGGGTGATACAGTCAAAATACTGAGAGATGTACGAATATAAGGAAAAAACTTGCGAAAATTGCCAAAAAAAAGGGGAATTTTTTTTGAAATGTTGACTTAAGGCTCCGTTTCGACTCCAATAGATTCATTTACCCACGAGATCTCTTGGGGAAAAATGTCGAACGATTTGAAGACGAGGGTAATACATTTCAGAGAAATTAGTGAAATCTCCAATTCACCAAAGGGGTACCCCTTTCAGAAACTTCG
Organism: Humulus lupulus; assembly: GCF_963169125.1. Classification (NCBI taxonomy): domain Eukaryota; kingdom Viridiplantae; phylum Streptophyta; class Magnoliopsida; order Rosales; family Cannabaceae; genus Humulus; species Humulus lupulus. The sequence continues at coordinate 311,355,763 of NC_084793.1, read as the reverse complement.
ATTTCTCTAATATGGATTCGAGCAATGTTTTGATAGTGAATACTAAAGAATATGCGAGGGTCATGGGCACAAAAGTTGTAGGCCTATGTCTTAGGGTTCTATGTATAAAAATTCGTGCAAATCCTAGGTGTGTAGAGGGTGATACAGTCAAAATACTGAGAGATGTACGAATATAAGGAAAAAACTTGCGAAAATTTCCATAAAAAAGGGGAATTTTTTTTGAAATGTTGACTTAAGGCTCCGTTTCGACTCCAATAGATTCATTTACCCACGAGATCTCTTGGGGGAAAATATTGAACGATTTGAAGACGAGGGTAATACATTTCGGAGAAATTAGTGAAATCTCCAATTCACCAAAGGGGTACCCCTTTCAGAAATCTTCGATTTCTCTAATATGGATTCGAGCAATGTTTTGATAGTGAATACTAAAGAATATGCGAGGGTCATGGGCACTAAAGTTGTAGGCCTATGTCTTAGGGTTCTATGTATAAAAATTCGTGTAAATCCGAGTTGTGTAGAGGGTGATACAGTCAAAATACTGAGAGATGTACGAATATAAGGAAAAAACTTGCGAAAATTGCCATATAAAAGGGGAATTTTTTTTGAAATGTTGACTTATGGCTCCGTTTCGACTCCAATAGATTCATTTACCCACGAGATCTCTTGGGGAAAAATATCGAACGATTTGAAGACGAGGGTAATACATTTCGGAGAAATTAGTGAAATCTCCAATTCACCAATAGGGTACCCCTTTCAGAAATCTTCGATTTCTCTAATATGGATTCGAGCAATGTTTTGATAGTGAATACTAAAGAATATGCGAGGGTCATGGGCACTAAAGTTGTAGGCCTATGTCTTAGGGTTCTATGTATAAAAATTCGTGTAAATCCGAGTTGTGTAGAGGGTGATACAGTCAAAATACTGAGAGATGTACGAATATAAGGAAAAAACTTGCGAAAATTTCCATATAAAAGGGGAATTTTTTTTGAAATGTTGACTTAAGGCTCCGTTTCGACTCCAATAGATTCATTTACCCACGAGATCTCTTGGGGGGAAATATCGAACGATTTGAAGACGAGGGTAATACATTTCGGAGAAATTAGTGAAATCTCCAATTCACCAAAGGGGTACCCCTTTCAGAAATCTTCGATTTCTCTAATATGGATTCGAGCAATGTTTTGATAGTGAATACTAAAGAATATGCGAGGGCCATGGGCACAAAAGTTGTACGCCTATGTCTTAGGGTTCTATGTATAACATTTCGTGCAAATATGAGGTGTGTAGAGGGTGATACAGTCAAAATACTGAGAGATGTACGAATATAAGGAAAAAACTTGCGAAAATTGCCAAAAAAAAGGGGAATTTTTTTTGAAATGTTGACTTAAGGCTCCGTTTCGACTCCAATAGATTCATTTACCCACGAGATCTCTTGGGGAAAAATGTCGAACGATTTGAAGACGAGGGTAATACATTTCAGAGAAATTAGTGAAATCTCCAATTCACCAAAGGGGTACCCCTTTCAGAAACTTCGATTTCTCTAATATGGATTCGAGCAATGTTTTGATAGTGAATACTAAAGAATATGCGAGGGTCATGGGCACAAAAGTTGTAGGCCTATGTCTTAGGGTTCTATGTATAAAAATTCGTGCAAATCCTAGGTGTGTAGAGGGTGATACAGTCAAAATACTGAGAGATGTACGAATATAAGGAAAAAACTTGCGAAAATTTCCATAAAAAAGGGGAATTTTTTTTGAAATGTTGACTTAAGGCTCCGTTTCGACTCCAATAGATTCATTTACCCACGAGATCTCTTGGGGGAAAATATTGAACGATTTGAAGACGAGGGTAATACATTTCGGAGAAATTAGTGAAATCTCCAATTCACCAATAGGGTACCCCTTTCAGAAATCTTCGATTTCTCTAATATGGATTCGAGCAATGTTTTGATAGTGAATACTAAAGAATATGCGAGGGTCATGGGCACTAAAGTTGTAGGCCTATGTCTTAGGGTTCTATGTATAAAAATTCGTGTAAATCCGAGTTGTGTAGAGGGTGATACAGTCAAAATACTGAGAGATGTACGAATATAAGGAAAAAACTTGCGAAAATTGCCATATAAAAGGGGAATTTTTTTTGAAATGTTGACTTATGGCTCCGTTTCGACTCCAATAGATTCATTTACCCACGAGATCTCTTGGGGGAAAATATCGAACGATTTGAAGACGAGGGTAATACATTTCGGAGAAATTAGTGAAATCTCCAATTCACCAATAGGGTACCCCTTTCAGAAATCTTCGATTTCTCTAATATGGATTCGAGCAATGTTTTGATAGTGAATACTAAAGAATATGCGAGGGCCATGGGCACAAAATTTGTAGGCCTATGTCTTAGGGTTCTATGTATAACATTTCGTGCAAATCCTAGGTGTGTAGAGGGTGATACAGTCAAAATACTGAGAGATGTACGAATATAAGGAAAAAAGTTGCGAAAATTTCCATAAAAAAGGGGAATTTTTTTTGAAATGTTGACTTAAGGCTCCGTTTCGACTCCAATAGATTCATTTACCCACGAGATCTCTTGGGGGAAAATATTGAACGATTTGAAGACGAGGGTAATACATTTCGGAGAAATTAGTGAAATCTCCAATTCACCAAAGGGGTACCCCTTTCAGAAATCTTCGATTTCTCTAATATGGATTCGAGCAATGTTTTGATAGTGAATACTAAAGAATATGCGAGGGTCATGGGCACAAAAGTTGTAGGCCTATGTCTTAGGGTTCTATGTATAAAAATTCGTGCAAATCCTAGGTGTGTAGAGGGTGATACAGTCAAAATACTGAGAGATGTACGAATATAAGGAAAAAACTTGCTAAAATTTCCATAAAAAAGGGGAATTTTTTTTGAAATGTTGACTTAAGGCTCCGTTTCGACTCCAATAGATTCATTTACCCACGAGATCTCTTGGGGGAAAATATCGAACGATTTGAAGACGAGGGTAATACATTTCGGAGAAATTAGTGAAATCTCCAATTCACCAAAGGGGTACCCCTTTCAGAAATCTTCGATTTCTCTAATATGGATTCGAGCAATGTTTTGATAGTGAATACTAAAGAATATGCGAGGGTCATGGGCACTAAAGTTGTAGGCCTATGTCTTAGGGTTCTATGTATAAAAATTCGTGTAAATCCGAGTTGTGTAGAGGGTGATACAGTCAAAATACTGAGAGATGTACGAATATAAGGAAAAAACTTGCGAAAATTGCCATATAAAAGGGGAATTTTTTTTGAAATGTTGACTTAAGGCTCCGTTTCGACTCCAATAGATTCATTTACCCACGAGATCTCTTGGGGAAAAATATCGAACGATTTGAAGACGAGGGTAATACATTTCGGAGAAATTAGTGAAATCTCCAATTCACCAATAGGGTACCCCTTTCAGAAATCTTCGATTTCTCTAATATGGATTCGAGCAATGTTTTGATAGTGAATACTAAAGAATATGCGAGGGCCATGGGCACAAAAGTTGTACGCCTATGTCTTAGGGTTCTATGTATAACATTTCGTGCAAATCCTAGGTGTGTAGAGGGTGATACAGTCAAAATACTGAGAGATGTACGAATATAAGGAAAAAAGTTGCGAAAATTTCCATAAAAAAGGGGAATTTTTTTTGAAATGTTGACTTAAGGCTCCGTTTCGACTCCAATAGATTCATTTACCCACGAGATCTCTTGGGGGAAAATATTGAACGATTTGAAGACGAGGGTAATACATTTCGGAGAAATTAGTGAAATCTCCAATTCACCAAAGGGGTACCCCTTTCAGAAATCTTCGATTTCTCTAATATGGATTCGAGCAATGTTTTGATAGTGAATACTAAAGAATATGCGAGGGTCATGGGCACTAAAGTTGTAGGCCTATGTCTTAGGGTTCTATGTATAAAAATTCGTGCAAATCCTAGGTGTGTAGAGGGTGATACAGTCAAAATACTGAGAGATGTACGAATATAAGGAAAAAACTTGCTAAAATTTCCATAAAAAAGGGGAATTTTTTTTGAAATGTTGACTTAAGGCTCCGTTTCGACTCCAATAGATTCATTTACCCACGAGATCTCTTGGGGGAAAATATTGAACGATTTGAAGACGAGGGTAATACATTTCGGAGAAATTAGTGAAATCTCCAATTCACCAAAGGGGTACCCCTTTCAGAAATCTTCGATTTCTCTAATATGGATTCGAGCAATGTTTTGATAGTGAATACTAAAGAATATGCGAGGGTCATGGGCACTAAAGTTGTAGGCCTATGTCTTAGGGTTCTATGTATAAAAATTCGTGTAAATCCGAGTTGTGTAGAGGGTGATACAGTCAAAATACTGAGAGATGTACGAATATAAGGAAAAAACTTGCGAAAATTGCCAAAAAAAAGGGGAATTTTTTTTGAAATGTTGACTTAAGGCTCCGTTTCGACTCCAATAGATTCATTTACCCACGAGAACTCTTGGGGAAAAATATCGAACGATTTGAAGACGAGGGTAATACATTTCGGAGAAATTAGTGAAATCTCCAATTCACCAAAGGGGTACCCCTTTCAGAAATCTTCGATTTCTCTAATATGGATTCGAGCAATGTTTTGATAGTGAATACTAAAGAATATGCGAGGGTCATGGGCAAAAAAGTTGTACGCCTATGTCTTAGGGTTCTATGTATAACATTTCGTGCAAATCCGAGTTGTGTAGAGGGTGATACAGTCAAAATACTGAGAGATGTACGAATATAAGGAAAAAAGTTGCGAAAATTTCCATAAAAAAGGGGAATTTTTTTTGAAATGTTGACTTAAGGCTCCGTTTCGACTCCAATAGATTCATTTCCCCACGAGATATCTTGGGGGAAAATATCGAACGATTTGAAGACGAGGGTAATACATTTCGGAGAAATTAGTGAAATCTCCAATTCACCAAAGGGGTACCCCTTTCAGAAATCTTCGATTTCTCTAATATGGATTCGAGCAATGTTTTGATAGTGAATACTAAAGAATATGCGAGGGTCATGGGCACAAAAGTTGTAGGCCTATGTCTTAGGGTTCTATGTATAACATTTCGTGCAAATCCGAGTTGTGTATAGGTTGATAAAGTCAAAATACTTAGAGATGTACGAATATAAGGAAAAAACTTGCTAAAATTGCCATAAAAAAGGGGAATTTTTTTTGAAATGTTGACTTAAGGCTCCGTTTCGACTCCAATAGATTCATTTACCCACGAGATCTCTTGGGGAAAAATATCGAACGATTTGAAGATGAGGGTAATACATTTCAGAGAAATTAGTGAAATCTCCAATTCACCAAAGGGGTACCCCTTTCAGAAATCTTCGATTTCTCTAATATGGATTCGAGCAATGTTTTGATAGTGAATACTAAAGAATATGCGAGGGTCATGGGCACAAAAGTTGTAGGCCTATGTCTTAGGGTTCTATGTATAACATTTCGTGCAAATCCGAGTTGTGTATAGGTTGATAAAGTCAAAATACTTAGAGACGTACGAATAAACGGAAAAAACTTGCGAAAATTGCCATATAAAAGGGGAATTTTTTTTGAAATGTTGACTTAAGGCTCCGTTTCGACTCCAATAGATTCATTTACCCACGAGATCTCTTGGGGAAAAATATCGAACGATTTGAAGACGAGGGTAATACATTTCGGAGAAATTAGTGAAATCTCCAATTCACCAAAGGGGTACCCCTTTCAGAAATCTTCGATTTCTCTAATATGGATTCGAGCAATGTTTTGATAGTGAATACTAAAGAATATGCGAGGGTCATGGGCACAAAAGTTGTAGGCCTATGTCTTAGGGTTCTATGTATAAAAATTCGTACAAATCCTAGGTGTGTAGAGGGTGATACAGTCAAAATACTGAGAGATGTACGAATATAAGGAAAAAACTTGCGAAAATTGCCATAAAAAAGGGGAATTTTTTTTGAAATGTTGACTTAAGGCTCCGTTTCGACTCCAATAGATTCATTTACCCACGAGATCTCTTGGGGAAAAATATCGAACGATTTGAAGACGAGGGTAATACATTTCGGAGAAATTAGTGAAATCTCCAATTCACCAATAGGGTACCCCTTTCAGAAATCTTCGATTTCTCTAATATGGATTCGAGCAATGTTTTGATAGTGAATACTAAAGAATATGCGAGGGCCATGGGCACAAAATTTGTACGCCTATGTCTTAGGGTTCTATGTATAACATTTCGTGCAATTCCGAGTTGTGTATAGGTTGATAAAGTCAAAATACTTAGAGATGTACGAATAAACGGAAAAAACTTGCGAAAATTTCCATAAAAAAGGGGATTTTTTTTTGAAATGTTGACTTAAGGCTCCGTTTCGACTCCAATAGATTCATTTCCCACGAGATCTCTTGGGGAAAAATATCGAACGATTTGAAGACGAGGGTAATACATTTCGGAGAAATTAGTGAAATCTCCAATTCACCAAAGGGGTACCCCTTTCAGAAATCTTCGATTTCTCTAATATGGATTCGAGCAATGTTTTGATAGTGAATACTAAAGAATATGCGAGGGTCATGGGCACAAAAGTTGTAGCCCTATGTCTTAGGGTTCTATGTATAACATTTCGTGCAAATCCGAGTTGTGTAGAGGGTGATACAGTCAAAATACTGAGAGATGTACGAATATAAGGAAAAAAGTTGCGAAAATTTCCATAAAAAAGGGGATTTTTTTTTGAAATGTTGACTTAAGGCTCCGTTTCGACTCCAATAGATTCATTTACCCACGAGATCTCTTGGGGAAAAATATCGAACGATTTGAAGATGAGGGTAATACATTTCAGAGAAATTAGTGAAATCTCCAATTCACCAAAGGGGTACCCCTTTCAGAAATCTTCGATTTCTCTAATATGGATTCGAGCAATGTTTTGATAGTGAATACTAAATAATATGCGAGGGTCATGGGCACAAAAGTTGTAGGCCTATGTCTTAGGGTTCTATGTATAACATTTCGTGCAAATCCGAGTTGTGTATAGGTTGATAAAGTCAAAATACTTAGAGACGTACGAATAAACGGAAAAAACTTGCGAAAATTGCCAAAAAAAAGGGGAATTTTTTTTGAAATGTTGACTTAAGGCTCCGTTTCGACTCCAATAGATTCATTTACCCACGAGATCTCTTGGGGAAAAATATCGAACGATTTGAAGACGAGGGTAATACATTTCGGAGAAATTAGTGAAATCTCCAATTCACCAAAGGGGTACCCCTTTCAGAAATCTTCGATTTCTCTAATATGGATTCGAGCAATGTTTTGATAGTGAATACTAAAGAATATGCGAGGGTCATGGGCACAAAAGTTGTAGGCCTATGTCTTAGGGTTCTATGTATAAAAATTCGTGCAAATCCGAGTTGTGTAGAGGGTGATACAGTCAAAATACTGAGAGATGTACGAATATAAGGAAAAAAGTTGCGAAAATTCCCATAAAAAAGGGGACTTTTTTTTGAAATGTTGACTTAAGTCTCCGTTTCGACTCAAATAGATTCATTTACCCACGAGATATCTTGGGGGAAAATATCGAACGATTTGAAGACGAGGGTAATACATTTCGGAGAAATTAGTGAAATCTCCAATTCACCAAAGGGGTACCCCTTTCAGAAATCTTCGATTTCTCTAATATGGATTCGAGCAATGTTTTGATAGTGAATACTAAAGAATATGCGAGGGTCATGGGCACTAAAGTTGTAGGCCTATGTCTTAGGGTTCTATGTATAACATTTCGTGCAAATCCGAGTTTTGTATAGGTTGATAAAGTCAAAATACTTAGAGATGTACGAATATAAGGAAAAAACTTGCGAAAATTGCCATAAAAAAGGGGATTTTTTTTTGAAATGTTGACTTAAGGCTCCGTTTCGACTCCAATAGATTCATTTACCCACGAGATCTCTTGGGGGAAAATATCGAACGATTTGAAGATGAGGGTAATACATTTCAGAGAAATTAGTGAAATCTCCAATTCACCAAAGGGGTACCCCTTTCAGAAATCTTCGATTTCTCTAATATGGATTCGAGCAATGTTTTGATAGTGAATACTAAATAATATGCGAGGGTCATGGGCACAAAAGTTGTAGACCTATGTCTTAGGGTTCTATGTATAAAAATTCGTGCAAATCCGAGTTGTGTATAGGGTGATAAAGTCAAAATACTGAGTGATGTACGAATATAAAATAAAAAGTTGCGAAAATTGCCATAAAAAAGGGGAATTTTTTTTGAAATGTTGACTTAAGGCTCCGTTTCGACTCCAATAGATTCATTTACCCACGAGATATCTTGGGGGAAAATATCGAACGATTTGAAGACGAGGGTAATACATTTCGGAGAAATTAGTGAAATCTCCAATTCACCAAAGGGGTACCCCTTTCAGAAATCTTCGATTTCTCTAATATGGATTCGAGCAATGTTTTGATAGTGAATACTAAAGAATATGCGAGGGTCATGGGCACAAAAGTTGTAGACCTATGTCTTAGGGTTCTATGTATAAAAATTCGTGCAAATATGAGGTGTGTAGAGGGTGATAGAGTCAAAATACTGAGAGATGTACGAATATAAGGAAAAAACTTGCGAAAATTGCCATAAAAGAGGGGATTTTTTTTTGAAATGTTGACTTAATGCTCCGTTTCGACTCCAATAGATTCATTTACCCACGAGATCTCTTGGGGGAAAATATCGAACGATTTGAAGACGAGGGTAATACATTTCGGAGAAATTAGTGAAATCTCCAATTCACCAAAGGGGTACCCCTTTCAGAAATCTTCGATTTCTCTAATATGGATTCGAGCAATGTTTTGATAGTGAATACTAAAGAATATGCGAGGGTCATGGGCACTAAAGTTGTAGGCCTATGTCTTAGGGTTCTATGTATAACATTTCGTGCAAATCCGAGTTGTGTATAGGTTGATAAAGTCAAAATACTTAGAGATGTACGAATATAAGGAAAAAACTTGCGAAAATTGCCATAAAAAAGGGGAATTTTTTTTGAAATGTTGACTTAAGGCTCCGTTTCGACTCCAATAGATTCATTTACCCACGAGATCTCTTGGGGAAAAATATCGAACGATTTGAAGATGAGGGTAATACATTTCAGAGAAATTAGTGAAATCTCCAATTCACCAAAGGGGTACCCCTTTCAGAAATCTTCGATTTCTCTAATATGGATTCGAGCAATGTTTTGATAGTGAATACTAAATAATATGCGAGGGTCATGGGCACAAAAGTTGTAGGCCTATGTCTTAGGGTTCTATGTATAACATTTCGTGCAAATCCGAGTTGTGTATAGGTTGATAAAGTCAAAATACTTAGAGACGTACGAATAAACGGAAAAAACTTGCGAAAATTGCCAAAAAAAAGGGGAATTTTTTTTGAAATGTTGACTTAAGGCTCCGTTTCGACTCCAATAGATTCATTTACCCACGAGATCTCTTGGGGAAAAATATCGAACGATTTGAAGACGAGGGTAATACATTTCGGAGAAATTAGTGAAATCTCCAATTCACCAAAGGGGTACCCCTTTCAGAAATCTTCGATTTCTCTAATATGGATTCGAGCAATGTTTTGATAGTGAATACTAAAGAATATGCGAGGGTCATGGGCACAAAAGTTGTAGGCCTATGTCTTAGGGTTCTATGTATAAAAATTCGTGCAAATCCGAGTTGTGTAGAGGGTGATACAGTCAAAATACTGAGAGATGTACGAATATAAGGAAAAAAGTTGCGAAAATTCCCATAAAAAAGGGGACTTTTTTTTGAAATGTTGACTTAAGTCTCCGTTTCGACTCAAATAGATTCATTTACCCACGAGATATCTTGGGGGAAAATATCGAACGATTTGAAGACGAGGGTAATACATTTCGGAGAAATTAGTGAAATCTCCAATTCACCAAAGGGGTACCCCTTTCAGAAATCTTCGATTTCTCTAATATGGATTCGAGCAATGTTTTGATAGTGAATACTAAAGAATATGCGAGGGTCATGGGCACTAAAGTTGTAGGCCTATGTCTTAGGGTTCTATGTATAACATTTCGTGCAAATCCGAGTTTTGTATAGGTTGATAAAGTCAAAATACTTAGAGATGTACGAATATAAGGAAAAAACTTGCGAAAATTGCCATAAAAAAGGGGATTTTTTTTTGAAATGTTGACTTAAGGCTCCGTTTCGACTCCAATAGATTCATTTACCCACGAGATCTCTTGGGGGAAAATATCGAACGATTTGAAGATGAGGGTAATACATTTCAGAGAAATTAGTGAAATCTCCAATTCACCAAAGGGGTACCCCTTTCAGAAATCTTCGATTTCTCTAATATGGATTCGAGCAATGTTTTGATAGTGAATACTAAATAATATGCGAGGGTCATGGGCACAAAAGTTGTAGACCTATGTCTTAGGGTTCTATGTATAAAAATTCGTGCAAATCCGAGTTGTGTATAGGGTGATAAAGTCAAAATACTGAGTGATGTACGAATATAAAATAAAAAGTTGCGAAAATTGCCATAAAAAAGGGGAATTTTTTTTGAAATGTTGACTTAAGGCTCCGTTTCGACTCCAATAGATTCATTTACCCACGAGATATCTTGGGGGAAAATATCGAACGATTTGAAGACGAGGGTAATACATTTCGGAGAAATTAGTGAAATCTCCAATTCACCAAAGGGGTACCCCTTTCAGAAATCTTCGATTTCTCTAATATGGATTCGAGCAATGTTTTGATAGTGAATACTAAAGAATATGCGAGGGTCATGGGCACAAAAGTTGTAGACCTATGTCTTAGGGTTCTATGTATAAAAATTCGTGCAAATATGAGGTGTGTAGAGGGTGATAGAGTCAAAATACTGAGAGATGTACGAATATAAGGAAAAAACTTGCGAAAATTGCCATAAAAGAGGGGATTTTTTTTTGAAATGTTGACTTAATGCTCCGTTTCGACTCCAATAGATTCATTTACCCACGAGATCTCTTGGGGGAAAATATCGAACGATTTGAAGACGAGGGTAATACATTTCGGAGAAATTAGTGAAATCTCCAATTCACCAAAGGGGTACCCCTTTCAGAAATCTTCGATTTCTCTAATATGGATTCGAGCATTGTTTTGATAGTGAATACTAAAGAATATGCGAGGGTCATGGGCACAAAAGTTGTAGGCCTATGTCTTAGGGTTCTATGTATAACATTTCGTGCAAATCCGAGTTGTGTATAGGTTGATAAAGTCAAAATACTTAGAGATGTACGAATATAAGGAAAAAAGTTGCGAAAATTGCCATAAAAAAGGGGAATTTTTTTTGAAATGTTGACTTAAGGCTCCGTTTCGACTCCAATAGATTCATTTACCCACGAGATATCTTGGGGGAAAATATCGAACGATTTGAAGACGAGGGTAATACATTTCGGAGAAATTAGTGAAATCTCCAATTCACCAAAGGGGTACCCCTTTCAGAAATCTTCGATTTCTCTAATATGGATTCGAGCAATGTTTTGATAGTGAATACTAAAGAATATGCGAGGGTCATGGGCACAAAAGTTGTAGGCCTATGTCTTAGGGTTCTATGTATAACATTTCGTGCAATTCCGAGTTGTGTATAGGTTGATAAAGTCAAAATACTGAGAGATGTACGAATATAAGGAAAAAAGTTGCGAAAATTGCCATAAAAAAGGGGAATTTTTTTTGAAATGTTGACTTAAGGCTCCGTTTCGACTCCAATAGATTCATTTACCCACGAGATCTCTTGGGGGAAAATATCGAACGATTTGAAGACGAGGGTAATACATTTCAGAGAAATTAGTGAAATCTCCAATTCACCAAAGGGGTACCCCTTTCAGAAATCTTCGATTTCTCTAATATGGATTCGAGCAATGTTTTGATAGTGAATACTAAAGAATATGCGAGGGTCATGGGCACAAAAGTTGTAGACCTATGTCTTAGGGTTCTATGTATAAAAATTCGTACAAATATGAGGTGTGTAGAGGGTGATAGAGTCAAAATACTGAGAGATGTACGAATATAAGGAAAAAACTTGCGAAAATTCCCATAAAAAAGGGGATTTTTTTTTGAAATGTTGACTTAAGGCTCCGTTTCGACTCCAATAGATTCATTTACCCACGAGATCTCTTGGGGGAAAATATCGAACGATTTGAAGACGAGGGTAATACATTTCAGAGAAATTAGTGAAATCTCCAATTCACCAAAGGGGTACCCCTTTCAGAAATCTTCGATTTCTCTAATATGGATTCGAGCAATGTTTTGATATTGAATACTAAAGAATATGCGAGGGTCATGGGCACAAAAGTTGTAGACCTATGTCTTAGGGTTCTATGTATAAAAATTCGTGCAAATATGAGGTGTGTAGAGGGTGATAGAGTCAAAATACTGAGAGATGTACGAATATAAGGAAAAAACTTGCGAAAATTCCCATAAAAAAGGGGATTTTTTTTTGAAATGTTGACTTAAGGCTCCGTTTCGACTCAAATAGATTCATTTACCCACGAGATCTCTTGGGGGAAAATATCGAACGATTTGAAGACGAGGGTAATACATTTCGGAGAAATTAGTGAAATCACCAATTCACCAAAGGGGTACCCCTTTCAGAAATCTTCGATTTCTCTAATATGGATTCGAGCAATGTTTTGATAGTGAATACTAAAGAATATGCGAGGGTCATGGGCACAAAAGTTGTAGGCCTATGTCTTAGGGTTCTATGTATAACATTTCGTGCAAATTCGAGTTTTGTATAGGTTGATAAAGTCAAAATACTTAGAGATGTACGAATATAAGGAAAAAACTTGCGAAAATTTCCATAAAAAAGGGGATTTTTTTTTGAAATGTTGACTTAAGGCTCCGTTTCGACTCCAATAGATTCATTTACCCACGAGATCTCTTGGGGGAAAATATCGAACGATTTGAAGACGAGGGTAATACATTTCAGAGAAATTAGTGAAATCTCCAATTCACCAAAGGGGTACCCCTTTCAGAAATCTTCGATTTCTCTAATATGGATTCGAGCAATGTTTTGATAGTGAATACTAAAGAATATGCGAGGGTCATGGGCACAAAAGTTGTAGACCTATGTCTTAGGGTTCTATGTATAAAAATTCGTGCAAATATGAGGTGTGTAGAGGGTGATACAGTCAAAATACTGAGTGATGTACGAATATAAGGAAAAAAGTTGCGAAAATTGCCATAAAAAAGGGGATTTTTTTTTGAAATGTTGACTTAAGGCTCCGTTTCGACTCCAATAGATTCATTTACCCACGAGATATCTTGGGGGAAAATATCGAACGATTTGAAGACGAGGGTAATACATTTCGGAGAAATTAGTGAAATCTCCAATTCACCAAAGGGGTACCCCTTTCAGAAATCTTCGATTTCTCTAATATGGATTCGAGCAATGTTTTGATAGTGAATACTAAAGAATATGCGAGGGTCATGGGCACTAAAGTTGTAGGCCTATGTCTTAGGGTTCTATGTATAAAAATTCGTACAAATCCTAGGTGTGTAGAGGGTGATACAGTCAAAATACTGAGAGATGTACGAATATAAGGAAAAAACTTGCGAAAATTCCCATAAAAAAGGGGATTTTTTTTTGAAATGTTGACTTAAGGCTCCGTTTCGACTCAAATAGATTCATTTACCCACGAGATCTCTTGGGGGAAAATATCGAACGATTTGAAGACGAGGGTAATACATTTCGGAGAAATTAGTGAAATCTCCAATTCACCAAAGGGGTACCCCTTTCAGAAATCTTCGATTTCTCTAATATGGATTCGAGCAATGTTTTGATAGTGAATACTAAAGAATATGCGAGGGTCATGGGCACAAAAGTTGTAGGCCTATGTCTTAGGGTTCTATGTATAACATTTCGTGCAAATTCGAGTTTTGTATAGGTTGATAAAGTCAAAATACTTAGAGATGTACGAATATAAGGAAAAAACTTGCGAAAATTTCCATAAAAAAGGGGATTTTTTTTTGAAATGTTGACTTAAGGCTCCGTTTCGACTCCAATAGATTCATTTACCCACGAGATCTCTTGGGGGAAAATATCGAACGATTTGAAGACGAGGGTAATACATTTCAGAGAAATTAGTGAAATCTCCAATTCACCAAAGGGGTACCCCTTTCAGAAATCTTCGATTTCTCTAATATGGATTCGAGCAATGTTTTGATAGTGAATACTAAAGAATATGCGAGGGTCATGGGCACAAAAGTTGTAGACCTATGTCTTAGGGTTCTATGTATAAAAATTCGTGCAAATATGAGGTGTGTAGAGGGTGATACAGTCAAAATACTGAGTGATGTACGAATATAAGGAAAAAAGTTGCGAAAATTGCCATAAAAAAGGGGATTTTTTTTTGAAATGTTGACTTAAGGCTCCGTTTCGACTCCAATAGATTCATTTACCCACGAGATATCTTGGGGGAAAATATCGAACGATTTGAAGACGAGGGTAATACATTTCGGAGAAATTAGTGAAATCTCCAATTCACCAAAGGGGTACCCCTTTCAGAAATCTTCGATTTCTCTAATATGGATTCGAGCAATGTTTTGATAGTGAATACTAAAGAATATGCGAGGGTCATGGGCACTAAAGTTGTAGGCCTATGTCTTAGGGTTCTATGTATAAAAATTCGTACAAATCCTAGGTGTGTAGAGGGTGATACAGTCAAAATACTGAGAGATGTACGAATATAAGGAAAAAACTTGCGAAAATTGCCATAAAAAAGGGGAATTTTTTTTGAAATGTTGACTTAAGGCTCCGTTTCGACTCCAATAGATTCATTTACCCACGAGATCTCTTGGGGAAAAATATCGAACGATTTGAAGACGAGGGTAATACATTTCGGAGAAATTAGTGAAATCTCCAATTCACCAATAGGGTACCCCTTTCAGAAATCTTCGATTTCTCTAATATGGATTCGAGCAATGTTTTGATAGTGAATACTAAAGAATATGCGAGGGCCATGGGCACAAAATTTGTACGCCTATGTCTTAGGGTTCTATGTATAACATTTCGTGCAATTCCGAGTTGTGTATAGGTTGATAAAGTCAAAATACTTAGAGATGTACGAATAAACGGAAAAAACTTGCGAAAATTGCCAAAAAAAAGGGGAATTTTTTTTGAAATGTTGACTTAAGGCTCCGTTTCGACTCCAATAGATTCATTTCCCACGAGATCTCTTGGGGAAAAATATCGAACGATTTGAAGACGAGGGTAATACATTTCGGAGAAATTAGTGAAATCTCCAATTCACCAAAGGGGTACCCCTTTCAGAAATCTTCGATTTCTCTAATATGGATTCGAGCAATGTTTTGATAGTGAATACTAAAGAATATGCGAGGGTCATGGGCACAAAAGTTGTAGGCCTATGTCTTAGGGTTCTATGTATAACATTTCGTGCAAATCCGAGTTGTGTAGAGGGTGATACAGTCAAAATACTGAGTGATGTACGAATATAAGGAAAAAAGTTGCGAAAATTGCCATAAAAAAGGGGATTTTTTTTTGAAATGTTGACTTAAGGCTCCGTTTCGACTCCAATAGATTCATTTACCCACGAGATATCTTGGGGGAAAATATCGAACGATTTGAAGACGAGGGTAATACATTTCGGAGAAATTAGTGAAATCTCCAATTCACCAAAGGGGTACCCCTTTCAGAAATCTTCGATTTCTCTAATATGGATTCGAGCAATGTTTTGATAGTGAATACTAAAGAATATGCGAGGGTCATGGGCACAAAAGTTGTAGACCTATGTCTTAGGGTTCTATGTATAAAAATTCGTACAAATATGAGGTGTGTAGAGGGTGATAGAGTCAAAATACTGAGAGATGTACGAATATAAGGAAAAAACTTGCGAAAATTGCCATAAAAGAGGGGATTTTTTTTTGAAATGTTGACTTAATGCTCCGTTTCGACTCCAATAGATTCATTTACCCACGAGATCTCTTGGGGGAAAATATCGAACGATTTGAAGACGAGGGTAATACATTTCGGAGAAATTAGTGAAATCTCCAATTCACCAAAGGGGTACCCCTTTCAGAAATCTTCGATTTCTCTAATATGGATTCGAGCATTGTTTTGATAGTGAATACTAAAGAATATGCGAGGGTCATGGGCACAAAAGTTGTAGGCCTATGTCTTAGGGTTCTATGTATAACATTTCGTGCAAATCCGAGTTGTGTATAGGTTGATAAAGTCAAAATACTGAGAGATGTACGAATATAAGGAAAAAAGTTGCGAAAATTGCCATAAAAAAGGGGAATTTTTTTTGAAATGTTGACTTAAGGCTCCGTTTCGACTCCAATAGATTCATTTACCCACGAGATCTCTTGGGGGAAAATATCGAACGATTTGAAGACGAGGGTAATACATTTTAGAGAAATTAGTGAAATCTCCAATTCACCAAAGGGGTACCCCTTTCAGAAATCTTCGATTTCTCTAATATGGATTCGAGCAATGTTTTGATAGTGAATACTAAAGAATATGCGAGGGTCATGGGCACAAAAGTTGTAGACCTATGTCTTAGGGTTCTATATATAAAAATTCGTGCAAATATGAGGTGTGTAGAGGGTGATAGAGTCAAAATACTGAGAGATGTACGAATATAAGGAAAAAACTTGCGAAAATTCCCATAAAAAAGGGGATTTTTTTTTGAAATGTTGACTTAAGGCTCCGTTTCGACTCCAATAGATTCATTTACCCACGAGATCTCTTGGGGGAAAATATCGAACGATTTGAAGACGAGGGTAATACATTTCGGAGAAATTAGTGAAATCTCCAATTCACCAAAGGGGTACCCCTTTCAGAAATCTTCGATTTCTCTAATATGGATTCGAGCAATGTTTTGATAGTGAATACTAAAGAATATGCGAGGGTCATGGGCACAAAAGTTGTAGGCCTATGTCTTAGGGTTCTATGTATAACATTTCGTGCAAATTCGAGTTTTGTATAGGTTGATAAAGTCAAAATACTTAGAGACGTACGAATATAAGGAAAAAACTTGCGAAAATTTCCATAAAAAAGGGGATTTTTTTTTGAAATGTTGACTTAAGGCTCCGTTTCGACTCCAATAGATTCATTTACCCACGAGATCTCTTGGGGGAAAATATCAAACGATTTGAAGACGAGGGTAATACATTTCGGAGAAATTAGTGAAATCTCCAATTCACCAAAGGGGTACCCCTTTCAGAAATCTTCGATTTCTCTAATATGGATTCGAGCAATGTTTTGATAGTGAATACTAAAGAATATGCGAGGGTCATGGGCACAAAAGTTGTAGACCTATGTCTTAGGGTTCTATGTATAAAAATTCGTGCAAATATGAGGTGTGTAGAGGGTGATACAGTCAAAATACTGAGTGATGTACGAATATAAGGAAAAAAGTTGCGAAAATTGCCATAAAAAAGGGGATTTTTTTTTGAAATGTTGACTTAAGGCTCCGTTTCGACTCCAATAGATTCATTTACCCACGAGATATCTTGGGGGAAAATATCGAACTATTTGAAGACGAGGGTAATACATTTCGGAGAAATTAGTGAAATCTCCAATTCACCAAAGGGGTACCCCTTTCAGAAATCTTCGATTTCTCTAATATGGATTCGAGCAATGTTTTGATAGTGAATACTAAAGAATATGCGAGGGTCATGGGCACTAAAGTTGTAGGCCTATGTCTTAGGGTTCTATGTATAAAAATTCGTACAAATCCTAGGTGTGTAGAGGGTGATACAGTCAAAATACTGAGAGATGTACGAATATAAGGAAAAAACTTGAGAAAATTGCCATAAAAAAGGGGAATTTTTTTTGAAATGTTGACTTAAGGCTCCGTTTCGACTCCAATAGATTCATTTACCCACGAGATCTCTTGGGGAAAAATATCGAACGATTTGAAGACGAGGGTAATACATTTCGGAGAAATTAGTGAAATCTCCAATTCACCAATAGGGTACCCCTTTCAGAAATCTTCGATTTCTCTAATATGGATTCGAGCAATGTTTTGATAGTGAATACTAAAGAATATGCGAGGGCCATTGGCACAAAAGTTGTAGACCTATGTCTTAGGGTTCTATGTATAACATTTCGTGCAATTCCGAGTTGTGTAGAGGGTGATAGAGTCAAAATACTTAGAGATGTACGAATAAACGGAAAAAACTGGCGAAAATTGCCAAAAAAAAGGGGAATTTTTTTTGAAATGTTGACTTAAGGCTCCGTTTCGACTCCAATAGATTCATTTCCCACGAGATCTCTTGGGGAAAAATATCGAACGATTTGAAGACGAGGGTAATACATTTCGGAGAAATTAGTGAAATATCCAATTCACCAAAGGGGTACCCCTTTCAGAAATCTTCGATTTCTCTAATATGGATTCGAGCAATGTTTTGATATTGAATACTAAAGAATATGCGAGGGTCATGGGCACAAAAGTTGTAGACCTATGTCTTAGGGTTCTATGTATAACATTTCGTGCAAATCCGAGTTGTGTAGAGGGTGATACAGTCAAAATACTGAGAGATGTACGAATATAAGGAAAAAAGTTGCGAAAATTCCCATAAAAAAGGGGATTTTTTTTTGAAATGTTGACTTAAGGCTCCGTTTCGACTCAAATAGATTCATTTACCCACGAGATATCTTGGGGGAAAATATCGAACGATTTGAAGACGAGGGTAATACATTTCGGAGAAATTAGTGAAATCTCCAATTCACCAAAGGGGTACCCCTTTCAGAAATCTTCGATTTCTCTAATATGGATTCGAGCAATGTTTTGATAGTGAATACTAAAGAATATGCGAGGGTCATGGGCACAAAAGTTGTAGGCCTATGTCTTAGGGTTCTATGTATAACATTTCGTGCAAATTCGAGTTTTGTATAGGTTGATAAAGTCAAAATACTTAGAGATGTACGAATATAAGGAAAAAACTTGCGAAAATTTCCATAAAAAAGGGGATTTTTTTTTGAAATGTTGACTTAAGGCTCCGTTTCGACTCCAATAGATTCATTTACCCACGAGATCTCTTGGGGGAAAATATCAAACGATTTGAAGACGAGGGTAATACATTTCGGAGAAATTAGTGAAATCTCCAATTCACCAAAGGGGTACCCCTTTCAGAAATCTTCGATTTCTCTAATATGGATTCGAGCAATGTTTTGATAGTGAATACTAAAGAATATGCGAGGGTCATGGGCACAAAAGTTGTAGACCTATGTCTTAGGGTTCTATGTATAAAAATTCGTGCAAATCCGAGTTGTGTATAGGTTGATAAAGTCAAAATACTTAGAGACGTACGAATATAAAATAAAAAGTTGCGAAAATTGCCATAAAAAAGGGGAATTTTTTTTGAAATGTTGACTTAAGGCTCCGTTTCGACTCCAATAGATTCATTTACCCACGAGATCTCTTAGGGGAAAATATCGAACGATTTGAAGACGAGGGTAATACATTTCAGAGAAATTAGTGAAATCTCCAATTCACCAAAGGGGTACCCCTTTCAGAAATCTTCGATTTCTCTAATATGGATTCGAGCAATGTTTTGATAGTGAATACTAAAGAATATGCGAGGGTCATGGGCACTAAAGTTGTAGGCCTATGTCTTAGGGTTCTATGTATAAAAATTCGTACAAATCCTAGGTGTGTAGAGGGTGATACAGTCAAAATACTGAGAGATGTACGAATATAAGGAAAAAAGTTGAGAAAATTGCCATAAAAAAGGGGAATTTTTTTTGAAATGTTGACTTAAGGCTCCGTTTCGACTCCAATAGATTCATTTACCCACGAGATATCTTGGGGGAAAATATCGAACGATTTGAAGACGAGGGTAATACATTTCGGAGAAATTAGTGAAATCTCCAATTCACCAAAGGGGTACCCCTTTCAGAAATCTTCGATTTCTCTAATATGGATTCGAGCAATGTTTTGATAGTGAATACTAAAGAATATGCGAGGGCCATGGGCACAAAATTTGTACGCCTATGTCTTAGGGTTCTATGTATAACATTTCGTGCAATTCCGAGTTGTGTATAGGTTGATAAAGTCAAAATACTTAGAGATGTACGAATAAACGGAAAAAACTTGCGAAAATTGCCAAAAAAAAGGGGAATTTTTTTTGAAATGTTGACTTAAGGCTCCGTTTCGACTCCAATAGATTCATTTCCCACGAGATCTCTTGGGGAAAAATATCGAACGATTTGAAGACGAGGGTAATACATTTCAGAGAAATTAGTGAAATCTCCAATTCACCAAAGGGGTACCCCTTTCAGAAATCTTCGATTTCTCTAATATGGATTCGAGCAATGTTTTGATAGTGAATACTAAAGAATATGCGAGGGTCATGGGCACAAAAGTTGTAGGCCTATGTCTTAGGGTTCTATGTATAACATTTCGTGCAAATCCGAGTTGTGTAGAGGGTGATACAGTCAAAATACTTAGAGACGTACGAATATAAAATAAAAAGTTGCGAAAATTGCCATAAAAAAGGGGAATTTTTTTTGAAATGTTGACTTAAGGCTCCGTTTCGACTCCAATAGATTCATTTACCCACGAGATCTCTTGGGGGAAAATATCAAACGATTTGAAGACGAGGGTAATACATTTCGGAGAAATTAGTGAAATCTCCAATTCACCAAAGGGGTACCCCTTTCAGAAATCTTCGATTTCTCTAATATGGATTCGAGCAATGTTTTGATAGTGAATACTAAAGAATATGCGAGGGTCATGGGCACTAAAGTTGTAGGCCTATGTCTTAGGGTTCTATGTATAACATTTCGTGCAAATCCGAGTTGTGTATAGGTTGATAAAGTCAAAATACTTAGAGATGTACGAATATAAGGAAAAAAGTTGCGAAAATTGCCATAAAAAAGGGGATTTTTTTTTGAAATGTTGACTTAAGGCTCCGTTTCGACTCCAATAGATTCATTTACCCACGAGATCTCTTGGGGGAAAATATCAAACGATTTGAAGACGAGGGTAATACATTTCAGAGAAATTAGTGAAATCTCCAATTCACCAAAGGGGTACCCCTTTCAGAAATCTTCGATTTCTCTAATATGGATTCGAGCAATGTTTTGATAGTGAATACTAAAGAATATGCGAGGGTCATGGGCACTAAAGTTGTAGGCCTATGTCTTAGGGTTCTATGTATAACATTTCGTGCAAATCCGAGTTGTGTATAGGTTGATACAGTCAAAATACTGAGAGACGTACGAATATAAAATAAAAAGTTGCGAAAATTGCCATAAAAAAGGGGAATTTTTTTTGAAATGTTGACTTAAGGCTCCGTTTCGACTCCAATAGATTCATTTACCCACGAGATCTCTTGGGGGAAAATATCGAACTATTTGAAGATGAGGGTAATACATTTCAGAGAAATTAGTGAAATCTCCAATTCACCAAAGGGGTACCCCTTTCAGAAATCTTCGATTTCTCTAATATGGATTCGAGCAATGTTTTGATAGTGAATACTAAAGAATATGCGAGGGCCATGGGCACAAAATTTGTACGCCTATGTCTTAGGGTTCTATGTATAACATTTCGTGCAATTCCGAGTTGTGTATAGGGTGATAAAGTCAAAATACTTAGAGATGTACGAATAAACGGAAAAAACTTGCGAAAATTGCCAAAAAAAAGGGGAATTTTTTTTGAAATGTTGACTTAAGGCTCCGTTTCGACTCCAATAGATTCATTTACCCACGAGATCTCTTGGGGGAAAATATCGAACGATTTGAAGACGAGGGTAATACATTTCGGAGAAATTAGTGAAATCTCCAATTCACCAATAGGGTACCCCTTTCAGAAATCTTCGATTTCTCTAATATGGATTCGAGCAATGTTTTGATAGTGAATACTAAAGAATATGCGAGGGCCATGGGCACAAAATTTGTACGCCTATGTCTTAGGGTTCTATGTATAACATTTCGTGCAAATCCGAGTTGTGTAGAGGGTGATACAGTCAAAATACTGAGAGATGTACGAATATAAGGAAAAAACTTGCGAAAATTTCCATAAAAAAGGGGAATTTTTTTTGAAATGTTGACTTAAGGCTCCGTTTCGACTCCAATAGATTCATTTCCCACGAGATCTCTTGGGGGAAAATATCGAACGATTTGAAGACGAGGGTAATACATTTCGGAGAAATTAGTGAAATCTCCAATTCACCAAAGGGGTACCCCTTTCAGAAATCTTCGATTTCTCTAATATGGATTCGAGCAATGTTTTGATAGTGAATACTAAATAATATGCGAGGGTCATGGGCACAAAAGTTGTAGGCCTATGTCTTAGGGTTCTATGTATAACATTTCGTGCAAATCCGAGTTGTGTATAGGTTGATAAAGTCAAAATACTTAGAGACGTACGAATATAAAATAAAAAGTTGCGAAAATTGCCATAAAAAAGGGGAATTTTTTTTGAAATGTTGACTTAAGGCTCCGTTTCGACTCCAATAGATTCATTTACCCACGAGATCTCTTGGGGGAAAATATCGAACGATTTGAAGACGAGGGTAATACATTTCGGAGAAATTAGTGAAATCTCCAATTCACCAAAGGGGTACCCCTTTCAGAAATCTTCGATTTCTCTAATATGGATTCGAGCAATGTTTTGATAGTGAATACTAAAGAATATGCGAGGGTCATGGGCACAAAAGTTGTAGACCTATGTCTTAGGGTTCTATGTATAACATTTCGTGCAAATATGAGGTGTGTAGAGGGTGATACAGTCAAAATACTGAGTGACGTACGAATATAAGGAAAAAAGTTGCGAAAATTGCCATAAAAAAGGGGATTTTTTTTTGAAATGTTGACTTAAGGCTCCGTTTCGACTCCAATAGATTCATTTACCCACGAGATCTCTTGGGGGAAAATATCGAACGATTTGAAGACGAGGGTAATACATTTCAGAGAAATTAGTGAAATCTCCAATTCACCAAAGGGGTACCCCTTTCAGAAATCTTCGATTTCTCTAATATGGATTCGAGCAATGTTTTGATAGTGAATACTAAAGAATATGCGAGGGTCATGGGCACTAAAGTTGTAGGCCTATGTCTTAGGGTTCTATGTATAAAAATTCGTACAAATCCTAGGTGTGTAGAGGGTGATACAGTCAAAATACTGAGAGACGTACGAATATAAGGAAAAAAGTTGCGAAAATTGCCATAAAAAAGGGGAATTTTTTTTGAAATGTTGACTTAAGGCTCCGTTTCGACTCCAATAGATTCATTTACCCACGAGATCTCTTGGGGAAAAATATCGAACGATTTGAAGACGAGGGTAATACATTTCGGAGAAATTAGTGAAATCTCCAATTCACCAATAGGGTACCCCTTTCAGAAATCTTCGATTTCTCTAATATGGATTCGAGCAATGTTTTGATAGTGAATACTAAAGAATATGCGAGGGTCATGGGCACTAAAGTTGTAGGCCTATGTCTTAGGGTTCTATGTATAAAAATTCGTGTAAATCCGAGTTGTGTAGAGGGTGATACAGTCAAAATACTGAGAGATGTACGAATATAAGGAAAAAACTTGCGAAAATTTCCATAAAAAAGGGGAATTTTTTTTGAAATGTTGACTTAAGGCTCCGTTTCGACTCCAATAGATTCATTTACCCACGAGATATCTTGGGGGAAAATATCGAACGATTTGAAGACGAGGGTAATACATTTCGGAGAAATTAGTGAAATCTCCAATTCACCAAAGGGGTACCCCTTTCAGAAATCTTCGATTTCTCTAATATGGATTCGAGCAATGTTTTGATAGTGAATACTAAAGAATATGCGAGGGTCATGGGCACAAAAGTTGTAGGCCTATGTCTTAGGGTTCTATGTATAACATTTCGTGCAAATCCGAGTTGTGTATAGGTTGATAAAGTCAAAATACTTAGAGATGTACGAATATAAGGAAAAAAGTTGCGAAAATTTCCATAAAAAAGGGGAATTTTTTTTGAAATGTTGACTTAAGGCTCCGTTTCGACTCCAATAGATTCATTTACCCACGAGATCTCTTGGGGGAAAATATCGAACGATTTGAAGACGAGGGTAATACATTTCGGAGAAATTAGTGAAATCTCCAATTCACCAAAGGGGTACCCCTTTCAGAAATCTTCGATTTCTCTAATATGGATTCGAGCAATGTTTTGATAGTGAATACTAAATAATATGCGAGGGTCATGGGCACAAAAGTTGTAGGCCTATGTCTTAGGGTTCTATGTATAACATTTCGTGCAAATCCAAGTTGTGTATAGGTTGATAAAGTCAAAATACTTAGAGACGTACGAATATAAGGAAAAAACTTGCGAAAATTGCCATAAAAAAGGGGAATTTTTTTTGAAATGTTGACTTAAGGCTCCGTTTCGACTCCAATAGATTCATTTACCCACGAGATCTCTTGGGGGAAAATATCGAACGATTTGAAGATGAGGGTAATACATTTCAGAGAAATTAGTGAAATCTCCAATTCACCAAAGGGGTACCCCTTTCAGAAATCTTCGATTTCTCTAATATGGATTCGAGCAATGTTTTGATAGTGAATACTAAAGAATATGCGAGGGTCATGGGCACAAAAGTTGTAGACCTATGTCTTAGGGTTCTATGTATAAAAATTCGTGCAAATATGAGGTGTGTAGAGGGTGATAGAGTCAAAATACTGAGAGATGTACGAATATAAGGAAAAAACTTGCGAAAATTGCCATAAAAAAGGGGATTTTTTTTTGAAATGTTGACTTAATGCTCCGTTTCGACTCCAATAGATTCATTTACCCACCAGATCTCTTGGGGGAAAATATCGAACGATTTGAAGACGAGGGTAATACATTTCGGAGAAATTAGTGAAATCTCCAATTCACCAAAGGGGTACCCCTTTCAGAAATCTTCGATTTCTCTAATATGGATTCGAGCATTGTTTTGATAGTGAATACTAAAGAATATGCGAGGGTCATGGGCACAAAAGTTGTAGGCCTATGTCTTAGGGTTCTATGTATAACATTTCGTGCAAATCCGAGTTGTGTATAGGTTGATAAAGTCAAAATACTTAGAGATGTACGAATATAAGGAAAAAAGTTGCGAAAATTGCCATAAAAAAGGGGAATTTTTTTTGAAATGTTGACTTAAGGCTCCTTTTCGACTCCAATAGATTCATTTACCCACGAGATCTCTTGGGGGAAAATATCGAACGATTTGAAGATGAGGGTAATACATTTCGGAGAAATTAGTGAAATCTCCAATTCACCAAAGGGGTACCCCTTTCAGAAATCTTCGATTTCTCTAATATGGATTCGAGCAATGTTTTGATAGTGAATACTAAAGAATATGCGAGGGTCATGGGCACAAAAGTTGTAGACCTATGTCTTAGGGTTCTATGTATAAAAATTCGTGCAAATATGAGGTGTGTAGAGGGTGATAGAGTCAAAATACTGAGAGATGTACGAATATAAGGAAAAAACTTGCGAAAATTGCCATAAAAAAGGGGATTTTTTTTTGAAATGTTGACTTAATGCTCCGTTTCGACTCCAATAGATTCATTTACCCACCAGATCTCTTGGGGGAAAATATCGAACGATTTGAAGACGAGGGTAATACATTTCGGAGAAATTAGTGAAATCTCCAATTCACCAAAGGGGTACCCCTTTCAGAAATCTTCGATTTCTCTAATATGGATTCGAGCATTGTTTTGATAGTGAATACTAAAGAATATGCGAGGGTCATGGGCACAAAAGTTGTAGGCCTATGTCTTAGGGTTCTATGTATAACATTTCGTGCAAATCCGAGTTGTGTATAGGTTGATAAAGTCAAAATACTTAGAGATGTACGAATATAAGGAAAAAAGTTGCGAAAATTGCCATAAAAAAGGGGAATTTTTTTTGAAATGTTGACTTAAGGCTCCTTTTCGACTCCAATAGATTCATTTACCCACGAGATCTCTTGGGGGAAAATATCGAACGATTTGAAGATGAGGGTAATACATTTCGGAGAAATTAGTGAAATCTCCAATTCACCAAAGGGGTACCCCTTTCAGAAATCTTCGATTTCTCTAATATGGATTCGAGCAATGTTTTGATAGTGAATACTAAAGAATATGCGAGGGTCATGGGCACAAAAGTTGTAGACCTATGTCTTAGGGTTCTATGTATAAAAATTCGTGCAAATATGAGGTGTGTAGAGGGTGATAGAGTCAAAATACTGAGAGATGTACGAATATAAGGAAAAAACTTGCGAAAATTGCCATAAAAAAGGGGAATTTTTTTTGAAATGTTGACTTAAGGCTCCGTTTCGACTCCAATAGATTCATTTACCCACGAGATCTCTTGGGGAAAAATATCGAACGATTTGAAGACGAGGGTAATACATTTCGGAGAAATTAGTGAAATCTCCAATTCACCAATAGGGTACCCCTTTCAGAAATCTTCGATTTCTCTAATATGGATTCGAGCAATGTTTTGATAGTGAATACTAAAGAATATGCGAGGGCCATGGGCACAAAATTTGTACGCCTATGTCTTAGGGTTCTATGTATAACATTTCGTGCAATTCCGAGTTGTGTATAGGTTGATAAAGTCAAAATACTTAGAGATGTACGAATAAACGGAAAAAACTTGCGAAAATTGCCAAAAAAAAGGGGAATTTTTTTTGAAATGTTGACTTAAGGCTCCGTTTCGACTCCAATAGATTCATTTCCCACGAGATCTCTTGGGGAAAAATATCGAACGATTTGAAGACGAGGGTAATACATTTCGGAGAAATTAGTGAAATCTCCAATTCACCAAAGGGGTACCCCTTTCAGAAATCTTCGATTTCTCTAATATGGATTCGAGCAATGTTTTGATAGTGAATACTAAAGAATATGCGAGGGTCATGGGCACAAAAGTTGTAGGCCTATGTCTTAGGGTTCTATGTATAACATTTCGTGCAAATCCGAGTTGTGTAGAGGGTGATACAGTCAAAATACTGAGAGATGTACGAATATAAGGAAAAAAGTTGCGAAAATTTCCATAAAAAAGGGGAATTTTTTTTGAAATGTTGAGTTAAGGCTCCGTTTCGACTCCAATAGATTCATTTACCCACGAGATATCTTGGGGGAAAATATCGAACGATTTGAAGACGAGGGTAATACATTTCGGAGAAATTAGTGAAATCTCCAATTCACCAAAGGGGTACCCCTTTCAGAAATCTTCGATTTCTCTAATATGGATTCGAGCAATGTTTTGATAGTGAATACTAAAGAATATGCGAGGGTCATGGGCACAAAAGTTGTAGGCCTATGTCTTAGGGTTCTATGTATAACATTTCGTGCAAATCCGAGTTGTGTAGAGGGTGATACAGTCAAAATACTGAGAGATGTACGAATATAAGGAAAAAAGTTGCGAAAATTTCCATAAAAAAGGGGAATTTTTTTTGAAATGTTGAGTTAAGGCTCCGTTTCGACTCCAATAGATTCATTTACCCACGAGATATCTTGGGGGAAAATATCGAACGATTTGAAGACGAGGGTAATACATTTCGGAGAAATTAGTGAAATCTCCAATTCACCAAAGGGGTACCCCTTTCAGAAATCTTCGATTTCTCTAATATGGATTCGAGCAATGTTTTGATAGTGAATACTAAAGAATATGCGAGGGTCATGGGCACTAAAGTTGTAGGCCTATGTCTTAGGGTTCTATGTATAACATTTCGTGCAAATCCGAGTTGTGTATAGGTTGATAAAGTCAAAATACTTAGAGATGTACGAATATAAGGAAAAAACTTGCGAAAATTGCCATAAAAAAGGGGAATTTTTTTTGAAATGTTGACTTAAGGCTCCGTTTCGACTCCAATAGATTCATTTACCCACGAGATCTCTTGGGGGAAAATATCGAACGATTTGAAGATGAGGGTAATACATTTCAGAGAAATTAGTGAAATCTCCAATTCACCAAAGGGGTACCCCTTTCAGAAATCTTCGATTTCTCTAATATGGATTCGAGCAATGTTTTGATAGTGAATACTAAATAATATGCGAGGGTCATGGGCACAAAAGTTGTAGGCCTATGTCTTAGGGTTCTATGTATAACATTTCGTGCAAATCCAAGTTGTGTATAGGTTGATAAAGTCAAAATACTTAGAGACGTACGAATATAAAATAAAAAGTTGCGAAAATTGCCATAAAAAAGGGGAATTTTTTTTGAAATGTTGACTTAAGGCTCCGTTTCGACTCCAATAGATTCATTTACCCACGAGATCTCTTGGGGGAAAATATCGAACGATTTGAAGATGAGGGTAATACATTTCAGAGAAATTAGTGAAATCTCCAATTCACCAAAGGGGTACCCCTTTCAGAAATCTTCGATTTCTCTAATATGGATTCGAGCAATGTTTTGATAGTGAATACTAAAGAATATGCGAGGGTCATGGGCACAAAAGTTGTAGACCTATGTCTTAGGGTTCTATGTATAAAAATTCGTGCAAATATGAGGTGTGTAGAGGGTGATAGAGTCAAAATACTGAGAGATGTACGAATATAAGGAAAAAACTTGCGAAAATTGCCATAAAAAAGGGGATTTTTTTTTGAAATGTTGACTTAATGCTCCGTTTCGACTCCAATAGATTCATTTACCCACCAGATCTCTTGGGGGAAAATATCGAACGATTTGAAGACGAGGGTAATACATTTCGGAGAAATTAGTGAAATCTCCAATTCACCAAAGGGGTACCCCTTTCAGAAATCTTCGATTTCTCTAATATGGATTCGAGCATTGTTTTGATAGTGAATACTAAAGAATATGCGAGGGTCATGGGCACAAAAGTTGTAGGCCTATGTCTTAGGGTTCTATGTATAACATTTCGTGCAAATCCGAGTTGTGTATAGGTTGATAAAGTCAAAATACTTAGAGATGTACGAATATAAGGAAAAAAGTTGCGAAAATTGCCATAAAAAAGGGGAATTTTTTTTGAAATGTTGACTTAAGGCTCCTTTTCGACTCCAATAGATTCATTTACCCACGAGATCTCTTGGGGGAAAATATCGAACGATTTGAAGATGAGGGTAATACATTTCGGAGAAATTAGTGAAATCTCCAATTCACCAAAGGGGTACCCCTTTCAGAAATCTTCGATTTCTCTAATATGGATTCGAGCAATGTTTTGATAGTGAATACTAAAGAATATGCGAGGGTCATGGGCACAAAAGTTGTAGACCTATGTCTTAGGGTTCTATGTATAAAAATTCGTGCAAATATGAGGTGTGTAGAGGGTGATAGAGTCAAAATACTGAGAGATGTACGAATATAAGGAAAAAACTTGCGAAAATTGCCATAAAAAAGGGGATTTTTTTTTGAAATGTTGACTTAATGCTCCGTTTCGACTCCAATAGATTCATTTACCCACGAGATCTCTTGGGGGAAAATATCGAACGATTTGAAGACGAGGGTAATACATTTCGGAGAAATTAGTGAAATCTCCAATTCACCAAAGGGGTACCCCTTTCAGAAATCTTCGATTTCTCTAATATGGATTCGAGCATTGTTTTGATAGTGAATACTAAAGAATATGCGAGGGTCATGGGCACAAAAGTTGTAGGCCTATGTCTTAGGGTTCTATGTATAACATTTCGTGCAAATCCGAGTTGTGTATAGGTTGATAAAGTCAAAATACTTAGAGATGTACGAATATAAGGAAAAAAGTTGCGAAAATTGCCATAAAAAAGGGGAATTTTTTTTGAAATGTTGACTTAAGGCTCCGTTTCGACTCCAATAGATTCATTTACCCACGAGATCTCTTGGGGGAAAATATCGAACGATTTGAAGACGAGGGTAATACATTTCAGAGAAATTAGTGAAATCTCCAATTCACCAAAGGGGTACCCCTTTCAGAAATCTTCGATTTCTCTAATATGGATTCGAGCAATGTTTTGATAGTGAATACTAAAGAATATGCGAGGGTCATGGGCACAAAAGTTGTAGACCTATGTCTTAGGGTTCTATGTATAAAAATTCGTGCAAATATGAGGTGTGTAGAGGGTGATAGAGTCAAAATACTGAGAGATGTACGAATATAAGGAAAAAACTTGCGAAAATTCCCATAAAAAAGGGGATTTTTTTTTGAAATGTTGACTTAAGGCTCCGTTTCGACTCCAATAGATTCATTTACCCACGAGATCTCTTGGGGGAAAATATCGAACGATTTGAAGACGAGGGTAATACATTTCAGAGAAATTAGTGAAATCTCCAATTCACCAAAGGGGTACCCCTTTCAGAAATCTTCGATTTCTCTAATATGGATTCGAGCAATGTTTTGATAGTGAATACTAAAGAATATGCGAGGGTCATGGGCACAAAAGTTGTAGACCTATGTCTTAGGGTTCTATGTATAAA
The DNA here is from genome assembly GCF_963169125.1 of Humulus lupulus. NCBI lineage: Eukaryota > Viridiplantae > Streptophyta > Magnoliopsida > Rosales > Cannabaceae > Humulus > Humulus lupulus. The sequence continues at coordinate 311,325,404 of NC_084793.1, read as the reverse complement.
AATTCGTGCAAATATGAGGTGTGTAGAGGGTGATAGAGTCAAAATACTGAGAGATGTACGAATATAAGGAAAAAACTTGCGAAAATTGCCATAAAAAAGGGGATTTTTTTTTGAAATGTTGACTTAATGCTCCGTTTCGACTCCAATAGATTCATTTACCCACGAGATCTCTTGGGGGAAAATATCGAACGATTTGAAGACGAGGGTAATACATTTCGGAGAAATTAGTGAAATCTCCAATTCACCAAAGGGGTACCCCTTTCAGAAATCTTCGATTTCTCTAATATGGATTCGAGCAATGTTTTGATAGTGAATACTAAAGAATATGCGAGGGTCATGGGCACAAAAGTTGTAGACCTATGTCTTAGGGTTCTATGTATAAAAATTCGTGCAAATATGAGGTGTGTAGAGGGTGATAGAGTCAAAATACTGAGAGATGTACGAATATAAGGAAAAAAGTTGCGAAAATTGCCATAAAAAAGGGGAATTTTTTTTGAAATGTTGACTTAAGGCTCCTTTTCGACTCCAATAGATTCATTTACCCACGAGATCTCTTGGGGGAAAATATCGAACGATTTGAAGATGAGGGTAATACATTTCGGAGAAATTAGTGAAATCTCCAATTCACCAAAGGGGTACCCCTTTCAGAAATCTTCGATTTCTCTAATATGGATTCGAGCAATGTTTTGATAGTGAATACTAAAGAATATGCGAGGGTCATGGGCACAAAAGTTGTAGACCTATGTCTTAGGGTTCTATGTATAAAAATTCGTGCAAATATGAGGTGTGTAGAGGGTGATAGAGTCAAAATACTGAGAGATGTACGAATATAAGGAAAAAACTTGCGAAAATTGCCATAAAAAAGGGGATTTTTTTTTGAAATGTTGACTTAATGCTCCGTTTCGACTCCAATAGATTCATTTACCCACGAGATCTCTTGGGGGAAAATATCGAACGATTTGAAGACGAGGGTAATACATTTCGGAGAAATTAGTGAAATCTCCAATTCACCAAAGGGGTACCCCTTTCAGAAATCTTCGATTTCTCTAATATGGATTCGAGCATTGTTTTGATAGTGAATACTAAATAATATGCGAGGGTCATGGGCACAAAAGTTGTAGGCCTATGTCTTAGGGTTCTATGTATAACATTTCGTGCAAATCCAAGTTGTGTATAGGTTGATAAAGTCAAAATACTTAGAGACGTACGAATATAAAATAAAAAGTTGCGAAAATTGCCATAAAAAAGGGGAATTTTTTTTGAAATGTTGACTTAAGGCTCCGTTTCGACTCCAATAGATTCATTTACCCACGAGATCTCTTGGGGGAAAATATCGAACGATTTGAAGATGAGGGTAATACATTTCAGAGAAATTAGTGAAATCTCCAATTCACCAAAGGGGTACCCCTTTCAGAAATCTTCGATTTCTCTAATATGGATTCGAGCAATGTTTTGATAGTGAATACTAAAGAATATGCGAGGGTCATGGGCACAAAAGTTGTAGACCTATGTCTTAGGGTTCTATGTATAAAAATTCGTGCAAATATGAGGTGTGTAGAGGGTGATAGAGTCAAAATACTGAGAGATGTACGAATATAAGGAAAAAACTTGCGAAAATTGCCATAAAAAAGGGGATTTTTTTTTGAAATGTTGACTTAATGCTCCGTTTCGACTCCAATAGATTCATTTACCCACCAGATCTCTTGGGGGAAAATATCGAACGATTTGAAGACGAGGGTAATACATTTCGGAGAAATTAGTGAAATCTCCAATTCACCAAAGGGGTACCCCTTTCAGAAATCTTCGATTTCTCTAATATGGATTCGAGCATTGTTTTGATAGTGAATACTAAAGAATATGCGAGGGTCATGGGCACAAAAGTTGTAGGCCTATGTCTTAGGGTTCTATGTATAACATTTCGTGCAAATCCGAGTTGTGTATAGGTTGATAAAGTCAAAATACTTAGAGATGTACGAATATAAGGAAAAAAGTTGCGAAAATTGCCATAAAAAAGGGGAATTTTTTTTGAAATGTTGACTTAAGGCTCCTTTTCGACTCCAATAGATTCATTTACCCACGAGATCTCTTGGGGGAAAATATCGAACGATTTGAAGATGAGGGTAATACATTTCGGAGAAATTAGTGAAATCTCCAATTCACCAAAGGGGTACCCCTTTCAGAAATCTTCGATTTCTCTAATATGGATTCGAGCAATGTTTTGATAGTGAATACTAAAGAATATGCGAGGGTCATGGGCACAAAAGTTGTAGACCTATGTCTTAGGGTTCTATGTATAAAAATTCGTGCAAATATGAGGTGTGTAGAGGGTGATAGAGTCAAAATACTGAGAGATGTACGAATATAAGGAAAAAACTTGCGAAAATTGCCATAAAAAAGGGGATTTTTTTTTGAAATGTTGACTTAATGCTCCGTTTCGACTCCAATAGATTCATTTACCCACGAGATCTCTTGGGGGAAAATATCGAACGATTTGAAGACGAGGGTAATACATTTCGGAGAAATTAGTGAAATCTCCAATTCACCAAAGGGGTACCCCTTTCAGAAATCTTCGATTTCTCTAATATGGATTCGAGCATTGTTTTGATAGTGAATACTAAATAATATGCGAGGGTCATGGGCACAAAAGTTGTAGGCCTATGTCTTAGGGTTCTATGTATAACATTTCGTGCAAATCCGAGTTGTGTATAGGTTGATAAAGTCAAAATACTTAGAGACGTACGAATATAAAATAAAAAGTTGCGAAAATTGCCATAAAAAAGGGGAATTTTTTTTGAAATGTTGACTTAAGGCTCCGTTTCGACTCCAATAGATTCATTTACCCACGAGATCTCTTGGGGGAAAATATCGAACGATTTGAAGATGAGGGTAATACATTTCAGAGAAATTAGTGAAATCTCCAATTCACCAAAGGGGTACCCCTTTCAGAAATCTTCGATTTCTCTAATATGGATTCGAGCAATGTTTTGATAGTGAATACTAAATAATATGCGAGGGTCATGGGCACAAAAGTTGTAGACCTATGTCTTAGGGTTCTATGTATAAAAATTCGTGCAAATATGAGGTGTGTAGAGGGTGATAGAGTCAAAATACTGAGAGATGTACGAATATAAGGAAAAAACTTGCGAAAATTGCCATAAAAAAGGGGATTTTTTTTTGAAATGTTGACTTAATGCTCCGTTTCGACTCCAATAGATTCATTTACCCACGAGATCTCTTGGGGGAAAATATCGAACGATTTGAAGACGAGGGTAATACATTTCGGAGAAATTAGTGAAATCTCCAATTCACCAAAGGGGTACCCCTTTCAGAAATCTTCGATTTCTCTAATATGGATTCGAGCATTGTTTTGATAGTGAATACTAAAGAATATGCGAGGGTCATGGGCACAAAAGTTGTAGGCCTATGTCTTAGGGTTCTATGTATAACATTTCGTGCAAATCCGAGTTGTGTATAGGTTGATAAAGTCAAAATACTTAGAGATGTACGAATATAAGGAAAAAAGTTGCGAAAATTGCCATAAAAAAGGGGAATTTTTTTTGAAATGTTGACTTAAGGCTCCTTTTCGACTCCAATAGATTCATTTACCCACGAGATCTCTTGGGGGAAAATATCGAACGATTTGAAGATGAGGGTAATACATTTCGGAGAAATTAGTGAAATCTCCAATTCACCAAAGGGGTACCCCTTTCAGAAATCTTCGATTTCTCTAATATGGATTCGAGCAATGTTTTGATAGTGAATACTAAAGAATATGCGAGGGTCATGGGCACAAAAGTTGTAGACCTATGTCTTAGGGTTCTATGTATAAAAATTCGTGCAAATATGAGGTGTGTAGAGGGTGATAGAGTCAAAATACTGAGAGATGTACGAATATAAGGAAAAAACTTGCGAAAATTCCCATAAAAAAGGGGATTTTTTTTTGAAATGTTGACTTAAGGCTCCGTTTCGACTCCAATAGATTCATTTACCCACGAGATCTCTTGGGGGAAAATATCGAACGATTTGAAGACGAGGGTAATACATTTCAGAGAAATTAGTGAAATCTCCAATTCACCAAAGGGGTACCCCTTTCAGAAATCTTCGATTTCTCTAATATGGATTCGAGCAATGTTTTGATAGTGAATACTAAAGAATATGCGAGGGTCATGGGCACAAAAGTTGTAGACCTATGTCTTAGGGTTCTATGTATAAAAATTCGTGCAAATATGAGGTGTGTAGAGGGTGATAGAGTCAAAATACTGAGAGATGTACGAATATAAGGAAAAAACTTGCGAAAATTGCCATAAAAAAGGGGATTTTTTTTTGAAATGTTGACTTAATGCTCCGTTTCGACTCCAATAGATTCATTTACCCACGAGATCTCTTGGGGGAAAATATCGAACGATTTGAAGACGAGGGTAATACATTTCGGAGAAATTAGTGAAATCTCCAATTCACCAAAGGGGTACCCCTTTCAGAAATCTTCGATTTCTCTAATATGGATTCGAGCAATGTTTTGATAGTGAATACTAAAGAATATGCGAGGGTCATGGGCACAAAAGTTGTAGGCCTATGTCTTAGGGTTCTATGTATAACATTTCGTGCAAATCCGAGTTGTGTATAGGTTGATAAAGTCAAAATACTTAGAGATGTACGAATATAAGGAAAAAAGTTGCGAAAATTGCCATAAAAAAGGGGAATTTTTTTTGAAATGTTGACTTAAGGCTCCTTTTCGACTCCAATAGATTCATTTACCCACGAGATCTCTTGGGGGAAAATATCGAACGATTTGAAGATGAGGGTAATACATTTCGGAGAAATTAGTGAAATCTCCAATTCACCAAAGGGGTACCCCTTTCAGAAATCTTCGATTTCTCTAATATGGATTCGAGCAATGTTTTGATAGTGAATACTAAAGAATATGCGAGGGTCATGGGCACAAAAGTTGTAGACCTATGTCTTAGGGTTCTATGTATAAAAATTCGTGCAAATATGAGGTGTGTAGAGGGTGATAGAGTCAAAATACTGAGAGATGTACGAATATAAGGAAAAAACTTGCGAAAATTGCCATAAAAAAGGGGATTTTTTTTTGAAATGTTGACTTAATGCTCCGTTTCGACTCCAATAGATTCATTTACCCACGAGATCTCTTGGGGGAAAATATCGAACGATTTGAAGACGAGGGTAATACATTTCGGAGAAATTAGTGAAATCTCCAATTCACCAAAGGGGTACCCCTTTCAGAAATCTTCGATTTCTCTAATATGGATTCGAGCATTGTTTTGATAGTGAATACTAAAGAATATGCGAGGGTCATGGGCACAAAAGTTGTAGACCTATGTCTTAGGGTTCTATGTATAAAAATTCGTGCAAATATGAGGTGTGTAGAGGGTGATAGAGTCAAAATACTGAGAGATGTACGAATATAAGGAAAAAACTTGCGAAAATTGCCATAAAAAAGGGGATTTTTTTTTGAAATGTTGACTTAATGCTCCGTTTCGACTCCAATAGATTCATTTACCCACCAGATCTCTTGGGGGAAAATATCGAACGATTTGAAGACGAGGGTAATACATTTCGGAGAAATTAGTGAAATCTCCAATTCACCAAAGGGGTACCCCTTTCAGAAATCTTCGATTTCTCTAATATGGATTCGAGCATTGTTTTGATAGTGAATACTAAAGAATATGCGAGGGTCATGGGCACAAAAGTTGTAGGCCTATGTCTTAGGGTTCTATGTATAACATTTCGTGCAAATCCGAGTTGTGTATAGGTTGATAAAGTCAAAATACTTAGAGATGTACGAATATAAGGAAAAAAGTTGCGAAAATTGCCATAAAAAAGGGGAATTTTTTTTGAAATGTTGACTTAAGGCTCCGTTTCGACTCCAATAGATTCATTTACCCACGAGATCTCTTGGGGGAAAATATCGAACGATTTGAAGACGAGGGTAATACATTTCAGAGAAATTAGTGAAATCTCCAATTCACCAAAGGGGTACCCCTTTCAGAAATCTTCGATTTCTCTAATATGGATTCGAGCAATGTTTTGATAGTGAATACTAAAGAATATGCGAGGGTCATGGGCACAAAAGTTGTAGACCTATGTCTTAGGGTTCTATGTATAAAAATTCGTGCAAATATGAGGTGTGTAGAGGGTGATAGAGTCAAAATACTGAGAGATGTACGAATATAAGGAAAAAACTTGCGAAAATTCCCATAAAAAAGGGGATTTTTTTTTGAAATGTTGACTTAAGGCTCCGTTTCGACTCCAATAGATTCATTTACCCACGAGATCTCTTGGGGGAAAATATCGAACGATTTGAAGACGAGGGTAATACATTTCAGAGAAATTAGTGAAATCTCCAATTCACCAAAGGGGTACCCCTTTCAGAAATCTTCGATTTCTCTAATATGGATTCGAGCAATGTTTTGATAGTGAATACTAAAGAATATGCGAGGGTCATGGGCACAAAAGTTGTAGACCTATGTCTTAGGGTTCTATGTATAAAAATTCGTGCAAATATGAGGTGTGTAGAGGGTGATAGAGTCAAAATACTGAGAGATGTACGAATATAAGGAAAAAACTTGCGAAAATTGCCATAAAAAAGGGGATTTTTTTTTGAAATGTTGACTTAATGCTCCGTTTCGACTCCAATAGATTCATTTACCCACGAGATCTCTTGGGGGAAAATATCGAACGATTTGAAGACGAGGGTAATACATTTCGGAGAAATTAGTGAAATCTCCAATTCACCAAAGGGGTACCCCTTTCAGAAATCTTCGATTTCTCTAATATGGATTCGAGCATTGTTTTGATAGTGAATACTAAAGAATATGCGAGGGTCATGGGCACAAAAGTTGTAGACCTATGTCTTAGGGTTCTATGTATAAAAATTCGTGCAAATATGAGGTGTGTAGAGGGTGATAGAGTCAAAATACTGAGAGATGTACGAATATAAGGAAAAAACTTGCGAAAATTGCCATAAAAAAGGGGATTTTTTTTTGAAATGTTGACTTAATGCTCCGTTTCGACTCCAATAGATTCATTTACCCACGAGATCTCTTGGGGGAAAATATCGAACGATTTGAAGATGAGGGTAATACATTTCGGAGAAATTAGTGAAATCTCCAATTCACCAAAGGGGTACCCCTTTCAGAAATCTTCGATTTCTCTAATATGGATTCGAGCAATGTTTTGATAGTGAATACTAAAGAATATGCGAGGGTCATGGGCACAAAAGTTGTAGACCTATGTCTTAGGGTTCTATGTATAAAAATTCGTGCAAATATGAGGTGTGTAGAGGGTGATAGAGTCAAAATACTGAGAGATGTACGAATATAAGGAAAAAACTTGCGAAAATTGCCATAAAAAAGGGGATTTTTTTTTGAAATGTTGACTTAATGCTCCGTTTCGACTCCAATAGATTCATTTACCCACCAGATCTCTTGGGGGAAAATATCGAACGATTTGAAGACGAGGGTAATACATTTCGGAGAAATTAGTGAAATCTCCAATTCACCAAAGGGGTACCCCTTTCAGAAATCTTCGATTTCTCTAATATGGATTCGAGCATTGTTTTGATAGTGAATACTAAAGAATATGCGAGGGTCATGGGCACAAAAGTTGTAGGCCTATGTCTTAGGGTTCTATGTATAACATTTCGTGCAAATCCGAGTTGTGTATAGGTTGATAAAGTCAAAATACTTAGAGATGTACGAATATAAGGAAAAAAGTTGCGAAAATTGCCATAAAAAAGGGGAATTTTTTTTGAAATGTTGACTTAAGGCTCCTTTTCGACTCCAATAGATTCATTTACCCACGAGATCTCTTGGGGGAAAATATCGAACGATTTGAAGATGAGGGTAATACATTTCGGAGAAATTAGTGAAATCTCCAATTCACCAAAGGGGTACCCCTTTCAGAAATCTTCGATTTCTCTAATATGGATTCGAGCAATGTTTTGATAGTGAATACTAAAGAATATGCGAGGGTCATGGGCACAAAAGTTGTAGACCTATGTCTTAGGGTTCTATGTATAAAAATTCGTGCAAATATGAGGTGTGTAGAGGGTGATAGAGTCAAAATACTGAGAGATGTACGAATATAAGGAAAAAACTTGCGAAAATTGCCATAAAAAAGGGGATTTTTTTTTGAAATGTTGACTTAATGCTCCGTTTCGACTCCAATAGATTCATTTACCCACCAGATCTCTTGGGGGAAAATATCGAACGATTTGAAGACGAGGGTAATACATTTCGGAGAAATTAGTGAAATCTCCAATTCACCAAAGGGGTACCCCTTTCAGAAATCTTCGATTTCTCTAATATGGATTCGAGCATTGTTTTGATAGTGAATACTAAAGAATATGCGAGGGTCATGGGCACAAAAGTTGTAGGCCTATGTCTTAGGGTTCTATGTATAACATTTCGTGCAAATCCGAGTTGTGTATAGGTTGATAAAGTCAAAATACTTAGAGATGTACGAATATAAGGAAAAAAGTTGCGAAAATTGCCATAAAAAAGGGGAATTTTTTTTGAAATGTTGACTTAAGGCTCCTTTTCGACTCCAATAGATTCATTTACCCACGAGATCTCTTGGGGGAAAATATCGAACGATTTGAAGACGAGGGTAATACATTTCAGAGAAATTAGTGAAATCTCCAATTCACCAAAGGGGTACACCTTTCAGAAATCTTCGATTTCTCTAATATGGATTCGAGCAATGTTTTGATAGTGAATACTAAAGAATATGCGAGGGTCATGGGCACAAAAGTTGTAGACCTATGTCTTAGGGTTCTATGTATAAAAATTCGTGCAAATATGAGGTGTGTATAGGGTGATAGAGTCAAAATACTGAGAGATGTACGAATATAAGGAAAAAACTTGCGAAAATTCCCATAAAAAAGGGGATTTTTTTTTGAAATGTTGACTTAAGGCTCCGTTTCGACTCCAATAGATTCATTTACCCACGAGATCTCTTGGGGGAAAATATCGAACGATTTGAAGACGAGGGTAATACATTTCAGAGAAATTAGTGAAATCTCCAATTCACCAAAGGGGTACCCCTTTCAGAAATCTTCGATTTCTCTAATATGGATTCGAGCAATGTTTTGATAGTGAATACTAAAGAATATGCGAGGGTCATGGGCACAAAAGTTGTAGACCTATGTCTTAGGGTTCTATGTATAAAAATTCGTGCAAATATGAGGTGTGTAGAGGGTGATAGAGTCAAAATACTGAGAGATGTACGAATATAAGGAAAAAACTTGCGAAAATTCCCATAAAAAAGGGGATTTTTTTTTGAAATGTTGACTTAAGGCTCCGTTTCGACTCCAATAGATTCATTTACCCACGAGATCTCTTGGGGGAAAATATCGAACGATTTGAAGACGAGGGTAATACATTTCAGAGAAATTAGTGAAATCTCCAATTCACCAAAGGGGTACCCCTTTCAGAAATCTTCGATTTCTCTAATATGGATTCGAGCAATGTTTTGATAGTGAATACTAAAGAATATGCGAGGGTCATGGGCACAAAAGTTGTAGACCTATGTCTTAGGGTTCTATGTATAAAAATTCGTGCAAATATGAGGTGTGTAGAGGGTGATAGAGTCAAAATACTGAGAGATGTACGAATATAAGGAAAAAACTTGCGAAAATTGCCATAAAAAAGGGGATTTTTTTTTGAAATGTTGACTTAATGCTCCGTTTCGACTCCAATAGATTCATTTACCCACGAGATCTCTTGGGGGAAAATATCGAACGATTTGAAGACGAGGGTAATACATTTCGGAGAAATTAGTGAAATCTCCAATTCACCAAAGGGGTACCCCTTTCAGAAATCTTCGATTTCTCTAATATGGATTCGAGCAATGTTTTGATAGTGAATACTAAAGAATATGCGAGGGTCATGGGCACAAAAGTTGTAGGCCTATGTCTTAGGGTTCTATGTATAACATTTCGTACAAATCCGAGTTGTGTAGAGGGTGATACAGTCAAAATACTGAGAGATGTACGAATATAAGGAAAAAAGTTGCGAAAATTGCCAAAAAAAAGGGGAATTTTTTTTGAAATGTTGACTTAAGGCTCCGTTTCGACTCCAATAGATTCATTTACCCACGAGATCTCTTGGGGGAAAATATCGAACGATTTGAAGACGAGGGTAATACATTTCAGAGAAATTAGTGAAATCTCCAATTCACCAAAGGGGTACCCCTTTCAGAAATCTTCGATTTCTCTAATATGGATTCGAGCAATGTTTTGATAGTGAATACTAAAGAATATGCGAGGGTCATGGGCACAAAAGTTGTAGACCTATGTCTTAGGGTTCTATGTATAAAAATTCGTGCAAATATGAGGTGTGTAGAGGGTGATAGAGTCAAAATACTGAGAGATGTACGAATATAAGGAAAAAACTTGCGAAAATTCCCATAAAAAAGGGGATTTTTTTTTGAAATGTTGACTTAAGGCTCCGTTTCGACTCCAATAGATTCATTTACCCACGAGATCTCTTGGGGGAAAATATCGAACGATTTGAAGACGAGGGTAATACATTTCAGAGAAATTAGTGAAATCTCCAATTCACCAAAGGGGTACCCCTTTCAGAAATCTTCGATTTCTCTAATATGGATTCGAGCAATGTTTTGATAGTGAATACTAAAGAATATGCGAGGGTCATGGGCACAAAAGTTGTAGACCTATGTCTTAGGGTTCTATGTATAAAAATTCGTGCAAATATGAGGTGTGTAGAGGGTGATAGAGTCAAAATACTGAGAGATGTACGAATATAAGGAAAAAACTTGCGAAAATTGCCATAAAAAAGGGGATTTTTTTTTGAAATGTTGACTTAATGCTCCGTTTCGACTCCAATAGATTCATTTACCCACGAGATCTCTTGGGGGAAAATATCGAACGATTTGAAGACGAGGGTAATACATTTCGGAGAAATTAGTGAAATCTCCAATTCACCAAAGGGGTACCCCTTTCAGAAATCTTCGATTTCTCTAATATGGATTCGAGCAATGTTTTGATAGTGAATACTAAAGAATATGCGAGGGTCATGGGCACAAAAGTTGTAGGCCTATGTCTTAGGGTTCTATGTATAACATTTCGTGCAAATCCGAGTTGTGTATAGGTTGATAAAGTCAAAATACTTAGAGATGTACGAATATAAGGAAAAAAGTTGCGAAAATTGCCATAAAAAAGGGGAATTTTTTTTGAAATGTTGACTTAAGGCTCCTTTTCGACTCCAATAGATTCATTTACCCACGAGATCTCTTGGGGGAAAATATCGAACGATTTGAAGATGAGGGTAATACATTTCGGAGAAATTAGTGAAATCTCCAATTCACCAAAGGGGTACCCCTTTCAGAAATCTTCGATTTCTCTAATATGGATTCGAGCAATGTTTTGATAGTGAATACTAAAGAATATGCGAGGGTCATGGGCACAAAAGTTGTAGACCTATGTCTTAGGGTTCTATGTATAAAAATTCGTGCAAATATGAGGTGTGTAGAGGGTGATAGAGTCAAAATACTGAGAGATGTACGAATATAAGGAAAAAACTTGCGAAAATTGCCATAAAAAAGGGGATTTTTTTTTGAAATGTTGACTTAATGCTCCGTTTCGACTCCAATAGATTCATTTACCCACCAGATCTCTTGGGGGAAAATATCGAACGATTTGAAGACGAGGGTAATACATTTCGGAGAAATTAGTGAAATCTCCAATTCACCAAAGGGGTACCCCTTTCAGAAATCTTCGATTTCTCTAATATGGATTCGAGCATTGTTTTGATAGTGAATACTAAAGAATATGCGAGGGTCATGGGCACAAAAGTTGTAGGCCTATGTCTTAGGGTTCTATGTATAACATTTCGTGCAAATCCGAGTTGTGTATAGGTTGATAAAGTCAAAATACTTAGAGATGTACGAATATAAGGAAAAAAGTTGCGAAAATTGCCATAAAAAAGGGGAATTTTTTTTGAAATGTTGACTTAAGGCTCCTTTTCGACTCCAATAGATTCATTTACCCACGAGATCTCTTGGGGGAAAATATCGAACGATTTGAAGATGAGGGTAATACATTTCGGAGAAATTAGTGAAATCTCCAATTCACCAAAGGGGTACCCCTTTCAGAAATCTTCGATTTCTCTAATATGGATTCGAGCAATGTTTTGATAGTGAATACTAAAGAATATGCGAGGGTCATGGGCACAAAAGTTGTAGACCTATGTCTTAGGGTTCTATGTATAAAAATTCGTGCAAATATGAGGTGTGTAGAGGGTGATAGAGTCAAAATACTGAGAGATGTACGAATATAAGGAAAAAACTTGCGAAAATTCCCATAAAAAAGGGGATTTTTTTTTGAAATGTTGACTTAAGGCTCCGTTTCGACTCCAATAGATTCATTTACCCACGAGATCTCTTGGGGGAAAATATCGAACGATTTGAAGACGAGGGTAATACATTTCAGAGAAATTAGTGAAATCTCCAATTCACCAAAGGGGTACCCCTTTCAGAAATCTTCGATTTCTCTAATATGGATTCGAGCAATGTTTTGATAGTGAATACTAAAGAATATGCGAGGGTCATGGGCACAAAAGTTGTAGACCTATGTCTTAGGGTTCTATGTATAAAAATTCGTGCAAATATGAGGTGTGTAGAGGGTGATAGAGTCAAAATACTGAGAGATGTACGAATATAAGGAAAAAACTTGCGAAAATTGCCATAAAAAAGGGGATTTTTTTTTGAAATGTTGACTTAATGCTCCGTTTCGACTCCAATAGATTCATTTACCCACGAGATCTCTTGGGGGAAAATATCGAACGATTTGAAGACGAGGGTAATACATTTCGGAGAAATTAGTGAAATCTCCAATTCACCAAAGGGGTACCCCTTTCAGAAATCTTCGATTTCTCTAATATGGATTCGAGCAATGTTTTGATAGTGAATACTAAAGAATATGCGAGGGTCATGGGCACAAAAGTTGTAGGCCTATGTCTTAGGGTTCTATGTATAACATTTCGTACAAATCCGAGTTGTGTAGAGGGTGATACAGTCAAAATACTGAGAGATGTACGAATATAAGGAAAAAAGTTGCGAAAATTGCCAAAAAAAAGGGGAATTTTTTTTGAAATGTTGACTTAAGGCTCCGTTTCGACTCCAATAGATTCATTTACCCACGAGATCTCTTGGGGGAAAATATCGAACGATTTGAAGACGAGGGTAATACATTTCAGAGAAATTAGTGAAATCTCCAATTCACCAAAGGGGTACCCCTTTCAGAAATCTTCGATTTCTCTAATATGGATTCGAGCAATGTTTTGATAGTGAATACTAAAGAATATGCGAGGGTCATGGGCACAAAAGTTGTAGACCTATGTCTTAGGGTTCTATGTATAAAAATTCGTGCAAATATGAGGTGTATAGAGGGTGATAGAGTCAAAATACTGAGAGATGTACGAATATAAGGAAAAAACTTGCGAAAATTGCCATAAAAAAGGGGATTTTTTTTTGAAATGTTGACTTAATGCTCCGTTTCGACTCCAATAGATTCATTTACCCACGAGATCTCTTGGGGGAAAATATCGAACGATTTGAAGACGAGGGTAATACATTTCGGAGAAATTAGTGAAATCTCCAATTCACCAAAGGGGTACCCCTTTCAGAAATCTTCGATTTCTCTAATATGGATTCGAGCAATGTTTTGATAGTGAATACTAAAGAATATGCGAGGGTCATGGGCACAAAAGTTGTAGGCCTATGTCTTAGGGTTCTATGTATAACATTTCGTGCAAATCCGAGTTGTGTATAGGTTGATAAAGTCAAAATACTTAGAGATGTACGAATATAAGGAAAAAAGTTGCGAAAATTGCCATAAAAAAGGGGAATTTTTTTTGAAATGTTGACTTAAGGCTCCTTTTCGACTCCAATAGATTCATTTACCCACGAGATCTCTTGGGGGAAAATATCGAACGATTTGAAGATGAGGGTAATACATTTCGGAGAAATTAGTGAAATCTCCAATTCACCAAAGGGGTACCCCTTTCAGAAATCTTCGATTTCTCTAATATGGATTCGAGCAATGTTTTGATAGTGAATACTAAAGAATATGCGAGGGTCATGGGCACAAAAGTTGTAGACCTATGTCTTAGGGTTCTATGTATAAAAATTCGTGCAAATATGAGGTGTGTAGAGGGTGATAGAGTCAAAATACTGAGAGATGTACGAATATAAGGAAAAAACTTGCGAAAATTGCCATAAAAAAGGGGATTTTTTTTTGAAATGTTGACTTAATGCTCCGTTTCGACTCCAATAGATTCATTTACCCACCAGATCTCTTGGGGGAAAATATCGAACGATTTGAAGACGAGGGTAATACATTTCGGAGAAATTAGTGAAATCTCCAATTCACCAAAGGGGTACCCCTTTCAGAAATCTTCGATTTCTCTAATATGGATTCGAGCATTGTTTTGATAGTGAATACTAAAGAATATGCGAGGGTCATGGGCACAAAAGTTGTAGGCCTATGTCTTAGGGTTCTATGTATAACATTTCGTGCAAATCCGAGTTGTGTATAGGTTGATAAAGTCAAAATACTTAGAGATGTACGAATATAAGGAAAAAAGTTGCGAAAATTGCCATAAAAAAGGGGAATTTTTTTTGAAATGTTGACTTAAGGCTCCTTTTCGACTCCAATAGATTCATTTACCCACGAGATCTCTTGGGGGAAAATATCGAACGATTTGAAGATGAGGGTAATACATTTCGGAGAAATTAGTGAAATCTCCAATTCACCAAAGGGGTACCCCTTTCAGAAATCTTCGATTTCTCTAATATGGATTCGAGCAATGTTTTGATAGTGAATACTAAAGAATATGCGAGGGTCATGGGCACAAAAGTTGTAGACCTATGTCTTAGGGTTCTATGTATAAAAATTCGTGCAAATATGAGGTGTGTAGAGGGTGATAGAGTCAAAATACTGAGAGATGTACGAATATAAGGAAAAAACTTGCGAAAATTGCCATAAAAAAGGGGATTTTTTTTTGAAATGTTGACTTAATGCTCCGTTTCGACTCCAATAGATTCATTTACCCACCAGATCTCTTGGGGGAAAATATCGAACGATTTGAAGACGAGGGTAATACATTTCGGAGAAATTAGTGAAATCTCCAATTCACTAAAGGGGTACCCCTTTCAGAAATCTTCGATTTCTCTAATATGGATTCGAGCATTGTTTTGATAGTGAATACTAAAGAATATGCGAGGGTCATGGGCACAAAAGTTGTAGGCCTATGTCTTAGGGTTCTATGTATAACATTTCGTGCAAATCCGAGTTGTGTATAGGTTGATAAAGTCAAAATACTTAGAGATGTACGAATATAAGGAAAAAAGTTGCGAAAATTGCCATAAAAAAGGGGAATTTTTTTTGAAATGTTGACTTAAGGCTCCTTTTCGACTCCAATAGATTCATTTACCCACGAGATCTCTTGGGGGAAAATATCGAACGATTTGAAGACGAGGGTAATACATTTCAGAGAAATTAGTGAAATCTCCAATTCACCAAAGGGGTACCCCTTTCAGAAATCTTCGATTTCTCTAATATGGATTCGAGCAATGTTTTGATAGTGAATACTAAAGAATATGCGAGGGTCATGGGCACAAAAGTTGTAGACCTATGTCTTAGGGTTCTATGTATAAAAATTCGTGCAAATATGAGGTGTGTATAGGGTGATAGAGTCAAAATACTGAGAGATGTACGAATATAAGGAAAAAACTTGCGAAAATTCCCATAAAAAAGGGGATTTTTTTTTGAAATGTTGACTTAAGGCTCCGTTTCGACTCCAATAGATTCATTTACCCACGAGATCTCTTGGGGGAAAATATCGAACGATTTGAAGACGAGGGTAATACATTTAAGAGAAATTAGTGAAATCTCCAATTCACCAAAGGGGTACCCCTTTCAGAAATCTTCGATTTCTCTAATATGGATTCGAGCAATGTTTTGATAGTGAATACTAAAGAATATGCGAGGGTCATGGGCACAAAAGTTGTAGACCTATGTCTTAGGGTTCTATGTATAAAAATTCGTGCAAATATGAGGTGTGTAGAGGGTGATAGAGTCAAAATACTGAGAGATGTACGAATATAAGGAAAAAACTTGCGAAAATTCCCATAAAAAAGGGGATTTTTTTTTGAAATGTTGACTTAAGGCTCCGTTTCGACTCCAATAGATTCATTTACCCACGAGATCTCTTGGGGGAAAATATCGAACGATTTGAAGACGAGGGTAATACATTTCAGAGAAATTAGTGAAATCTCCAATTCACCAAAGGGGTACCCCTTTCAGAAATCTTCGATTTCTCTAATATGGATTCGAGCAATGTTTTGATAGTGAATACTAAAGAATATGCGAGGGTCATGGGCACAAAAGTTGTAGACCTATGTCTTAGGGTTCTATGTATAAAAATTCGTGCAAATATGAGGTGTGTAGAGGGTGATAGAGTCAAAATACTGAGAGATGTACGAATATAAGGAAAAAACTTGCGAAAATTGCCATAAAAAAGGGGATTTTTTTTTGAAATGTTGACTTAATGCTCCGTTTCGACTCCAATAGATTCATTTACCCACGAGATCTCTTGGGGGAAAATATCGAACGATTTGAAGACGAGGGTAATACATTTCGGAGAAATTAGTGAAATCTCCAATTCACCAAAGGGGTACCCCTTTCAGAAATCTTCGATTTCTCTAATATGGATTCGAGCAATGTTTTGATAGTGAATACTAAAGAATATGCGAGGGTCATGGGCACAAAAGTTGTAGGCCTATGTCTTAGGGTTCTATGTATAACATTTCGTGCAAATCCGAGTTGTGTATAGGTTGATAAAGTCAAAATACTTAGAGATGTACGAATATAAGGAAAAAAGTTGCGAAAATTGCCATAAAAAAGGGGAATTTTTTTTGAAATGTTGACTTAAGGCTCCTTTTCGACTCCAATAGATTCATTTACCCACGAGATCTCTTGGGGGAAAATATCGAACGATTTGAAGATGAGGGTAATACATTTCGGAGAAATTAGTGAAATCTCCAATTCACCAAAGGGGTACCCCTTTCAGAAATCTTCGATTTCTCTAATATGGATTCGAGCAATGTTTTGATAGTGAATACTAAAGAATATGCGAGGGTCATGGGCACAAAAGTTGTAGACCTATGTCTTAGGGTTCTATGTATAAAGATTCGTGCAAATATGAGGTGTGTAGAGGGTGATAGAGTCAAAATACTGAGAGATGTACGAATATAAGGAAAAAACTTGCGAAAATTGCCATAAAAAAGGGGATTTTTTTTTGAAATGTTGACTTAATGCTCCGTTTCGACTCCAATAGATTCATTTACCCACCAGATCTCTTGGGGGAAAATATCGAACGATTTGAAGACGAGGGTAATACATTTCGGAGAAATTAGTGAAATCTCCAATTCACCAAAGGGGTACCCCTTTCAGAAATCTTCGATTTCTCTAATATGGATTCGAGCATTGTTTTGATAGTGAATACTAAAGAATATGCGAGGGTCATGGGCACAAAAGTTGTAGGCCTATGTCTTAGGGTTCTATGTATAACATTTCGTGCAAATCCGAGTTGTGTATAGGTTGATAAAGTCAAAATACTTAGAGATGTACGAATATAAGGAAAAAAGTTGCGAAAATTGCCATAAAAAAGGGGAATTTTTTTTGAAATGTTGACTTAAGGCTCCTTTTCGACTCCAATAGATTCATTTACCCACGAGATCTCTTGGGGGAAAATATCGAACGATTTGAAGATGAGGGTAATACATTTCGGAGAAATTAGTGAAATCTCCAATTCACCAAAGGGGTACCCCTTTCAGAAATCTTCGATTTCTCTAATATGGATTCGAGCAATGTTTTGATAGTGAATACTAAAGAATATGCGAGGGTCATGGGCACAAAAGTTGTAGACCTATGTCTTAGGGTTCTATGTATAAAAATTCGTGCAAATATGAGGTGTGTAGAGGGTGATAGAGTCAAAATACTGAGAGATGTACGAATATAAGGAAAAAACTTGCGAAAATTGCCATAAAAAAGGGGATTTTTTTTTGAAATGTTGACTTAATGCTCCGTTTCGACTCCAATAGATTCATTTACCCACCAGATCTCTTGGGGGAAAATATCGAACGATTTGAAGACGAGGGTAATACATTTCGGAGAAATTAGTGAAATCTCCAATTCACCAAAGGGGTACCCCTTTCAGAAATCTTCGATTTCTCTAATATGGATTCGAGCAATGTTTTGATAGTGAATACTAAAGAATATGCGAGGGTCATGGGCACAAAAGTTGTAGACCTATGTCTTAGGGTTCTATGTATAAAGATTCGTGCAAATATGAGGTGTGTAGAGGGTGATAGAGTCAAAATACTGAGAGATGTACGAATATAAGGAAAAAACTTGCGAAAATTGCCATAAAAAAGGGGATTTTTTTTTGAAATGTTGACTTAATGCTCCGTTTCGACTCCAATAGATTCATTTACCCACCAGATCTCTTGGGGGAAAATATCGAACGATTTGAAGACGAGGGTAATACATTTCGGAGAAATTAGTGAAATCTCCAATTCACCAAAGGGGTACCCCTTTCAGAAATCTTCGATTTCTCTAATATGGATTCGAGCATTGTTTTGATAGTGAATACTAAAGAATATGCGAGGGTCATGGGCACAAAAGTTGTAGGCCTATGTCTTAGGGTTCTATGTATAACATTTCGTGCAAATCCGAGTTGTGTATAGGTTGATAAAGTCAAAATACTTAGAGATGTACGAATATAAGGAAAAAAGTTGCGAAAATTGCCATAAAAAAGGGGAATTTTTTTTGAAATGTTGACTTAAGGCTCCTTTTCGACTCCAATAGATTCATTTACCCACGAGATCTCTTGGGGGAAAATATCGAACGATTTGAAGATGAGGGTAATACATTTCGGAGAAATTAGTGAAATCTCCAATTCACCAAAGGGGTACCCCTTTCAGAAATCTTCGATTTCTCTAATATGGATTCGAGCAATGTTTTGATAGTGAATACTAAAGAATATGCGAGGGTCATGGGCACAAAAGTTGTAGACCTATGTCTTAGGGTTCTATGTATAAAAATTCGTGCAAATATGAGGTGTGTAGAGGGTGATAGAGTCAAAATACTGAGAGATGTACGAATATAAGGAAAAAACTTGCGAAAATTGCCATAAAAAAGGGGATTTTTTTTTGAAATGTTGACTTAATGCTCCGTTTCGACTCCAATAGATTCATTTACCCACCAGATCTCTTGGGGGAAAATATCGAACGATTTGAAGACGAGGGTAATACATTTCGGAGAAATTAGTGAAATCTCCAATTCACCAAAGGGGTACCCCTTTCAGAAATCTTCGATTTCTCTAATATGGATTCGAGCATTGTTTTGATAGTGAATACTAAAGAATATGCGAGGGTCATGGGCACAAAAGTTGTAGGCCTATGTCTTAGGGTTCTATGTATAACATTTCGTGCAAATCCGAGTTGTGTATAGGTTGATAAAGTCAAAATACTTAGAGATGTACGAATATAAGGAAAAAAGTTGCGAAAATTGCCATAAAAAAGGGGAATTTTTTTTGAAATGTTGACTTAAGGCTCCTTTTCGACTCCAATAGATTCATTTACCCACGAGATCTCTTGGGGGAAAATATCGAACGATTTGAAGATGAGGGTAATACATTTCGGAGAAATTAGTGAAATCTCCAATTCACCAAAGGGGTACCCCTTTCAGAAATCTTCGATTTCTCTAATATGGATTCGAGCAATGTTTTGATAGTGAATACTAAAGAATATGCGAGGGTCATGGGCACAAAAGTTGTAGACCTATGTCTTAGGGTTCTATGTATAAAGATTCGTGCAAATATGAGGTGTGTAGAGGGTGATAGAGTCAAAATACTGAGAGATGTACGAATATAAGGAAAAAACTTGCGAAAATTGCCATAAAAAAGGGGATTTTTTTTTGAAATGTTGACTTAATGCTCCGTTTCGACTCCAATAGATTCATTTACCCACCAGATCTCTTGGGGGAAAATATCGAACGATTTGAAGACGAGGGTAATACATTTCGGAGAAATTAGTGAAATCTCCAATTCACCAAAGGGGTACCCCTTTCAGAAATCTTCGATTTCTCTAATATGGATTCGAGCATTGTTTTGATAGTGAATACTAAAGAATATGCGAGGGTCATGGGCACAAAAGTTGTAGGCCTATGTCTTAGGGTTCTATGTATAACATTTCGTGCAAATCCGAGTTGTGTATAGGTTGATAAAGTCAAAATACTTAGAGATGTACGAATATAAGGAAAAAAGTTGCGAAAATTGCCATAAAAAAGGGGAATTTTTTTTGAAATGTTGACTTAAGGCTCCTTTTCGACTCCAATAGATTCATTTACCCACGAGATCTCTTGGGGGAAAATATCGAACGATTTGAAGATGAGGGTAATACATTTCGGAGAAATTAGTGAAATCTCCAATTCACCAAAGGGGTACCCCTTTCAGAAATCTTCGATTTCTCTAATATGGATTCGAGCAATGTTTTGATAGTGAATACTAAAGAATATGCGAGGGTCATGGGCACAAAAGTTGTAGACCTATGTCTTAGGGTTCTATGTATAAAAATTCGTGCAAATATGAGGTGTGTAGAGGGTGATAGAGTCAAAATACTGAGAGATGTACGAATATAAGGAAAAAACTTGCGAAAATTGCCATAAAAAAGGGGATTTTTTTTTGAAATGTTGACTTAATGCTCCGTTTCGACTCCAATAGATTCATTTACCCACCAGATCTCTTGGGGGAAAATATCGAACGATTTGAAGACGAGGGTAATACATTTCGGAGAAATTAGTGAAATCTCCAATTCACCAAAGGGGTACCCCTTTCAGAAATCTTCGATTTCTCTAATATGGATTCGAGCAATGTTTTGATAGTGAATACTAAAGAATATGCGAGGGTCATGGGCACAAAAGTTGTAGACCTATGTCTTAGGGTTCTATGTATAAAGATTCGTGCAAATATGAGGTGTGTAGAGGGTGATAGAGTCAAAATACTGAGAGATGTACGAATATAAGGAAAAAACTTGCGAAAATTGCCATAAAAAAGGGGATTTTTTTTTGAAATGTTGACTTAATGCTCCGTTTCGACTCCAATAGATTCATTTACCCACCAGATCTCTTGGGGGAAAATATCGAACGATTTGAAGACGAGGGTAATACATTTCGGAGAAATTAGTGAAATCTCCAATTCACCAAAGGGGTACCCCTTTCAGAAATCTTCGATTTCTCTAATATGGATTCGAGCATTGTTTTGATAGTGAATACTAAAGAATATGCGAGGGTCATGGGCACAAAAGTTGTAGGCCTATGTCTTAGGGTTCTATGTATAACATTTCGTGCAAATCCGAGTTGTGTATAGGTTGATAAAGTCAAAATACTTAGAGATGTACGAATATAAGGAAAAAAGTTGCGAAAATTGCCATAAAAAAGGGGAATTTTTTTTGAAATGTTGACTTAAGGCTCCTTTTCGACTCCAATAGATTCATTTACCCACGAGATCTCTTGGGGGAAAATATCGAACGATTTGAAGATGAGGGTAATACATTTCGGAGAAATTAGTGAAATCTCCAATTCACCAAAGGGGTACCCCTTTCAGAAATCTTCGATTTCTCTAATATGGATTCGAGCAATGTTTTGATAGTGAATACTAAAGAATATGCGAGGGTCATGGGCACAAAAGTTGTAGACCTATGTCTTAGGGTTCTATGTATAAAAATTCGTGCAAATATGAGGTGTGTAGAGGGTGATAGAGTCAAAATACTGAGAGATGTACGAATATAAGGAAAAAACTTGCGAAAATTGCCATAAAAAAGGGGATTTTTTTTTGAAATGTTGACTTAATGCTCCGTTTCGACTCCAATAGATTCATTTACCCACCAGATCTCTTGGGGGAAAATATCGAACGATTTGAAGACGAGGGTAATACATTTCGGAGAAATTAGTGAAATCTCCAATTCACCAAAGGGGTACCCCTTTCAGAAATCTTCGATTTCTCTAATATGGATTCGAGCATTGTTTTGATAGTGAATACTAAAGAATATGCGAGGGTCATGGGCACAAAAGTTGTAGGCCTATGTCTTAGGGTTCTATGTATAACATTTCGTGCAAATCCGAGTTGTGTATAGGTTGATAAAGTCAAAATACTTAGAGATGTACGAATATAAGGAAAAAAGTTGCGAAAATTGCCATAAAAAAGGGGAATTTTTTTTGAAATGTTGACTTAAGGCTCCTTTTCGACTCCAATAGATTCATTTACCCACGAGATCTCTTGGGGGAAAATATCGAACGATTTGAAGATGAGGGTAATACATTTCGGAGAAATTAGTGAAATCTCCAATTCACCAAAGGGGTACCCCTTTCAGAAATCTTCGATTTCTCTAATATGGATTCGAGCAATGTTTTGATAGTGAATACTAAAGAATATGCGAGGGTCATGGGCACAAAAGTTGTAGACCTATGTCTTAGGGTTCTATGTATAAAAATTCGTGCAAATATGAGGTGTGTAGAGGGTGATAGAGTCAAAATACTGAGAGATGTACGAATATAAGGAAAAAACTTGCGAAAATTCCCATAAAAAAGGGGAATTTTTTTTGAAATGTTGACTTAAGGCTCCGTTTCGACTCCAATAGATTCATTTACCCACGAGATCTCTTGGGGGAAAATATCGAACGATTTGAAGACGAGGGTAATACATTTCAGAGAAATTAGTGAAATCTCCAATTCACCAAAGGGGTACCCCTTTCAGAAATCTTCGATTTCTCTAATATGGATTCGAGCAATGTTTTGATAGTGAATACTAAAGAATATGCGAGGGTCATGGGCACAAAAGTTGTAGACCTATGTCTTAGGGTTCTATGTATAAAAATTCGTGCAAATATGAGGTGTGTAGAGGGTGATAGAGTCAAAATACTGAGAGATGTACGAATATAAGGAAAAAACTTGCGAAAATTGCCATAAAAAAGGGGATTTTTTTTTGAAATGTTGACTTAATGCTCCGTTTCGACTCCAATAGATTCATTTACCCACGAGATCTCTTGGGGGAAAATATCGAACGATTTGAAGACGAGGGTAATACATTTCGGAGAAATTAGTGAAATCTCCAATTCACCAAAGGGGTACCCCTTTCAGAAATCTTCGATTTCTCTAATATGGATTCGAGCAATGTTTTGATAGTGAATACTAAAGAATATGCGAGGGTCATGGGCACAAAAGTTGTAGGCCTATGTCTTAGGGTTCTATGTATAACATTTCGTGCAAATCCGAGTTGTGTATAGGTTGATAAAGTCAAAATACTTAGAGATGTACGAATATAAGGAAAAAAGTTGCGAAAATTGCCATAAAAAAGGGGAATTTTTTTTGAAATGTTGACTTAAGGCTCCTTTTCGACTCCAATAGATTCATTTACCCACGAGATCTCTTGGGGGAAAATATCGAACGATTTGAAGATGAGGGTAATACATTTCGGAGAAATTAGTGAAATCTCCAATTCACCAAAGGGGTACCCCTTTCAGAAATCTTCGATTTCTCTAATATGGATTCGAGCAATGTTTTGATAGTGAATACTAAAGAATATGCGAGGGTCATGGGCACAAAAGTTGTAGACCTATGTCTTAGGGTTCTATGTATAAAGATTCGTGCAAATATGAGGTGTGTAGAGGGTGATAGAGTCAAAATACTGAGAGATGTACGAATATAAGGAAAAAACTTGCGAAAATTGCCATAAAAAAGGGGATTTTTTTTTGAAATGTTGACTTAATGCTCCGTTTCGACTCCAATAGATTCATTTACCCACCAGATCTCTTGGGGGAAAATATCGAACGATTTGAAGACGAGGGTAATACATTTCGGAGAAATTAGTGAAATCTCCAATTCACCAAAGGGGTACCCCTTTCAGAAATCTTCGATTTCTCTAATATGGATTCGAGCATTGTTTTGATAGTGAATACTAAAGAATATGCGAGGGTCATGGGCACAAAAGTTGTAGGCCTATGTCTTAGGGTTCTATGTATAACATTTCGTGCAAATCCGAGTTGTGTATAGGTTGATAAAGTCAAAATACTTAGAGATGTACGAATATAAGGAAAAAAGTTGCGAAAATTGCCATAAAAAAGGGGAATTTTTTTTGAAATGTTGACTTAAGGCTCCTTTTCGACTCCAATAGATTCATTTACCCACGAGATCTCTTGGGGGAAAATATCGAACGATTTGAAGATGAGGGTAATACATTTCGGAGAAATTAGTGAAATCTCCAATTCACCAAAGGGGTACCCCTTTCAGAAATCTTCGATTTCTCTAATATGGATTCGAGCAATGTTTTGATAGTGAATACTAAAGAATATGCGAGGGTCATGGGCACAAAAGTTGTAGACCTATGTCTTAGGGTTCTATGTATAAAAATTCGTGCAAATATGAGGTGTGTATAGGGTGATAGAGTCAAAATACTGAGAGATGTACGAATATAAGGAAAAAACTTGCGAAAATTCCCATAAAAAAGGGGATTTTTTTTTGAAATGTTGACTTAAGGCTCCGTTTCGACTCCAATAGATTCATTTACCCACGAGATCTCTTGGGGGAAAATATCGAACGATTTGAAGACGAGGGTAATACATTTCAGAGAAATTAGTGAAATCTCCAATTCACCTAAGGGGTACCCCTTTCAGAAATCTTCGATTTCTCTAATATGGATTCGAGCAATGTTTTGATAGTGAATACTAAAGAATATGCGAGGGTCATGGGCACAAAAGTTGTAGACCTATGTCTTAGGGTTCTATGTATAAAAATTCGTGCAAATATGAGGTGTGTAGAGGGTGATAGAGTCAAAATACTGAGAGATGTACGAATATAAGGAAAAAACTTGCGAAAATTCCCATAAAAAAGGGGATTTTTTTTTGAAATGTTGACTTAAGGCTCCGTTTCGACTCCAATAGATTCATTTACCCACGAGATCTCTTGGGGGAAAATATCGAACGATTTGAAGACGAGGGTAATACATTTCAGAGAAATTAGTGAAATCTCCAATTCACCAAAGGGGTACCCCTTTCAGAAATCTTCGATTTCTCTAATATGGATTCGAGCAATGTTTTGATAGTGAATACTAAAGAATATGCGAGGGTCATGGGCACAAAAGTTGTAGACCTATGTCTTAGGGTTCTATGTATAAAAATTCGTGCAAATATGAGGTGTGTAGAGGGTGATAGAGTCAAAATACTGAGAGATGTACGTATATAAGGAAAAAACTTGCGAAAATTCCCATAAAAAAGGGGATTTTTTTTTTGAAATGTTGACTTAAGGCTCCTTTTCGACTCCAATAGATTCATTTACCCACGAGATCTCTTGGGGGAAAATATCGAACGATTTGAAGACGAGGGTAATACATTTCGGAGAAATTAGTGAAATCTCCAATTCACCAAAGGGGTACCCCTTTCAGAAATCTTCGATTTCTCTAATATGGATTCGAGCAATGTTTTGATAGTAAATACTAAAGAATATGCGAGGGTCATGGGCACAAAAGTTGTAGGCCTATGCCTTAGGGTTCTATGTATAAAAATTCGTGCAAATATGAGGTGTGTAGAGGGTGATAGAGTCAAAATACTGAGAGATGTACGAATATAAGGAAAAAACTTGCGAAAATTGCCATAAAAAAGGGGATTTTTTTTTGAAATGTTGACTTAATGCTCCGTTTCGACTCCAATAGATTCATTTACCCACCAGATCTCTTGGGGGAAAATATCGAACGATTTGAAGACGAGGGTAATACATTTCGGAGAAATTAGTGAAATCTCCAATTCACCAAAGGGGTACCCCTTTCAGAAATCTTCGATTTCTCTAATATGGATTCGAGCATTGTTTTGATAGTGAATACTAAAGAATATGCGAGGGTCATGGGCACAAAAGTTGTAGGCCTATGTCTTAGGGTTCTATGTATAACATTTCGTGCAAATCCGAGTTGTGTATAGGTTGATAAAGTCAAAATACTTAGAGATGTACGAATATAAGGAAAAAAGTTGCGAAAATTGCCATAAAAAAGGGGAATTTTTTTTGAAATGTTGACTTAAGGCTCCGTTTCGACTCCAATAGATTCATTTACCCACGAGATCTCTTGGGGGAAAATATCGAACGATTTGAAGACGAGGGTAATACATTTCAGAGAAATTAGTGAAATCTCCAATTCACCAAAGGGGTACCCCTTTCAGAAATCTTCGATTTCTCTAATATGGATTCGAGCAATGTTTTGATAGTGAATACTAAAGAATATGCGAGGGTCATGGGCACAAAAGTTGTAGACCTATGTCTTAGGGTTCTATGTATAAAAATTCGTGCAAATATGAGGTGTGTAGAGGGTGATAGAGTCAAAATACTGAGAGATGTACGAATATAAGGAAAAAACTTGCGAAAATTCCCATAAAAAAGGGGAATTTTTTTTGAAATGTTGACTTAAGGCTCCGTTTCGACTCCAATAGATTCATTTACCCACGAGATCTCTTGGGGGAAAATATCGAACGATTTGAAGACGAGGGTAATACATTTCAGAGAAATTAGTGAAATCTCCAATTCACCAAAGGGGTACCCCTTTCAGAAATCTTCGATTTCTCTAATATGGATTCGAGCAATGTTTTGATAGTGAATACTAAAGAATATGCGAGGGTCATGGGCACAAAAGTTGTAGACCTATGTCTTAGGGTTCTATGTATAAAAATTCGTGCAAATATGAGGTGTGTAGAGGGTGATAGAGTCAAAATACTGAGAGATGTACAAATATAAGGAAAAAACTTGCGAAAATTCCCATAAAAAAGGGGATTTTTTTTTGAAATGTTGACTTAAGGCTCCGTTTCGACTCCAATAGATTCATTTACCCACGAGATCTCTTGGGGGAAAATATCGAACGATTTGAAGACGAGGGTAATACATTTCGGAGAAATTAGTGAAATCTCCAATTCACCAAAGGGGTACCCCATTCAGAAATCTTCGATTTCTCTAATATGGATTCGAGCAATGTTTTGATAGTGAATACTAAAGAATATGCGAGGGTCATGGGCACAAAAGTTGTAGGCCTATGTCTTAGGGTTCTATGTATAAAAATTCGTACAAATCCTAGGTGTGTAGAGGGTGATACAGTCAAAATACTGAGAGATGTACGAATATAAGGAAAAAACTTGCGAAAATTGCCATAAAAAAGGGGAATTTTTTTTGAAATGTTGACTTATGGCTCCGTTTCGACTCCAATAGATTCATTTACCCACGAGATCTCTTGGGGAAAAATATCGAACGATTTGAAGACGAGGGTAATACATTTCGGAGAAATTAGTGAAATCTCCAATTCACCAATAGGGTACCCCTTTCAGAAATCTTCGATTTCTCTAATATGGATTCGAGCAATGTTTTGATAGTGAATACTAAAGAATATGCGAGGGCCATGG
Organism: Humulus lupulus; assembly: GCF_963169125.1. Taxonomy (NCBI): domain Eukaryota; kingdom Viridiplantae; phylum Streptophyta; class Magnoliopsida; order Rosales; family Cannabaceae; genus Humulus; species Humulus lupulus. The sequence continues at coordinate 311,297,870 of NC_084793.1, read as the reverse complement.
GCACAAAATTTGTACGCCTATGTCTTAGGGTTCTATGTATAACATTTCGTGCAATTCCGAGTTGTGTATAGGTTGATAAAGTCAAAATACTTAGAGATGTACGAATAAACGGAAAAAACTTGCGAAAATTGCCAAAAAAAAGGGGAATTTTTTTTGAAATGTTGACTTAAGGCTCCGTTTCGACTCAAATAGATTCATTTCCCACGAGATCTCTTGGGGAAAAATATCGAACGATTTGAAGACGAGGGTAATACATTTCGGAGAAATTAGTGAAATCTCCAATTCACCAAAGGGGTACCCCTTTCAGAAATCTTCGATTTCTCTAATATGGATTCGAGCAATGTTTTGATAGTGAATACTAAAGAATATGCGAGGGTCATGGGCACAAAAGTTGTAGGCCTATGTCTTAGGGTTCTATGTATAACATTTCGTGCAAATCCGAGTTGTGTAGAGGGTGATACAGTCAAAATACTGAGAGATGTACGAATATAAGGAAAAAAGTTGCGAAAATTTCCATAAAAAAGGGGAATTTTTTTTGAAATGTTGACTTAAGGCTCCGTTTCGACTCCAATAGATTCATTTACCCACGAGATATCTTGGGGGAAAATATCGAACGATTTGAAGACGAGGGTAATACATTTCGGAGAAATTAGTGAAATCTCCAATTCACCAAAGGGGTACCCCTTTCAGAAATCTTCGATTTCTCTAATATGGATTCGAGCAATGTTTTGATAGTGAATACTAAAGAATATGCGAGGGTCATGGGCACTAAAGTTGTAGGCCTATGTCTTAGGGTTCTATGTATAAAAATTCGTGCAAATATGAGGTGTGTAGAGGGTGATAGAGTCAAAATACTGAGAGATGTACGAATATAAGGAAAAAACTTGCGAAAATTGCCATAAAAAAGGGGAATTTTTTTTGAAATGTTGACTTAAGGCTCCGTTTCGACTCCAATAGATTCATTTACCCACGAGATCTCTTGGGGGAAAATATCGAACGATTTGAAGACGAGGGTAATACATTTCGGAGAAATTAGTGAAATCTCCAATTCACCAAAGGGGTACCCCTTTCAGAAATCTTCGATTTCTCTAATATGGATTCGAGCAATGTTTTGATAGTGAATACTAAATAATATGCGAGGGTCATGGGCACAAAAGTTGTAGACCTATGTCTTAGGGTTCTATGTATAAAAATTCGTGCAAATATGAGGTGTGTAGAGGGTGATAGAGTCAAAATACTGAGAGATGTACGAATATAAGGAAAAAACTTGCGAAAATTGCCATAAAAAAGGGGATTTTTTTTTGAAATGTTGACTTAAGGCTCCGTTTCGACTCCAATAGATTCTTTTACCCACGAGATCTCTTGGGGGAAAATATCGAACGATTTGAAGACGAGGGTAATACATTTCGGAGAAATTAGTGAAATCTCCAATTCACCAAAGGGGTACCCCTTTCAGAAATCTTCGATTTCTCTAATATGGATTCGAGCAATGTTTTGATAGTGAATACTAAAGAATATGCGAGGGTCATGGGCACAAAAGTTGTAGGCCTATGTCTTAGGGTTCTATGTATAACATTTCGTGCAAATCCGAGTTGTGTATAGGTTGATAAAGTCAAAATACTTAGAGATGTACGAATATAAGGAAAAAAGTTGCGAAAATTGCCATAAAAAAGGGGAATTTTTTTTGAAATGTTGACTTAAGGCTCCGTTTCGACTCCAATAGATTCATTTACCCACGAGATCTCTTGGGGGAAAATATCGAACGATTTGAAGACGAGGGTAATACATTTCAGAGAAATTAGTGAAATCTCCAATTCACCAAAGGGGTACCCCTTTCAGAAATCTTCGATTTCTCTAATATGGATTCGAGCAATGTTTTGATAGTGAATACTAAAGAATATGCGAGGGTCATGGGCACAAAAGTTGTAGACCTATGTCTTAGGGTTCTATGTATAAAAATTCGTGCAAATATGAGGTGTGTAGAGGGTGATAGAGTCAAAATACTGAGAGATGTACAAATATAAGGAAAAAACTTGCGAAAATTCCCATAAAAAAGGGGATTTTTTTTTGAAATGTTGACTTAAGGCTCCGTTTCGACTCCAATAGATTCATTTACCCACGAGATCTCTTGGGGGAAAATATCGAACGATTTGAAGACGAGGGTAATACATTTCGGAGAAATTAGTGAAATCTCCAATTCACCAAAGGGGTACCCCATTCAGAAATCTTCGATTTCTCTAATATGGATTCGAGCAATGTTTTGATAGTGAATACTAAAGAATATGCGAGGGTCATGGGCACAAAAGTTGTAGGCCTATGTCTTAGGGTTCTATGTATAAAAATTCGTACAAATCCTAGGTGTGTAGAGGGTGATACAGTCAAAATACTGAGAGATGTACGAATATAAGGAAAAAACTTGCGAAAATTGCCATAAAAAAGGGGAATTTTTTTTGAAATGTTGACTTATGGCTCCGTTTCGACTCCAATAGATTCATTTACCCACGAGATCTCTTGGGGAAAAATATCGAACGATTTGAAGACGAGGGTAATACATTTCGGAGAAATTAGTGAAATCTCCAATTCACCAATAGGGTACCCCTTTCAGAAATCTTCGATTTCTCTAATATGGATTCGAGCAATGTTTTGATAGTGAATACTAAAGAATATGCGAGGGCCATGGGCACAAAATTTGTACGCCTATGTCTTAGGGTTCTATGTATAACATTTCGTGCAATTCCGAGTTGTGTATAGGTTGATAAAGTCAAAATACTTAGAGATGTACGAATAAACGGAAAAAACTTGCGAAAATTGCCAAAAAAAAGGGGAATTTTTTTTGAAATGTTGACTTAAGGCTCCGTTTCGACTCAAATAGATTCATTTCCCACGAGATCTCTTGGGGAAAAATATCGAACGATTTGAAGACGAGGGTAATACATTTCGGAGAAATTAGTGAAATCTCCAATTCACCAAAGGGGTACCCCTTTCAGAAATCTTCGATTTCTCTAATATGGATTCGAGCAATGTTTTGATAGTGAATACTAAAGAATATGCGAGGGTCATGGGCACAAAAGTTGTAGGCCTATGTCTTAGGGTTCTATGTATAACATTTCGTGCAAATCCGAGTTGTGTAGAGGGTGATACAGTCAAAATACTGAGAGATGTACGAATATAAGGAAAAAAGTTGCGAAAATTTCCATAAAAAAGGGGAATTTTTTTTGAAATGTTGACTTAAGGCTCCGTTTCGACTCCAATAGATTCATTTACCCACGAGATATCTTGGGGGAAAATATCGAACGATTTGAAGACGAGGGTAATACATTTCGGAGAAATTAGTGAAATCTCCAATTCACCAAAGGGGTACCCCTTTCAGAAATCTTCGATTTCTCTAATATGGATTCGAGCAATGTTTTGATAGTGAATACTAAAGAATATGCGAGGGTCATGGGCACTAAAGTTGTAGGCCTATGTCTTAGGGTTCTATGTATAAAAATTCGTGCAAATATGAGGTGTGTAGAGGGTGATAGAGTCAAAATACTGAGAGATGTACGAATATAAGGAAAAAACTTGCGAAAATTGCCATAAAAAAGGGGAATTTTTTTTGAAATGTTGACTTAAGGCTCCGTTTCGACTCCAATAGATTCATTTACCCACGAGATCTCTTGGGGGAAAATATCGAACGATTTGAAGACGAGGGTAATACATTTCGGAGAAATTAGTGAAATCTCCAATTCACCAAAGGGGTACCCCTTTCAGAAATCTTCGATTTCTCTAATATGGATTCGAGCAATGTTTTGATAGTGAATACTAAATAATATGCGAGGGTCATGGGCACAAAAGTTGTAGACCTATGTCTTAGGGTTCTATGTATAAAAATTCGTGCAAATATGAGGTGTGTAGAGGGTGATAGAGTCAAAATACTGAGAGATGTACGAATATAAGGAAAAAACTTGCGAAAATTGCCATAAAAAAGGGGATTTTTTTTTGAAATGTTGACTTAAGGCTCCGTTTCGACTCCAATAGATTCTTTTACCCACGAGATCTCTTGGGGGAAAATATCGAACGATTTGAAGACGAGGGTAATACATTTCGGAGAAATTAGTGAAATCTCCAATTCACCAAAGGGGTACCCCTTTCAGAAATCTTCGATTTCTCTAATATGGATTCGAGCAATGTTTTGATAGTGAATACTAAAGAATATGCGAGGGTCATGGGCACAAAAGTTGTAGGCCTATGTCTTAGGGTTCTATGTATAACATTTCGTGCAAATCCGAGTTGTGTATAGGTTGATAAAGTCAAAATACTTAGAGATGTACGAATATAAGGAAAAAAGTTGCGAAAATTGCCATAAAAAAGGGGAATTTTTTTTGAAATGTTGACTTAAGGCTCCGTTTCGACTCCAATAGATTCATTTACCCACGAGATCTCTTGGGGGAAAATATCGAACGATTTGAAGACGAGGGTAATACATTTCAGAGAAATTAGTGAAATCTCCAATTCACCAAAGGGGTACCCCTTTCAGAAATCTTCGATTTCTCTAATATGGATTCGAGCAATGTTTTGATAGTGAATACTAAATAATATGCGAGGGTCATGGGCACAAAAGTTGTAGACCTATGTCTTAGGGTTCTATGTATAAAAATTCGTGCAAATATGAGGTGTGTAGAGGGTGATAGAGTCAAAATACTGAGAGATGTACGAATATAAGGAAAAAACTTGCGAAAATTGCCATAAAAAAGGGGATTTTTTTTTGAAATGTTGACTTAAGGCTCCGTTTCGACTCCAATAGATTCTTTTACCCACGAGATCTCTTGGGGGAAAATATCGAACGATTTGAAGACGAGGGTAATACATTTCGGAGAAATTAGTGAAATCTCCAATTCACCAAAGGGGTACCCCTTTCAGAAATCTTCGATTTCTCTAATATGGATTCGAGCAATGTTTTGATAGTGAATACTAAAGAATATGCGAGGGTCATGGGCACAAAAGTTGTAGGCCTATGTCTTAGGGTTCTATGTATAACATTTCGTGCAAATCCGAGTTGTGTATAGGTTGATAAAGTCAAAATACTTAGAGATGTACGAATATAAGGAAAAAAGTTGCGAAAATTGCCATAAAAAAGGGGAATTTTTTTTGAAATGTTGACTTAAGGCTCCGTTTCGACTCCAATAGATTCATTTACCCACGAGATCTCTTGGGGGAAAATATCGAACGATTTGAAGACGAGGGTAATACATTTCAGAGAAATTAGTGAAATCTCCAATTCACCAAAGGGGTACCCCTTTCAGAAATCTTCGATTTCTCTAATATGGATTCGAGCAATGTTTTGATAGTGAATACTAAAGAATATGCGAGGGTCATGGGCACAAAAGTTGTAGACCTATGTCTTAGGGTTCTATGTAGAAAAATTCGTGCAAATATGAGTTGTGTAGAGGGTGATAGAGTCAAAATACTGAGAGATGTACGAATATAAGGAAAAAACTTGCGAAAATTCCCATAAAAAAGGGGATTTTTTTTTGAAATGTTGACTTAAGGCTCCGTTTCGACTCCAATAGATTCATTTACCCACGAGATCTCTTGGGGGAAAATATCGAACGATTTGAAGACGAGGGTAATACATTTCGGAGAAATTAGTGAAATCTCCAATTCACCAAAGGGGTACCCCTTTCAGAAATCTTCGATTTCTCTAATATGGATTCGAGCAATGTTTTGATAGTGAATACTAAAGAATATGCGAGGGTCATGGGCACAAAAGTTGTAGGCCTATGTCTTAGGGTTCTATGTATAAAAATTCGTGCAAATCCTAGGTGTGTAGAGGGTGATACAGTCAAAATACTGAGAGATGTACGAATATAAGGAAAAAACTTGCGAAAATTGCCATAAAAAAGCGGATTTTTTTTTGAAATGTTGACTTAAGGCTCCGTTTCGACTCCAATAGATTCATTTACCGACGAGATCTCTTGGGGGAAAATATCGAACGATTTGAACACGAGGGTAATACATTTCGGAGAAATTAGTGAAATCTCCAATTCACCAAAGGGGTACCCCTTTCAGAAATCTTCGATTTCTCTAATATGGATTCGAGCAATGTTTTGATAGTGAATACTAAATAATATGCGAGGGTCATGGGCACAAAAGTTGTAGACCTATGTCTTAGGGTTCTATGTATAAAAATTCGTGCAAATATGAGGTGTGTAGAGGGTGATAGAGTCAAAATACTGAGAGATGTACGAATATAAGGAAAAAACTTGCGAAAATTGCCATAAAAAAGGGGATTTTTTTTTGAAATGTTGACTTAATGCTCCGTTTCGACTCCAATAGATTCATTTACCCACCAGATCTCTTGGGGGAAAATATCGAACGATTTGAAGACGAGGGTAATACATTTCGGAGAAATTAGTGAAATCTCCAATTCACCAAAGGGGTACCCCTTTCAGAAATCTTCGATTTCTCTAATATGGATTCGAGCATTGTTTTGATAGTGAATACTAAAGAATATGCGAGGGTCATGGGCACAAAAGTTGTAGGCCTATGTCTTAGGGTTCTATGTATAACATTTCGTGCAAATCCGAGTTGTGTATAGGTTGATAAAGTCAAAATACTTAGAGATGTACGAATATAAGGAAAAAAGTTGCGAAAATTGCCATAAAAAAGGGGAATTTTTTTTGAAATGTTGACTTAAGGCTCCGTTTCGACTCCAATAGATTCATTTACCCACGAGATCTCTTGGGGGAAAATATCGAACGATTTGAAGACGAGGGTAATACATTTCAGAGAAATTAGTGAAATCTCCAATTCACCAAAGGGGTACCCCTTTCAGAAATCTTCGATTTCTCTAATATGGATTCGAGCAATGTTTTGATAGTGAATACTAAAGAATATGCGAGGGTCATGGGCACAAAAGTTGTAGACCTATGTCTTAGGGTTCTATGTATAAAAATTCGTGCAAATATGAGGTGTGTAGAGGGTGATAGAGTCAAAATACTGAGAGATGTACGAATATAAGGAAAAAACTTGCGAAAATTCCCATAAAAAAGGGGAATTTTTTTTGAAATGTTGACTTAAGGCTCCGTTTCGACTCCAATAGATTCATTTACCCACGAGATCTCTTGGGGGAAAATATCGAACGATTTGAAGACGAGGGTAATACATTTCAGAGAAATTAGTGAAATCTCCAATTCACCAAAGGGGTACCCCTTTCAGAAATCTTCGATTTCTCTAATATGGATTCGAGCAATGTTTTGATAGTGAATACTAAAGAATATGCGAGGGTCATGGGCACAAAAGTTGTAGACCTATGTCTTAGGGTTCTATGTATAAAAATTCGTGCAAATATGAGGTGTGTAGAGGGTGATAGAGTCAAAATACTGAGAGATGTACAAATATAAGGAAAAAACTTGCGAAAATTCCCATAAAAAAGGGGATTTTTTTTTGAAATGTTGACTTAAGGCTCCGTTTCGACTCCAATAGATTCATTTACCCACGAGATCTCTTGGGGGAAAATATCGAACGATTTGAAGACGAGGGTAATACATTTCGGAGAAATTAGTGAAATCTCCAATTCACCAAAGGGGTACCCCATTCAGAAATCTTCGATTTCTCTAATATGGATTCGAGCAATGTTTTGATAGTGAATACTAAAGAATATGCGAGGGTCATGGGCACAAAAGTTGTAGGCCTATGTCTTAGGGTTCTATGTATAAAAATTCGTACAAATCCTAGGTGTGTAGAGGGTGATACAGTCAAAATACTGAGAGATGTACGAATATAAGGAAAAAACTTGCGAAAATTGCCATAAAAAAGGGGAATTTTTTTTGAAATGTTGACTTATGGCTCCGTTTCGACTCCAATAGATTCATTTACCCACGAGATCTCTTGGGGAAAAATATCGAACGATTTGAAGACGAGGGTAATACATTTCGGAGAAATTAGTGAAATCTCCAATTCACCAATAGGGTACCCCTTTCAGAAATCTTCGATTTCTCTAATATGGATTCGAGCAATGTTTTGATAGTGAATACTAAAGAATATGCGAGGGCCATGGGCACAAAATTTGTACGCCTATGTCTTAGGGTTCTATGTATAACATTTCGTGCAATTCCGAGTTGTGTATAGGTTGATAAAGTCAAAATACTTAGAGATGTACGAATAAACGGAAAAAACTTGCGAAAATTGCCAAAAAAAAGGGGAATTTTTTTTGAAATGTTGACTTAAGGCTCCGTTTCGACTCAAATAGATTCATTTCCCACGAGATCTCTTGGGGAAAAATATCGAACGATTTGAAGACGAGGGTAATACATTTCGGAGAAATTAGTGAAATCTCCAATTCACCAAAGGGGTACCCCTTTCAGAAATCTTCGATTTCTCTAATATGGATTCGAGCAATGTTTTGATAGTGAATACTAAAGAATATGCGAGGGTCATGGGCACAAAAGTTGTAGGCCTATGTCTTAGGGTTCTATGTATAACATTTCGTGCAAATCCGAGTTGTGTAGAGGGTGATACAGTCAAAATACTGAGAGATGTACGAATATAAGGAAAAAAGTTGCGAAAATTTCCATAAAAAAGGGGAATTTTTTTTGAAATGTTGACTTAAGGCTCCGTTTCGACTCCAATAGATTCATTTACCCACGAGATATCTTGGGGGAAAATATCGAACGATTTGAAGACGAGGGTAATACATTTCGGAGAAATTAGTGAAATCTCCAATTCACCAAAGGGGTACCCCTTTCAGAAATCTTCGATTTCTCTAATATGGATTCGAGCAATGTTTTGATAGTGAATACTAAAGAATATGCGAGGGTCATGGGCACTAAAGTTGTAGGCCTATGTCTTAGGGTTCTATGTATAAAAATTCGTGCAAATATGAGGTGTGTAGAGGGTGATAGAGTCAAAATACTGAGAGATGTACGAATATAAGGAAAAAACTTGCGAAAATTGCCATAAAAAAGGGGAATTTTTTTTGAAATGTTGACTTAAGGCTCCGTTTCGACTCCAATAGATTCATTTACCCACGAGATCTCTTGGGGGAAAATATCGAACGATTTGAAGACGAGGGTAATACATTTCGGAGAAATTAGTGAAATCTCCAATTCACCAAAGGGGTACCCCTTTCAGAAATCTTCGATTTCTCTAATATGGATTCGAGCAATGTTTTGATAGTGAATACTAAATAATATGCGAGGGTCATGGGCACAAAAGTTGTAGACCTATGTCTTAGGGTTCTATGTATAAAAATTCGTGCAAATATGAGGTGTGTAGAGGGTGATAGAGTCAAAATACTGAGAGATGTACGAATATAAGGAAAAAACTTGCGAAAATTGCCATAAAAAAGGGGATTTTTTTTTGAAATGTTGACTTAAGGCTCCGTTTCGACTCCAATAGATTCTTTTACCCACGAGATCTCTTGGGGGAAAATATCGAACGATTTGAAGACGAGGGTAATACATTTCGGAGAAATTAGTGAAATCTCCAATTCACCAAAGGGGTACCCCTTTCAGAAATCTTCGATTTCTCTAATATGGATTCGAGCAATGTTTTGATAGTGAATACTAAAGAATATGCGAGGGTCATGGGCACAAAAGTTGTAGGCCTATGTCTTAGGGTTCTATGTATAACATTTCGTGCAAATCCGAGTTGTGTATAGGTTGATAAAGTCAAAATACTTAGAGATGTACGAATATAAGGAAAAAAGTTGCGAAAATTGCCATAAAAAAGGGGAATTTTTTTTGAAATGTTGACTTAAGGCTCCGTTTCGACTCCAATAGATTCATTTACCCACGAGATCTCTTGGGGGAAAATATCGAACGATTTGAAGACGAGGGTAATACATTTCAGAGAAATTAGTGAAATCTCCAATTCACCAAAGGGGTACCCCTTTCAGAAATCTTCGATTTCTCTAATATGGATTCGAGCAATGTTTTGATAGTGAATACTAAATAATATGCGAGGGTCATGGGCACAAAAGTTGTAGACCTATGTCTTAGGGTTCTATGTATAAAAATTCGTGCAAATATGAGGTGTGTAGAGGGTGATAGAGTCAAAATACTGAGAGATGTACGAATATAAGGAAAAAACTTGCGAAAATTGCCATAAAAAAGGGGATTTTTTTTTGAAATGTTGACTTAAGGCTCCGTTTCGACTCCAATAGATTCTTTTACCCACGAGATCTCTTGGGGGAAAATATCGAACGATTTGAAGACGAGGGTAATACATTTCGGAGAAATTAGTGAAATCTCCAATTCACCAAAGGGGTACCCCTTTCAGAAATCTTCGATTTCTCTAATATGGATTCGAGCAATGTTTTGATAGTGAATACTAAAGAATATGCGAGGGTCATGGGCACAAAAGTTGTAGGCCTATGTCTTAGGGTTCTATGTATAACATTTCGTGCAAATCCGAGTTGTGTATAGGTTGATAAAGTCAAAATACTTAGAGATGTACGAATATAAGGAAAAAAGTTGCGAAAATTGCCATAAAAAAGGGGAATTTTTTTTGAAATGTTGACTTAAGGCTCCGTTTCGACTCCAATAGATTCATTTACCCACGAGATCTCTTGGGGGAAAATATCGAACGATTTGAAGACGAGGGTAATACATTTCAGAGAAATTAGTGAAATCTCCAATTCACCAAAGGGGTACCCCTTTCAGAAATCTTCGATTTCTCTAATATGGATTCGAGCAATGTTTTGATAGTGAATACTAAAGAATATGCGAGGGTAATGGGCACAAAAGTTGTAGACCTATGTCTTAGGGTTCTATGTAGAAAAATTCGTGCAAATATGAGTTGTGTAGAGGGTGATAGAGTCAAAATACTGAGAGATGTACGAATATAAGGAAAAAACTTGCGAAAATTGCCATAAAAAAGGGGATTTTTTTTTGAAATGTTGACTTAAGGCTCCGTTTCGACTCCAATAGATTCATTTACCCACGAGATCTCTTGGGGGAAAATATCGAACGATTTGAAGACGAGGGTAATACATTTCGGAGAAATTAGTGAAATCTCCAATTCACCAAAGGGGTACCCCTTTCAGAAATCTTCGATTTCTCTAATATGGATTCGAGCAATGTTTTGATAGTGAATACTAAAGAATATGCGAGGGTCATGGGCACAAAAGTTGTAGGCCTATGTCTTAGGGTTCTATGTATAAAAATTCGTGCAAATCCTAGGTGTGTAGAGGGTGATACAGTCAAAATACTGAGAGATGTACGAATATAAGGAAAAAACTTGCGAAAATTGCCATAAAAAAGCGGATTTTTTTTTGAAATGTTGACTTAAGGCTCCGTTTCGACTCCAATAGATTCATTTACCGACGAGATCTCTTGGGGGAAAATATCGAACGATTTGAACACGAGGGTAATACATTTCGGAGAAATTAGTGAAATCTCCAATTCACCAAAGGGGTACCCCTTTCAGAAATCTTCGATTTCTCTAATATGGATTCGAGCAATGTTTTGATAGTGAATACTAAAGAATATGCGAGGGTCATGGGCACAAAAGTTGTAGACCTATGTCTTAGGGTTCTATGTATAAATATTCGTGCAAATATGAGGTGTGTAGAGGGTGATACAGTCAAAATACTGAGTGATGTACGAATATAAGGAAAAAAGTTGCGAAAATTGCCATAAAAAAAAGGATTTTTTTTTGAAATGTTGACTTAAGGCTCCGTTTCGACTCCAATAGATTCATTTACCGACGAGATCTCTTGGGGGAAAATATCGAACGATTTGAACACGAGGGTAATACATTTCGGAGAAATTAGTGAAATCTCCAATTCACCAAAGGGGTACCCCTTTCAGAAATCTTCGATTTCTCTAATATGGATTCGAGCAATGTTTTGATAGTGAATACTAAAGAATATGCGAGGGTCATGGGCACAAAAGTTGTAGACCTATGTCTTAGGGTTCTATGTATAAACATTCGTGCAAATATGAGGTGTGTAGAGGGTGATAGAGTCAAAATACTGAGAGATGTACGAATATAAGGAAAAAACTTGCGAAAATTGCCATAAAAAAGGGGATTTTTTTTTGAAATGTTGACTTAAGGCTCCGTTTCGACTCCAATAGATTCTTTTACCCACGAGATCTCTTGGGGGAAAATATCGAACGATTTGAAGACGAGGGTAATACATTTCGGAGAAATTAGTGAAATCTCCAATTCACCAAAGGGGTACCCCTTTCAGAAATCTTCGATTTCTCTAATATGGATTCGAGCAATGTTTTGATAGTGAATACTAAAGAATATGCGAGGGTCATGGGCACAAAAGTTGTAGGCCTATGTCTTAGGGTTCTATGTATAACATTTCGTGCAAATCCGAGTTGTGTATAGGTTGATAAAGTCAAAATACTTAGAGATGTACGAATATAAGGAAAAAAGTTGCGAAAATTGCCATAAAAAAGGGGAATTTTTTTTGAAATGTTGACTTAAGGCTCCGTTTCGACTCCAATAGATTCATTTACCCACGAGATCTCTTGGGGGAAAATATCGAACGATTTGAAGACGAGGGTAATACATTTCAGAGAAATTAGTGAAATCTCCAATTCACCAAAGGGGTACCCCTTTCAGAAATCTTCGATTTCTCTAATATGGATTCGAGCAATGTTTTGATAGTGAATACTAAAGAATATGCGAGGGTCATGGGCACAAAAGTTGTAGACCTATGTCTTAGGGTTCTATGTAGAAAAATTCGTGCAAATATGAGTTGTGTAGAGGGTGATAGAGTCAAAATACTGAGAGATGTACGAATATAAGGAAAAAACTTGCGAAAATTCCCATAAAAAAGGGGATTTTTTTTTGAAATGTTGACTTAAGGCTCCGTTTCGACTCCAATAGATTCATTTACCCACGAGATCTCTTGGGGGAAAATATCGAACGATTTGAAGACGAGGGTAATACATTTCGGAGAAATTAGTGAAATCTCCAATTCACCAAAGGGGTACCCCATTCAGAAATCTTCGATTTCTCTAATATGGATTCGAGCAATGTTTTGATAGTGAATACTAAAGAATATGCGAGGGTCATGGGCACAAAAGTTGTAGGCCTATGTCTTAGGGTTCTATGTATAAAAATTCGTACAAATCCTAGGTGTGTAGAGGGTGATACAGTCAAAATACTGAGAGATGTACGAATATAAGGAAAAAACTTGCGAAAATTGCCATAAAAAAGGGGAATTTTTTTTGAAATGTTGACTTATGGCTCCGTTTCGACTCCAATAGATTCATTTACCCACGAGATCTCTTGGGGAAAAATATCGAACGATTTGAAGACGAGGGTAATACATTTCGGAGAAATTAGTGAAATCTCCAATTCACCAATAGGGTACCCCTTTCAGAAATCTTCGATTTCTCTAATATGGATTCGAGCAATGTTTTGATAGTGAATACTAAAGAATATGCGAGGGCCATGGGCACAAAATTTGTACGCCTATGTCTTAGGGTTCTATGTATAACATTTCGTGCAATTCCGAGTTGTGTATAGGTTGATAAAGTCAAAATACTTAGAGATGTACGAATAAACGGAAAAAACTTGCGAAAATTGCCAAAAAAAAGGGGAATTTTTTTTGAAATGTTGACTTAAGGCTCCGTTTCGACTCCAATAGATTCATTTCCCACGAGATCTCTTGGGGAAAAATATCGAACGATTTGAAGACGAGGGTAATACATTTCGGAGAAATTAGTGAAATCTCCAATTCACCAAAGGGGTACCCCTTTCAGAAATCTTCGATTTCTCTAATATGGATTCGAGCAATGTTTTGATAGTGAATACTAAAGAATATGCGAGGGTCATGGGCACAAAAGTTGTAGGCCTATGTCTTAGGGTTCTATGTATAACATTTCGTGCAAATCCGAGTTGTGTAGAGGGTGATACAGTCAAAATACTGAGAGATGTACGAATATAAGGAAAAAAGTTGCGAAAATTTCCATAAAAAAGGGGAATTTTTTTTGAAATGTTGACTTAAGGCTCCGTTTCGACTCCAATAGATTCATTTACCCACGAGATATCTTGGGGGAAAATATCGAACGATTTGAAGACGAGGGTAATACATTTCGGAGAAATTAGTGAAATCTCCAATTCACCAAAGGGGTACCCCTTTCAGAAATCTTCGATTTCTCTAATATGGATTCGAGCAATGTTTTGATAGTGAATACTAAAGAATATGCGAGGGTCATGGGCACTAAAGTTGTAGGCCTATGTCTTAGGGTTCTATGTATAACATTTCGTGCAAATCCGAGTTGTGTATAGGTTGATAAAGTCAAAATACTTAGAGATGTACGAATATAAGGAAAAAACTTGCGAAAATTGCCATAAAAAAGGGGAATTTTTTTTGAAATGTTGACTTAAGGCTCCGTTTCGACTCCAATAGATTCATTTACCCACGAGATCTCTTGGGGGAAAATATCGAACGATTTGAAGACGAGGGTAATACATTTCAGAGAAATTAGTGAAATCTCCAATTCACCAAAGGGGTACCCCTTTCAGAAATCTTCGATTTCTCTAATATGGATTCGAGCAATGTTTTGATAGTGAATACTAAAGAATATGCGAGGGTCATGGGCACAAAAGTTGTAGACCTATGTCTTAGGGTTCTATGTAGAAAAATTCGTGCAAATATGAGTTGTGTAGAGGGTGATAGAGTCAAAATACTGAGAGATGTACGAATATAAGGAAAAAACTTGCGAAAATTCCCATAAAAAAGGGGATTTTTTTTTGAAATGTTGACTTAAGGCTCCGTTTCGACTCCAATAGATTCATTTACCCACGAGATCTCTTGGGGGAAAATATCGAACGATTTGAAGACGAGGGTAATACATTTCGGAGAAATTAGTGAAATCTCCAATTCACCAAAGGGGTACCCCATTCAGAAATCTTCGATTTCTCTAATATGGATTCGAGCAATGTTTTGATAGTGAATACTAAAGAATATGCGAGGGTCATGGGCACAAAAGTTGTAGGCCTATGTCTTAGGGTTCTATGTATAAAAATTCGTACAAATCCTAGGTGTGTAGAGGGTGATACAGTCAAAATACTGAGAGATGTACGAATATAAGGAAAAAACTTGCGAAAATTGCCATAAAAAAGGGGAATTTTTTTTGAAATGTTGACTTATGGCTCCGTTTCGACTCCAATAGATTCATTTACCCACGAGATCTCTTGGGGAAAAATATCGAACGATTTGAAGACGAGGGTAATACATTTCGGAGAAATTAGTGAAATCTCCAATTCACCAATAGGGTACCCCTTTCAGAAATCTTCGATTTCTCTAATATGGATTCGAGCAATGTTTTGATAGTGAATACTAAAGAATATGCGAGGGCCATGGGCACAAAATTTGTACGCCTATGTCTTAGGGTTCTATGTATAACATTTCGTGCAATTCCGAGTTGTGTATAGGTTGATAAAGTCAAAATACTTAGAGATGTACGAATAAACGGAAAAAACTTGCGAAAATTGCCAAAAAAAAGGGGAATTTTTTTTGAAATGTTGACTTAAGGCTCCGTTTCGACTCCAATAGATTCATTTCCCACGAGATCTCTTGGGGAAAAATATCGAACGATTTGAAGACGAGGGTAATACATTTCGGAGAAATTAGTGAAATCTCCAATTCACCAAAGGGGTACCCCTTTCAGAAATCTTCGATTTCTCTAATATGGATTCGAGCAATGTTTTGATAGTGAATACTAAAGAATATGCGAGGGTCATGGGCACAAAAGTTGTAGGCCTATGTCTTAGGGTTCTATGTATAACATTTCGTGCAAATCCGAGTTGTGTAGAGGGTGATACAGTCAAAATACTGAGGGATGTACGAATATAAGGAAAAAAGTTGCGAAAATTTCCATAAAAAAGGGGAATTTTTTTTGAAATGTTGACTTAAGGCTCCGTTTCGACTCCAATAGATTCATTTACCCACGAGATATCTTGGGGGAAAATATCGAACGATTTGAAGACGAGGGTAATACATTTCGGAGAAATTAGTGAAATCTCCAATTCACCAAAGGGGTACCCCTTTCAGAAATCTTCGATTTCTCTAATATGGATTCGAGCAATGTTTTGATAGTGAATACTAAATAATATGCGAGGGTCATGGGCACAAAAGTTGTAGACCTATGTCTTAGGGTTCTATGTATAAAAATTCGTGCAAATATGAGGTGTGTAGAGGGTGATAGAGTCAAAATACTGAGAGATGTACGAATATAAGGAAAAAACTTGCGAAAATTGCCATAAAAAAGGGGATTTTTTTTTGAAATGTTGACTTAAGGCTCCGTTTCGACTCCAATAGATTCTTTTACCCACGAGATCTCTTGGGGGAAAATATCGAACGATTTGAAGACGAGGGTAATACATTTCGGAGAAATTAGTGAAATCTCCAATTCACCAAAGGGGTACCCCTTTCAGAAATCTTCGATTTCTCTAATATGGATTCGAGCAATGTTTTGATAGTGAATACTAAAGAATATGCGAGGGTCATGGGCACAAAAGTTGTAGGCCTATGTCTTAGGGTTCTATGTATAACATTTCGTGCAAATCCGAGTTGTGTATAGGTTGATAAAGTCAAAATACTTAGAGATGTACGAATATAAGGAAAAAAGTTGCGAAAATTGCCATAAAAAAGGGGAATTTTTTTTGAAATGTTGACTTAAGGCTCCGTTTCGACTCCAATAGATTCATTTACCCACGAGATCTCTTGGGGGAAAATATCGAACGATTTGAAGACGAGGGTAATACATTTCAGAGAAATTAGTGAAATCTCCAATTCACCAAAGGGGTACCCCTTTCAGAAATCTTCGATTTCTCTAATATGGATTCGAGCAATGTTTTGATAGTGAATACTAAATAATATGCGAGGGTCATGGGCACAAAAGTTGTAGACCTATGTCTTAGGGTTCTATGTATAAAAATTCGTGCAAATATGAGGTGTGTAGAGGGTGATAGAGTCAAAATACTGAGAGATGTACGAATATAAGGAAAAAACTTGCGAAAATTGCCATAAAAAAGGGGATTTTTTTTTGAAATGTTGACTTAAGGCTCCGTTTCGACTCCAATAGATTCTTTTACCCACGAGATCTCTTGGGGGAAAATATCGAACGATTTGAAGACGAGGGTAATACATTTCGGAGAAATTAGTGAAATCTCCAATTCACCAAAGGGGTACCCCTTTCAGAAATCTTCGATTTCTCTAATATGGATTCGAGCAATGTTTTGATAGTGAATACTAAAGAATATGCGAGGGTCATGGGCACAAAAGTTGTAGGCCTATGTCTTAGGGTTCTATGTATAACATTTCGTGCAAATCCGAGTTGTGTATAGGTTGATAAAGTCAAAATACTTAGAGATGTACGAATATAAGGAAAAAAGTTGCGAAAATTGCCATAAAAAAGGGGAATTTTTTTTGAAATGTTGACTTAAGGCTCCGTTTCGACTCCAATAGATTCATTTACCCACGAGATCTCTTGGGGGAAAATATCGAACGATTTGAAGACGAGGGTAATACATTTCAGAGAAATTAGTGAAATCTCCAATTCACCAAAGGGGTACCCCTTTCAGAAATCTTCGATTTCTCTAATATGGATTCGAGCAATGTTTTGATAGTGAATACTAAAGAATATGCGAGGGTCATGGGCACAAAAGTTGTAGACCTATGTCTTAGGGTTCTATGTAGAAAAATTCGTGCAAATATGAGTTGTGTAGAGGGTGATAGAGTCAAAATACTGAGAGATGTACGAATATAAGGAAAAAACTTGCGAAAATTCCCATAAAAAAGGGGATTTTTTTTTGAAATGTTGACTTAAGGCTCCGTTTCGACTCCAATAGATTCATTTACCCACGAGATCTCTTGGGGGAAAATATCGAACGATTTGAAGACGAGGGTAATACATTTCGGAGAAATTAGTGAAATCTCCAATTCACCAAAGGGGTACCCCTTTCAGAAATCTTCGATTTCTCTAATATGGATTCGAGCAATGTTTTGATAGTGAATACTAAAGAATATGCGAGGGTCATGGGCACAAAAGTTGTAGGCCTATGTCTTAGGGTTCTATGTATAAAAATTCGTGCAAATCCTAGGTGTGTAGAGGGTGATACAGTCAAAATACTGAGAGATGTACGAATATAAGGAAAAAACTTGCGAAAATTGCCATAAAAAAGCGGATTTTTTTTTGAAATGTTGACTTAAGGCTCCGTTTCGACTCCAATAGATTCATTTACCGACGAGATCTCTTGGGGGAAAATATCGAACGATTTGAACACGAGGGTAATACATTTCGGAGAAATTAGTGAAATCTCCAATTCACCAAAGGGGTACCCCTTTCAGAAATCTTCGATTTCTCTAATATGGATTCGAGCAATGTTTTGATAGTGAATACTAAAGAATATGCGAGGGTCATGGGCACAAAAGTTGTAGACCTATGTCTTAGGGTTCTATGTATAAATATTCGTGCAAATATGAGGTGTGTAGAGGGTGATACAGTCAAAATACTGAGTGATGTACGAATATAAGGAAAAAAGTTGCGAAAATTGCCATAAAAAAAAGGATTTTTTTTTGAAATGTTGACTTAAGGCTCCGTTTCGACTCCAATAGATTCATTTACCCACCAGATCTCTTGGGGG
Source organism: Humulus lupulus (assembly GCF_963169125.1). Classification (NCBI taxonomy): domain Eukaryota; kingdom Viridiplantae; phylum Streptophyta; class Magnoliopsida; order Rosales; family Cannabaceae; genus Humulus; species Humulus lupulus. The sequence goes on along the minus strand of NC_084793.1, from coordinate 311,279,270 downwards.
GAAATATCGAACGATTTGAAGACGAGGGTAATACATTTCGGAGAAATTAGTGAAATCTCCAATTCACCAAAGGGGTACCCCATTCAGAAATCTTCGATTTCTCTAATATGGATTCGAGCAATGTTTTGATAGTGAATACTAAAGAATATGCGAGGGTCATGGGCACAAAAGTTGTAGGCCTATGTCTTAGGGTTCTATGTATAAAAATTCGTACAAATCCTAGGTGTGTAGAGGGTGATACAGTCAAAATACTGAGAGATGTACGAATATAAGGAAAAAACTTGCGAAAATTGCCATAAAAAAGGGGATTTTTTTTTGAAATGTTGACTTAAGGCTCCGTTTCGACTCCAATAGATTCATTTACCCACGAGATCTCTTGGGGGAAAATATCGAACGATTTGAAGACGAGGGTAATACATTTCGGAGAAATTAGTGAAATCTCCAATTCACCAAAGGGGTACCCCTTTCAGAAATCTTCGATTTCTCTAATATGGATTCGAGCAATGTTTTGATAGTGAATACTAAAGAATATGCGAGGGTCATGGGCACAAAAGTTGTAGGCCTATGTCTTAGGGTTCTATGTATAAAAATTCGTGCAAATCCTATTTCTGTAGATGGTGATACAGTGAAAATACTGAGAGATGTACGAATATAAGGAAAAAACTTGCGAAAACTGCCATAAAAAAGCGGATTTTTTTTTGAAATGTTGACTTAAGGCTCCGTTTCGACTCCAATAGATTCATTTACCCACGAGATCTCTTGGGGGAAAATATCGAACGATTTGAAGACGAGGGTAATACATTTCGGAGAAATTAGTGAAATCTCCAATTCACCAAAGGGGTACCCCTTTCAGAAATCTTCGATTTCTCTAATATGGATTCGAGCAATGTTCTGATAGTGAATACTAAAGAATATACGAGGGTCCTGGGCACAAAAGATGTAGGCCTATGTCTTAGGGTTCTATGTATAACATTTCGTGCAAATCCGAGTTGTGTAGAGGGTGATACAGTCAAAATACTGAGAGATGTACGAATATAAGGAAAAAAGTTGCGAAAATTGCCAAAAAAAAGGGGATTTTTTTTTGAAATGTTGACTTAAGGCTCCGTTTCGACTCCAATAGATTCATTTACCCACGAGATCTCTTGGGGAAAAATATCGAACGATTTGAAGACGAGGGTAATACATTTCGGAGAAATTAGTGAAATCTCCAATTCACCAAAGGGGTACCCCTTTCAGAAATCTTCGATTTCTCTAATATGGATTCGAGCAATGTTTTGATAGTGAATACTAAAGAATATACGAGGGTCCTGGGCACAAAAGTTGTAGGCCTATGTCTTAGGGTTCTATGTATAACATTTCGTGCAAATCCGAGTTGTGTAGAGGGTGATACAGTCAAAATACTGAGAGATGTACGAATATAAGGAAAAAAGTTGCGAAAATTGCCAAAAAAAAGGGGATTTTTTTTTGAAATGTTGACTTAAGGCTCCGTTTCGACTCCAATAGATTCATTTACCCACGAGATCTCTTGGGGGAAAATATCGAACGATTTGAAGACGAGGGTAATACATTTCGGAGAAATTAGTGAAATCTCCAATTCACCAAAGGGGTACCCCTTTCAGAAATCTTCGATTTCTCTAATATGGATTCGAGCAATGTTTTGATAGTGAATACTAAAGAATATGCGAGGGTCATGGGCACAAAAGTGGTAGACCTATGTCTTAGGGTTCTATGTATAACATTTCGTGCAAATCCGAGTTGTGTATAGGTTGATAAAGTCAAAATACTTAGAGACGTACGAATATAAAATAAAAAGTTGCGAAAATTGCCATAAAAAAGGGGAATTTTTTTTGAAATGTTGACTTAAGGCTCCGTTTCGACTCCAATAGATTCATTTACCCACGAGATCTCTTGGGGAAAAATATCGAACGATTTGAAGACGAGGGTAATACATTTCGGAGAAATTAGTGAAATCTCCAATTCACCAATAGGGTACCCCTTTCAGAAATCTTCGATTTCTCTAATATGGATTCGAGCAATGTTTTGATAGTGAATACTAAAGAATATGCGAGGGTCATGGGCACAAAAGTTGTAGGCCTATGTCTTAGGGTTCTATGTATAACATTTCGTGCAAATTCGAGTTGTGTATAGGTTGATAAAGTCAAAATACTTAGAGATGTACGAATATAAGGAAAAAACTTGCGAAAATTGCCATAAAAAAGGGGATTTTTTTTTGAAATGTTGACTTAAGGCTCCGTTTCGACTCCAATAGATTCATTTACCCACGAGATCTCTTGGGGGAAAATATCGAACGATTTGAAGACGAGGGTAATACATTTCGGAGAAATTAGTGAAATCTCCAATTCACCAAAGGGGTACCCCTTTCAGAAATCTTCGATTTCTCTAATATGGATTCGAGCAATGTTTTGATAGTGAATACTAAAGAATATGCGAGGGTCATGGGCACAAAAGTTGTAGGCCTATGTCTTAGGGTTCTATGTATAAAAATTCGTGCAAATCCTAGGTGTGTAGAGGGTGATACAGTCAAAATACTGAGAGATGTACGAATATAAGGAAAAAACTTGCGAAAATTGCCATAAAAAAGCGGATTTTTTTTTGAAATGTTGACTTAAGGCTCCGTTTCGACTCCAATAGATTCATTTACCCACGAGATCTCTTGGGGGAAAATATCGAACGATTTGAACACGAGGGTAATACATTTCGGAGAAATTAGTGAAATCTCCAATTCACCAAAGGGGTACCCCTTTCAGAAATCTTCGATTTCTCTAATATGGATTCGAGCAATGTTTTGATAGTGAATACTAAAGAATATGCGAGGGTCATGGGCACAAAAGTTGTAGACCTATGTCTTAGGGTTCTATGTATAAATATTCGTGCAAATATGAGGTGTGTAGAGGGTGATACAGTCAAAATACTGAGTGATGTACGAATATAAGGAAAAAAGTTGCGAAAATTGCCATAAAAAAAAGGATTTTTTTTTGAAATGTTGACTTAAGGCTCCGTTTCGACTCCAATAGATTCATTTACCCACCAGATCTCTTGGGGGGAAATATCGAACGATTTGAAGACGAGGGTAATACATTTCGGAGAAATTAGTGAAATCTCCAATTCACCAAAGGGGTACCCCATTCAGAAATCTTCGATTTCTCTAATATGGATTCGAGCAATGTTTTGATAGTGAATACTAAAGAATATGCGAGGGTCATGGGCACAAAAGTTGTAGGCCTATGTCTTAGGGTTCTATGTATAAAAATTCGTACAAATCCTAGGTGTGTAGAGGGTGATACAGTCAAAATACTGAGAGATGTACGAATATAAGGAAAAAACTTGCGAAAATTGCCATAAAAAAGGGGAATTTTTTTTGAAATGTTGACTTAAGGCTCCGTTTCGACTCCAATAGATTCATTTACCCACGAGATCTCTTGGGGAAAAATATCGAACGATTTGAAGACGAGGGTAATACATTTCAGAGAAATTAGTGAAATCTCCAATTCACCAAAGGGGTACCCCTTTCAGAAATCTTCGATTTCTCTAATATGGATTCGAGCAATGTTTTGATAGTGAATACTAAAGAATATGCGAGGGTCATGGGCACTAAAGTTGTAGGCCTATGTCTTAGGGTGCTATGTATAAAAATTCGTGCAAATCCGAGTTGTGTAGAGGGTGATAGAGTCAAAATACTGAGAGATGTACGAATATAAGGAAAAAACTTGCGAAAATTGCCATAAAAAAGGGGATTTTTTTTTGAAATGTTGACTTAAGGCTCCGTTTCGACTCCAATAGATTCATTTACCCACGAGATCTCTTGGGGGAAAATATCGAACGATTTGAAGACGAGGGTAATACATTTCGGAGAAATTAGTGAAATCTCCAATTCACCAAAGGGGTACCCCTTTCAGAAATCTTCGATTTCTCTAATATGGATTCGAGCAATGTTTTGATAGTGAATACTAAAGAATATGCGAGGGTCATGGGCACAAAAGTTGTAGGCCTATGTCTTAGGGTTCTATGTATAAAAATTCGTGCAAATCCTATTTCTGTAGATGGTGATACAGTGAAAATACTGAGAGATGTACGAATATAAGGAAAAAACTTGCGAAAACTGCCATAAAAAAGCGGATTTTTTTTTGAAATGTTGACTTAAGGCTCCGTTTCGACTCCAATAGATTCATTTACCCACGAGATCTCTTGGGGGAAAATATCGAACGATTTGAAGACGAGGGTAATACATTTCGGAGAAATTAGTGAAATCTCCAATTCACCAAAGGGGTACCCCTTTCAGAAATCTTCGATTTCTCTAATATGGATTCGAGCAATGTTCTGATAGTGAATACTAAAGAATATACGAGGGTCCTGGGCACAAAAGATGTAGGCCTATGTCTTAGGGTTCTATGTATAACATTTCGTGCAAATCCGAGTTGTGTAGAGGGTGATACAGTCAAAATACTGAGAGATGTACGAATATAAGGAAAAAAGTTGCGAAAATTGCCAAAAAAAAGGGGATTTTTTTTTGAAATGTTGACTTAAGGCTCCGTTTCGACTCCAATAGATTCATTTACCCACGAGATCTCTTGGGGAAAAATATCGAACGATTTGAAGACGAGGGTAATACATTTCGGAGAAATTAGTGAAATCTCCAATTCACCAAAGGGGTACCCCTTTCAGAAATCTTCGATTTCTCTAATATGGATTCGAGCAATGTTTTGATAGTGAATACTAAAGAATATACGAGGGTCCTGGGCACAAAAGTTGTAGGCCTATGTCTTAGGGTTCTATGTATAACATTTCGTGCAAATCCGAGTTGTGTAGAGGGTGATACAGTCAAAATACTGAGAGATGTACGAATATAAGGAAAAAAGTTGCGAAAATTGCCAAAAAAAAGGGGATTTTTTTTTGAAATGTTGACTTAAGGCTCCGTTTCGACTCCAATAGATTCATTTACCCACGAGATCTCTTGGGGGAAAATATCGAACGATTTGAAGACGAGGGTAATACATTTCGGAGAAATTAGTGAAATCTCCAATTCACCAAAGGGGTACCCCTTTCAGAAATCTTCGATTTCTCTAATATGGATTCGAGCAATGTTTTGATAGTGAATACTAAAGAATATGCGAGGGTCATGGGCACAAAAGTGGTAGACCTATGTCTTAGGGTTCTATGTATAACATTTCGTGCAAATCCGAGTTGTGTATAGGTTGATAAAGTCAAAATACTTAGAGACGTACGAATATAAAATAAAAAGTTGCGAAAATTGCCATAAAAAAGGGGAATTTTTTTTGAAATGTTGACTTAAGGCTCCGTTTCGACTCCAATAGATTCATTTACCCACGAGATCTCTTGGGGAAAAATATCGAACGATTTGAAGACGAGGGTAATACATTTCGGAGAAATTAGTGAAATCTCCAATTCACCAATAGGGTACCCCTTTCAGAAATCTTCGATTTCTCTAATATGGATTCGAGCAATGTTTTGATAGTGAATACTAAAGAATATGCGAGGGTCATGGGCACAAAAGTTGTAGGCCTATGTCTTAGGGTTCTATGTATAACATTTCGTGCAAATTCGAGTTGTGTATAGGTTGATAAAGTCAAAATACTTAGAGATGTACGAATATAAGGAAAAAACTTGCGAAAATTGCCATAAAAAAGGGGATTTTTTTTTGAAATGTTGACTTAAGGCTCCGTTTCGACTCCAATAGATTCATTTTCCCACGAGATCTCTTGGGGGAAAATATCAAACGATTTGAAGACGAGGGTAATACATTTCGGAGAAATTAGTGAAATCTCCAATTCACCAAAGGGGTACCCCTTTCAGAAATCTTCGATTTCTCTAATATGGATTCGAGCAATGTTTTGATAGTGAATACTAAAGAATATGCGAGGGTCATGGGCACAAAAGTTGTAGGCCTATGTCTTAGGGTTCTATGTTTAAAAATTCGTGCAACTCCTAGTTGTGTAGAGGGTGATACAGTCAAAATACTGGGAGATGTACGAATATAAGGAAAAAACTTGCGAAAATTGCCATAAAAAAGGGGATTTTTTTTTGAAATGTTGACTTAAGGCTCCGTTTCGACTCCAATAGATTCATTTACCCACGAGATCTCTTGGGGGAAAATATCGAACGATTTGAAGACGAGGGTAATACATTTCGGAGAAATTAGTGAAATCTCCAATTCACCAAAGGGGTACCCCTTTCAGAAATCTTCGATTTCTCTAATATGGATTCGAGCAATGTTTTGATAGTGAATACTAAAGAATATGCGAGGGTCATGGGCACAAAAGTTGTAGGCCTATGTCTTAGGGTTCTATGTATAAAAATTCGTGCAAATCCTATTTCTGTAGAGGGTGATACAGTGAAAATACTGAGAGATGTACGAATATAAGGAAAAAACTTGCGAAAACTGCCATAAAAAAGCGGATTTTTTTTTGAAATGTTGACTTAAGGCTCCGTTTCGACTCCAATAGATTCATTTACCCACGAGATCTCTTGGGGGAAAATATCGAACGATTTGAAGACGAGGGTAATACATTTCGGAGAAATTAGTGAAATCTCCAATTCACCAAAGGGGTACCCCTTTCAGAAATCTTCGATTTCTCTAATATGGATTCGAGCAATGTTCTGATAGTGAATACTAAAGAATATACGAGGGTCCTGGGCACAAAAGATGTAGGCCTATGTCTTAGGGTTCTATGTATAACATTTCGTGCAAATCCGAGTTGTGTAGAGGGTGATACAGTCAAAATACTGAGAGATGTACGAATATAAGGAAAAAAGTTGCGAAAATTGCCAAAAAAAAGGGGATTTTTTTTTGAAATGTTGACTTAAGGCTCCGTTTCGACTCCAATAGATTCATTTACCCACGAGATCTCTTGGGGAAAAATATCGAACGATTTGAAGACGAGGGTAATACATTTCGGAGAAATTAGTGAAATCTCCAATTCACCAAAGGGGTACCCCTTTCAGAAATCTTCGATTTCTCTAATATGGATTCGAGCAATGTTTTGATAGTGAATACTAAAGAATATACGAGGGTCCTGGGCACAAAAGTTGTAGGCCTATGTCTTAGGGTTCTATGTATAACATTTCGTGCAAATCCGAGTTGTGTAGAGGGTGATACAGTCAAAATACTGAGAGATGTACGAATATAAGGAAAAAAGTTGCGAAAATTGCCAAAAAAAAGGGGATTTTTTTTTGAAATGTTGACTTAAGGCTCCGTTTCGACTCCAATAGATTCATTTACCCACGAGATCTCTTGGGGGAAAATATCGAACGATTTGAAGACGAGGGTAATACATTTCGGAGAAATTAGTGAAATCTCCAATTCACCAAAGGGGTACCCCTTTCAGAAATCTTCGATTTCTCTAATATGGATTCGAGCAATGTTTTGATAGTGAATACTAAAGAATATGCGAGGGTCATGGGCACAAAAGTGGTAGACCTATGTCTTAGGGTTCTATGTATAACATTTCGTGCAAATCCGAGTTGTGTATAGGTTGATAAAGTCAAAATACTTAGAGACGTACGAATATAAAATAAAAAGTTGCGAAAATTGCCATAAAAAAGGGGAATTTTTTTTGAAATGTTGACTTAAGGCTCCGTTTCGACTCCAATAGATTCATTTACCCACGAGATCTCTTGGGGAAAAATATCGAACGATTTGAAGACGAGGGTAATACATTTCGGAGAAATTAGTGAAATCTCCAATTCACCAATAGGGTACCCCTTTCAGAAATCTTCGATTTCTCTAATATGGATTCGAGCAATGTTTTGATAGTGAATACTAAAGAATATGCGAGGGTCATGGGCACAAAAGTTGTAGGCCTATGTCTTAGGGTTCTATGTATAACATTTCGTGCAAATTCGAGTTGTGTATAGGTTGATAAAGTCAAAATACTTAGAGATGTACGAATATAAGGAAAAAACTTGCGAAAATTGCCATAAAAAAGGGGATTTTTTTTTGAAATGTTGACTTAAGGCTCCGTTTCGACTCCAATAGATTCATTTTCCCACGAGATCTCTTGGGGGAAAATATCGAACGATTTGAAGACGAGGGTAATACATTTCGGAGAAATTAGTGAAATCTCCAATTCACCAAAGGGGTACCCCTTTCAGAAATCTTCGATTTCTCTAATATGGATTCGAGCAATGTTTTGATAGTGAATACTAAAGAATATGCGAGGGTCATGGGCACAAAAGTTGTAGGCCTATGTCTTAGGGTTCTATGTATAAAAATTCGTGCAAATCCTATTTCTGTAGAGGGTGATACAGTGAAAATACTGAGAGATGTACGAATATAAGGAAAAAACTTGCGAAAACTGCCATAAAAAAGCGGATTTTTTTTTGAAATGTTGACTTAAGGCTCCGTTTCGACTCCAATAGATTCATTTACCCACGAGATCTCTTGGGGGAAAATATCGAACGATTTGAAGACGAGGGTAATACATTTCGGAGAAATTAGTGAAATCTCCAATTCACCAAAGGGGTACCCCTTTCAGAAATCTTCGATTTCTCTAATATGGATTCGAGCAATGTTCTGATAGTGAATACTAAAGAATATACGAGGGTCCTGGGCACAAAAGATGTAGGCCTATGTCTTAGGGTTCTATGTATAACATTTCGTGCAAATCCGAGTTGTGTAGAGGGTGATACAGTCAAAATACTGAGAGATGTACGAATATAAGGAAAAAAGTTGCGAAAATTGCCAAAAAAAAGGGGATTTTTTTTTGAAATGTTGACTTAAGGCTCCGTTTCGACTCCAATAGATTCATTTACCCACGAGATCTCTTGGGGAAAAATATCGAACGATTTGAAGACGAGGGTAATACATTTCGGAGAAATTAGTGAAATCTCCAATTCACCAAAGGGGTACCCCTTTCAGAAATCTTCGATTTCTCTAATATGGATTCGAGCAATGTTTTGATAGTGAATACTAAAGAATATACGAGGGTCCTGGGCACAAAAGTTGTAGGCCTATGTCTTAGGGTTCTATGTATAACATTTCGTGCAAATCCGAGTTGTGTAGAGGGTGATACAGTCAAAATACTGAGAGATGTACGAATATAAGGAAAAAAGTTGCGAAAATTGCCAAAAAAAAGGGGATTTTTTTTTGAAATGTTGACTTAAGGCTCCGTTTCGACTCCAATAGATTCATTTACCCACGAGATCTCTTGGGGGAAAATATCGAACGATTTGAAGACGAGGGTAATACATTTCGGAGAAATTAGTGAAATCTCCAATTCACCAAAGGGGTACCCCTTTCAGAAATCTTCGATTTCTCTAATATGGATTCGAGCAATGTTTTGATAGTGAATACTAAAGAATATGCGAGGGTCATGGGCACAAAAGTGGTAGACCTATGTCTTAGGGTTCTATGTATAACATTTCGTGCAAATCCGAGTTGTGTATAGGTTGATAAAGTCAAAATACTTAGAGACGTACGAATATAAAATAAAAAGTTGCGAAAATTGCCATAAAAAAGGGGAATTTTTTTTGAAATGTTGACTTAAGGCTCCGTTTCGACTCCAATAGATTCATTTACCCACGAGATCTCTTGGGGAAAAATATCGAACGATTTGAAGACGAGGGTAATACATTTCGGAGAAATTAGTGAAATCTCCAATTCACCAATAGGGTACCCCTTTCAGAAATCTTCGATTTCTCTAATATGGATTCGAGCAATGTTTTGATAGTGAATACTAAAGAATATGCGAGGGTCATGGGCACAAAAGTTGTAGGCCTATGTCTTAGGGTTCTATGTATAACATTTCGTGCAAATTCGAGTTGTGTATAGGTTGATAAAGTCAAAATACTTAGAGATGTACGAATATAAGGAAAAAACTTGCGAAAATTGCCATAAAAAAGGGGATTTTTTTTTGAAATGTTGACTTAAGGCTCCGTTTCGACTCCAATAGATTCATTTTCCCACGAGATCTCTTGGGGGAAAATATCAAACGATTTGAAGACGAGGGTAATACATTTCGGAGAAATTAGTGAAATCTCCAATTCACCAAAGGGGTACCCCTTTCAGAAATCTTCGATTTCTCTAATATGGATTCGAGCAATGTTTTGATAGTGAATACTAAAGAATATGCGAGGGTCATGGGCACAAAAGTTGTAGGCCTATGTCTTAGGGTTCTATGTTTAAAAATTCGTGCAACTCCTAGTTGTGTAGAGGGTGATACAGTCAAAATACTGGGAGATGTACGAATATAAGGAAAAAACTTGCGAAAATTGCCATAAAAAAGGGGATTTTTTTTTGAAATGTTGACTTAAGGCTCCGTTTCGACTCCAATAGATTCATTTACCCACGAGATCTCTTGGGGGAAAATATCGAACGATTTGAAGACGAGGGTAATACATTTCGGAGAAATTAGTGAAATCTCCAATTCACCAAAGGGGTACCCCTTTCAGAAATCTTCGATTTCTCTAATATGGATTCGAGCAATGTTTTGATAGTGAATACTAAAGAATATGCGAGGGTCATGGGCACAAAAGTTGTAGGCCTATGTCTTAGGGTTCTATGTATAAAAATTCGTGCAAATCCTATTTCTGTAGAGGGTGATACAGTGAAAATACTGAGAGATGTACGAATATAAGGAAAAAACTTGCGAAAACTGCCATAAAAAAGCGGATTTTTTTTTGAAATGTTGACTTAAGGCTCCGTTTCGACTCCAATAGATTCATTTACCCACGAGATCTCTTGGGGGAAAATATCGAACGATTTGAAGACGAGGGTAATACATTTCGGAGAAATTAGTGAAATCTCCAATTCACCAAAGGGGTACCCCTTTCAGAAATCTTCGATTTCTCTAATATGGATTCGAGCAATGTTTTGATAGTGAATACTAAAGAATATGCGAGGGTCATGGGCACAAAAGTGGTAGACCTATGTCTTAGGGTTCTATGTATAACATTTCGTGCAAATCCGAGTTGTGTATAGGTTGATAAAGTCAAAATACTTAGAGACGTACGAATATAAAATAAAAAGTTGCGAAAATTGCCATAAAAAAGGGGAATTTTTTTTGAAATGTTGACTTAAGGCTCCGTTTCGACTCCAATAGATTCATTTACCCACGAGATCTCTTGGGGAAAAATATCGAACGATTTGAAGACGAGGGTAATACATTTCGGAGAAATTAGTGAAATCTCCAATTCACCAATAGGGTACCCCTTTCAGAAATCTTCGATTTCTCTAATATGGATTCGAGCAATGTTTTGATAGTGAATACTAAAGAATATGCGAGGGTCATGGGCACAAAAGTTGTAGGCCTATGTCTTAGGGTTCTATGTATAACATTTCGTGCAAATTCGAGTTGTGTATAGGTTGATAAAGTCAAAATACTTAGAGATGTACGAATATAAGGAAAAAACTTGCGAAAATTGCCATAAAAAAGGGGATTTTTTTTTGAAATGTTGACTTAAGGCTCCGTTTCGACTCCAATAGATTCATTTTCCCACGAGATCTCTTGGGGGAAAATATCAAACGATTTGAAGACGAGGGTAATACATTTCGGAGAAATTAGTGAAATCTCCAATTCACCAAAGGGGTACCCCTTTCAGAAATCTTCGATTTCTCTAATATGGATTCGAGCAATGTTTTGATAGTGAATACTAAAGAATATGCGAGGGTCATGGGCACAAAAGTTGTAGGCCTATGTCTTAGGGTTCTATGTATAAAAATTCGTGCAAATCCTATTTCTGTAGAGGGTGATACAGTGAAAATACTGAGAGATGTACGAATATAAGGAAAAAACTTGCGAAAACTGCCATAAAAAAGCGGATTTTTTTTTGAAATGTTGACTTAAGGCTCCGTTTCGACTCCAATAGATTCATTTACCCACGAGATCTCTTGGGGGAAAATATCGAACGATTTGAAGACGAGGGTAATACATTTCGGAGAAATTAGTGAAATCTCCAATTCACCAAAGGGGTACCCCTTTCAGAAATCTTCGATTTCTCTAATATGGATTCGAGCAATGTTCTGATAGTGAATACTAAAGAATATACGAGGGTCCTGGGCACAAAAGATGTAGGCCTATGTCTTAGGGTTCTATGTATAACATTTCGTGCAAATCCGAGTTGTGTAGAGGGTGATACAGTCAAAATACTGAGAGATGTACGAATATAAGGAAAAAAGTTGCGAAAATTGCCAAAAAAAAGGGGATTTTTTTTTGAAATGTTGACTTAAGGCTCCGTTTCGACTCCAATAGATTCATTTACCCACGAGATCTCTTGGGGAAAAATATCGAACGATTTGAAGACGAGGGTAATACATTTCGGAGAAATTAGTGAAATCTCCAATTCACCAAAGGGGTACCCCTTTCAGAAATCTTCGATTTCTCTAATATGGATTCGAGCAATGTTTTGATAGTGAATACTAAAGAATATACGAGGGTCCTGGGCACAAAAGTTGTAGGCCTATGTCTTAGGGTTCTATGTATAACATTTCGTGCAAATCCGAGTTGTGTAGAGGGTGATACAGTCAAAATACTGAGAGATGTACGAATATAAGGAAAAAAGTTGCGAAAATTGCCAAAAAAAAGGGGATTTTTTTTTGAAATGTTGACTTAAGGCTCCGTTTCGACTCCAATAGATTCATTTACCCACGAGATCTCTTGGGGGAAAATATCGAACGATTTGAAGACGAGGGTAATACATTTCGGAGAAATTAGTGAAATCTCCAATTCACCAAAGGGGTACCCCTTTCAGAAATCTTCGATTTCTCTAATATGGATTCGAGCAATGTTTTGATAGTGAATACTAAAGAATATGCGAGGGTCATGGGCACAAAAGTGGTAGACCTATGTCTTAGGGTTCTATGTATAACATTTCGTGCAAATCCGAGTTGTGTATAGGTTGATAAAGTCAAAATACTTAGAGACGTACGAATATAAAATAAAAAGTTGCGAAAATTGCCATAAAAAAGGGGAATTTTTTTTGAAATGTTGACTTAAGGCTCCGTTTCGACTCCAATAGATTCATTTACCCACGAGATCTCTTGGGGAAAAATATCGAACGATTTGAAGACGAGGGTAATACATTTCGGAGAAATTAGTGAAATCTCCAATTCACCAATAGGGTACCCCTTTCAGAAATCTTCGATTTCTCTAATATGGATTCGAGCAATGTTTTGATAGTGAATACTAAAGAATATGCGAGGGTCATGGGCACAAAAGTTGTAGGCCTATGTCTTAGGGTTCTATGTATAACATTTCGTGCAAATTCGAGTTGTGTATAGGTTGATAAAGTCAAAATACTTAGAGATGTACGAATATAAGGAAAAAACTTGCGAAAATTGCCATAAAAAAGGGGATTTTTTTTTGAAATGTTGACTTAAGGCTCCGTTTCGACTCCAATAGATTCATTTTCCCACGAGATCTCTTGGGGGAAAATATCAAACGATTTGAAGACGAGGGTAATACATTTCGGAGAAATTAGTGAAATCTCCAATTCACCAAAGGGGTACCCCTTTCAGAAATCTTCGATTTCTCTAATATGGATTCGAGCAATGTTTTGATAGTGAATACTAAAGAATATGCGAGGGTCATGGGCACAAAAGTTGTAGGCCTATGTCTTAGGGTTCTATGTTTAAAAATTCGTGCAACTCCTAGTTGTGTAGAGGGTGATACAGTCAAAATACTGGGAGATGTACGAATATAAGGAAAAAACTTGCGAAAATTGCCATAAAAAAGGGGATTTTTTTTTGAAATGTTGACTTAAGGCTCCGTTTCGACTCCAATAGATTCATTTACCCACGAGATCTCTTGGGGGAAAATATCGAACGATTTGAAGACGAGGGTAATACATTTCGGAGAAATTAGTGAAATCTCCAATTCACCAAAGGGGTACCCCTTTCAGAAATCTTCGATTTCTCTAATATGGATTCGAGCAATGTTTTGATAGTGAATACTAAAGAATATGCGAGGGTCATGGGCACAAAAGTTGTAGGCCTATGTCTTAGGGTTCTATGTATAAAAATTCGTGCAAATCCTATTTCTGTAGAGGGTGATACAGTGAAAATACTGAGAGATGTACGAATATAAGGAAAAAACTTGCGAAAACTGCCATAAAAAAGCGGATTTTTTTTTGAAATGTTGACTTAAGGCTCCGTTTCGACTCCAATAGATTCATTTACCCACGAGATCTCTTGGGGGAAAATATCGAACGATTTGAAGACGAGGGTAATACATTTCGGAGAAATTAGTGAAATCTCCAATTCACCAAAGGGGTACCCCTTTCAGAAATCTTCGATTTCTCTAATATGGATTCGAGCAATGTTCTGATAGTGAATACTAAAGAATATACGAGGGTCCTGGGCACAAAAGATGTAGGCCTATGTCTTAGGGTTCTATGTATAACATTTCGTGCAAATCCGAGTTGTGTAGAGGGTGATACAGTCAAAATACTGAGAGATGTACGAATATAAGGAAAAAAGTTGCGAAAATTGCCAAAAAAAAGGGGATTTTTTTTTGAAATGTTGACTTAAGGCTCCGTTTCGACTCCAATAGATTCATTTACCCACGAGATCTCTTGGGGAAAAATATCGAACGATTTGAAGACGAGGGTAATACATTTCGGAGAAATTAGTGAAATCTCCAATTCACCAAAGGGGTACCCCTTTCAGAAATCTTCGATTTCTCTAATATGGATTCGAGCAATGTTTTGATAGTGAATACTAAAGAATATACGAGGGTCCTGGGCACAAAAGTTGTAGGCCTATGTCTTAGGGTTCTATGTATAATATTTCGTGCAAATCCGAGTTGTGTAGAGGGTGATACAGTCAAAATACTGAGAGATGTACGAATATAAGGAAAAAAGTTGCGAAAATTGCCAAAAAAAAGGGGATTTTTTTTTGAAATGTTGACTTAAGGCTCCGTTTCGACTCCAATAGATTCATTTACCCACGAGATCTCTTGGGGGAAAATATCGAACGATTTGAAGACGAGGGTAATACATTTCGGAGAAATTAGTGAAATCTCCAATTCACCAAAGGGGTACCCCTTTCAGAAATCTTCGATTTCTCTAATATGGATTCGAGCAATGTTTTGATAGTGAATACTAAAGAATATGCGAGGGTCATGGGCACAAAAGTGGTAGACCTATGTCTTAGGGTTCTATGTATAACATTTCGTGCAAATCCGAGTTGTGTATAGGTTGATAAAGTCAAAATACTTAGAGACGTACGAATATAAAATAAAAAGTTGCGAAAATTGCCATAAAAAAGGGGAATTTTTTTTGAAATGTTGACTTAAGGCTCCGTTTCGACTCCAATAGATTCATTTACCCACGAGATCTCTTGGGGAAAAATATCGAACGATTTGAAGACGAGGGTAATACATTTCGGAGAAATTAGTGAAATCTCCAATTCACCAATAGGGTACCCCTTTCAGAAATCTTCGATTTCTCTAATATGGATTCGAGCAATGTTTTGATAGTGAATACTAAAGAATATGCGAGGGTCATGGGCACAAAAGTTGTAGGCCTATGTCTTAGGGTTCTATGTATAACATTTCGTGCAAATTCGAGTTGTGTATAGGTTGATAAAGTCAAAATACTTAGAGATGTACGAATATAAGGAAAAAACTTGCGAAAATTGCCATAAAAAAGGGGATTTTTTTTTGAAATGTTGACTTAAGGCTCCGTTTCGACTCCAATAGATTCATTTTCCCACGAGATCTCTTGGGGGAAAATATCAAACGATTTGAAGACGAGGGTAATACATTTCGGAGAAATTAGTGAAATCTCCAATTCACCAAAGGGGTACCCCTTTCAGAAATCTTCGATTTCTCTAATATGGATTCGAGCAATGTTTTGATAGTGAATACTAAAGAATATGCGAGGGTCATGGGCACAAAAGTTGTAGGCCTATGTCTTAGGGTTCTATGTATAAAAATTCGTGCAACTCCTAGTTGTGTAGAGGGTGATACAGTCAAAATACTGGGAGATGTACGAATATAAGGAAAAAACTTGCGAAAATTGCCATAAAAAAGGGGATTTTTTTTTGAAATGTTGACTTAAGGCTCCGTTTCGACTCCAATAGATTCATTTACCCACGAGATCTCTTGGGGGAAAATATCGAACGATTTGAAGACGAGGGTAATACATTTCGGAGAAATTAGTGAAATCTCCAATTCACCAAAGGGGTACCCCTTTCAGAAATCTTCGATTTCTCTAATATGGATTCGAGCAATGTTTTGATAGTGAATACTAAAGAATATGCGAGGGTCATGGGCACAAAAGTTGTAGGCCTATGTCTTAGGGTTCTATGTATAAAAATTCGTGCAAATCCTATTTCTGTAGAGGGTGATACAGTGAAAATACTGAGAGATGTACGAATATAAGGAAAAAACTTGCGAAAACTGCCATAAAAAAGCGGATTTTTTTTTGAAATGTTGACTTAAGGCTCCGTTTCGACTCCAATAGATTCATTTACCCACGAGATCTCTTGGGGGAAAATATCGAACGATTTGAAGACGAGGGTAATACATTTCGGAGAAATTAGTGAAATCTCCAATTCACCAAAGGGGTACCCCTTTCAGAAATCTTCGATTTCTCTAATATGGATTCGAGCAATGTTCTGATAGTGAATACTAAAGAATATACGAGGGTCCTGGGCACAAAAGATGTAGGCCTATGTCTTAGGGTTCTATGTATAACATTTCGTGCAAATCCGAGTTGTGTAGAGGGTGATACAGTCAAAATACTGAGAGATGTACGAATATAAGGAAAAAAGTTGCGAAAATTGCCAAAAAAAAGGGGATTTTTTTTTGAAATGTTGACTTAAGGCTCCGTTTCGACTCCAATAGATTCATTTACCCACGAGATCTCTTGGGGAAAAATATCGAACGATTTGAAGACGAGGGTAATACATTTCGGAGAAATTAGTGAAATCTCCAATTCACCAAAGGGGTACCCCTTTCAGAAATCTTCGATTTCTCTAATATGGATTCGAGCAATGTTTTGATAGTGAATACTAAAGAATATACGAGGGTCCTGGGCACAAAAGTTGTAGGCCTATGTCTTAGGGTTCTATGTATAACATTTCGTACAAATCCGAGTTGTGTAGAGGGTGATACAGTCAAAATACTGAGAGATGTACGAATATAAGGAAAAAAGTTGCGAAAATTGCCAAAAAAAAGGGGATTTTTTTTTGAAATGTTGACTTAAGGCTCCGTTTCGACTCCAATAGATTCATTTACCCACGAGATCTCTTGGGGGAAAATATCGAACGATTTGAAGACGAGGGTAATACATTTCGGAGAAATTAGTGAAATCTCCAATTCACCAAAGGGGTACCCCTTTCAGAAATCTTCGATTTCTCTAATATGGATTCGAGCAATGTTTTGATAGTGAATACTAAAGAATATGCGAGGGTCATGGGCACAAAAGTGGTAGACCTATGTCTTAGGGTTCTATGTATAACATTTCGTGCAAATCCGAGTTGTGTATAGGTTGATAAAGTCAAAATACTTAGAGACGTACGAATATAAAATAAAAAGTTGCGAAAATTGCCATAAAAAAGGGGAATTTTTTTTGAAATGTTGACTTAAGGCTCCGTTTCGACTCCAATAGATTCATTTACCCACGAGATCTCTTGGGGAAAAATATCGAACGATTTGAAGACGAGGGTAATACATTTCGGAGAAATTAGTGAAATCTCCAATTCACCAATAGGGTACCCCTTTCAGAAATCTTCGATTTCTCTAATATGGATTCGAGCAATGTTTTGATAGTGAATACTAAAGAATATGCGAGGGTCATGGGCACAAAAGTTGTAGGCCTATGTCTTAGGGTTCTATGTATAACATTTCGTGCAAATTCGAGTTGTGTATAGGTTGATAAAGTCAAAATACTTAGAGATGTACGAATATAAGGAAAAAACTTGCGAAAATTGCCATAAAAAAGGGGATTTTTTTTTGAAATGTTGACTTAAGGCTCCGTTTCGACTCCAATAGATTCATTTACCCACAAGATATCTTGGGGGGAAATATCGAACGATTTGAAGACGAGGGTAATACATTTCGGAGAAATTAGTGAAATCTCCAATTCACCAAAGGGGTACCCCTTTCAGAAATCTTCGATTTCTCTAATATGGATTCGAGCAATGTTTTGATAGTGAATACTAAAGAATATGCGAGGGTCATGGGCACAAAAGTTGTAGGCCTACGTCTTAGGGTTCTATGTATAAAAATTTGTGCAAATCCTAGGTATGTAGAGGGTGATACAGTCAAAATACTGAGAGATGTACGAATATAAGGAAAAAACTTGCGAAAATTGCCATAAAAAAGGGGAATTTTTTTTGAAATGTTGACTTAAGGCTCCGTTTCGACTCCAATAGATTCATTTACCCACGAGATCTCTTGGGGAAAAATATCGAACGATTTGAAGACGAGGGTAATACATTTCGGAGAAATTAGTGAAATCTCCAATTCACCAAAGGGGTACCCCTTTCAGAAATCTTCGATTTCTCTAATATGGATTCGAGCAATGTTTTGATAGTGAATACTAAAGAATATGCGAGGGTCCTAGGCACATAAGATGTAGGCCTATGTCTTAGGGTTCTATGTATAACATTTCGTGCAAATCCGAGTTGTGTAGAGGGTGATACAGTCAAAATACTGAGAGATGTACGAATATAAGGAAAAAAGTTGCGAAAATTGCCATAAAAAAGGGGATTTTTTTTTGAAATGTTGACTTAAGGCTCCGTTTCGACTCCAATAGATTCATTTACCCACGAGATCTCTTGGGGGAAAATATCGAACGATTTGAAGACGAGGGTAATACATTTCGGAGAAATTAGTGAAATCTCCAATTCACCAAAGGGGTACCCCTTTCAGAAATCTTCGATTTCTCTAATATGGATTCGAGCAATGTTTTGATAGTGAATACTAAAGAATATGCGAGGGTCATGGGCACAAAAGTTGTAGGCCTATGTCTTAGGGTTCTATGTATAAAAATTCGTGCAAATCCTATTTCTGTAGAGGGTGATACAGTGAAAATACTGAGAGATGTACGAATATAAGGAAAAAACTTGCGAAAACTGCCATAAAAAAGCGGATTTTTTTTTGAAATGTTGACTTAAGGCTCCGTTTCGACTCCAATAGATTCATTTACCCACGAGATCTCTTGGGGGAAAATATCGAACGATTTGAAGACGAGGGTAATACATTTCGGAGAAATTAGTGAAATCTCCAATTCACCAAAGGGGTACCCCTTTCAGAAATCTTCGATTTCTCTAATATGGATTCGAGCAATGTTCTGATAGTGAATACTAAAGAATATACGAGGGTCCTGGGCACAAAAGATGTAGGCCTATGTCTTAGGGTTCTATGTATAACATTTCGTGCAAATCCGAGTTGTGTAGAGGGTGATACAGTCAAAATACTGAGAGATGTACGAATATAAGGAAAAAAGTTGCGAAAATTGCCAAAAAAAAGGGGATTTTTTTTTGAAATGTTGACTTAAGGCTCCGTTTCGACTCCAATAGATTCATTTACCCACGAGATCTCTTGGGGAAAAATATCGAACGATTTGAAGACGAGGGTAATACATTTCGGAGAAATTAGTGAAATCTCCAATTCACCAAAGGGGTACCCCTTTCAGAAATCTTCGATTTCTCTAATATGGATTCGAGCAATGTTTTGATAGTGAATACTAAAGAATATACGAGGGTCCTGGGCACAAAAGTTGTAGGCCTATGTCTTAGGGTTCTATGTATAACATTTCGTGCAAATCCGAGTTGTGTAGAGGGTGATACAGTCAAAATACTGAGAGATGTACGAATATAAGGAAAAAAGTTGCGAAAATTGCCAAAAAAAAGGGGATTTTTTTTTGAAATGTTGACTTAAGGCTCCGTTTCGACTCCAATAGATTCATTTACCCACGAGATCTCTTGGGGGAAAATATCGAACGATTTGAAGACGAGGGTAATACATTTCGGAGAAATTAGTGAAATCTCCAATTCACCAAAGGGGTACCCCTTTCAGAAATCTTCGATTTCTCTAATATGGATTCGAGCAATGTTTTGATAGTGAATACTAAAGAATATGCGAGGGTCATGGGCACAAAAGTGGTAGACCTATGTCTTAGGGTTCTATGTATAACATTTCGTGCAAATCCGAGTTGTGTATAGGTTGATAAAGTCAAAATACTTAGAGACGTACGAATATAAAATAAAAAGTTGCGAAAATTGCCATAAAAAAGGGGAATTTTTTTTGAAATGTTGACTTAAGGCTCCGTTTCGACTCCAATAGATTCATTTACCCACGAGATCTCTTGGGGGAAAATATCGAACGATTTGAAGACGAGGGTAATACATTTCGGAGAAATTAGTGAAATCTCCAATTCACCAATAGGGTACCCCTTTCAGAAATCTTCGATTTCTCTAATATGGATTCGAGCAATGTTTTGATAGTGAATACTAAAGAATATGCGAGGGTCATTGGCACAAAAGTTGTAGGCCTATGTCTTAGGGTTCTATGTATAACATTTCGTGCAAATTCGAGTTGTGTATAGGTTGATAAAGTCAAAATACTTAGAGATGTACGAATATAAGGAAAAAACTTGCGAAAATTGCCATAAAAAAGGGGATTTTTTTTTGAAATGTTGACTTAAGGCTCCGTTTCGACTCCAATAGATTCATTTTCCCACGAGATCTCTTGGGGGAAAATATCAAACGATTTGAAGACGAGGGTAATACATTTCGGAGAAATTAGTGAAATCTCCAATTCACCAAAGGGGTACCCCTTTCAGAAATCTTCGATTTCTCTAATATGGATTCGAGCAATGTTTTGATAGTGAATACTAAAGAATATGCGAGGGCCATGGGCACAAAAGTTGTACGCCTATGTCTTAGGGTTCTATGTATAAAAATTCGTGCAAATCCTAGGTGTGTAGAGGGTGATACAGTCAAAATACTGGGAGATGTACGAATATAAGGAAAAAACTTGCGAAAATTGCCATAAAAAAGGGGATTTTTTTTTGAAATGTTGACTTAAGGCTCCGTTTCGACTCCAATAGATTCATTTACCCACGAGATCTCTTGGGGGAAAATATCGAACGATTTGAAGACGAGGGTAATACATTTCGGAGAAATTAGTGAAATCTCCAATTCACCAAAGGGGTACCCCTTTCAGAAATCTTCGATTTCTCTAATATGGATTCGAGCAATGTTTTGATAGTGAATACTAAAGAATATGCGAGGGTCATGGGCACAAAAGTTGTAGGCCTATGTCTTAGGGTTCTATGTATAAAAATTCGTGCAAATCCTATTTCTGTAGAGGGTGATACAGTGAAAATACTGAGAGATGTACGAATATAAGGAAAAAACTTGCGAAAACTGCCATAAAAAAGCGGATTTTTTTTTGAAATGTTGACTTAAGGCTCCGTTTCGACTCCAATAGATTCATTTTCCCACGAGATCTCTTGGGGGAAAATATCAAACGATTTGAAGACGAGGGTAATACATTTCGGAGAAATTAGTGAAATCTCCAATTCACCAAAGGGGTACCCCTTTCAGAAATCTTCGATTTCTCTAATATGGATTCGAGCAATGTTTTGATAGTGAATACTAAAGAATATGCGAGGGCCATGGGCACAAAAGTTGTACGCCTATGTCTTAGGGTTCTATGTATAAAAATTCGTGCAAATCCTAGGTGTGTAGAGGGTGATACAGTCAAAATACTGGGAGATGTACGAATATAAGGAAAAAACTTGCGAAAATTGCCATAAAAAAGGGGATTTTTTTTTGAAATGTTGACTTAAGGCTCCGTTTCGACTCCAATAGATTCATTTACCCACGAGATCTCTTGGGGGGAAATATCGAACGATTTGAAGACGAGGGTAATACATTTCGGAGAAATTAGTGAAATCTCCAATTCACCAAAGGGGTACCCCTTTCAGAAATCTTCGATTTCTCTAATATGGATTCGAGCAATGTTTTGATAGTGAATACTAAAGAATATGCGAGGGTCATGGGCACAAAAGTTGTAGGCCTATGTCTTAGGGTTCTATGTATAAAAATTCGTGCAAATCCTATTTCTGTAGAGGGTGATACAGTCAAAATACTGAGAGATGTACGAATATAAGGAAAAAAGTTGCGAAAATTGCCATAAAAAAGGGGAATTTTTTTATAAATGTTGACTTAAGGCTCCGTTTCGACTCCAATAGATTCATTTACCCACGAGATCTCTTGGGGAAAAATATCGAACGATTTGAAGACGAGGGTAATACATTTCGGAGAAATTAGTGAAATCTCCAATTCACCAAAGGGGTACCCCTTTCAGAAATCTTCGATTTCTCTAATATGGATTCGAGCAATGTTTTGATAGTGAATACTAAAGAATATGCGAGGGTCCTAGGCACATAAGATGTAGGCCTATGTCTTAGGGTTCTATGTATAACATTTCGTGCAAATCCGAGTTGTGTAGAGGGTGATACAGTCAAAATACTGAGAGATGTACGAATATAAGGAAAAAAGTTGCGAAAATTGCCAAAAAAAAGGGGATTTTTTTTTGAAATGTTGACTTAAGGCTCCGTTTCGACTCCAATAGATTCATTTACCCACCAGATCTCTTGGGGGGAAATATCGAACGATTTGAAGACGAGGGTAATACATTTCGGAGAAATTAGTGAAATCTCCAATTCACCAAAGGGGTACCCCTTTCAGAAATCCTCGATTTCTCTAATATGGATTGGAGCAATGTTTTGATAGTGAATACTAAAGAATATGCGAGGGTCATGGGCACAAAAGTTGTAGGCCTATGTCTTAGGGTTCTATGTATAACATTTCGTGCAAATCCGAGTTGTGTATAGGTTGATAAAGTCAAAATACTTAGAGACGTACGAATATAAAATAAAAAGTTGCGAAAATTGCCATAAAAAAGGGGAATTTTTTTTGAAATGTTGACTTAAGGCTCCGTTTCGACTCCAATAGATTCATTTACCCACGAGATCTCTTGGGGAAAAATATCGAACGATTTGAAGACGAGGGTAATACATTTCGGAGAAATTAGTGAAATCTCCAATTCACCAATAGGGTACCCCTTTCAGAAATCTTCGATTTCTCTAATATGGATTCGAGCAATGTTTTGATAGTGAATACTAAAGAATATGCGAGGGTCATGGGCACAAAAGTTGTAGGCCTATGTCTTAGGGTTCTATGTATAACATTTCGTGCAAATTCGAGTTTTGTATAGGTTGATAAAGTCAAAATACTTAGAGATGTACGAATATAAGGAAAAAACTTGCGAAAATTGCCATAAAAAAGGGGATTTTTTTTTGAAATGTTGACTTAAGGCTCCGTTTCGACTCCAATAGATTCATTTTCCCACGACATCTCTTGGGGGAAAATATCAAACGATTTGAAGACGAGGGTAATACATTTCGGAGAAATTAGTGAAATCTCCAATTCACCAAAGGGGTACCCCTTTCAGAAATCTTCGATTTCTCTAATATGGATTCGAGCAATGTTTTGATAGTGAATACTAAAGAATATGCGAGGGTCATGGGCACAAAAGTTGTAGGCCTATGTCTTAGGGTTCTATGTATAACATTTCGTGCAAATCCGAGTTGTGTATAGGTTGATAAAGTCAAAATACTTAGAGACGTACGAATATAAAATAAAAAGTTGCGAAAATTGCCATAAAAAAGGGGAATTTTTTTTGAAATGTTGACTTAAGGCTCCGTTTCGACTCCAATAGATTCATTTACCCACGAGATCTCTTGGGGGAAAATATCAAACGATTTGAAGACGAGGGTAATACATTTCGGAGAAATTAGTGAAATCTCCAATTCACCAAAGGGGTACCCCTTTCAGAAATCTTCGATTTCTCTAATATGGATTCGAGCAATGTTTTGATAGTGAATACTAAAGAATATGCGAGGGTCATGGGCACAAAAGTTGTAGGCCTATGTCTTAGGGTTCTATGTATAAAAATTCGTACAAATCCTAGGTGTGTAGAGGGTGATACAGTCAAAATACTGAGAGATGTACGAATATAAGGAAAAAAGTTGCGAAAATTGCCATAAAAAAGGGGAATTTTTTTTGAAATGTTGACTTAAGGCTCCGTTTCGACTCCAATAGATTCATTTACCCACAAGATCTCTTGGGGGGAAATATCGAACGATTTGAAGACGAGGGTAATACATTTCGGAGAAATTAGTGAAATCTCCAATTCACCAAAGGGGTACCCCTTTCAGAAATCTTCGATTTCTCTAATATGGATTCGAGCAATGTTTTGATAGTGAATACTAAAGAATATGCGAGGGTCATGGGCACAAAAGTTGTAGACCTATGTCTTAGGGTTCTATGTATAAAAATTCGTGCAAATATGAGGTGTGTAGAGGGTGATACAGTCAAAATACTGAGTGATGTACGATTATAAGGAAAAAAGTTGCGAAAATTGCCATAAAAAAGGGGATTTTTTTTTGAAATGTTGACTTAAGGCTCCGTTTCGACTCCAATAGATTCATTTACCCACCAGATCTCTTGGGGGGAAATATCGAACGATTTGAAGACGAGGGTAATACATTTCGGAGAAATTAGTGAAATCTCCAATTCACCAAAGGGGTACCCCTTTCAGAAATCTTCGATTTCTCTAATATGGATTGGAGCAATGTTTTGATAGTGAATACTAAAGAATATGCGAGGGTCATGGGCACAAAAGTTGTAGGCCTATGTCTTAGGGTTCTATGTATAACATTTCGTGCAAATCCGAGTTGTGTATAGGTTGATAAAGTCAAAATACTTAGAGACGTACGAATATAAAATAAAAAGTTGCGAAAATTGCCATAAAAAAGGGGAATTTTTTTTGAAATGTTGACTTAAGGCTCCGTTTCGACTCCAATAGATTCATTTACCCACGAGATCTCTTGGGGAAAAATATCGAACGATTTGAAGACGAGGGTAATACATTTCGGAGAAATTAGTGAAATCTCCAATTCACCAATAGGGTACCCCTTTCAGAAATCTTCGATTTCTCTAATATGGATTCGAGCAATGTTTTGATAGTGAATACTAAAGAATATGCAAGGGTCATGGGCACAAAAGTTGTAGGCCTATGTCTTAGGGTTCTATGTATAACATTTCGTGCAAATTCGAGTTTTGTATAGGTTGATAAAGTCAAAATACTTAGAGATGTACGAATATAAGGAAAAAACTTGCGAAAATTGCCATAAAAAAGGGGATTTTTTTTTGAAATGTTGACTTAAGGCTCCGTTTCGACTCCAATAGACGCATTTACCCACGACTTCTCTTGGGGGAAAATATCAAACGATTTGAAGACGAGGGTAATACATTTCGGAGAAATTAGTGAAATCTCCAATTCACCAAAGGGGTACCCCTTTCAGAAATCTTCGATTTCTCTAATATGGATTCGAGCAATGTTTTGATAGTGAATACTAAAGAATATGCGAGGGTCATGGGCACAAAAGTTGTAGGCCTATGTCTTAGGGTTCTATGTATAACATTTCGTGCAAATTCGAGTTTTGTATAGGTTGATAAAGTCAAAATACTTAGAGATGTACGAATATAAGGAAAAAACTTGCGAAAATTGCCATAAAAAAGGGGATTTTTTTTTGAAATGTTGACTTAAGGCTCCGTTTCGACTCCAATAGATTCATTTACCCACGAGATCTCTTGGGGAAAAATATCGAACGATTTGAAGACGAGGGTAATACATTTCAGAGAAATTAGTGAAATCTCCAATTCACCAAAGGGGTACCCCTTTCAGAAACATCGATTTCTCTAATATGGATTCGAGCAATGTTTTGATAGTGAATACTAAAGAATATGCGAGGGTCATGGGCACAAAAGTTGTAGGCCTATGTCTTAGGGTTCTATGTATAAAAATTCGTGCAAATCCTAGGTGTGTAGAGGGTGATACAGTCAAAATACTGAGAGATGTACGAATATAAGGAAAAAACTTGCGAAAATTTCCATAAAAAAGGGGAATTTTTTTTGAAATGTTGACTTAAGGCTCCGTTTCGACTCCAATAGATTCATTTACCCACGAGATCTCTTGGGGGAAAATATTGAACGATTTGAAGACGAGGGTAATACATTTCGGAGAAATTAGTGAAATCTCCAATTCACCAAAGGGGTACCCCTTTCAGAAATCTTCGATTTCTCTAATATGGATTCGAGCAATGTTTTGATAGTGAATACTAAAGAATATGCGAGGGTCATGGGCACAAAAGTTGTAGGCCTATGTCTTAGGGTTCTATGTATAACATTTCGTGCAAATCCGAGTTGTGTATAGGTTGATAAAGTCAAAATACTTAGAGACGTACGAATATAAAATAAAAAGTTGCGAAAATTGCCATAAAAAAGGGGAATTTTTTTTGAAATGTTGACTTAAGGCTCCGTTTCGACTCCAATAGATTCATTTACCCACGAGATCTCTTGGGGAAAAATATCGAACGATTTGAAGACGAGGGTAATACATTTCGGAGAAATAAGTGAAATCTCCAATTCACCAATAGGGTACCCTTTTCAGAAATCTTCGATTTCTCTAATATGGATTCGAGCAATGTTTTGATAGTGAATACTAAAGAATATGCGAGGGTCATGGGCACAAAAGTTGTAGGCCTATGTCTTAGGGTTCTATGTATAACATTTCGTGCAAATTGGAGTTTTGTATAGGTTGATAAAGTCAAAATACTTAGAGATGTACGAATATAAGGAAAAAACTTGCGAAAATTGCCATAAAAAAGGAGATTTTTTTTTGAAATGTTGACTTAAGGCTCCGTTTCGACTCCAATAGATTCATTTACCCACGAGATCTCTTGGGGGAAAATATCAAACGATTTGAAGACGAGGGTAATACATTTCCGAGAAATTAGTGAAATCTCCAATTCACCAAAGGGGTACCCCTTTCAGAAATCTTCGATTTCTCTAATATGGATTCGAGCAATGTTTTGATAGTGAATACTAAAGAATATGCGAGGGTCATGGGCACAAAAGTTGTAGGCCTATGTCTTAGGGTTCTATGTATAACATTTCGTGCAAATCCGAGTTGTGTATAGGTTGATAAAGTCAAAATACTTAGAGACGTACGAATATAAAATAAAAAGTTGCGAAAATTGCCATAAAAAAGGGGAATTTTTTTTGAAATGTTGACTTAAGGCTCCGTTTCGACTCCAATAGATTCATTTACCAACGAGATCTCTTGGGGAAAAATATCGAACGATTTGAAGACGAGGGTAATACATTTCGGAGAAATTAGTAAAATCTCCAATTCACCAATAGGGTACCCCTTTCAGAAATCTTCGATTTCTCTAATATGGATTCGAGCAATGTTTTGATAGTGAATACTAATGAATATGCGAGGGTCATGGGCACAAAAGTTGTAGGCCTATGTCTTAGGGTTCTATGTATAACATTTCGTGCAAATTCGAGTTTTGTATAGGTTGATAAAGTCAAAATACTTAGAGATGTACGAATATAAGGAAAAAACTTGCGAAAATTGCCATAAAAAAGGGGATTTTTTTTTGAAATGTTGACTTAAGGCTCCGTTTCGACTCCAATAGATTCATTTTCCCACGACATCTCTTGGGGGAAAATATCAAACGATTTGAAGACGAGGGTAATACATTTCGGAGAAATTAGTGAAATCTCCAATTCACCAAAGGGGTACCCCTTTCAGAAATCTTCGATTTCTCTAATATGGATTCGAGCAATGTTTTGATAGTGAATACTAAAGAATATGCGAGGGTCATGGGCACAAAAGTTGTAGGCCTATGTCTTAGGGTTCTATGTATAACATTTCGTGCAAATCCGAGTTGTGTAGAGGGTGATACAGTCAAAATACTGAGAGATGTACGAATATAAGGAAAAAAGTTGCGAAAATTGCCAAAAAAAAGGGGAATTTTTTTTGAAATGTTGACTTAAGGCTCCGTTTCGACTCCAATAGATTCATTTACCCACGAGATCTCTTGGGGGAAAATATCAAACGATTTGAAGACGAGGGTAATACATTTCGGAGAAATTAGTGAAATCTCCAATTCACCAAAGGGGTACCCCTTTCAGAAATCTTCGATTTCTCTAATATAGATTCGAGCAATGTTTTGATAGTGAATACTAAAGAATATACGAGGGTCATGGGCACAAAAGTTGTAGGCCTATGTCTTAGGGTTCTATGTATAACATTTCGTGCAAATCCGAGTTGTGTAGAGGGTGATACAGTCAAAATACTGAGAGATGTACGAATATAAGGAAAAAAGTTGCGAAAATTGCCAAAAAAACGGGGAATTTTTTTTGAAATGTTGACTTAAGGCTCCGTTTCGACTCCAATAGATTCATTTACCCACAAGATCACTTGGGGGGAAATATCGAACGATTTGAAGACGAGGGTAATACATTTCGGAGAAATTAGTGAAATCTCCAATTCACCAAAGGGGTACCCCTTTCAGAAATCTTCGATTTCTCTAATATGGATTCGAGCAATGTTTTGATAGTGAATACTAAAGAATATGCGAGGGTCATGGGCACAAAAGTTGTAGGCCTATGTCTTAGGGTTCTATGTATAACATTTCGTGCAAATCCGAGTTGTGTAGAGGGTGATACAGTCAAAATACTGAGAGATGTACGAATATAAGGAAAAAAGTTGCGAAAATTGCCAAAAAAACGGGGAATTTTTTTTGAAATGTTGACTTAAGGCTCCGTTTCGACTCCAATAGATTCATTTACCCACGAGATCTCTTGGGGGAAAATATCAAACGATTTGAAGACGAGGGTAATACATTTCGGAGAAATTAGTGAAATCTCCAATTCACCAAAGGGGTACCCCTTTCAGAAATCTTCGATTTCTCTAATATGGATTCGAGCAATGTTTTGATAGTGAATACTAAAGAATATACGAGGGTCATGGGCACAAAAGTTGTAGGCCTATGTCTTAGGGTTCTATGTATAAAAATTCGTGCAAATCCTAGGTGTGTAGAGGGTGATACAGTCAAAATACTGAGAGATGTACGAATATAAGGAAAAAAGTTGCGAAAATTGCCATAAAAAAGGGGATTTTTTTTTGAAATGTTGACTTAAGGCTCCGTTTCGACTCCAATAGATTCATTTACCCACAAGATCTCTTGGGGGGAAATATCGAACGATTTGAAGACGAGGGTAATACATTTCGGAGAAATTAGTGAAATCTCCAATTCACCAAAGGGGTACCCCTTTCAGAAATCTTCGATTTCTCTAATATGGATTCGAGCAATGTTTTGATAGTGAATACTAAAGAATATGCGAGGGTCATGGGCACAAAAGTTGTAGGTCTATGTCTTAGGGTTCTATGTATAAAAATTTGTGCAAATCCTAGGTGTGTAGAGGGTGATACAGTCAAAATACTGAGAGATGTACGAATATAAGGAAAAAACTTGCGAAAATTGCCATAAAAAAGGGGAATTTTTTTTGAAATGTTGACTTAAGGCTCCGTTTCGACTCCAATAGATTCATTTACCCACGAGATCTCTTGGGGAAAAATATCGAACGATTTGAAGACGAGGGTAATACATTTCGGAGAAATTAGTGAAATCTCCAATTCACCAAAGGGGTACCCCTTTCAGAAATCTTCGATTTCTCTAATATGGATTCGAGCAATGTTTTGATAGTGAATACTAAAGAATATGCGAGGGTCATGGGCACAAAAGTTGTAGGCCTATGTCTTAGGGTTCTATGTATAAAAATTCGTGCAAATCCTAGGTGTGTAGAGGGTGATACAGTCAAAATACTGAGAGATGTACGAATATAAGGAAAAAAGTTGCGAAAATTGCCATAAAAAAGGGGATTTTTTTTTGAAATGTTGACTTAAGGCTCCGTTTCGACTCCAATAGATTCATTTACCCACAAGATCTCTTGGGGGGATATATCGAACGATTTGAAGACGAGGGTAATACATTTCGGAGAAATTAGTGAAATCTCCAATTCACCAAAGGGGTACCCCTTTCAGAAATCTTCGATTTCTCTTATATGGATTCGAGCAATGTTTTGATAGTGAATACTAAAGAATATGCGAGGGTCATGGGCACAAAAGTTGTAGGCCTATGTCTTAGGGTTCTATGTATAAAAATTTGTGCAAATCCTAGGTGTGTAGAGGGTGATACAGTCAAAATACTGAGAGATGTACGAATATAAGGAAAAAACTTGCGAAAATTGCCATAAAAAAGGGGAATTTTTTTTGAAATGTTGACTTAAGGCTCCGTTTCGACTCCAATAGATTCATTTACCCACGAGATCTCTTGGGGAAAAATATCGAACGATTTGAAGACGAGGGTAATACATTTCGGAGAAATTAGTGAAATCTCCAATTCACCAAAGGGGTACCCCTTTCAGAAATCTTCGATTTCTCTAATATGGATTCGAGCAATGTTTTGATAGTGAATACTAAAGAATATGTGAGGGTCATGGGCACAAAAGTTGTAGGCCTATGTCTTAGGGTTCTATGTATAACATTTCGTGCAAATCCGAGTTGTGTATAGGTTGATAAAGTCAAAATACTTAGAGACGTACGAATATAAAATAAAAAGTTGCCAAAATTGCCATAAAAAAGGGGAATTTTTTTTGAAATGTTGACTTAAGGCTCCGTTTTGACTCCAATAGATTCATTTACCCACGAGATCTCTTGGGGAAAAATATCGAACGATTTGAAGACGAGGGTAATACATTTCGGAGAAATTAGTGAAATCTCCAATTCACCAATAGGGTACCCCTTTCAGAAATCTTCGATTTCTCTAATATGGATTCGAGCAATGTTTTGATAATGAATACTACAGAATATGCGAGGGTCATGGGCACAAAAGTTGTAGGCCTATGTCTTAGGGTTCTATGTATAACATTTCGTGCAAATTCGAGTTTTGTATAGGTTGATAAAGTCAAAATACTTAGAGATGTACGAATATAAGGAAAAAACTTGCGAAAATTGCCATAAAAAAGGGGATTTTTTTTTGAAATGTTGACTTAAGGCTCCGTTTCGACTCCAATAGATTCATTTTCCCACGACATCTCTTGGGGGAAAATATCAAACGATTTGAAGACGAGGGTAATACATTTCGGAGAAATTAGTGAAATCTCCAATTCACCAAAGGGGTACCCCTTTCAGAAATCTTCGATTTCTCTAATATGGATTCGAGCAATGTTTTGATAGTGAATACTAAAGAATATGCGAGGGTCATGGGCACAAAAGTTGTAGGCCTATGTCTTAGGGTTCTATGTATAACATTTCGTGCAAATCCGAGTTGTGTATAGGTTGATAAAGTCAAAATACTTAGAGACGTAAGAATATAAAATAAAAAGTTGCGAAAATTGCCATAAAAAAGGGGAATTTTTTTTGAAATGTTGACTTAAGGCTCCGTTTCGACTCCAATAGATTCATTTACCCACGAGATCTCTTGGGGAAAAATATCGAACGATTTGAAGACGAGGGTAATACATTTCGGAGAAATTAGTGAAATCTCCAATTCACCAATAGGGTACCCCTTTCAGAAATCTTCGATTTCTCTAATATGGATTCGAGCAATGTTTTGATAGTGAATACTAAAGAATATGCGAGGGTCATGGGCACAAAAGTTGTAGGCCTATGTCTTAGGGTTCTATGTATAACATTTCGTGCAAATTCGAGTTTTGTATAGGTTGATAAAGTCAAAATACTTAGAGATGTACGAATATAAGGAAAAAACTTGCGAAAATTGCCATAAAAAAGGGGATTTTTTTTTGAAATGTTGACTTAAGGCTCCGTTTCGACTCCAATAGATTCATTTTCCCACGAGATCTCTTGGGGGAAAATATCAAACGATTTGAAGACGAGGGTAATACATTTCGGAGAAATTAGTGAAATCTCCAATTCACCAAAGGGGTACCCCTTTCAGAAATCTTCGATTTCTCTAATATGGATTCGAGCAATGTTTTGATAGTGAATACTAAAGAATATGCGAGGGTCATGGGCACAAAAGTTGTAGGCCTATGTCTTAGGGTTCTATGTATAACATTTCGTGCAAATCCGAGTTGTGTAGAGGGTGATACAGTCAAAATACTGAGAGATGTACGAATATAAGGAAAAAAGTTGCGAAAATTGCCAAAAAAAAGGGGAATTTTTTTTGAAATGTTGACTTAAGGCTCCGTTTCGACTCCAATAGATTCATTTACCCACGAGATCTCTTGGGGGAAAATATCAAACGATTTGAAGACGAGGGTAATACATTTCGGAGAAATTAGTGAAATCTCCAATTCACCAAAGGGGTACCCCTTTCAGAAATCTTCGATTTCTCTAATATGGATTCGAGCAATGTTTTGATAGTGAATACTAAAGAATATGCGAGGGTCATGGGCACAAAAGTTGTAGGCCTATGTCTTAGGGTTCTATGTATAACATTTCGTGCAAATCCGAGTTGTGTAGAGGGTGATACAGTCAAAATACTGAGAGATGTACGAATATAAGGAAAAAAGTTGCGAAAATTGCCAAAAAAAAGGGGAATTTTTTTTGAAATGTTGACTTAAGGCTCCGTTTCGACTCCAATAGATTCATTTACCCACGAGATCTCTTGGGGGAAAATATCAAACGATTTGAAGACGAGGGTAATACATTTCGGAGAAATTAGTGAAATCTCCAATTCACCAAAGGGGTACCCCTTTCAGAAATCTTCGATTTCTCTAATATGGATTCGAGCAATGTTTTGATAGTGAATACTAAAGAATATGCGAGGGTCATGGGCACAAAAGTTGTAGGCCTATGTCTTAGGGTTCTATGTATAAAAATTCGTGCAAATCCTAGGTGTGTAGAGGGTGATACAGTCAAAATACTGAGAGATGTACGAATATAAGGAAAAAAGTTGCGAAAATTGCCATAAAAAAGGGGATTTTTTTTTGAAATGTTGACTTAAGGCTCCGTTTCGACTCCAATAGATTCATTTACCCACAAGATCTCTTGGGGGGAAATATCGAACGATTTGAAGACGAGGGTAATACATTTCGGAGAAATTAGTGAAATCTCCAATTCACCAAAGGGGTACCCCTTTCAGAAATCTTCGATTTCTCTAATATGGATTCGAGCAATGTTTTGATAGTGAATACTAAAGAATATGCGAGGGTCATGGGCACAAAAGTTGTAGGTCTATGTCTTAGGGTTCTATGTATAAAAATTTGTGCAAATCCTAGGTGTGTAGAGGGTGATACAGTCAAAATACTGAGAGATGTACGAATATAAGGAAAAAACTTGCGAAAATTGCCATAAAAAAGGGGAATTTTTTTTGAAATGTTGACTTAAGGCTCCGTTTCGACTCCAATAGATTCATTTACCCACGAGATCTCTTGGGGAAAAATATCGAACGATTTGAAGACGAGGGTAATACATTTCGGAGAAATTAGTGAAATCTCCAATTCACCAAAGGGGTACCCCTTTCAGAAATCTTCGATTTCTCTAATATGGATTCGAGCAATGTTTTGATAGTGAATACTAAAGAATATGCGAGGGTCATGGGCACAAAAGTTGTAGGCCTATGTCTTAGGGTTCTATGTATAACATTTCGTGCAAATCCTAGGTGTGTAGAGGGTGATACAGTCAAAATACTGAGAGATGTACGAATATAAGGAAAAAAGTTGCGAAAATTGCCATAAAAAAGGGGATTTTTTTTTGAAATGTTGACTTAAGGCTCCGTTTCGACTCCAATAGATTCATTTACCCACCAGATCTCTTGGGGGGAAATATCGAACGATTTGAAGACGAGGGTAATACATTTCGGAGAAATTAGTGAAATCTCCAATTCACCAAAGGGGTACCCCTTTCAGAAATCTTCGATTTCTCTAATATGGATTCGAGCAATGTTTTGATAGTGAATACTAAAGAATATGCGAGGGTCATGGGCACAAAAGTTGTAGGCCTATGTCTTAGGGTTCTATGTATAACATTTCGTGCAAATTCGAGTTGTGTATAGGTTGATAAAGTCAAATAACTTAGAGACGTACGAATATAAAATAAAAAGTTGCGAAAATTGCCATAAAAAAGGGGAATTTTTTTTGAAATGTTGACTTAAGGCTCCGTTTCGACTCCAATAGATTCATTTACCCACGAGATCTCTTGGGGGAAAATATCAAACGATTTGAAGACGAGGGTAATACATTTCGGAGAAATTAGTGAAATCTCCAATTCACCAAAGGGGTACCCCTTTCAGAAATCTTCGATTTCTCTAATATGGATTCGAGCAATGTTTGGATAGTGAATACTAAAGAATATGCGAGGGTCATGGGCACAAAAGTTGTAGGCCTATGTCTTAGGGTTCTATGTATAAAAATTCGTGCAAATCCTAGGTGTGTAGAGGGTGATACAGTCAAAATACTGAGAGATGTACGAATATAAGGAAAAAAGTTGCGAAAATTGCCATAAAAAAGGGGATTTTTTTTTGAAATGTTGACTTAAGGCTCCGTTTCGACTCCAATAGATTCATTTACCCACAAGATCTCTTGGGGGGAAATATCGAACGATTTGAAGACGAGGGTAATACATTTCGGAGAAATTAGTGAAATCTCCAATTCACCAAAGGGGTACCCCTTTCAGAAATCTTCGATTTCTCTAATATGGATTCGAGCAATGTTTTGATAGTGAATACTAAAGAATATGCGAGGGTCATGGGCACAAAAGTTGTAGGTCTATGTCTTAGGGTTCTATGTATAAAAATTTGTGCAAATCCTAGGTGTGTAGAGGGTGATACAGTCAAAATACTGAGAGATGTACGAATATAAGGAAAAAACTTGCGAAAATTGCCATAAAAAAGGGGAATTTTTTTTGAAATGTTGACTTAAGGCTCCGTTTCGACTCCAATAGATTCATTTACCCACGAGATCTCTTGGGGAAAAATATCGAACGATTTGAAGACGAGGGTAATACATTTCGGAGAAATTAGTGAAATCTCCAATTCACCAAAGGGGTACCCCTTTCAGAAATCTTCGATTTCTCTAATATGGATTCGAGCAATGTTTTGATAGTGAATACTAAAGAATATGCGAGGGTCATGGGCACAAAAGTTGTAGGCCTATGTCTTAGGGTTCTATGTATAAAAATTCGTGCAAATCCTAGGTGTGTAGAGGGTGATACAGTCAAAATACTGAGAGATGTACGAATATAAGGAAAAAAGTTGCGAAAATTGCCATAAAAAAGGGGATTTTTTTTTGAAATGTTGACTTAAGGCTCCGTTTCGACTCCAATAGATTCATTTACCCACCAGATCTCTTGGGGGGAAATATCGAACGATTTGAAGACGAGGGTAATACATTTCGGAGAAATTAGTGAAATCTCCAATTCACCAAAGGGGTACCCCTTTCAGAAATCTTCGATTTCTCTAATATGGATTCGAGCAATGTTTTGATAGTGAATACTAAAGAATATGCGAGGGTCATGGGCACAAAAGTTGTAGGCCTATGTCTTAGGGTTCTATGTATAACATTTCGTGCAAATCCGAGTTGTGTATAGGTTGATAAAGTCAAAATACTTAGAGACGTACGAATATAAAATAAAAAGTTGCCAAAATTGCCATAAAAAAGGGGAATTTTTTTTGAAATGTTGACTTAAGGCTCCGTTTCGACTCCAATAGATTCATTTACCCACGAGATCTCTTGGGGAAAAATATCGAACGATTTGAAGACGAGGGTAATACATTTCGGAGAAATTAGTGAAATCTCCAATTCACCAAAGGGGTACCCCTTTCAGAAATCTTCGATTTCTCTAATATGGATTCGAGCAATGTTTGGATAGTGAATACTAAAGAATATGCGAGGGTCATGGGCACAAAAGTTGTAGGCCTATGTCTTAGGGTTCTATGTATAAAAATTCGTGCAAATCCTAGGTGTGTAGAGGGTGATACAGTCAAAATACTGAGAGATGTACGAATATAAGGAAAAAAGTTGCGAAAATTGCCATAAAAAAGGGGATTTTTTTTTGAAATGTTGACTTAAGGCTCCGTTTCGACTCCAATAGATTCATTTACCCACAAGATCTCTTGGGGGGAAATATCGAACGATTTGAAGACGAGGGTAATACATTTCGGAGAAATTAGTGAAATCTCCAATTCACCAAAGGGGTACCCCTTTCAGAAATCTTCGATTTCTCTAATATGGATTCGAGCAATGTTTTGATAGTGAATACTAAAGAATATGCGAGGGTCATGGGCACAAAAGTTGTAGGTCTATGTCTTAGGGTTCTATGTATAAAAATTTGTGCAAATCCTAGGTGTGTAGAGGGTGATACAGTCAAAATACTGAGAGATGTACGAATATAAGGAAAAAACTTGCGAAAATTGCCATAAAAAAGGGGAATTTTTTTTGAAATGTTGACTTAAGGCTCCGTTTCGACTCCAATAGATTCATTTACCCACGAGATCTCTTGGGGAAAAATATCGAACGATTTGAAGACGAGGGTAATACATTTCGGAGAAATTAGTGAAATCTCCAATTCACCAAAGGGGTACCCCTTTCAGAAATCTTCGATTTCTCTAATATGGATTCGAGCAATGTTTTGATAGTGAATACTAAAGAATATGCGAGGGTCATGGGCACAAAAGTTGTAGGCCTATGTCTTAGGGTTCTATGTATAAAAATTCGTGCAAATCCTAGGTGTGTAGAGGGTGATACAGTCAAAATACTGAGAGATGTACGAATATAAGGAAAAAAGTTGCGAAAATTGCCATAAAAAAGGGGATTTTTTTTTGAAATGTTGACTTAAGGCTCCGTTTCGACTCCAATAGATTCATTTACCCACCAGATCTCTTGGGGGGAAATATCGAACGATTTGAAGACGAGGGTAATACATTTCGGAGAAATTAGTGAAATCTCCAATTCACCAAAGGGGTACCCCTTTCAGAAATCTTCGATTTCTCTAATATGGATTCGAGCAATGTTTTGATAGTGAATACTAAAGAATATGCGAGGGTCATGGGCACAAAAGTTGTAGGCCTATGTCTTAGGGTTCTATGTATAACATTTCGTGCAAATCCGAGTTGTGTATAGGTTGATAAAGTCAAAATACTTAGAGACGTACGAATATAAAATAAAAAGTTGCCAAAATTGCCATAAAAAAGGGGAATTTTTTTTGAAATGTTGACTTAAGGCTCCGTTTCGACTCCAATAGATTCATTTACCCACGAGATCTCTTGGGGAAAAATATCGAACGATTTGAAGACGAGGGTAATACATTTCGGAGAAATTAGTGAAATCTCCAATTCACCAATAGGGTACCCCTTTCAGAAATCTTCGATTTCTCTAATATGGATTCGAGCAATGTTTTGATAGTGAATACTAAAGAATATGCGAGGGTCATGGGCACAAAAGTTGTAGGCCTATGTCTTAGGGTTCTATGTATAACATTTCGTGCAAATTCGAGTTTTGTATAGGTTGATAAAGTCAAAATACTTAGAGATGTACGAATATAAGGAAAAAACTTGCGAAAATTTCCATAAAAAAGGGGATTTTTTTTTGAAATGTTGACTTAAGGCTCCGTTTCGACTCCAATAGATTCATTTACCCACGAGATCTCTTGGGGGAAAATATCAAACGATTTGAAGACGAGGGTAATACATTTCGGAGAAATTAGTGAAATCTCCAATTCACCAAAGGGGTACCCCTTTCAGAAATCTTCGATTTCTCTAATATGGATTCGAGCAATGTTTTGATAGCGAATACTAAAGAATATGCGAGGGTCATGGGCACAAAAGTTGTAGGCCTATGTCTTAGGGTTCTATGTATAAAAATTTGAGGGTCCTGGGCACAAAAGTTGTAGGCCTATGTCTTAGGGTTCTATGTATAACATTTCGTGCAAATCCGAGTTGTGTAGAGGGTGATACAGTCAAAATACTTAGAGATGTACGAATATAAGGAAAAAAGTTGCGAAAATTGCCATAAAAAAGGGGAATTTTCTAATAAATGTTGACTTAAGGCTCCGTTTCGACTCCAATAGATTCATTTACCCACGAGATCTCTTGGGGGAAAATATCGAACGATTTGAAGACGAGGGTAATACATTTCGGAGAAATTAGTGAAATCTCCAATTCACCAAAGGGGTACCCCTTTCAGAAATCTTCGATTTCTCTAATATGGATTCGAGCAATGTTTTGATAGTGAATACTAAAGAATATGCGAGGGTCATGGGCACAAAAGTTGTAGGCCTATGTCTTAGGGTTCTATGTATAACATTTCGTGCAAATCCTACTTCTGTAGAGGGTGATACAGTCAAAATACTGAGAGATGTACGAATATAAGGAAAAAAGTTGCGAAAATTGCCAAAAAAAAGGGGATTTTTTTTTGAAATGTTGACTTAAGGCTCCGTTTCGACTCCAATAGATTCATTTACCCACGAGATCTCTTGGGGGAAAATATCGAACGATTTGAAGACGAGGGTAATACATTTCGGAGAAATTAGTGAAATCTCCAATTCACCAAAGGGGTACCCCTTTCAGAAATCTTCGATTTCTCTAATATGGATTCGAGCAATGTTTTGATAGTGAATACTAAAGAATATGCGAGGGTCATGGGCACATAAGATGTAGGCCTATGTCTTAGGGTTCTATGTATAAAAATTCGTGCAAATCCTAGGTGTGTAGAGGTTGATACAGTCAAAATACTGAGAGATGTACGAATATAAGGAAAAAACTTGCGAAAATTGCCATAAAAAAGGGGATTTTTTTTTTAAATGTTGACTTAAGGCTCCGTTTCGACTCCAATAGATTCATTTACCCACGAGATCTCTTGGGGGAAAATATCGAACGATTTGAAGACGAGGGTAATACATTTCGGAGAAATTAGTGAAATCTCCAATTCACCAAAGGGGTACCCCTTTCAGAAATCTTCGATTTCTCTAATATGGATTCGAGCAATGTTTTGATAGTGAATACTAAAGAATATGCGAGGGTCATGGGCACAAAAGTTGTAGGCCTATGTCTTAGGGTTCTATGTATAAAAATTCGTGAAAATCCTATTTCTGTAGAGGGTGATGCAGTCAAAATACTGAGAGATGTACGAATATAAGGAAAAAAGTTGCGAAAATTGCCATAAAAAAGGGGAATTTTTTTATAAATGTTGACTTAAGGCTCCGTTTCGACTCCAATAGATTCATTTACCCACGAGATCTCTTGGGGAAAAATATCGAACGATTTGAAGACGAGGGTAATACATTTCGGAGAAATTAGTGAAATCTCCAATTCACCAAAGGGGTACCCCTTTCAGAAATCTTCGATTTCTCTAATATGGATTCGAGCAATGTTTTGATAGTGAATACTAAAGAATATGCGAGGGTCATGGGCACATAAGATGTAGGCCTATGTCTTAGGGTTCTATGTATAACATTTCGTGCAAATCCGAGTTGTGTAGAGGGTGATACAGTCAAAATTCTGAGAGATGTACGAATATAAGGAAAAAAGTTGCGAAAATTGCCAAAAAAAAGGGGATTTTTTTTTGAAATGTTGACTTAAGGCTCCGTTTCGACTCCAATAGATTCATTTTCCCACGAGATCTCTTGGGGGAAAATATCGAACGATTTGAAGACGAGGGTAATACATTTCGGAGAAATTAGTGAAATCTCCAATTCACCAAAGGGGTACCCCTTTCAGAAATCTTCAATTTCTCTAATATGGATTCGAGCAATGTTTTGATAGTGAATACTAAAGAATATGCGAGGGTCATGGGCACAAAAGTGTTAGGCCTATGTCTTAGGGTTCTATGTATAAAAATTCGTGCAAATCCTAGGTGTGTAGAGGGTGATACAGTCAAAATACTGAGAGATGTACGAATATAAGGAAAAAACTTGCGAAAATTGTCATAAAAAAGGGGATTTTTTTTTGAAATGTTGACTTAAGGCTCCGTTTCGACTCCAATAGATTCATTTACCCACGAGATCTCTTGGGGGAAAATATCAAACGATTTGAAGACGAGGGTAATACATTTCGGAGAAATTAGTGAAATCTCCAATTCACCAAAGGGGTACCCCTTTCAGAAATCTTCGATTTCTCTAATATGGATTCGAGCAATGTTTTGATAGTGAATACTAAAGAATATGCGAGGGTCATGGGCACAAAAGTTGTAGGCCTATGTCTTAGGGTTCTATGTATAACATTTCGTGCAAATTCGAGTTTTGTATAGGTTGATAAAGTCAAAATACTTAGAGATGTACGAATATAAGGAAAAAACTTGCGAAAATTGTCATAAAAAAGCGGATTTTTTTTTGAAATGTTGACTTAAGGCTCCGTTTCGACTCCAATAGATTCATTTACCCACGAGATCTCTTGGGGGAAAATATCGAACGATTTGAAGACGAGGGTAATACATTTCAGAGAAATTAGTGAAATCTCCAATTCACCAAAGGGGTACCCCTTTCAGAAATCTTCGATTTCTCTAATATGGATTCGAGCAATGTTTTGATAGTGAATACTAAAGAATATGCGAGGGTCATGGGCACAAAAGTTGTAGACCTATGTCTTAGGGTTCTATGTATAAAAATTCGTGCAAATATGAGGTGTGTAGAGGGTGATACAGTCAAAATACTGAGTGATGTACGAATATAAGGAAAAAACTTGCGAAAATTGCCATAAAAAAGGGGATTTTTTTTTGAAATGTTGACTTAAGGCTCCGTTTCGACTCCAATAGATTCATTTACCCACGAGATCTCTTGGGGGAAAATATCGAACGATTTGAAGACGAGGGTAATACATTTCGGAGAAATTAGTGAAATCTCCAATTCACCAAAGGGGTACCCCTTTCAGAAATCTTCGATTTCTCTAATATGGATTCGAGCAATGTTTTGATAGTGAATACTAAAGAATATGCGAGGGTCATGGGCACAAAAGTTGTAGGCCTATGTCTTAGGGTTCTATGTATAAAAATTCGTGCAAATCCTAGGTGTGTAGAGGGTGATACAGTCAAAATACTGAGAGATGTACGAATATAAGGAAAAAACTTGCGAAAATTGTCATAAAAAAGGGGATTTTTTTTTGAAATGTTGACTTAAGGCTCCGTTTCGACTCCAATAGATTCATTTACCCACGAGATCTCTTGGGGGAAAATATCAAACGATTTGAAGACGAGGGTAATACATTTCGGGGAAATTAGTGAAATCTCCAATTCACCAATGGGGTACCCCTTTCAGAAATCTTCGATTTCTCTAATATGGATTCGAGCAATGTTTTGATAGTGAATACTAAAGAATATGCGAGGGTCATGGGCACAAAAGTTGTAGGCCTATGTCTTAGGGTTCTATGTATAAAAATTTGTGCAAATCCTATTTCTGTAGAGGGTGATACAGTCAAAATTCTGAGAGATGTACGAATATAAGGAAAAAAGTTGCGAAAATTTCCAAAAAAAAGGGGAATTTTTTTATAAATGTTGACTTAAGGCTCCGTTTCGACTCCAATAGATTCATTTACCCACGAGATCTCTTGGGGAAAAATATCGAACGATTTGAAGACGAGGGTAATACATTTCGGAGAAATTAGTGAAATCTCCAATTCACCAAAGGGGTACCCCTTTCAGAAATCTTCGATTTCTCTAATATGGATTCGAGCAATGTTTTGATAGTGAATACTAAAGAATATGCGAGGGTCATGGGCACATAAGATGTAGGCCTATGTCTTAGGGTTCTATGTATAACATTTCGTGCAAATCCGAGTTGTGTAGAGGGTGATACAGTCAAAATACTGAGAGATGTACGAATATAAGGAAAAAAGTTGCGAAAATTGCCAAAAAAAAGGGGAATTTTTTTTGAAATGTTGACTTAAGGCTCCGTTTCGACTCCAATAGATTCATTTACCCACGAGATCTCTTGGGGGAAAATATCAATCGATTTGAAGACGAGGGTAATACATTTCGGAGAAATTAGTGAAATCTCTAATTCACCAAAGGGGTACCCCTTTCAGAAATCTTCGATTTCTCTAATATGGATTCGAGCAATGTTTTGATAGTGAATACTAAAGAATATACGAGGGTCCTGGGCACAAAAGTTGTAGGCCTATGTCTTAGGGTTCTATGTATAACATTTCGTGCAAATCCGAGTTGTGTAGAGGGTGATACAGTCAAAATACTGAGAGATGTACGAATATAAGGAAAAAAGTTGCGAAAATTGCCAAAAAAAAGGGGGTTTTTTTTTGAAATGTTGACTTAAGGCTCCGTTTCGACTCCAATAGATTCATTTACCCACGAGATCTCTTGGGGGAAAATATTGAACGATTTGAAGACGAGGGTAATACATTTCGGAGAAATTAGTGAAATCTCCAATTCACCAAAGGGGTACCCCTTTCAGAAATCTTCGATTTCTCTAATATGGATTCGAGCAATGTTTTGATAGTGAATACTAAAGAATATGCGAGGGTCATGGGCACATAAGATGTAGGCCTATGTCTTAGGGTTCTATGTATAACATTTCGTGCAAATCCGAGTTGTGTAGAGGGTGATACAGTCAAAATACTGAGAGATGTACGAATATAAGGAAAAAAGTTGCGAAAATTGCCAAAAAAAAGGGGATTTTTTTTTGAAATGTTGACTTAAGGCTCCGTTTCGACTCCAATAGATTCATTTACCCACGAGATCTCTTGGGGGAAAATATCGAACGATTTGAAGACGAGGGTAATACATTTCGGAGAAATTAGTGAAATCTCCAATTCACCAAAGGGGTACCCCTTTCAGAAATCTTCGATTTCTCTAATATGGATTCGAGCAATGTTTTGATAGTGAATACTAAAGAATATGCGAGGGTCATGGGCACAAAAGTTGTAGACCTATGTCTTAGGGTTCTATGTATAAAAATTCGTGCAAATATGAGGTGTGTAGAGGGTGATACAGTCAAAATACTGAGTGATGTACGAATATAAGGAAAAAAGTTGCGAAAATTGCCATAAAAAAGGGGATTTTTTTTTGAAATGTTGACTTAAGGCTCCGTTTCGACTCCAATAGATTCATTTACCCACCAGATCTCTTGGGGGGAAATATCGAACGATTTGAAGACGAGGGTAATACATTTCGGAGAAATTAGTGAAATCTCCAATTCACCAAAGGGGTACCCCTTTCAGAAATCTTCGATTTCTCTAATATGGATTCGAGCAATGTTTTGATAGTGAATACTAAAGAATATGCGAGGGTCATGGGCACAAAAGTTGTAGGCCTATGTCTTAGGGTTCTATGTATAAAAATTCGTGCAAATCCTAGGTGTGTAGAGGGTGATACAGTCAAAATACTGAGAGATGTACGAATATAAGGAAAAAACTTGCGAAAATTGTCATAAAAAAGGGGATTTTTTTTTGAAATGTTGACTTAAGGCTCCGTTTCGACTCCAATAGATTCATTTACCCACGAGATCTCTTGGGGGAAAATATCAAACGATTTGAAGACGAGGGTAATACATTTCGGAGAAATTAGTGAAATCTCCAATTCACCAAAGGGGTACCCCTTTCAGAAATCTTCGATTTCTCTAATATGGATTCGAGCAATGTTTTGATAGTGAATACTAAAGAATATACGAGGGTCATGGGCACAAAAGTTGTAGGCCTATGTCTTAGGGTTCTATGTATAAAAATTTGTGCAAATCCTATTTCTGTAGAGGGTGATACAGTCAAAATACTGAGAGATGTACGAATATAAGGAAAAAAGTTGCGAAAATTGCCAAAAAAAAGGGGATTTTTTTTTGAAATGTTGACTTAAGGCTCCGTTTCGACTCCAATAGATTCATTTACCCACGAGATCTCTTGGGGGAAAATATTGAACGATTTGAAGATGAGGGTAATACATTTCGGAGAAATTAGTGAAATCTCCAATTCACCAAAGGGGTACCCCTTTCAGAAATCTTCGATTTCTCTAATATGGATTCGAGCAATGTTTTGATAGTGAATACTAAAGAATATGCGAGGGTCATGGGCACAAAAGTTGTAGGCCTATGTCTTAGGGTTCTATGTATAAAAATTCGTGCAAATCCTAGGTGTGTAGAGGGTGATACAGTCAAAATACTGAGAGATGTACGAATATAAGGAAAAAACTTGCGAAAATTGTCATAAAAAAGCGGATTTTTTTTTGAAATGTTGACTTAAGGCTCCGTTTCGACTCCAATAGATTCATTTACCCACAAGATCTCTTGGGGGGAAATATCGAACGATTTGAAGACGAGGGTAATACATTTCGGAGAAATTAGTGAAATCTCCAATTCACCAAAGGGGTACCCCTTTCAGAAATCTTCGATTTCTCTAATATGGATTCGAGCAATGTTTTGATAGTGAATACTAAAGAATATACGAGGGTCATGGGCACAAAAGTTGTAGGCCTATGTCTTAGGGTTCTATGTATAAAAATTTGTGCAAATCCTATTTCTGTAGAGGGTGATACAGTCAAAATACTGAGAGATG
The DNA here is from genome assembly GCF_963169125.1 of Humulus lupulus. Taxonomy (NCBI): domain Eukaryota; kingdom Viridiplantae; phylum Streptophyta; class Magnoliopsida; order Rosales; family Cannabaceae; genus Humulus; species Humulus lupulus. The sequence continues at coordinate 311,234,906 of NC_084793.1, read as the reverse complement.
TACGAATATAAGGAAAAAAGTTGCGAAAATTGCCAAAAAAAAGGGGATTTTTTTTTGAAATGTTGACTTAAGGCTCCGTTTCGACTCCAATAGATTCATTTACCCACGAGATCTCTTGGGGGAAAATATTGAACGATTTGAAGATGAGGGTAATACATTTCGGAGAAATTAGTGAAATCTCCAATTCACCAAAGGGGTACCCCTTTCAGAAATCTTCGATTTCTCTAATATGGATTCGAGCAATGTTTTGATAGTGAATACTAAAGAATATGCGAGGGTCATGGGCACAAAAGTTGTAGGCCTATGTCTTAGGGTTCTATGTATAAAAATTCGTGCAAATCCTAGGTGTGTAGAGGGTGATACAGTCAAAATACTGAGAGATGTACGAATATAAGGAAAAAACTTGCGAAAATTGTCATAAAAAAGCGGATTTTTTTTTGAAATGTTGACTTAAGGCTCCGTTTCGACTCCAATAGATTCATTTGCCCACGAGATCTCTTGGGGGAAAATATCGAACGATTTGAAGACGAGGGTAATACATTTCGGAGAAATTAGTGAAATCTCCAATTCACCAAAGGGGTACCCCTTTCAGAAATCTTCGATTTCTCTAATATGGATTCGAGCAATGTTTTGATAGTGAATACTAAAGAATATGCGAGGGTCATGGGCACAAAAGTTGTAGACCTATGTCTTAGGGTTCTATGTATAAAAATTCCTGCAAATATGAGGTGTGTAGAGGGTGATACAGTCAAAATACTGAGTGATGTACGAATATAAGGAAAAAAGTTGCGAAAATTGCCATAAAAAAGGGGATTTTTTTTTGAAATGTTGACTTAAGGCTCCGTTTCGACTCCAATAGATTCATTTACCCACCAGATCTCTTGGGGGGAAATATCGAACGATTTGAAGACGAGGGTAATACATTTCGGAGAAATTAGTGAAATCTCCAATTCACCAAAGGGGTACCCCTTTCAGAAATCTTCGATTTCTCTAATATGGATTCGAGCAATGTTTTGATAGTGAATACTAAAGAATATGCGAGGGTCATGGGCACAAAAGTTGTAGGCCTATGTCTTAGGGTTCTATGTATAAAAATTCGTGCAAATCCTAGGTGTGTAGAGGGTGATACAGTCAAAATACTGAGAGATGTACGAATATAAGGAAAAAACTTGCGAAAATTGCCATAAAAAAGGGGATTTTTTTTTGAAATGTTGACTTAAGGCTCCGTTTCGACTCCAATAGATTCATTTACCCACAAGATCTCTTGGGGGGAAATATCGAACGATTTGAAGACGAGGGTAATACATTTCGGAGAAATTAGTGAAATCTCCAATTCACCAAAGGGGTACCCCTTTCAGAAATCTTCGATTTCTCTAATATGGATTCGAGCAATGTTTTGATAGTGAATACTAAAGAATATGCGAGGGTCATGCGCACAAAAGTTGTAGGCCTATGTCTTAGGGTTCTATGTATAAAAATTCGTGCAAATCCTAGGTGTGTAGAGGGTGATACAGTCAAAATACTGAGAGATGTACGAATATAAGGAAAAAAGTTGCGAAAATTGCCATAAAAAAGGGGATTTTTTTTTGAAATGTTGACTTAAGGCTCCGTTTCGACTCCAATAGATTCATTTACCCACAAGATCTCTTGGGGGGAAATATCGAACGATTTGAAGACGAGGGTAATACATTTCGGAGAAATTAGTGAAATCTCCAATTCACCAAAGGGGTACCCCTTTCAGAAATCTTCGATTTCTCTAATATGGATTCGAGCAATGTTTTGATAGTGAATACTAAAGAATATGCGAGGGTCATGGGCACAAAAGTTGTAGGCCTATGTCTTAGGGTTCTATGTATAAAAATTTGTGCAAATCCTAGGTGTGTAAAGGGTGATACAGTCAAAATACTGAGAGATGTACGAATATAAGGAAAAAACTTGCGAAAATTGCCATAAAAAAGGGGAATTTTTTTTGAAATGTTGACTTAAGGCTCCGTTTCGACTCCAATAGATTCATTTACCCACGAGATCTCTTGGGGAAAAATATCGAACGATTTGAAGACGAGGGTAATACATTTCGGAGAAATTAGTGAAATCTCCAATTCACCAAAGGGGTACCCCTTTCAGAAATCTTCGATTTCTCTAATATGGATTCGAGCAATGTTTTGATAGTGAATACTAAAGAATATACGAGGGTCATGGGCACAAAATTTGTAGGCCTATGTCTTAGGGTTCTATGTATAAAAATTTGTGCAAATCCTATTTCTGTAGAGGGTGATACAGTCAAAATACTGAGAGATGTACGAATATAAGGAAAAAAGTTGCGAAAATTGCCAAAAAAAAGGGGATTTTTTTTTGAAATGTTGACTTAAGGCTCCGTTTCGACTCCAATAGATTCATTTACCCACGAGATCTCTTGGGGGAAAATATTGAACGATTTGAAGATGAGGGTAATACATTTCGGAGAAATTAGTGAAATCTCCAATTCACCAAAGGGGTACCCCTTTCAGAAATCTTCGATTTCTCTAATATGGATTCGAGCAATGTTTTGATAGTGAATACTAAAGAATATGCGAGGGTCATGGGCACAAAAGTTGTAGACCTATGTCTTAGGGTTCTATGTATAAAAATTCCTGCAAATATGAGGTGTGTAGAGGGTGATACAGTCAAAATACTGAGTGATGTACGAATATAAGGAAAAAAGTTGCGAAAATTGCCATAAAAAAGGGGATTTTTTTTTGAAATGTTGACTTAAGGCTCCGTTTCGACTCCAATAGATTCATTTACCCACCAGATCTCTTGGGGGGAAATATCGAACGATTTGAAGACGAGGGTAATACATTTCGGAGAAATTAGTGAAATCTCCAATTCACCAAAGGGGTACCCCTTTCAGAAATCTTCGATTTCTCTAATATGGATTCGAGCAATGTTTTGATAGTGAATACTAAAGAATATGCGAGGGTCATGGGCACAAAAGTTGTAGGCCTATGTCTTAGGGTTCTATGTATAACATTTCGTGCAAATCCGAGTTGTGTATAGGTTGATAAAGTCAAAATACTTAGAGACGTACGAATATAAAATAAAAAGTTGCGAAAATTGCCATAAAAAAGGGGAATTTTTTTTGAAATGTTGACTTAAGGCTCCGTTTCGACTCCAATAGATTCATTTACCCACGAGATCTCTTGGGGAAAAATATCGAACGATTTGAAGACGAGGGTAATACATTTCGGAGAAATTAGTGAAATCTCCAATTCACCAATAGGGTACCCCTTTCAGAAATCTTCGATTTCTCTAATATGGATTCGAGCAATGTTTTGATAGTGAATACTAAAGAATATGCGAGGGTCATGGGCACAAAAGTTGTAGGCCTATGTCTTAGGGTTCTATGTATAACATTTCGTGCAAATTCGAGTTGTGTATAGGTTGATAAAGTCAAAATACTTAGAGATGTACGAATATAAGGAAAAAACTTGCGAAAATTGCCATAAAAAAGGGGATTTTTTTTTGAAATGTTGACTTAAGGCTCCGTTTCGACTCCAATAGATTCATTTTCCCACGAGATCTCTTGGGGGAAAATATCAAACGATTTGAAGACGAGGGTAATACATTTCGGAGAAATTAGTGAAATCTCCAATTCACCAAAGGGGTACCCCTTTCAGAAATCTTCGATTTCTCTAATATGGATTCGAGCAATGTTTTGATAGTGAATACTAAAGAATATGCGAGGGTCATGGGCACAAAAGTTGTAGGCCTATGTCTTAGGGTTCTATGTATAAAAATTCGTGCAAATCCTAGGTGTGTAGAGGGTGATACAGTCAAAATACTGAGAGATGTACGAATATAAGGAAAAAACTTGCGAAAATTGCCATAAAAAAGGGGATTTTTTTTTGAAATGTTGACTTAAGGCTCCGTTTCGACTCCAATAGATTCATTTACCCACAAGATCTCTTGGGGGGAAATATCGAACGATTTGAAGACGAGGGTAATACATTTCGGAGAAATTAGTGAAATCTCCAATTCACCAAAGGGGTACCCCTTTCAGAAATCTTCGATTTCTCTAATATGGATTCGAGCAATGTTTTGATAGTGAATACTAAAGAATATGCGAGGGTCATGGGCACAAAAGTTGTAGGCCTATGTCTTAGGGTTCTATGTATAAAAATTCGTGCAAATCCTAGGTGTGTAGAGGGTGATACAGTCAAAATACTGAGAGATGTACGAATATAAGGAAAAAAGTTGCGAAAATTGCCATAAAAAAGGGGATTTTTTTTTGAAATGTTGACTTAAGGCTCCGTTTCGACTCCAATAGATTCATTTACCCACAAGATCTCTTGGGGGGAAATATCGAACGATTTGAAGACGAGGGTAATACATTTCGGAGAAATTAGTGAAATCTCCAATTCACCAAAGGGGTACCCCTTTCAGAAATCTTCGATTTCTCTAATATGGATTCGAGCAATGTTTTGATAGTGAATACTAAAGAATATGCGAGGGTCATGGGCACAAAAGTTGTAGGCCTATGTCTTAGGGTTCTATGTATAAAAATTTGTGCAAATCCTAGGTGTGTAAAGGGTGATACAGTCAAAATACTGAGAGATGTACGAATATAAGGAAAAAACTTGCGAAAATTGCCATAAAAAAGGGGAATTTTTTTTGAAATGTTGACTTAAGGCTCCGTTTCGACTCCAATAGATTCATTTACCCACAAGATCTCTTGGGGAAAAATATCGAACGATTTGAAGACGAGGGTAATACATTTCGGAGAAATTAGTGAAATCTCCAATTCACCAAAGGGGTACCCCTTTCAGAAATCTTCGATTTCTCTAATATGGATTCGAGCAATGTTTTGATAGTGAATACTAAAGAATATGCGAGGGTCATGGGCACAAAAGTTGTAGGCCTATGTCTTAGGGTTCTATGTATAAAAATTTGTGCAAATCCTAGGTGTGTAAAGGGTGATACAGTCAAAATACTGAGAGATGTACGAATATAAGGAAAAAACTTGCGAAAATTGCCATAAAAAAGGGGAATTTTTTTTGAAATGTTGACTTAAGGCTCCGTTTCGACTCCAATAGATTCATTTACCCACAAGATCTCTTGGGGAAAAATATCGAACGATTTGAAGACGAGGGTAATACATTTCGGAGAAATTAGTGAAATCTCCAATTCACCAAAGGGGTACCCCTTTCAGAAATCTTCGATTTCTCTAATATGGATTCGAGCAATGTTTTGATAGTGAATACTAAAGAATATGCGAGGGTCATGGGCACAAAAGTTGTAGACCTATGTCTTAGGGTTCTATGTATAAAAATTCCTGCAAATATGAGGTGTGTAGAGGGTGATACAGTCAAAATACTGAGTGATGTACGAATATAAGGAAAAAAGTTGCGAAAATTGCCATAAAAAAGGGGATTTTTTTTTGAAATGTTGACTTAAGGCTCCGTTTCGACTCCAATAGATTCATTTACCCACCAGATCTCTTGGGGGGAAATATCGAACGATTTGAAGACGAGGGTAATACATTTCGGAGAAATTAGTGAAATCTCCAATTCACCAAAGGGGTACCCCTTTCAGAAATCTTCGATTTCTCTAATATGGATTCGAGCAATGTTTTGATAGTGAATACTAAAGAATATGCGAGGGTCATGGGCACAAAAGTTGTAGGCCTATGTCTTAGGGTTCTATGTATAAAAATTCGTGCAAATCCTAGGTGTGTAGAGGGTGATACAGTCAAAATACTGAGAGATGTACGAATATAAGGAAAAAACTTGCGAAAATTGCCATAAAAAAGGGGATTTTTTTTTGAAATGTTGACTTAAGGCTCCGTTTCGACTCCAATAGATTCATTTACCCACAAGATCTCTTGGGGGGAAATATCGAACGATTTGAAGACGAGGGTAATACATTTCGGAGAAATTAGTGAAATCTCCAATTCACCAAAGGGGTACCCCTTTCAGAAATCTTCGATTTCTCTAATATGGATTCGAGCAATGTTTTGATAGTGAATACTAAAGAATATGCGAGGGTCATGCGCACAAAAGTTGTAGGCCTATGTCTTAGGGTTCTATGTATAAAAATTCGTGCAAATCCTAGGTGTGTAGAGGGTGATACAGTCAAAATACTGAGAGATGTACGAATATAAGGAAAAAAGTTGCGAAAATTGCCATAAAAAAGGGGATTTTTTTTTGAAATGTTGACTTAAGGCTCCGTTTCGACTCCAATAGATTCATTTACCCACAAGATCTCTTGGGGGGAAATATCGAACGATTTGAAGACGAGGGTAATACATTTCGGAGAAATTAGTGAAATCTCCAATTCACCAAAGGGGTACCCCTTTCAGAAATCTTCGATTTCTCTAATATGGATTCGAGCAATGTTTTGATAGTGAATACTAAAGAATATGCGAGGGTCATGGGCACAAAAGTTGTAGGCCTATGTCTTAGGGTTCTATGTATAAAAATTTGTGCAAATCCTAGGTGTGTAAAGGGTGATACAGTCAAAATACTGAGAGATGTACGAATATAAGGAAAAAACTTGCGAAAATTGCCATAAAAAAGGGGAATTTTTTTTGAAATGTTGACTTAAGGCTCCGTTTCGACTCCAATAGATTCATTTACCCACGAGATCTCTTGGGGAAAAATATCGAACGATTTGAAGACGAGGGTAATACATTTCGGAGAAATTAGTGAAATCTCCAATTCACCAAAGGGGTACCCCTTTCAGAAATCTTCGATTTCTCTAATATGGATTCGAGCAATGTTTTGATAGTGAATACTAAAGAATATACGAGGGTCATGGGCACAAAATTTGTAGGCCTATGTCTTAGGGTTCTATGTATAAAAATTTGTGCAAATCCTATTTCTGTAGAGGGTGATACAGTCAAAATACTGAGAGATGTACGAATATAAGGAAAAAAGTTGCGAAAATTGCCAAAAAAAAGGGGATTTTTTTTTGAAATGTTGACTTAAGGCTCCGTTTCGACTCCAATAGATTCATTTACCCACGAGATCTCTTGGGGGAAAATATTGAACGATTTGAAGATGAGGGTAATACATTTCGGAGAAATTAGTGAAATCTCCAATTCACCAAAGGGGTACCCCTTTCAGAAATCTTCGATTTCTCTAATATGGATTCGAGCAATGTTTTGATAGTGAATACTAAAGAATATGCGAGGGTCATGGGCACAAAAGTTGTAGACCTATGTCTTAGGGTTCTATGTATAAAAATTCCTGCAAATATGAGGTGTGTAGAGGGTGATACAGTCAAAATACTGAGTGATGTACGAATATAAGGAAAAAAGTTGCGAAAATTGCCATAAAAAAGGGGATTTTTTTTTGAAATGTTGACTTAAGGCTCCGTTTCGACTCCAATAGATTCATTTACCCACCAGATCTCTTGGGGGGAAATATCGAACGATTTGAAGACGAGGGTAATACATTTCGGAGAAATTAGTGAAATCTCCAATTCACCAAAGGGGTACCCCTTTCAGAAATCTTCGATTTCTCTAATATGGATTCGAGCAATGTTTTGATAGTGAATACTAAAGAATATGCGAGGGTCATGGGCACAAAAGTTGTAGGCCTATGTCTTAGGGTTCTATGTATAACATTTCGTGCAAATCCGAGTTGTGTATAGGTTGATAAAGTCAAAATACTTAGAGACGTACGAATATAAAATAAAAAGTTGCGAAAATTGCCATAAAAAAGGGGAATTTTTTTTGAAATGTTGACTTAAGGCTCCGTTTCGACTCCAATAGATTCATTTACCCACGAGATCTCTTGGGGAAAAATATCGAACGATTTGAAGACGAGGGTAATACATTTCGGAGAAATTAGTGAAATCTCCAATTCACCAATAGGGTACCCCTTTCAGAAATCTTCGATTTCTCTAATATGGATTCGAGCAATGTTTTGATAGTGAATACTAAAGAATATGCGAGGGTCATGGGCACAAAAGTTGTAGGCCTATGTCTTAGGGTTCTATGTATAACATTTCGTGCAAATTCGAGTTGTGTATAGGTTGATAAAGTCAAAATACTTAGAGATGTACGAATATAAGGAAAAAACTTGCGAAAATTGCCATAAAAAAGGGGATTTTTTTTTGAAATGTTGACTTAAGGCTCCGTTTCGACTCCAATAGATTCATTTTCCCACGAGATCTCTTGGGGGAAAATATCAAACGATTTGAAGACGAGGGTAATACATTTCGGAGAAATTAGTGAAATCTCCAATTCACCAAAGGGGTACCCCTTTCAGAAATCTTCGATTTCTCTAATATGGATTCGAGCAATGTTTTGATAGTGAATACTAAAGAATATGCGAGGGTCATGGGCACAAAAGTTGTAGGCCTATGTCTTAGGGTTCTATGTATAAAAATTCGTGCAAATCCTAGGTGTGTAGAGGGTGATACAGTCAAAATACTGAGAGATGTACGAATATAAGGAAAAAACTTGCGAAAATTGCCATAAAAAAGGGGATTTTTTTTTGAAATGTTGACTTAAGGCTCCGTTTCGACTCCAATAGATTCATTTACCCACAAGATCTCTTGGGGGGAAATATCGAACGATTTGAAGACGAGGGTAATACATTTCGGAGAAATTAGTGAAATCTCCAATTCACCAAAGGGGTACCCCTTTCAGAAATCTTCGATTTCTCTAATATGGATTCGAGCAATGTTTTGATAGTGAATACTAAAGAATATGCGAGGGTCATGGGCACAAAAGTTGTAGGCCTATGTCTTAGGGTTCTATGTATAAAAATTCGTGCAAATCCTAGGTGTGTAGAGGGTGATACAGTCAAAATACTGAGAGATGTACGAATATAAGGAAAAAAGTTGCGAAAATTGCCATAAAAAAGGGGATTTTTTTTTGAAATGTTGACTTAAGGCTCCGTTTCGACTCCAATAGATTCATTTACCCACAAGATCTCTTGGGGGGAAATATCGAACGATTTGAAGACGAGGGTAATACATTTCGGAGAAATTAGTGAAATCTCCAATTCACCAAAGGGGTACCCCTTTCAGAAATCTTCGATTTCTCTAATATGGATTCGAGCAATGTTTTGATAGTGAATACTAAAGAATATGCGAGGGTCATGGGCACAAAAGTTGTAGGCCTATGTCTTAGGGTTCTATGTATAAAAATTTGTGCAAATCCTAGGTGTGTAAAGGGTGATACAGTCAAAATACTGAGAGATGTACGAATATAAGGAAAAAACTTGCGAAAATTGCCATAAAAAAGGGGAATTTTTTTTGAAATGTTGACTTAAGGCTCCGTTTCGACTCCAATAGATTCATTTACCCACAAGATCTCTTGGGGAAAAATATCGAACGATTTGAAGACGAGGGTAATACATTTCGGAGAAATTAGTGAAATCTCCAATTCACCAAAGGGGTACCCCTTTCAGAAATCTTCGATTTCTCTAATATGGATTCGAGCAATGTTTTGATAGTGAATACTAAAGAATATGCGAGGGTCATGGGCACAAAAGTTGTAGGCCTATGTCTTAGGGTTCTATGTATAAAAATTTGTGCAAATCCTAGGTGTGTAAAGGGTGATACAGTCAAAATACTGAGAGATGTACGAATATAAGGAAAAAACTTGCGAAAATTGCCATAAAAAAGGGGAATTTTTTTTGAAATGTTGACTTAAGGCTCCGTTTCGACTCCAATAGATTCATTTACCCACAAGATCTCTTGGGGAAAAATATCGAACGATTTGAAGACGAGGGTAATACATTTCGGAGAAATTAGTGAAATCTCCAATTCACCAAAGGGGTACCCCTTTCAGAAATCTTCGATTTCTCTAATATGGATTCGAGCAATGTTTTGATAGTGAATACTAAAGAATATGCGAGGGTCATGGGCACAAAAGTTGTAGACCTATGTCTTAGGGTTCTATGTATAAAAATTCGTGCAAATATGAGGTGTGTAGAGGGTGATACAGTCAAAATACTGAGTGATGTACGAATATAAGGAAAAAAGTTGCGAAAATTGCCATAAAAAAGGGGATTTTTTTTTGAAATGTTGACTTAAGGCTCCGTTTCGACTCCAATAGATTCATTTACCCACCAGATCTCTTGGGGGGATATATCGAACGATTTGAAGACGAGGGTAATACATTTCGGAGAAATTAGTGAAATCTCCAATTCACCAAAGGGGTACCCCTTTCAGAAATCTTCGATTTCTCTAATATGGATTCGAGCAATGTTTTGATAGTGAATACTAAAGAATATGCGAGGGTCATGGGCACAAAAGTTGTAGGCCTATGTCTTAGGGTTCTATGTATAACATTTCGTGCAAATCCGAGTTGTGTATAGGTTGATAAAGTCAAAATACTTAGAGACGTACGAATATAAAATAAAAAGTTGCGAAAATTGCCATAAAAAAGGGGAATTTTTTTTGAAATGTTGACTTAAGGCTCCGTTTCGACTCCAATAGATTCATTTACCCACGAGATCTCTTGGGGAAAAATATCGAACGATTTGAAGACGAGGGTAATACATTTCGGAGAAATTAGTGAAATCTCCAATTCACCAATAGGGTACCCCTTTCAGAAATCTTCGATTTCTCTAATATGGATTCGAGCAATGTTTTGATAGTGAATACTAAAGAATATGCGAGGGTCATGGGCACAAAAGTTGTAGGCCTATGTCTTAGGGTTCTATGTATAAAAATTTGTGCAAATCCTAGGTGTGTAAAGGGTGATACAGTCAAAATACTGAGAGATGTACGAATATAAGGAAAAAACTTGCGAAAATTGCCATAAAAAAGGGGAATTTTTTTTGAAATGTTGACTTAAGGCTCCGTTTCGACTCCAATAGATTCATTTACCCACAAGATCTCTTGGGGAAAAATATCGAACGATTTGAAGACGAGGGTAATACATTTCGGAGAAATTAGTGAAATCTCCAATTCACCAAAGGGGTACCCCTTTCAGAAATCTTCGATTTCTCTAATATGGATTCGAGCAATGTTTTGATAGTGAATACTAAAGAATATGCGAGGGTCATGGGCACAAAAGTTGTAGGCCTATGTCTTAGGGTTCTATGTATAAAAATTTGTGCAAATCCTAGGTGTGTAAAGGGTGATACAGTCAAAATACTGAGAGATGTACGAATATAAGGAAAAAACTTGCGAAAATTGCCATAAAAAAGGGGAATTTTTTTTGAAATGTTGACTTAAGGCTCCGTTTCGACTCCAATAGATTCATTTACCCACAAGATCTCTTGGGGAAAAATATCGAACGATTTGAAGACGAGGGTAATACATTTCGGAGAAATTAGTGAAATCTCCAATTCACCAAAGGGGTACCCCTTTCAGAAATCTTCGATTTCTCTAATATGGATTCGAGCAATGTTTTGATAGTGAATACTAAAGAATATGCGAGGGTCATGGGCACAAAAGTTGTAGGCCTATGTCTTAGGGTTCTATGTATAAAAATTCGTGCAAATCCTAGGTGTGTAGAGGGTGATACAGTCAAAATACTGAGAGATGTACGAATATAAGGAAAAAACTTGCGAAAATTGCCATAAAAAAGGGGATTTTTTTTTGAAATGTTGACTTAAGGCTCCGTTTCGACTCCAATAGATTCATTTACCCACGAGATCTCTTGGGGAAAAATATCGAACGATTTGAAGACGAGGGTAATACATTTCGGAGAAATTAGTGAAATCTCCAATTCACCAATAGGGTACCCCTTTCAGAAATCTTCGATTTCTCTAATATGGATTCGAGCAATGTTTTGATAGTGAATACTAAAGAATATGCGAGGGTCATGGGCACAAAAGTTGTAGGCCTATGTCTTAGGGTTCTATGTATAACATTTCGTGCAAATTCGAGTTGTGTATAGGTTGATAAAGTCAAAATACTTAGAGATGTACGAATATAAGGAAAAAACTTGCGAAAATTGCCATAAAAAAGGGGATTTTTTTTTGAAATGTTGACTTAAGGCTCCGTTTCGACTCCAATAGATTCATTTTCCCACGAGATCTCTTGGGGGAAAATATCAAACGATTTGAAGACGAGGGTAATACATTTCGGAGAAATTAGTGAAATCTCCAATTCACCAAAGGGGTACCCCTTTCAGAAATCTTCGATTTCTCTAATATGGATTCGAGCAATGTTTTGATAGTGAATACTAAAGAATATGCGAGGGTCATGGGCACAAAAGTTGTAGGCCTATGTCTTAGGGTTCTATGTATAAAAATTCGTGCAAATCCTAGGTGTGTAGAGGGTGATACAGTCAAAATACTGAGAGATGTACGAATATAAGGAAAAAACTTGCGAAAATTGCCATAAAAAAGGGGATTTTTTTTTGAAATGTTGACTTAAGGCTCCGTTTCGACTCCAATAGATTCATTTACCCACGAGATCTCTTGGGGAAAAATATCGAACGATTTGAAGACGAGGGTAATACATTTCGGAGAAATTAGTGAAATCTCCAATTCACCAATAGGGTACCCCTTTCAGAAATCTTCGATTTCTCTAATATGGATTCGAGCAATGTTTTGATAGTGAATACTAAAGAATATGCGAGGGTCATGGGCACAAAAGTTGTAGGCCTATGTCTTAGGGTTCTATGTATAACATTTCGTGCAAATTCGAGTTGTGTATAGGTTGATAAAGTCAAAATACTTAGAGATGTACGAATATAAGGAAAAAACTTGCGAAAATTGCCATAAAAAAGGGGATTTTTTTTTGAAATGTTGACTTAAGGCTCCGTTTCGACTCCAATAGATTCATTTTCCCACGAGATCTCTTGGGGGAAAATATCAAACGATTTGAAGACGAGGGTAATACATTTCGGAGAAATTAGTGAAATCTCCAATTCACCAAAGGGGTACCCCTTTCAGAAATCTTCGATTTCTCTAATATGGATTCGAGCAATGTTTTGATAGTGAATACTAAAGAATATGCGAGGGTCATGGGCACAAAAGTTGTAGGCCTATGTCTTAGGGTTCTATGTATAAAAATTCGTGCAAATCCTAGGTGTGTAGAGGGTGATACAGTCAAAATACTGAGAGATGTACGAATATAAGGAAAAAACTTGCGAAAATTGCCATAAAAAAGGGGATTTTTTTTTGAAATGTTGACTTAAGGCTCCGTTTCGACTCCAATAGATTCATTTACCCACAAGATCTCTTGGGGGGAAATATCGAACGATTTGAAGACGAGGGTAATACATTTCGGAGAAATTAGTGAAATCTCCAATTCACCAAAGGGGTACCCCTTTCAGAAATCTTCGATTTCTCTAATATGGATTCGAGCAATGTTTTGATAGTGAATACTAAAGAATATGCGAGGGTCATGGGCACAAAAGTTGTAGGCCTATGTCTTAGGGTTCTATGTATAAAAATTCGTGCAATTCCTATTTCTGTAGAGGGTGATACAGTCAAAATACTGAGAGATGTACGAATATAAGGAAAAAAGTTGCGAAAATTGCCATAAAAAAGGGGAATTTTTTTATAAATGTTGACTTAAGGCTCCGTTTCGACTCCAATAGATTCATTTACCCACGAGATCTCTTGGGGGAAAATATCGAACGATTTGAAGACGAGGGTAATACATTTCGGAGAAATTAGTGAAATCTCCAATTCACCAAAGGGGTACCCCTTTCAGAAATCTTCGATTTCTCTAATATGGATTCGAGCAATGTTTTGATAGTGAATACTAAAGAATATGCGAGGGTCATGGCCACAAAAGTTGTAGGCCTATGTCTTAGGGTTCTATGTATAACATTTCGTGCAAATCCTAGGTGTGTAGGGGGTGATACAGTCAAAATACTGAGAGATGTACGAATATAAGGAAAAAACTTGCGAAAATTGTCATAAAAAAGGGGATTTTTTTTTGAAATGTTGACTTAAGGCTCCGTTTCGACTCCAATAGATTCATTTACCCACCAGATCTCTTGGGGGGAAATATCGAACGATTTGAAGACGAGGGTAATACATTTCGGAGAAATTAGTGAAATCTCCAATTCACCAAAGGGGTACCCCTTTCAGAAATCTTCGATTTCTCTAATATGGATTCGAGCAATGTTTTGATAGTGAATACTAAAGAATATGCGAGGGTCATGGGCACAAAAGTTGTAGGCCTATGTCTTAGGGTTCTATGTATAACATTTCGTGCAAATCCGAGTTGTGTATAGGTTGATAAAGTCAACATACTTAGAGACGTACGAATATAAAATAAAAAGTTGCGAAAATTGCCATAAAAAAGGGGAATTTTTTTTGAAATGTTGACTTAAGGCTCTGTTTCGACTCCAATAGATTCATTTACCCACGAGATCTCTTGGGGAAAAATATCGAACGATTTGAAGACGAGGGTAATACATTTCGGAGAAATTAGTGAAATCTCCAATTCACCAATAGGGTACCCCTTTCAGAAATCTTCGATTTCTCTAATATGGATTCGAGCAATGTTTTGATAGTGAATACTAAAGAATATGCGAGGGTCATGGGCACAAAAGTTGTAGGCCTATGTCTTAGGGTTCTATGTATAACATTTCGTGCAAATTCGAGTTGTGTATAGGTTGATAAAGTCAAAATACTTAGAGATGTACGAATATAAGGAAAAAACTTGCGAAAATTGCCATAAAAAAGGGGATTTTTTTTTGAAATGTTGACTTAAGGCTCCGTTTCGACTCCAATAGATTCATTTTCCCACGAGATCTCTTGGGGGAAAATATCAAACGATTTGAAGACGAGGGTAATACATTTCGGAGAAATTAGTGAAATCTCCAATTCACCAAAGGGGTACCCCTTTCAGAAATCTTCGATTTCTCTAATATGGATTCGAGCAATGTTTTGATAGTGAATACTAAAGAATATGCGAGGGTCATGGGCACAAAAGTTGTAGGCCTATGTCTTAGGGTTCTATGTATAAAAATTCGTGCAAATCCTAGGTGTGTAGAGGGTGATACAGTCAAAATACTGAGAGATGTACGAATATAAGGAAAAAACTTGCGAAAATTGCCATAAAAAAGGGGATTTTTTTTTGAAATGTTGACTTAAGGCTCCGTTTCGACTCCAATAGATTCATTTTCCCACGAGATCTCTTGGGGGAAAATATCAAACGATTTGAAGACGAGGGTAATACATTTCGGAGAAATTAGTGAAATCTCCAATTCACCAAAGGGGTACCCCTTTCAGAAATCTTCGATTTCTCTAATATGGATTCGAGCAATGTTTTGATAGTGAATACTAAAGAATATGCGAGGGTCATGGGCACAAAAGTTGTAGGCCTATGTCTTAGGGTTCTATGTATAAAAATTCGTGCAAATCCTAGGTGTGTAGAGGGTGATACAGTCAAAATACTGAGAGATGTACGAATATAAGGAAAAAACTTGCGAAAATTGCCATAAAAAAGGGGATTTTTTTTTGAAATGTTGACTTAAGGCTCCGTTTCGACTCCAATAGATTCATTTACCCACAAGATCTCTTGGGGGGAAATATCGAACGATTTGAAGACGAGGGTAATACATTTCGGAGAAATTAGTGAAATCTCCAATTCACCAAAGGGGTACCCCTTTCAGAAATCTTCGATTTCTCTAATATGGATTCGAGCAATGTTTTGATAGTGAATACTAAAGAATATGCGAGGGTCATGGGCACAAAAGTTGTAGGCCTATGTCTTAGGGTTCTATGTATAAAAATTCGTGCAATTCCTATTTCTGTAGAGGGTGATACAGTCAAAATACTGAGAGATGTACGAATATAAGGAAAAAAGTTGCGAAAATTGCCATAAAAAAGGGGAATTTTTTTATAAATGTTGACTTAAGGCTCCGTTTCGACTCCAATAGATTCATTTACCCACGAGATCTCTTGGGGGAAAATATCGAACGATTTGAAGACGAGGGTAATACATTTCGGAGAAATTAGTGAAATCTCCAATTCACCAAAGGGGTACCCCTTTCAGAAATCTTCGATTTCTCTAATATGGATTCGAGCAATGTTTTGATAGTGAATACTAAAGAATATGCGAGGGTCATGGGCACAAAAGTTGTAGGCCTATGTCTTAGGGTTCTATGTATAACATTTCGTGCAAATCCTAGGTGTGTAGAGGGTGATACAGTCAAAATACTGAGAGATGTACGAATATAAGGAAAAAACTTGCGAAAATTGTCATAAAAAAGGGGATTTTTTTTTGAAATGTTGACTTAAGGCTCCGTTTCGACTCCAATAGATTCATTTACCCACCAGATCTCTTGGGGGGAAATATCGAACGATTTGAAGACGAGGGTAATACATTTCGGAGAAATTAGTGAAATCTCCAATTCACCAAAGGGGTACCCCTTTCAGAAATCTTCGATTTCTCTAATATGGATTCGAGCAATGTTTTGATAGTGAATACTAAAGAATATGCGAGGGTCATGGGCACAAAAGTTGTAGGCCTATGTCTTAGGGTTCTATGTATAACATTTCGCGCAAATCCGAGTTGTGTATAGGTTGA
Organism: Humulus lupulus; assembly: GCF_963169125.1. NCBI lineage: Eukaryota > Viridiplantae > Streptophyta > Magnoliopsida > Rosales > Cannabaceae > Humulus > Humulus lupulus. Next base: position 311,218,460 of record NC_084793.1, on the reverse strand, counting down.
TAAAGTCAACATACTTAGAGACGTACGAATATAAAATAAAAAGTTGCGAAAATTGCCATAAAAAAGGGGAATTTTTTTTGAAATGTTGACTTAAGGCTCCGTTTCGACTCCAATAGATTCATTTACCCACGAGATCTCTTGGGGAAAAATATCGAACGATTTGAAGACGAGGGTAATACATTTCGGAGAAATTAGTGAAATCTCCAATTCACCAATAGGGTACCCCTTTCAGAAATCTTCGATTTCTCTAATATGGATTCGAGCAATGTTTTGATAGTGAATACTAAAGAATATGCGAGGGTCATGGGCACAAAAGTTGTAGGCCTATGTCTTAGGGTTCTATGTATAACATTTCGTGCAAATTCGAGTTGTGTATAGGTTGATAAAGTCAAAATACTTAGAGATGTACGAATATAAGGAAAAAACTTGCGAAAATTGCCATAAAAAAGGGGATTTTTTTTTGAAATGTTGACTTAAGGCTCCGTTTCGACTCCAATAGATTCATTTTCCCACGAGATCTCTTGGGGGAAAATATCAAACGATTTGAAGACGAGGGTAATACATTTCGGAGAAATTAGTGAAATCTCCAATTCACCAAAGGGGTACCCCTTTCAGAAATCTTCGATTTCTCTAATATGGATTCGAGCAATGTTTTGATAGTGAATACTAAAGAATATGCGAGGGTCATGGGCACAAAAGTTGTAGGCCTATGTCTTAGGGTTCTATGTATAAAAATTCGTGCAAATCCTAGGTGTGTAGAGGGTGATACAGTCAAAATACTGAGAGATGTACGAATATAAGGAAAAAACTTGCGAAAATTGCCATAAAAAAGGGGATTTTTTTTTGAAATGTTGACTTAAGGCTCCGTTTCGACTCCAATAGATTCATTTACCCACGAGATCTCTTGGGGAAAAATATCGAACGATTTGAAGACGAGGGTAATACATTTCGGAGAAATTAGTGAAATCTCCAATTCACCAATAGGGTACCCCTTTCAGAAATCTTCGATTTCTCTAATATGGATTCGAGCAATGTTTTGATAGTGAATACTAAAGAATATGCGAGGGTCATGGGCACAAAAGTTGTAGGCCTATGTCTTAGGGTTCTATGTATAACATTTCGTGCAAATTCGAGTTGTGTATAGGTTGATAAAGTCAAAATACTTAGAGATGTACGAATATAAGGAAAAAACTTGCGAAAATTGCCATAAAAAAGGGGATTTTTTTTTGAAATGTTGACTTAAGGCTCCGTTTCGACTCCAATAGATTCATTTTCCCACGAGATCTCTTGGGGGAAAATATCAAACGATTTGAAGACGAGGGTAATACATTTCGGAGAAATTAGTGAAATCTCCAATTCACCAAAGGGGTACCCCTTTCAGAAATCTTCGATTTCTCTAATATGGATTCGAGCAATGTTTTGATAGTGAATACTAAAGAATATGCGAGGGTCATGGGCACAAAAGTTGTAGGCCTATGTCTTAGGGTTCTATGTATAAAAATTCGTGCAAATCCTAGGTGTGTAGAGGGTGATACAGTCAAAATACTGAGAGATGTACGAATATAAGGAAAAAACTTGCGAAAATTGCCATAAAAAAGGGGATTTTTTTTTGAAATGTTGACTTAAGGCTCCGTTTCGACTCCAATAGATTCATTTACCCACAAGATCTCTTGGGGGGAAATATCGAACGATTTGAAGACGAGGGTAATACATTTCGGAGAAATTAGTGAAATCTCCAATTCACCAAAGGGGTACCCCTTTCAGAAATCTTCGATTTCTCTAATATGGATTCGAGCAATGTTTTGATAGTGAATACTAAAGAATATGCGAGGGTCATGGGCACAAAAGTTGTAGGCCTATGTCTTAGGGTTCTATGTATAAAAATTCGTGCAATTCCTATTTCTGTAGAGGGTGATACAGTCAAAATACTGAGAGATGTACGAATATAAGGAAAAAAGTTGCGAAAATTGCCAAAAAAAAGGGGATTTTTTTTTGAAATGTTGACTTAAGGCTCCGTTTCGACACCAATAGATTCATTTACCCACGAGATCTCTTGGGGGAAAATATCAATCGATTTGAAGACGAGGGTAATACATTTCGGAGAAATTAGTGAAATCTCCAATTCACCAAAGGGGTACCCCTTTCAGAAATCTTCGATTTCTCTAATATGGATTCGAGCAATGTTTTGATAGTGAATACTAAAGAATATGCGAGGGTCATGGGCACAAAAGTTGTAGGCCTATGTCTTAGGGTTCTATGTATAACATTTCGCGCAAATCCGAGTTGTGTATAGGTTGATAAAGTCAACATACTTAGAGACGTACGAATATAAAATAAAAAGTTGCGAAAATTGCCATAAAAAAGGGGAATTTTTTTTGAAATGTTGACTTAAGGCTCCGTTTCGACTCCAATAGATTCATTTACCCACGAGATCTCTTGGGGAAAAATATCGAACGATTTGAAGACGAGGGTAATACATTTCGGAGAAATTAGTGAAATCTCCAATTCACCAATAGGGTACCCCTTTCAGAAATCTTCGATTTCTCTAATATGGATTCGAGCAATGTTTTGATAGTGAATACTAAAGAATATGCGAGGGTCATGGGCACAAAAGTTGTAGGCCTATGTCTTAGGGTTCTATGTATAACATTTCGTGCAAATTCGAGTTGTGTATAGGTTGATAAAGTCAAAATACTTAGAGATGTACGAATATAAGGAAAAAACTTGCGAAAATTGCCATAAAAAAGGGGATTTTTTTTTGAAATGTTGACTTAAGGCTCCGTTTCGACTCCAATAGATTCATTTTCCCACGAGATCTCTTGGGGGAAAATATCAAACGATTTGAAGACGAGGGTAATACATTTCGGAGAAATTAGTGAAATCTCCAATTCACCAAAGGGGTACCCCTTTCAGAAATCTTCGATTTCTCTAATATGGATTCGAGCAATGTTTTGATAGTGAATACTAAAGAATATGCGAGGGTCATGGGCACAAAAGTTGTAGGCCTATGTCTTAGGGTTCTATGTACAAAAATTCGTGCAAATATGAGGTGTGTAGAGGGTGATACAGTCAAAATACTGAGTGATGTACGAATATAAGGAAAAAAGTTGCGAAAATTGCCATAAAAAAGGGGATTTTTTTTTGAAATGTTGACTTAAGGCTCCGTTTCGACTCCAATAGATTCATTTACCCACCAGATCTCTTGGGGGGAAATATCGAACGATTTGAAGACGAGGGTAATACATTTCGGAGAAATTAGTGAAATCTCCAATTCACCAAAGGGGTACCCCTTTCAGAAATCTTCGATTTCTCTAATATGGATTCGAGCAATGTTTTGATAGTGAATACTAAAGAATATGCGAGGGTCATGGGCACAAAAGTTGTAGGCCTATGTCTTAGGGTTCTATGTACAAAAATTCGTGCAAATATGAGGTGTGTAGAGGGTGATACAGTCAAAATACTGAGTGATGTACGAATATAAGGAAAAAAGTTGCGAAAATTGCCATAAAAAAGGGGATTTTTTTTTGAAATGTTGACTTAAGGCTCCGTTTCGACTCCAATAGATTCATTTACCCACCAGATCTCTTGGGGGGAAATATCGAACGATTTGAAGACGAGGGTAATACATTTCGGAGAAATTAGTGAAATCTCCAATTCACCAAAGGGGTACCCCTTTCAGAAATCTTCGATTTCTCTAATATGGATTCGAGCAATGTTTTGATAGTGAATACTAAAGAATATGCGAGGGTCATGGGCACAAAAGTTGTAGGCCTATGTCTTAGGGTTCTATGTACAAAAATTCGTGCAAATATGAGGTGTGTAGAGGGTGATACAGTCAAAATACTGAGTGATGTACGAATATAAGGAAAAAAGTTGCGAAAATTGCCATAAAAAAGGGGATTTTTTTTTGAAATGTTGACTTAAGGCTCCGTTTCGACTCCAATAGATTCATTTACCCACGAGATCTCTTGGGGAAAAATATCGAACGATTTGAAGACGAGGGTAATACATTTCGGAGAAATTAGTGAAATCTCCAATTCACCAATAGGGTACCCCTTTCAGAAATCTTCGATTTCTCTAATATGGATTCGAGCAATGTTTTGATAGTGAATACTAAACAATATGCGAGGGTCATGGGCACAAAAGTTGTAGGCCTATGTCTTAGGGTTCTATGTATAACATTTCGTGCAAATCCGAGTTGTGTATAGGTTGCTAAAGTCAAAATACTTAGAGACGTACGAATATAAAATAATAAGTTGCGAAAATTGCCATAAAAAAGGGGAATTTTTTTTGAAATGTTGACTTAAGGCTCCGTTTCGACTCCAATAGATTCATTTACCCACCAGATCTCTTGGGGGGAAATATCGAACGATTTGAAGACGAGGGTAATACATTTCGGAGAAATTAGTGAAATCTCCAATTCACCAAAGGGGTACCCCTTTCAGAAATCTTCGATTTCTCTAATATGGATTCGAGCAATGTTTTGATAGTGAATACTAAAGAATATGCGAGGGTCATGGGCACAAAAGTTGTAGGCCTATGTCTTAGGGTTCTATGTATAACATTTCGTGCAAATTCGAGTTGTGTATAGGTTGATAAAGTCAAATAACTTAGAGACGTACGAATATAAAATAAAAAGTTGCGAAAATTGCCATAAAAAAGGGGATTTTTTTTTGAAATGTTGACTTAAGGCTCCGTTTCGACTCCAATAGATTCATTTACCCACGAGATCTCTTGGGGGAAAATATCAAACGATTTGAAGACGAGGGTAATACATTTCGGAGAAATTAGTGAAATCTCCAATTCACCAAAGGGGTACCCCTTTCAGAAATCTTCGATTTCTCTAATATGGATTCGAGCAATGTTTTGATAGTGAATACTAAAGAATATGCGAGGGTCATGGGCACAAAAGTTGTAGGCCTATGTCTTAGGGTTCTATGTATAACATTTCGTGCAAATTCGAGTTGTGTATAGGTTGATAAAGTCAAATAACTTAGAGACGTACGAATATAAAATAAAAAGTTGCGAAAATTGCCATAAAAAAGGGGAATTTTTTTTGAAATGTTGACTTAAGGCTCCGTTTCGACTCCAATAGATTCATTTACCCACGAGATCTCTTGGGGAAAAATATCGAACGATTTGAAGACGAGGGTAATACATTTCGGAGAAATTAGTGAAATCTCCAATTCACCAAAGGGGTACCCCTTTCAGAAATCTTCGATTTCTCTAATATGGATTCGAGCAATGTTTTGATAGTGAATACTAAAGAATATGCGAGGGTCATGGGCACAAAAGTTGTAGGCCTATGTCTTAGGGTTCTATGTATAAAAATTCGTGCAAATCCTAGGTGTGTAGAGGGTGATACAGTCAAAATACTGAGAGATGTACGAATATAAGGAAAAAACTTGCGAAAATTGCCATAAAAAAGGGGAATTTTTTTTGAAATGTTGACTTAAGGCTCCGTTTCGACTCCAATAGATTCATTTACCCACAAGATCTCTTGGGGAAAAATATCGAACGATTTGAAGACGAGGGTAATACATTTCGGAGAAATTAGTGAAATCTCCAATTCACCAAAGGGGTACCCCTTTCAGAAATCTTCGATTTCTCTAATATGGATTCGAGCAATGTTTTGATAGTGAATACTAAAGAATATGCGAGGGTCATGGGCACAAAAGTTGTAGACCTATGTCTTAGGGTTCTATGTACAAAAATTCGTGCAAATATGAGGTGTGTAGAGGGTGATACAGTCAAAATACTGAGTGATGTACGAATATAAGGAAAAAAGTTGCGAAAATTGCCATAAAAAAGGGGATTTTTTTTTGAAATGTTGACTTAAGGCTCCGTTTCGACTCCAATAGATTCATTTACCCACCAGATCTCTTGGGGGGAAATATCGAACGATTTGAAGACGAGGGTAATACATTTCGGAGAAATTAGTGAAATCTCCAATTCACCAAAGGGGTACCCCTTTCAGAAATCTTCGATTTCTCTAATATTGATTCGAGCAATGTTTTGATAGTGAATACTAAACAATATGCGAGGGTCATGGGCACAAAAGTTGTAGGCCTATGTCTTAGGGTTCTATGTATAACATTTCGTGCAAATCCGAGTTGTGTATAGGTTGATAAAGTCAAAATACTTAGAGACGTACGAATATAAAATAAAAAGTTGCGAAAATTGCCATAAAAAAGGGGAATTTTTTTTGAAATGTTGACTTAAGGCTCCGTTTCGACTCCAGTAGATTCATTTACCCACGAGATCTCTTGGGGAAAAATATCGAACGATTTGAAGACGAGGGTAATACATTTCGGAGAAATTAGTGAAATCTCCAATTCACCAATAGGGTACCCCTTTCAGAAATCTTCGATTTCTCTAATATGGATTCGAGCAATGTTTTGATAGTGAATACTAAAGAATATGCGAGGGTCATGGGCACAAAAGTTGTAGGCCTATGTCTTAGGGTTCTATGTATAACATTTCGTGCAAATTCGAGTTGTGTATAGGTTGATAAAGTCAAAATACTTAGAGATGTACGAATATAAGGAAAAAACTTGCGAAAATTGCCATACAAAAGGGGATTTTTTTTTGAAATGTTGACTTAAGGCTCCGTTTCGACTCCAATAGATTCATTTACCCACCAGATCTCTTGGGGGGAAATATCGAACGATTTGAAGACGAGGGTAATACATTTCGGAGAAATTAGTGAAATCTCCAATTCACCAAAGGGGTACCCCTTTCAGAAATCTTCGATTTCTCTAATATGGATTCGAGCAATGTTTTGAAAGTGAATACTAAACAATATGCGAGGGTCATGGGCACAAAAGTTGTAGGCCTATGTCTTAGGGTTCTATGTATAAAAATTCGTGCAAATCCTAGGTGTGTAGAGGGTGATACAGTCAAAATACTGAGAGATGTACGAATATAAGGAAAAAAGTTGCGAAAATTGCCATAAAAAAGGGGATTTTTTTTTGAAATGTTGACTTAAGGCTCCGTTTCGACTCCAATAGATTCATTTACCCACAAGATCTCTTGGGGGGAAATATCGAACGATTTGAAGACGAGGGTAATACATTTCGGAGAAATTAGTGAAATCTCCAATTCACCAAAGGGGTACCCCTTTCAGAAATCTTCGATTTCTCTAATATGGATTCGAGCAATGTTTTGATAGTGAATACTAAAGAATATGCGAGGGTCATGGGCACAAAAGTTGTAGGCCTATGTCTTAGGGTTCTATGTATAAAAATTCGTGCAAATCCTAGGTGTGTAGAGGGTGATACAGTCAAAATACTGAGAGATGTACGAATATAAGGAAAAAAGTTGCGAAAATTGCCATAAAAAAGGGGAATTTTTTTATAAATGTTGACTTAAGGCTCCGTTTCGACTCCAATAGATTCATTTACCCACGAGATCTCTTGGGGAAAAATATCGAACGATTTGAAGACGAGGGTAATACATTTCGGAGAAATTAGTGAAATCTCCAATTCACCAAAGGGGTACCCCTTTCAGAAATCTTCGATTTCTCTAATATGGATTCGAGCAATGTTTTGATAGTGAATACTAAAGAATATGCGAGGGTCCTGGGCACAAAAGATGTAGGCCTATGTCTTAGGGTTCTATGTATAACATTTCGTGCAAATCCGAGTTGTGTAGAGGGTGATACAGTCAAAATACTGAGAGATGTACGAATATAAGGAAAAAAGTTGCGAAAATTGCCATAAAAAAGGGGAATTTTTTTATAAATGTTGACTTAAGGCTCCGTTTCGACTCCAATAGATTCATTTACCCACGAGATCTCTTGGGGAAAAATATCGAACGATTTGAAGACGAGGGTAATACATTTCGGAGAAATTATTGAAATCTCCAATTCACCAATAGGGTACCCCTTTCAGAAATCTTCGATTTCTCTAATATGGATTCGAGCAATGTTTTGATAGTGAATACTAAAGAATATGCGAGGGTCATGGGCACAAAAGTTGTAGGCCTATGTCTTAGGGTTCTATGTAAAACATTTCGTGCAAATCCGAGTTGTGTATAGGTTGATAAAGTCAAAATACTTAGAGACGTACGAATATAAAATAAAAAGTTGCGAAAATTGCCATAAAAAAGGGGAATTTTTTTTGAAATGTTGACTTAAGGCTCCGTTTCGACTCCAATAGATTCATTTACCCACGAGATCTCTTGGGGAAAAATATCGAACGATTTGAAGACGAGGGTAATACATTTCGGAGAAATTAGTGAAATCTCCAATTCACCAAAGGGGTACCCCTTTCAGAAATCTTCGATTTCTCTAATATGGATTCGAGCAATGTTTTGATAGTGAATACTAAAGAATATGCGAGGGTCATGGGCACAAAAGTTGTAGACCTATGTCTTAGGGTTCTATGTATAAAAATTCGTGCAAATATGAGGTGTGTAGAGGGTGATACAGTCAAAATACTGAGTGATGTACGAATATAAGGAAAAAAGTTGCGAAAATTGCCATAAAAAAGGGGATTTTTTTTTGAAATGTTGACTTAAGGCTCCGTTTCGACTCCAATAGATTCATTTACCCACCAGATCTCTTGGGGGGAAATATCGAACGATTTGAAGACGAGGGTAATACATTTCGGAGAAATTAGTGAAATCTCCAATTCACCAAATGGGTACCCCTTTCAGAAATCTTCGATTTCTCTAATATGGATTCGAGCAATGTTTTGATAGTGAATACTAAAGAATATGCAAGGGTCATGGGCACAAAAGTTGTAGGCCTATGTCTTAGGGTTCTATGTATAACATTTTGTGCAAATCCGAGTTGTGTATAGGTTGATAAAGTCAAAATACTTAGAGACGTACGAATATAAAATAAAAAGTTGCGAAAATTGCCATAAAAAAGGGGAATTTTTTTTGAAATGTTGACTTAAGGCTCCGTTTCGACTCCAATAGATTCATTTACCCACGAGATCTCTTGGGGAAAAATATCGAACGATTTGAAGACGAGGGTAATACATTTCGGAGAAATTAGTGAAATCTCCAATTCACCAAAGGGGTACCCCTTTCAGAAATCTTCGATTTCTCTAATATGGATTCGAGCAATGTTTTGATAGTGAATACTAAAGAATATGCGAGGGTCATGGGCACAAAAGTTGTAGACCTATGTCTTAGGGTTCTATGTATAAAAATTCGTGCAAATATGAGGTGTGTAGAGGGTGATACAGTCAAAATACTGAGTGATGTACGAATATAAGGAAAAAAGTTGCGAAAATTGCCATAAAAAAGGGGATTTTTTTTTGAAATGTTGACTTAAGGCTCCGTTTCGACTCCAATAGATTCATTTACCCACCAGATCTCTTGGGGGGAAATATCGAACGATTTGAAGACGAGGGTAATACATTTCGGAGAAATTAGTGAAATCTCCAATTCACCAAAGGGGTACCCCTTTCAGAAATCTTCGATTTCTCTAATATGGATTCGAGCAATGTTTTGATAGTGAATACTAAAGAATATGCGAGGGTCATGGGCACAAAAGTTGTAGACCTATGTCTTAGGGTTCTATGTACAAAAATTCGTGCAAATATGAGGTGTGTAGAGGGTGATACAGTCAAAATACTGAGTGATGTACGAATATAAGGAAAAAAGTTGCGAAAATTGCCATAAAAAAGGGGATTTTTTTTTGAAATGTTGACTTAAGGCTCCGTTTCGACTCCAATAGATTCATTTACCCACCAGATCTCTTGGGGGGAAATATCGAACGATTTGAAGACGAGGGTAATACATTTCGGAGAAATTAGTGAAATCTCCAATTCACCAAAGGGGTACCCCTTTCAGAAATCTTCGATTTCTCTAATATGGATTCGAGCAATGTTTTGATAGTGAATACTAAAGAATATGCGAGGGTCATGGGCACAAAAGTTGTAGGCCTATGTCTTAGGGTTCTATGTATAACATTTCGTGCAAATCCGAGTTGTGTATAGGTTGATAAAGTCAAAATACTTAGAGACGTACGAATATAAAATAAAAAGTTGCGAAAATTGCCATAAAAAAGGGGAATTTTTTTTGAAATGTTGACTTAAGGCTCCGTTTCGACTCCAATAGATTCATTTACCCACGAGATCTCTTGGGGAAAAATATCGAACGATTTGAAGACGAGGGTAATACATTTCGGAGAAATTAGTGAAATCTCCAATTCACCAATAGGGTCCCCTTTCAGAAATCTTCGATTTCTCTAATATGGATTCGAGAAATGTTTTGATAGTGAATACTAAAGAATATGCGAGGGTCATGGGCACAAAAGTTGTAGGCCTATGTCTTAGGGTTCTATGTATAACATTTCGTGCAAATTCGAGTTTTGTATAGGTTGATAAAGTCAAAATACTTAGAGATGTACGAATATAAGGAAAAAACTTGCGAAAATTGCCATAAAAAAGGGGATTTTTTTTTGAAATGTTGACTTAAGGCTCCGTTTCGACTCCAATAGATTCATTTACCCACGAGATCTCTTGGGGTAAAATATCAAACGATTTGAAGATGAGGGTAATACATTTCGGAGAAATTAGTGAAATCTCCAATTTACCAAAGGGGTACCCCTTTCAGAAATCTTCGATTTCTCTAATATGGATTCGAGCAATGTTTTGATAGTGAATACTAAAGAATATGCGAGGGTCATGGGCACAAAAGTTGTAGGCCTATGTCTTAGGGTTCTATGTATAAAAATTCGTGCAAATCCTAGGTGTGTAGAGGGTGATACAGTCAAAATACTGAGAGATGTACGAATATAAGGAAAAAAGTTGCGAAAATTGCCATAAAAAGGGGGAATTTTTTTATAAATGTTGACTTAAGGCTCCGTTTCGACTCCAATAGATTCATTTACCCACGAGATCTCTTGGGGAAAAATATCGAACGATTTGAAGACTAGGGTAATACATTTCGGAGAAATTAGTGAAATCTCCAATTCACCAAAGGGGTACCCCTTTCAGAAATCTTCGATTTCTCTAATATGGATTCGAGCAATGTTTTGATAGTGAATACTAAAGAATATGCGAGGGTCATGGGCACAAAAGTTGTAGGCCTATGTCTTAGGGTTCTATGTATAACATTTCGTGCAAATCCGAGTTGTGTATAGGTTGATAAAGTCAAAATACTTAGAGACGTACGAATATAAAATAAAAAGTTGCGAAAATTGCCATAAAAAAGGGGAATTTTTTTTGAAATGTTGACTTAAGGCTCCGTTTCGACTCCAATAGATTCATTTACCCACGAGATCTCTTGGGGAAAAATATCGAACGATTTGAAGACGAGGGTAATACATTTCGGAGAAATTAGTGAAATCTCCAATTCACCAATAGGGTCCCCTTTCAGAAATCTTCGATTTCTCTAATATGGATTCGAGAAATGTTTTGATAGTGAATACTAAAGAATATGCGAGGGTCATGGGCACAAAAGTTGTAGGCCTATGTCTTAGGGTTCTATGTATAACATTTCGTGCAAAGTCGAGTTTTGTATAGGTTGATAAAGTCAAAATACTTAGAGATGTACGAATATAAGGAAAAAACTTGCGAAAATTGCCATAAAAAAGGGGATTTTTTTTTGAAATGTTGACTTAAGGCTCCGTTTCGACTCCAATAGATTCATTTACCCACGAGATCTCTTGGGGTAAAATATCAAACGATTTGAAGATGAGGGTAATACATTTCGGAGAAATTAGTGAAATCTCCAATTTACCAAAGGGGTACCCCTTTCAGAAATCTTCGATTTCTCTAATATGGATTCGAGCAATGTTTTGATAGTGAATACTAAAGAATATGCGAGGGTCATGGGCACAAAAGTTGTAGGCCTATGTCTTAGGGTTCTATGTATAAAAATTCGTGCAAATCCTAGGTGTGTAGAGGGTGATACAGTCAAAATACTGAGAGATGTACGAATATAAGGAAAAAAGTTGCGAAAATTGCCATAAAAAGGGGGAATTTTTTTATAAATGTTGACTTAAGGCTCCGTTTCGACTCCAATAGATTCATTTACCCACGAGATCTCTTGGGGAAAAATATCGAACGATTTGAAGACTAGGGTAATACATTTCGGAGAAATTAGTGAAATCTCCAATTCACCAAAGGGGTACCCCTTTCAGAAATCTTCGATTTCTCTAATATGGATTCGAGCAATGTTTTGATAGTGAATACTAAAGAATATGCGAGGGTCCTGGGCACAAAAGATGTAGGCCTATGTCTTAGGGTTCTATGTATAACATTTCGTGCAAATCCGAGTTGTGTAGAGGGTGATACAGTCAAAATACTGAGAGATGTACGAATATAAGGAAAAAAGTTGCGAAAATTGCCAAAAAAAAGGGGAATTTTTTTTGAAATGTTGACTTAAGGCTCCGTTTCGACTCCAATAGATTCATTTACCCACGAGATCTCTTGGGGAAAAATATCGAACGATTTGAAGACGAGGGTAATACATTTCGGAGAAATTAGTGAAATCTCCAATTCACCAAAGGGGTACCCCTTTCAGAAATCTTCGATTTCTCTAATATGGATTCGAGCAATGTTTTGATAGTGAATACTAAAGAATATGCGAGGGTCATGGGCACAAAAGTTGTAGACCTATGTCTTAGGGTTCTATGTATAAAAATTCGTGCAAATCCTAGGTGTGTAGAGGGTGATACAGTCAAAATACTGAGTGATGTACGAATATAAGGAAAAAAGTTGCGAAAATTGCCATAAAAAAGGGGATTTTTTTTTGAAATGTTGACTTAAGGCTCCGTTTCGACTCCAATAGATTCATTTACCCACCAGATCTCTTGGGGGGAAATATCGAACGATTTGAAGACGAGGGTAATACATTTCGGAGAAATTAGTGAAATCTCCAATTCACCAAAGGGGTACCCCTTTCAGAAATCTTCGATTTCTCTAATATGGATTCGAGCAATGTTTTGATAGTGAATACTAAAGAATATGCGAGGGTCATGGGCACAAAAGTTGTAGGCCTATGTCTTAGGGTTCTATGTATAAAAATTCGTGCAAATCCTAGGTGTGTAGAGGGTGATACAGTCAAAATACTGAGAGATGTACGAATATAAGGAAAAAAGTTGCGAAAATTGCCAAAAAAAAGGGGAATTTTTTTATAAATGTTGACTTAAGGCTCCGTTTCGACTCCAATAGATTCATTTACCCACGAGATCTCTTGGGGGAAAATATCAAACGATTTGAAGACGAGGGTAATACATTTCGGAGAAATTAGTGAAATCTCCAATTCACCAAAGGGGTACCCCTTTCAGAAATCTTCGATTTCTCTAATATGGATTCGAGCAATGTTTTGATAGTGAATACTAAAGAATATGCGAGGGTCATGGGCACAAAAGTTGTAGGCCTATGTCTTAGGGTTCTATGTATAAAAATTCGTGCAAATCCTAGGTGTGTAGAGGGTGATACAGTCAAAATACTGAGAGATGTACGAATATAAGGAAAAAAGTTGCGAAAATTGCCATAAAAAAGGGGATTTTTTTTTGAAATGTTGACTTAAGGCTCCGTTTCGACTCCAATAGATTCATTTACCCACAAGATCTCTTGGGGGGAAATATCGAACGATTTGAAGACGAGGGTAATACATTTCGGAGAAATTAGTGAAATCTCCAATTCACCAAAGGGGTACCCCTTTCAGAAATCTTCGATTTCTCTAATATGGATTCGAGCAATGTTTTGATAGTGAATACTAAAGAATATGCGAGGGTCATGGGCACAAAAGTTGTAGGCCTATGTCTTAGGGTTCTATGTATAAAAATTTGTGCAAATCCTAGGTGTGTAAAGGGTGATACAGTCAAAATACTGAGAGATGTACGAATATAAGGAAAAAACTTGCGAAAATTGCCATAAAAAAGGGGAATTTTTTTTGAAATGTTGACTTAAGGCTCCGTTTCGACTCCAATAGATTCATTTACCCACGAGATCTCTTGGGGAAAAATATCGAACGATTTGAAGATGAGGGTAATACATTTCGGAGAAATTAGTGAAATCTCCAATTCACCAAAGGGGTACCCCTTTCAGAAATCTTCGATTTCTCTAATATGGATTCGAGCAATGTTTTGATAGTGAATACTAAAGAATATGCGAGGGTCATGGGCACAAAAGTTGTAGACCTATGTCTTAGGGTTCTATGTATAAAAATTCGTGCAAATATGAGGTGTGTAGAGGGTGATACAGTCAAAATACTGAGTGATGTACGAATATAAGGAAAAAAGTTGCGAAAATTGCCATAAAAAAGGGGATTTTTTTTTGAAATGTTGACTTAAGGCTCTGTTTCGACTCCAATAGATTCATTTACCCACAAGATCTCTTGGGGGGAAATATCGAACGATTTGAAGACGAGGGTAATACATTTCGGAGAAATTAGTGAAATCTCCAATTCACCAAAGGGGTACCCCTTTCAGAAATCTTCGATTTCTCTAATATGGATTCGAGCAATGTTTTGATAGTGAATACTAAACAATATGCGAGGGTCATGGGCACAAAAGTTGTAGGCCTATGTCTTAGGGTTCTATGTATAAAAATTCGTGCAATTCCTATTTCTGTAGAGGGTGATACAGTCAAAATACTGAGAGATGTACGAATATAAGGAAAAAAGTTGCGAAAATTGCCATAAAAAAGGGGAATTTTTTTATAAATGTTGACTTAAGGCTCCGTTTCGACTCCAATAGATTCATTTACCCACGAGATCTCTTGGGGGAAAATATCGATCGATTTGAAGACGAGGGTAATACATTTCGGAGAAATTAGTGAAATCTCCAATTCACCAAAGGGGTACCCCTTTCAGAAATCTTCGATTTCTCTAATATGGATTCGAGCAATGTTTTGATAGTGAATACTAAACAATATGCGAGGGTCATGGGCACAAAAGTTGTAGGCCTATGTCTTAGGGTTCTATGTATAAAAATTCGTGCAAATCCTAGGTGTGTAGAGGGTGATACAGTCAAAATACTGAGAGATGTACGAATATAAGGAAAAAAGTTGCGAAAATTGCCATAAAAAAGGGGATTTTTTTTTGAAATGTTGACTTAAGGCTCCGTTTCGACTCCAATAGATTCATTTACCCACAAGATCTCTTGGGGGGAAATATCGAACGATTTGAAGACGAGGGTAATACATTTCGGAGAAATTAGTGAAATCTCCAATTCACCAAAGGGGTACCCCTTTCAGAAATCTTCGATTTCTCTAATATGGATTCGAGCAATGTTTTGATAGTGAATACTAAAGAATATGCGAGGGTCATGGGCACAAAAGTTGTAGGCCTATGTCTTAGGGTTCTATGTATAAAAATTCGTGCAAATCCTAGGTGTGTAGAGGGTGATACAGTCAAAATACTGAGAGATGTACGAATATAAGGAAAAAAGTTGCGAAAATTGCCATAAAAAAGGGGAATTTTTTTATAAATGTTGACTTAAGGCTCCGTTTCGACTCCAATAGATTCATTTACCCACGAGATCTCTTGGGGAAACATATCGAACGATTTGAAGACGAGGGTAATACATTTCGGAGAAATTAGTGAAATCTCCAATTCACCAAAGGGGTACCCCTTTCAGAAATCTTCGATTTCTCTAATATGGATTCGAGCAATGTTTTGATAGTGAATACTAAAGAATATGCGAGGGTCCTGGGCACAAAAGATGTAGGCCTATGTCTTAGGGTTCTATGTATAACATTTCGTGCAAATCCGAGTTGTGTAGAGGGTGATACAGTCAAAATACTGAGAGATGTACGAATATAAGGAAAAAAGTTGCGAAAATTGCCAAAAAAAAGGGGAATTTTTTTTGAAATGTTGACTTAAGGCTCCGTTTCGACTCCAATAGATTCATTTACCCACGAGATCTCTTGGGGGAAAATATCAAACGATTTGAAGACGAGGGTAATACATTTCGGAGAAATTAGTGAAATCTCCAATTCACCAAAGGGGTACCCCTTTCAGAAATCTTCGATTTCTCTAATATGGATTCGAGCAATGTTTTGATAGTGAATACTAAAGAATATGCGAGGGTCATGGGCACAAAAGTTGTAGGCCTATGTCTTAGGGTTCTATGTATAAAAATTCGTGCAAATCCTAGTTTTGTAGAGGGTGATACAGTCAAAATACTGAGAGATGTACGAATATAAGGAAAAAAGTTGCGAAAATTGCCATAAAAAAGGGGATTTTTTTTTGAAATGTTGACTTAAGGCTCCGTTTCGACTCCAATAGATTCATTTACCCACAAGATCTCTTGGGGGGAAATATCGAACGATTTGAAGACGAGGGTAATACATTTCGGAGAAATTAGTGAAATCTCCAATTCACCAAAGGGGTACCCCTTTCAGAAATCTTCGATTTCTCTAATATGGATTCGAGCAATGTTTTAATAGTGAATACTAAAGAATATGCGAGGGTCATGGGCACAAAAGTTGTAGGCCTATGTCTTAGGGTTCTATGTATAAAAATTTGTGCAAATCCTAGGTGTGTAAAGGGTGATACAGTCAAAATACTGAGAGATGTACGAATATATGGAAAAAACTTGCGAAAATTGCCATAAAAAAGGGGAATTTTTTTTGAAATGTTGACTTAAGGCTCCGTTTCGACTCCAATAGATTCATTTACCCACGAGATCTCTTGGGGAAAAATATCGAACGATTTGAAGACGAGGGTAATACATTTCGGAGAAATTAGTGAAATCTCCAATTCACCAAAGGGGTACCCCTTTCAGAAATCTTCGATTTCTCTAATATGGATTCGAGCAATGTTTTGATAGTGAATACTAAAGAATATGCGAGGGTCATGGGCACAAAAGTTGTAGACCTATGTCTTAGGGTTCTATGTATAAAAATTCGTGCAAATATGAGGTGTGTAGAGGGTGATACAGTCAAAATACTGAGTGATGTACGAATATAAGGAAAAAAGTTGCGAAAATTGCCATAAAAAAGGGGATTTTTTTTTGAAATGTTGACTTAAGGCTCCGTTTCGACTCCAATAGATTCATTTACCCACAAGATCTCTTGGGGGGAAATATCGAACGATTTGAAGACGAGGGTAATACATTTCGGAGAAATTAGTGAAATCTCCAATTCACCAAAGGGGTACCCCTTTCAGAAATCTTCGATTTCTCTAATATGGATTCGAGCAATGTTTTGATAGTGAATACTAAAGAATATGCGAGGGTCATGGGCACAAAAGTTGTAGGCCTATGTCTTAGGGTTCTATGTATAAAAATTCGTGCAATTCCTATTTCTGTAGAGGGTGATACAGTCAAAATACTGAGAGATGTACGAATATAAGGAAAAAAGTTGCGAAAATTGCCATAAAAAAGGGGAATTTTTTTATAAATGTTGACTTAAGGCTCCGTTTCGACTCCAATAGATTCATTTACCCACGAGATCTCTTGGGGAAAAATATCGAACGATTTGAAGACGAGGGTAATACATTTCGGAGAAATTAGTGAAATCTCCAATTCACCAAAGGGGTACCCCTTTCAGAAATCTTCGATTTCTCTAATATGGATTCGAGCAATGTTTTGATAGTGAATACTAAAGAATATGCGAGGGTCCTAGGCACATAAGATGTAGGCCTATGTCTTAGGGTTCTATGTATAACATTTCGTGCAAATCCGAGTTGTGTAGAGGGTGATACAGTCAAAATACTGAGAGATGTACGAATATAAGGAAAAAAGTTGCGAAAATTGCCAAAAAAAAGGGGAATTTTTTTTGAAATGTTGACTTAAGGCTCCGTTTCGACTCCAATAGATTCATTTACCCACGAGATCTCTTGGGGGAAAATATCAATCGATTTGAAGACGAGGGTAATACATTTCGGAGAAATTAGTGAAATCTCCAATTCACCAAAGGGGTACCCCTTTCAGAAATCTTCGATTTCACTAATATGGATTCGAGCAATGTTTTGATAGTGAATACTAAACAATATGCGAGGGTCATGGGCACAAAAGTTGTAGGCCTATGTCTTAGGGTTCTATGTATAAAAATTCGTGCAAATCCTAGGTGTGTAGAGGGTGATACAGTCAAAATACTGAGAGATGTACGAATATAAGGAAAAAAGTTGCGAAAATTGCCATAAAAAAGGGGATTTTTTTTTGAAATGTTGACTTAAGGCTCCGTTTCGACTCCAATAGATTCATTTACCCACAAGATCTCTTGGGGGGAAATATCGAACGATTTGAAGACGAGGGTAATACATTTCGGAGAAATTAGTGAAATCTCCAATTCACCAAAGGGGTACCCCTTTCAGAAATCTTCGATTTCTCTAATATGGATTCGAGCAATGTTTTGATAGTGAATACTAAAGAATATGCGAGGGTCATGGGCACAAAAGTTGTAGGCCTATGTCTTAGGGTTCTATGTATAAAAATTCGTGCAAATCCTAGGTGTGTAGAGGGTGATACAGTCAAAATACTGAGAGATGTACGAATATAAGGAAAAAAGTTGCGAAAATTGCCATAAAAAAGGGGAATTTTTTTATAAATGTTGACTTAAGGCCCCGTTTCGACTCCAATAGATTCATTTACCCACGAGATCTCTTGGGGAAAAATATCGAACGATTTGAAGACGAGGGTAATACATTTCGGAGAAATTAGTGAAATCTCCAATTCACCAAAGGGGTACCCCTTTCAGAAATCTTCGATTTCTCTAATATGGATTCGAGCAATGTTTTGATAGTGAATACTAAAGAATATGCGAGGGTCCTGGGCACAAAAGATGTAGGCCTATGTCTTAGGGTTCTATGTATAACATTTCGTGCAAATCCGAGTTGTGTAGAGGGTGATACAGTCAAAATACTGAGAGATGTACGAATATAAGGAAAAAAGTTGCGAAAATTGCCAAAAAAAAGGGGAATTTTTTTATAAATGTTGACTTAAGGCTCCGTTTCGACTCCAATAGATTCATTTACCCACGAGATCTCTTGGGGAAAAATATCGAACGATTTGAAGACGAGGGTAATACATTTCGGAGAAATTAGTGAAATCTCCAATTCACCAAAGGGGTACCCCTTTCAGAAATCTTCGATTTCTCTAATATGGATTCGAGCAATGTTTTGATAGTGAATACTAAAGAATATGCGAGGGTCCTGGGCACAAAAGATGTAGGCCTATGTCTTAGGGTTCTATGTATAACATTTCGTGCAAATCCGAGTTGTGTAGAGGGTGATACAGTCAAAATACTGAGAGATGTACGAATATAAGGAAAAAAGTTGCGAAAATTGCCAAAAAAAAGGGGAATTTTTTTTGAAATGTTGACTTAAGGCTCCGTTTCGACTCCAATAGATTCATTTACCCACGAGATCTCTTGGGGGAAAATATCAAACGATTTGAAGACGAGGGTAATACATTTCGGAGAAATTAGTGAAATCTCCAATTCACCAAAGGGGTACCCCTTTCAGAAATCTTCGATTTCTCTAATATGGATTCGAGCAATGTTTTGATAGTGAATACTAAAGAATATGCGAGGGTCATGGGCACAAAAGTTGTAGGCCTATGTCTTAGGGTTCTATGTATAAAAATTCGTGCAAATCCTAGGTGTGTAGAGGGTGATACAGTCAAAATACTGAGAGATGTACGAATATAAGGAAAAAAGTTGCGAAAATTGCCATAAAAAAGGGGAATTTTTTTATAAATGTTGACTTAAGGCTCCGTTTCGACTCCAATAGATTCATTTACCCACGAGATCTCTTGGGGAAAAATATCGAACGATTTGAAGACGAGGGTAATACATTTCGGAGAAATTAGTGAAATCTCCAATTCACCAAAGGGGTACCCCTTTCAGAAATCTTCGATTTCTCTAATATGGATTCGAGCAATGTTTTGATAGTGAATACTAAAGAATATGCGAGGGTCCTGGGCACAAAAGATGTAGGCCTATGTCTTAGGGTTCTATGTATAACATTTCGTGCAAATCCGAGTTGTGTAGAGGGTGATACAGTCAAAATACTGAGAGATGTACGAATATAAGGAAAAAAGTTGCGAAAATTGCCAAAAAAAAGGGGAATTTTTTTTGAAATGTTGACTTAAGGCTCCGTTTCGACTCCAATAGATTCATTTACCCACGAGATCTCTTGGGGGAAAATATCAAACGATTTGAAGACGAGGGTAATACATTTCGGAGAAATTAGTGAAATCTCCAATTCACCAAAGGGGTACCCCTTTCAGAAATCTTCGATTTCTCTAATATGGATTCGAGCAATGTTTTGATAGTGAATACTAAAGAATATGCGAGGGTCATGGGCACAAAAGTTGTAGGCCTATGTCTTAGGGTTCTATGTATAACATTTCGTGCAAATCCGAGTTGTGTATAGGTTGATAAAGTCAAAATACTTAGAGACGTACGAATATAAAATAAAAAGTTGCGAAAATTGCCATAAAAAAGGGGAATTTTTTTTGAAATGTTGACTTAAGGCTCCGTTTCGACTCCAATAGATTCATTTACCCACGAGATCTCTTGGGGAAAAATATCGAACGATTTGAAGACGAGGGTAATACATTTCGGAGAAATTAGTGAAATCTCCAATTCACCAATAGGGTACCCCTTTCAGAAATCTTCGATTTCTCTAATATGGATTCGAGCAATGTTTTGATAGTGAATACTAAAGAATATGCGAGGGTCATGGGCACAAAAGTTGTAGGCCTATGTCTTAGGGTTCTATGTATAACATTTCGTGCAAATTCGAGTTTTGTATAGGTTGATAAAGTCAAAATACTTAGAGATGTACGAATATAAGGAAAAAACTTGCGAAAATTGCCATAAAAAAGGGGATTTTTTTTTTAAATGTTGACTTAAGGCTCCGTTTCGACTCCAATAGATTCATTTACCCACGAAATCTCTTGGGGGAAAATATCAAACGATTTGAAGACGAGGGTAATACATTTCGGAGAAATTAGTGAAATCTCCAATTCACCAAAGGGGTACCCCTTTCAGAAATCTTCGATTTCTCTAATATGGATTCGAGCAATGTTTTGATAGTGAATACTAAAGAATATGCGAGGGTCCTGGGCACAAAAGATGTAGGCCTATGTCTTAGGGTTCTATGTATAACATTTCGTGCAAATCCGAGTTGTGTAGAGGGTGATACAGTCAAAATACTGAGAGATGTACGAATATAAGGAAAAAAGTTGCGAAAATTGCCAAAAAAAAGGGGAATTTTTTTTGAAATGTTGACTTAAGGCTCCGTTTCGACTCCAATAGATTCATTTACCCACGAGATCTCTTGGGGGAAAATATCAAACGATTTGAAGACGAGGGTAATACATTTCGGAGAAATTAGTGAAATCTCCAATTCACCAAAGGGGTACCCCTTTCAGAAATCTTCGATTTCTCTAATATGGATTCGAGCAATGTTTTGATAGTGAATACTAAAGAATATGCGAGGGTCATGGGCACAAAAGTTGTAGGCCTATGTCTTAGGGTTCTATGTATAAAAATTCGTGCAAATCCTAGGTGTGTAGAGGGTGATACAGTCAAAATACTGAGAGATGTACGAATATAAGGAAAAAAGTTGCGAAAATTGCCATAAAAAAGGGGATTTTTTTTTGAAATGTTGACTTAAGGCTCCGTTTCGACTCCAATAGATTCATTTACCCACAAGATCTCTTGGGGGGAAATATCGAACGATTTGAAGACGAGGGTAATACATTTCGGAGAAATTAGTGAAATCTCCAATTCACCAAAGGGGTACCCCTTTCAGAAATCTTCGATTTCTCTAATATGGATTCGAGCAATGTTTTGATAGTGAATACTAAAGAATATGCGAGGGTCATGGGCACAAAAGTTGTAGGCCTATGTCTTAGGGTTCTATGTATAAAAATTTGTGCAAATCCTAGGTGTGTAAAGGGTGATACAGTCAAAATACTGAGAGATGTACGAATATAAGGAAAAAACTTGCGAAAATTGCCATAAAAAAGGGGAATTTTTTTTGAAATGTTGACTTAAGGCTCCGTTTCGACTCCAATAGATTCATTTACCCACGAGATCTCTTGGGGGAAAATATCAAACGATTTGAAGACGAGGGTAATACATTTCGGAGAAATTAGTGAAATCTCCAATTCACCAAAGGGGTACCCCTTTCAGAAATCTTCGATTTCTCTAATATGGATTCGAGCAATGTTTTGATAGTGAATACTAAAGAATATGCGAGGGTCATGGGCACAAAAGTTGTAGGCCTATGTCTTAGGGTTCTATGTATAAAAATTCGTGCAAATCCTAGGTGTGTAGAGGGTGATACAGTCAAAATACTGAGAGATGTACGAATATAAGGAAAAAAGTTGCGAAAATTGCCATAAAAAAGGGGATTTTTTTTTGAAATGTTGACTTAAGGCTCCGTTTCGACTCCAATAGATTCATTTACCCACAAGATCTCTTGGGGGGAAATATCGAACGATTTGAAGACGAGGGTAATACATTTCGGAGAAATTAGTGAAATCTCCAATTCACCAAAGGGGTACCCCTTTCAGAAATCTTCGATTTCTCTAATATGGATTCGAGCAATGTTTTGATAGTGAATACTAAAGAATATGCGAGGGTCATGGGCACAAAAGTTGTAGGCCTATGTCTTAGGGTTCTATGTATAAAAATTTGTGCAAATCCTAGGTGTGTAAAGGGTGATACAGTCAAAATACTGAGAGATGTACGAATATAAGGAAAAAACTTGCGAAAATTGCCATAAAAAAGGGGAATTTTTTTTGAAATGTTGACTTAAGGCTCCGTTTCGACTCCAATAGATTCATTTACCCACGAGATCTCTTGGGGAAAAATATCGAACGATTTGAAGACGAGGGTAATACATTTCGGAGAAATTAGTGAAATCTCCAATTCACCAAAGGGGTACCCCTTTCAGAAATCTTCGATTTCTCTAATATGGATTCGAGCAATGTTTTGATAGTGAATACTAAAGAATATGCGAGGGTCATGGGCACAAAAGTTGTAGACCTATGTCTTAGGGTTCTATGTATAAAAATTCGTGCAAATATGAGGTGTGTAGAGGGTGATACAGTCAAAATACTGAGTGATGTATGAATATAAGGAAAAAAGTTGCGAAAATTGCCATAAAAAAGGGGATTTTTTTTTGAAATGTTGACTTAAGGCTCCGTTTCGACTCCAATAGATTCATTTACCCACAAGATCTCTTGGGGGGAAATATCGAACGATTTGAAGACGAGGGTAATACATTTCGGAGAAATTAGTGAAATCTCCAATTCACCAAAGGGGTACCCCTTTCAGAAATCTTCGATTTCTCTAATATGGATTCGAGCAATGTTTTGATAGTGAATACTAAAGAATATGCGAGGGTCATGGGCACAAAAGTTGTAGGCCTATGTCTTAGGGTTCTATGTATAAAAATTCGTGCAATTCCTATTTCTGTAGAGGGTGATACAGTCAAAATACTGAGAGATGTACGAATATAAGGAAAAAAGTTGCGAAAATTGCCATAAAAAAGGGGAATTTTTTTATAAATGTTGACTTAAGGCTCCGTTTCGACTCCAATAGATTCATTTACCCACGAGATCTCTTGGGGAAAAATATCGAACGATTTGAAGACGAGGGTAATACATTTCGGAGAAATTAGTGAAATCTCCAATTCACCAAAGGGGTACCCCTTTCAGAAATCTTCGATTTCTCTAATATGGATTCGAGCAATGTTTTGATAGTGAATACTAAAGAATATGCGAGGGTCATGGGCACAAAAGTTGTAGACCTATGTCTTAGGGTTCTATGTATAAAAATTCGTGCAAATATGAGGTGTGTAGAGGGTGATACAGTCAAAATACTGAGTGATGTACGAATATAAGGAAAAAAGTTGCGAAAATTGCCATAAAAAAGGGGATTTTTTTTTGAAATGTTGACTTAAGGCTCCGTTTCGACTCCAATAGATTCATTTACCCACAAGATCTCTTGGGGGGAAATATCGAACGATTTGAAGACGAGGGTAATACATTTCGGAGAAATTAGTGAAATCTCCAATTCACCAAAGGGGTACCCCTTTCAGAAATCTTCGATTTCTCTAATATGGATTCGAGCAATGTTTTGATAGTGAATACTAAAGAATATGCGAGGGTCATGGGCACAAAAGTTGTAGGCCTATGTCTTAGGGTTCTATGTATAAAAATTCGTGCAATTCCTATTTCTGTAGAGGGTGATACAGTCAAAATACTGAGAGATGTACGAATATAAGGAAAAAAGTTGCGAAAATTGCCATAAAAAAGGGGAATTTTTTTATAAATGTTGACTTAAGGCTCCGTTTCGACTCCAATAGATTCATTTACCCACGAGATCTCTTGGGGAAAAATATCGAACGATTTGAAGACGAGGGTAATACATTTCGGAGAAATTAGTGAAATCTCCAATTCACCAAAGGGGTACCCCTTTCAGAAATCTTCGATTTCTCTAATATGGATTCGAGCAATGTTTTGATAGTGAATACTAAAGAATATGCGAGGGTCCTAGGCACATAAGATGTAGGCCTATGTCTTAGGGTTCTATGTATAACATTTCGTGCAAATCCGAGTTGTGTAGAGGGTGATACAGTCAAAATACTGAGAGATGTACGAATATAAGGAAAAAAGTTGCGAAAATTGCCAAAAAAAAGGGGAATTTTTTTTGAAATGTTGACTTAAGGCTCCGTTTCGACTCCAATAGATTCATTTACCCACGAGATCTCTTGGGGGAAAATATCAATCGATTTGAAGACGAGGGTAATACATTTCGGAGAAATTAGTGAAATCTCCAATTCACCAAAGGGGTACCCCTTTCAGAAATCTTCGATTTCACTAATATGGATTCGAGCAATGTTTTGATAGTGAATACTAAACAATATGCGAGGGTCATGGGCACAAAAGTTGTAGGCCTATGTCTTAGGGTTCTATGTATAAAAATTCGTGCAAATCCTAGGTGTGTAGAGGGTGATACAGTCAAAATACTGAGAGATGTACGAATATAAGGAAAAAAGTTGCGAAAATTGCCATAAAAAAGGGGATTTTTTTTTGAAATGTTGACTTAAGGCTCCGTTTCGACTCCAATAGATTCATTTACCCACAAGATCTCTTGGGGGGAAATATCGAACGATTTGAAGACGAGGGTAATACATTTCGGAGAAATTAGTGAAATCTCCAATTCACCAAAGGGGTACCCCTTTCAGAAATCTTCGATTTCTCTAATATGGATTCGAGCAATGTTTTGATAGTGAATACTAAAGAATATGCGAGGGTCATGGGCACAAAAGTTGTAGGCCTATGTCTTAGGGTTCTATGTATAAAAATTCGTGCAAATCCTAGGTGTGTAGAGGGTGATACAGTCAAAATACTGAGAGATGTACGAATATAAGGAAAAAAGTTGCGAAAATTGCCATAAAAAAGGGGATTTTTTTTTGAAATGTTGACTTAAGGCTCCGTTTCGACTCCAATAGATTCATTTACCCACAAGATCTCTTGGGGGGAAATATCGAACGATTTGAAGACGAGGGTAATACATTTCGGAGAAATTAGTGAAATCTCCAATTCACCAAAGGGGTACCCCTTTCAGAAATCTTCGATTTCTCTAATATGGATTCGAGCAATGTTTTGATAGTGAATACTAAAGAATATGCGAGGGTCATGGGCACAAAAGTTGTAGGCCTATGTCTTAGGGTTCTATGTATAAAAATTCGTGCAATTCCTATTTCTGTAGAGGGTGATACAGTCAAAATACTGAGAGATGTACGAATATAAGGAAAAAAGTTGCGAAAATTGCCATAAAAAAGGGGAATTTTTTTATAAATGTTGACTTAAGGCTCCGTTTCGACTCCAATAGATTCATTTACCCACGAGATCTCTTGGGGAAAAATATCGAACGATTTGAAGACGAGGGTAATACATTTCGGAGAAATTAGTGAAATCTCCAATTCACCAAAGGGGTACCCCTTTCAGAAATCTTCGATTTCTCTAATATGGATTCGAGCAATGTTTTGATAGTGAATACTAAAGAATATGCGAGGGTCATGGGCACAAAAGATGTAGGCCTATGTCTTAGGGTTCTATGTATAACATTTCGTGCAAATCCGAGTTGTGTAGAGGGTGATACAGTCAAAATACTGAGAGATGTACGAATATAAGGAAAAAAGTTGCGAAAATTGCCATAAAAAAGGGGATTTTTTTTTGAAATGTTGACTTAAGGCTCCGTTTCGACTCCAATAGATTCATTTACCCACAAGATCTCTTGGGGGGAAATATCGAACGATTTGAAGACGAGGGTAATACATTTCGGAGAAATTAGTGAAATCTCCAATTCACCAAAGGGGTACCCCTTTCAGAAATCTTCGATTTCTCTAATATGGATTCGAGCAATGTTTTGATAGTGAATACTAAAGAATATGCGAGGGTCATGGGCACAAAAGTTGTAGGCCTATGTCTTAGGGTTCTATGTATAAAAATTCGTGCAAATCCTAGGTGTGTAGAGGGTGATACAGTCAAAATACTGAGAGATGTACGAATATAAGGAAAAAATTTGCGAAAATTGCCATAAAAAAGGGGAATTTTTTTATAAATGTTGACTTAAGGCTCCGTTTCGACTCCAATAGATTCATTTACCCACGAGATCTCTTGGGGAAAAATATCGAACGATTTGAAGACGAGGGTAATACATTTCGGAGAAATTAGTGAAATCTCCAATTCACCAAAGGGGTACCCCTTTCAGAAATCTTCGATTTCTCTAATATGGATTCGAGCAATGTTTTGATAGTGAATACTAAAGAATATGCGAGGGTCCTGGGCACAAAAGATGTAGGCCTATGTCTTAGGGTTCTATGTATAACATTTCGTGCAAATCCGAGTTGTGTAGAGGGTGATACAGTCAAAATACTGAGAGATGTACGAATATAAGGAAAAAAGTTGCGAAAATTGCCAAAAAAAAGGGGAATTTTTTTTGAAATGTTGACTTAAGGCTCCGTTTCGACTCCAATAGATTCATTTACCCACGAGATCTCTTGGGGGAAAATATCAAACGATTTGAAGACGAGGGTAATACATTTCGGAGAAATTAGTGAAATCTCCAATTCACCAAAGGGGTACCCCTTTCAGAAATCTTCGATTTCTCTAATATGGATTCGAGCAATGTTTTGATAGTGAATACTAAAGAATATGCGAGGGTCATGGGCACAAAAGTTGTAGGCCTATGTCTTAGGGTTCTATGTATAAAAATTCGTGCAAATCCTAGGTGTGTAGAGGGTGATACAGTCAAAATACTGAGAGATGTACGAATATAAGGAAAAAAGTTGCGAAAATTGCCATAAAAAAGGGGATTTTTTTTTGAAATGTTGACTTAAGGCTCCGTTTCGACTCCAATAGATTCATTTACCCACAAGATCTCTTGGGGGGAAATATCGAACGATTTGAAGACGAGGGTAATACATTTCGGAGAAATTAGTGAAATCTCCAATTCACCAAAGGGGTACCCCTTTCAGAAATCTTCGATTTCTCTAATATGGATTCGAGCAATGTTTTGATAGTGAATACTAAAGAATATGCGAGGGTCATGGGCACAAAAGTTGTAGGCCTATGTCTTAGGGTTCTATGTATAAAAATTTGTGCAAATCCTAGGTGTGTAAAGGGTGATACAGTCAAAATACTGAGAGATGTACGAATATAAGGAAAAAACTTGCGAAAATTGCCATAAAAAAGGGGAATTTTTTTTGAAATGTTGACTTAAGGCTCCGTTTCGACTCCAATAGATTCATTTACCCACGAGATCTCTTGGGGAAAAATATCGAACGATTTGAAGATGAGGGTAATACATTTCGGAGAAATTAGTGAAATCTCCAATTCACCAAAGGGGTACCCCTTTCAGAAATCTTCGATTTCTCTAATATGGATTCGAGCAATGTTTTGATAGTGAATACTAAAGAATATGCGAGGGTCATGGGCACAAAAGTTGTAGACCTATGTCTTAGGGTTCTATGTATAAAAATTCGTGCAAATATGAGGTGTGTAGAGGGTGATACAGTCAAAATACTGAGTGATGTACGAATATAAGGAAAAAAGTTGCGAAAATTGCCATAAAAAAGGGGATTTTTTTTTGAAATGTTGACTTAAGGCTCTGTTTCGACTCCAATAGATTCATTTACCCACAAGATCTCTTGGGGGGAAATATCGAACGATTTGAAGACGAGGGTAATACATTTCGGAGAAATTAGTGAAATCTCCAATTCACCAAAGGGGTACCCCTTTCAGAAATCTTCGATTTCTCTAATATGGATTCGAGCAATGTTTTGATAGTGAATACTAAACAATATGCGAGGGTCATGGGCACAAAAGTTGTAGGCCTATGTCTTAGGGTTCTATGTATAAAAATTCGTGCAATTCCTATTTCTGTAGAGGGTGATACAGTCAAAATACTGAGAGATGTACGAATATAAGGAAAAAAGTTGCGAAAATTGCCATAAAAAAGGGGAATTTTTTTATAAATGTTGACTTAAGGCTCCGTTTCGACTCCAATAGATTCATTTACCCACGAGATCTCTTGGGGAAAAATATCGAACGATTTGAAGACGAGGGTAATACATTTCGGAGAAATTAGTGAAATCTCCAATTCACCAAAGGGGTACCCCTTTCAGAAATCTTCGATTTCTCTAATATGGATTCGAGCAATGTTTTGATAGTGAATACTAAAGAATATGCGAGGGTCCTAGGCACATAAGATGTAGGCCTATGTCTTAGGGTTCTATGTATAACATTTCGTGCAAATCCGAGTTGTGTAGAGGGTGATACAGTCAAAATACTGAGAGATGTACGAATATAAGGAAAAAAGTTGCGAAAATTGCCAAAAAAAAGGGGAATTTTTTTTGAAATGTTGACTTAAGGCTCCGTTTCGACTCCAATAGATTCATTTACCCACGAGATCTCTTGGGGGAAAATATCAATCGATTTGAAGACGAGGGTAATACATTTCGGAGAAATTAGTGAAATCTCCAATTCACCAAAGGGGTACCCCTTTCAGAAATCTTCGATTTCTCTAATATGGATTCGAGCAATGTTTTGATAGTGAATACTAAACAATATGCGAGGGTCATGGGAACAAAAGTTGTAGGCCTATGTCTTAGGGTTCTATGTATAAAAATTCGTGCAAATCCTAGGTGTGTAGAGGGTGATACAGTCAAAATACTGAGAGATGTACGAATATAAGGAAAAAAGTTGCGAAAATTGCCATAAAAAAGGGGATTTTTTTTTGAAATGTTGACTTAAGGCTCCGTTTCGACTCCAATAGATTCATTTACCCACAAGATCTCTTGGGGGGAAATATCGAACGATTTGAAGACGAGGGTAATACATTTCGGAGAAATTAGTGAAATCTCCAATTCACCAAAGGGGTACCCCTTTCAGAAATCTTCGATTTCTCTAATATGGATTCGAGCAATGTTTTGATAGTGAATACTAAAGAATATGCGAGGGTCATGGGCACAAAAGTTGTAGGCCTATGTCTTAGGGTTCTATGTATAAAAATTTGTGCAAATCCTAGGTGTGTACAGGGTGATACAGTCAAAATACTGAGAGATGTACGAATATAAGGAAAAAACTTGCGAAAATTGCCATAAAAAAGGGGAATTTTTTTTGAAATGTTGACTTAAGGCTCCGTTTCGACTCCAATAGATTCATTTACCCACGAGATCTCTTGGGGAAAAATATCGAACGATTTGAAGATGAGGGTAATACATTTCGGAGAAATTAGTGAAATCTCCAATTCACCAAAGGGGTACCCCTTTCAGAAATCTTCGATTTCTCTAATATGGATTCGAGCAATGTTTTGATAGTGAATACTAAAGAATATGCGAGGGTCATGGGCACAAAAGTTGTAGACCTATGTCTTAGGGTTCTATGTATAAAAATTCGTGCAAATATGAGGTGTGTAGAGGGTGATACAGTCAAAATACTGAGTGATGTACGAATATAAGGAAAAAAGTTGCGAAAATTGCCATAAAAAAGGGGATTTTTTTTTGAAATGTTGACTTAAGGCTCTGTTTCGACTCCAATAGATTCATTTACCCACAAGATCTCTTGGGGGGAAATATCGAACGATTTGAAGACGAGGGTAATACATTTCGGAGAAATTAGTGAAATCTCCAATTCACCAAAGGGGTACCCCTTTCAGAAATCTTCGATTTCTCTAATATGGATTCGAGCAATGTTTTGATAGTGAATACTAAACAATATGCGAGGGTCATGGGCACAAAAGTTGTAGGCCTATGTCTTAGGGTTCTATGTATAAAAATTCGTGCAATTCCTATTTCTGTAGAGGGTGATACAGTCAAAATACTGAGAGATGTACGAATATAAGGAAAAAAGTTGCGAAAATTGCCATAAAAAAGGGGAATTTTTTTATAAATGTTGACTTAAGGCTCCGTTTCGACTCCAATAGATTCATTTACCCACGAGATCTCTTGGGGAAAAATATCGAACGATTTGAAGACGAGGGTAATACATTTCGGAGAAATTAGTGAAATCTCCAATTCACCAAAGGGGTACCCCTTTCAGAAATCTTCGATTTCTCTAATATGGATTCGAGCAATGTTTTGATAGTGAATACTAAAGAATATGCGAGGGTCCTAGGCACATAAGATGTAGGCCTATGTCTTAGGGTTCTATGTATAACATTTCGTGCAAATCCGAGTTGTGTAGAGGGTGATACAGTCAAAATACTGAGAGATGTACGAATATAAGGAAAAAAGTTGCGAAAATTGCCAAAAAAAAGGGGAATTTTTTTTGAAATGTTGACTTAAGGCTCCGTTTCGACTCCAATAGATTCATTTACCCACGAGATCTCTTGGGGGAAAATATCAATCGATTTGAAGACGAGGGTAATACATTTCGGAGAAATTAGTGAAATCTCCAATTCACCAAAGGGGTACCCCTTTCAGAAATCTTCGATTTCTCTAATATGGATTCGAGCAATGTTTTGATAGTGAATACTAAACAATATGCGAGGGTCATGGGAACAAAAGTTGTAGGCCTATGTCTTAGGGTTCTATGTATAAAAATTCGTGCAAATCCTAGGTGTGTAGAGGGTGATACAGTCAAAATACTGAGAGATGTACGAATATAAGGAAAAAAGTTGCGAAAATTGCCATAAAAAAGGGGATTTTTTTTTGAAATGTTGACTTAAGGCTCCGTTTCGACTCCAATAGATTCATTTACCCACAAGATCTCTTGGGGGGAAATATCGAACGATTTGAAGACGAGGGTAATACATTTCGGAGAAATTAGTGAAATCTCCAATTCACCAAAGGGGTACCCCTTTCAGAAATCTTCGATTTCTCTAATATGGATTCGAGCAATGTTTTGATAGTGAATACTAAAGAATATGCGAGGGTCATGGGCACAAAAGTTGTAGGCCTATGTCTTAGGGTTCTATGTATAAAAATTTGTGCAAATCCTAGGTGTGTAAAGGGTGATACAGTCAAAATACTGAGAGATGTACGAATATAAGGAAAAAACTTGCGAAAATTGCCATAAAAAAGGGGAATTTTTTTATAAATGTTGACTTAAGGCTCCGTTTCGACTCCAATAGATTCATTTACCCACGAGATCTCTTGGGGAAAAATATCGAACGATTTGAAGACGAGGGTAATACATTTCGGAGAAATTAGTGAAATCTCCAATTCACCAAAGGGGTACCCCTTTCAGAAATCTTCGATTTCTCTAATATGGATTCGAGCAATGTTTTGATAGTGAATACTAAAGAATATGCGAGGGTCCTAGGCACATAAGATGTAGGCCTATGTCTTAGGGTTCTATGTATAACATTTCGTGCAAATCCGAGTTGTGTAGAGGGTGATACAGTCAAAATACTGAGAGATGTACGAATATAAGGAAAAAAGTTGCGAAAATTGCCAAAAAAAAGGGGAATTTTTTTTGAAATGTTGACTTAAGGCTCCGTTTCGACTCCAATAGATTCATTTACCCACGAGATCTCTTGGGGGAAAATATCAATCGATTTGAAGACGAGGGTAATACATTTCGGAGAAATTAGTGAAATCTCCAATTCACCAAAGGGGTACCCCTTTCAGAAATCTTCGATTTCTCTAATATGGATTCGAGCAATGTTTTGATAGTGAATACTAAACAATATGCGAGGGTCATGGGAACAAAAGTTGTAGGCCTATGTCTTAGGGTTCTATGTATAAAAATTCGTGCAAATCCTAGGTGTGTAGAGGGTGATACAGTCAAAATACTGAGAGATGTACGAATATAAGGAAAAAAGTTGCGAAAATTGCCATAAAAAAGGGGATTTTTTTTTGAAATGTTGACTTAAGGCTCCGTTTCGACTCCAATAGATTCATTTACCCACAAGATCTCTTGGGGGGAAATATCGAACGATTTGAAGACGAGGGTAATACATTTCGGAGAAATTAGTGAAATCTCCAATTCACCAAAGGGGTACCCCTTTCAGAAATCTTCGATTTCTCTAATATGGATTCGAGCAATGTTTTGATAGTGAATACTAAAGAATATGCGAGGGTCATGGGCACAAAAGTTGTAGGCCTATGTCTTAGGGTTCTATGTATAAAAATTTGTGCAAATCCTAGGTGTGTAAAGGGTGATACAGTCAAAATACTGAGAGATGTACGAATATAAGGAAAAAACTTGCGAAAATTGCCATAAAAAAGGGGAATTTTTTTTGAAATGTTGACTTAAGGCTCCGTTTCGACTCCAATAGATTCATTTACCCACGAGATCTCTTGGGGAAAAATATCGAACGATTTGAAGATGAGGGTAATACATTTCGGAGAAATTAGTGAAATCTCCAATTCACCAAAGGGGTACCCCTTTCAGAAATCTTCGATTTCTCTAATATGGATTCGAGCAATGTTTTGATAGTGAATACTAAAGAATATGCGAGGGTCATGGGCACAAAAGTTGTAGACCTATGTCTTAGGGTTCTATGTATAAAAATTCGTGCAAATATGAGGTGTGTAGAGGGTGATACAGTCAAAATACTGAGTGATGTACGAATATAAGGAAAAAAGTTGCGAAAATTGCCATAAAAAAGGGGATTTTTTTTTGAAATGTTGACTTAAGGCTCCGTTTCGACTCCAATAGATTCATTTACCCACAAGATCTCTTGGGGGGAAATATCGAACGATTTGAAGACGAGGGTAATACATTTCGGAGAAATTAGTGAAATCTCCAATTCACCAAAGGGGTACCCCTTTCAGAAATCTTCGATTTCTCTAATATGGATTCGAGCAATGTTTTAATAGTGAATACTAAAGAATATGCGAGGGTCATGGGCACAAAAGTTGTAGGCCTATGTCTTAGGGTTCTATGTATAAAAATTCGTGCAAATCCTAGGTGTGTAGAGGGTGATACAGTCAAAATACTGAGAGATGTACGAATATAAGGAAAAAAGTTGCGAAAATTGCCATAAAAAAGGGGATTTTTTTTTGAAATGTTGACTTAAGGCTCCGTTTCGACTCCAATAGATTCATTTACCCACAAGATCTCTTGGGGGGAAATATCGAACGATTTGAAGACGAGGGTAATACATTTCGGAGAAATTAGTGAAATCTCCAATTCACCAAAGGGGTACCCCTTTCAGAAATCTTCGATTTCTCTAATATGGATTCGAGCAATGTTTTGATAGTGAATACTAAAGAATATGCGAGGGTCATGGGCACAAAAGTTGTAGGCCTATGTCTTAGGGTTCTATGTATAAAAATTCGTGCAAATCCTAGGTGTGTAGAGGGTGATACAGTCAAAATACTGAGAGATGTACGAATATAAGGAAAAAATTTGCGAAAATTGCCATAAAAAAGGGGAATTTTTTTATAAATGTTGACTTAAGGCTCCGTTTCGACTCCAATAGATTCATTTACCCACGAGATCTCTTGGGGAAAAATATCGAACGATTTGAAGACGAGGGTAATACATTTCGGAGAAATTAGTGAAATCTCCAATTCACCAAAGGGGTACCCCTTTCAGAAATCTTCGATTTCTCTAATATGGATTCGAGCAATGTTTTGATAGTGAATACTAAAGAATATGCGAGGGTCCTGGGCACAAAAGATGTAGGCCTATGTCTTAGGGTTCTATGTATAACATTTCGTGCAAATCCGAGTTGTGTAGAGGGTGATACAGTCAAAATACTGAGAGATGTACGAATATAAGGAAAAAAGTTGCGAAAATTGCCAAAAAAAAGGGGAATTTTTTTTGAAATGTTGACTTAAGGCTCCGTTTCGACTCCAATAGATTCATTTACCCACGAGATCTCTTGGGGGAAAATATCAAACGATTTGAAGACGAGGGTAATACATTTCGGAGAAATTAGTGAAATCTCCAATTCACCAAAGGGGTACCCCTTTCAGAAATCTTCGATTTCTCTAATATGGATTCGAGCAATGTTTTGATAGTGAATACTAAAGAATATGCGAGGGTCATGGGCACAAAAGTTGTAGGCCTATGTCTTAGGGTTCTATGTATAAAAATTCGTGCAAATCCTAGGTGTGTAGAGGGTGATACAGTCAAAATACTGAGAGATGTACGAATATAAGGAAAAAAGTTGCGAAAATTGCCATAAAAAAGGGGATTTTTTTTTGAAATGTTGACTTAAGGCTCCGTTTCGACTCCAATAGATTCATTTACCCACAAGATCTCTTGGGGGGAAATATCGAACGATTTGAAGACGAGGGTAATACATTTCGGAGAAATTAGTGAAATCTCCAATTCACCAAAGGGGTACCCCTTTCAGAAATCTTCGATTTCTCTAATATGGATTCGAGCAATGTTTTGATAGTGAATACTAAAGAATATGCGAGGGTCATGGGCACAAAAGTTGTAGGCCTATGTCTTAGGGTTCTATGTATAAAAATTCGTGCAAATCCTAGGTGTGTAGAGGGTGATACAGTCAAAATACTGAGAGATGTACGAATATAAGGAAAAAAGTTGCGAAAATTGCCATAAAAAAGGGGAATTTTTTTATAAATGTTGACTTAAGGCCCCGTTTCGACTCCAATAGATTCATTTACCCACGAGATCTCTTGGGGAAAAATATCGAACGATTTGAAGACGAGGGTAATACATTTCGGAGAAATTAGTGAAATCTCCAATTCACCAAAGGGGTACCCCTTTCAGAAATCTTCGATTTCTCTAATATGGATTCGAGCAATGTTTTGATAGTGAATACTAAAGAATATGCGAGGGTCCTGGGCACAAAAGATGTAGGCCTATGTCTTAGGGTTCTATGTATAACATTTCGTGCAAATCCGAGTTGTGTAGAGGGTGATACAGTCAAAATACTGAGAGATGTACGAATATAAGGAAAAAAGTTGCGAAAATTGCCAAAAAAAAGGGGAATTTTTTTATAAATGTTGACTTAAGGCTCCGTTTCGACTCCAATAGATTCATTTACCCACGAGATCTCTTGGGGAAAAATATCGAACGATTTGAAGACGAGGGTAATACATTTCGGAGAAATTAGTGAAATCTCCAATTCACCAAAGGGGTACCCCTTTCAGAAATCTTCGATTTCTCTAATATGGATTCGAGCAATGTTTTGATAGTGAATACTAAAGAATATGCGAGGGTCCTGGGCACAAAAGATGTAGGCCTATGTCTTAGGGTTCTATGTATAAAAATTCGTGCAAATATGAGGTGTGTAGAGGGTGATACAGTCAAAATACTGAGTGATGTACGAATATAAGGAAAAAAGTTGCGAAAATTGCCATAAAAAAGGGGAATTTTTTTTGAAATGTTGACTTAAGGCTCCGTTTCGACTCCAATAGATTCATTTACCCACCAGATCTCTTGGGGGGAAATATCGAATGATTTGAAGACGAGGGTAATACATTTCGGAGAAATTAGTGAAATCTCCAATTCACCAAAGGGGTACCCCTTTCAGAAATCTTCGATTTCTCTAATATGGAGTCGAGCAATGTTTTGATAGTGAATACTAAACAATATGCGAGGGTCATGTGCACAAAAGTTGTAGGCCTATGTCTTAGGGTTCTATGTATAAAAATTCGTGCAAATCCTAGGTGTGTAGAGGGTGATACAGTCAAAATACTGAGAGATGTACGAATATAAGGAAAAAAGTTGCGAAAATTGCCATAAAAAAGGGGATTTTTTTTTGAAATGTTGACTTAAGGCTCCGTTTCGACTCCAATAGATTCATTTACCCACAAGATCTCTTGGGGGGAAATATCGAACGATTTGAAGACGAGGGTAATACATTTCGGAGAAATTAGTGAAATCTCCAATTCACCAAAGGGGTACCCCTTTCAGAAATCTTCGATTTCTCTAATATGGATTCGAGCAATGTTTTGATAGTGAATACTAAAGAATATGCGAGGGTCATGGGCACAAAAGTTGTAGGCCTATGTCTTAGGGTTCTATGTATAAAAATTCGTGCAAATCCTATGTGTGTAGAGGGTGATACAGTCAAAATACTGAGAGATGTACGAATATAAGGAAAAAAGTTGCGAAAATTGCCATAAAAAAGGGGAATTTTTTTATAAATGTTGACTTAAGGCTCCGTTTCGACTCCAATAGATTCATTTACCCACGAGATCTCTTGGGGAAAAATATCGAACGATTTGAAGACGAGGGTAATACATTTCGGAGAAATTAGTGAAATCTCCAATTCACCAAAGGGGTACCCCTTTCAGAAATCTTCGATTTCTCTAATATGGATTCGAGCAATGTTTTGATAGTGAATACTAAAGAATATGCGAGGGTCCTGGGCACAAAAGATGTAGGCCTATGTCTTAGGGTTCTATGTATAACATTTCGTGCAAATCCGAGTTGTGTAGAGGGTGATACAGTCAAAATACTGAGAGATGTACGAATATAAGGAAAAAAGTTGCGAAAATTGCCAAAAAAAAGTGGAATTTTTTTTGAAATGTTGACTTAAGGCTCCGTTTCGACTCCAATAGATTCATTTACCCACGAGATCTCTTGGGGGAAAATATCAAACGATTTGAAGACGAGGGTAATACATTTCGGAGAAATTAGTGAAATCTCCAATTCACCAAAGGGGTACCCCTTTCAGAAATCTTCGATTTCTCTAATATGGATTCGAGCAATGTTTTGATAGTGAATACTAAAGAATATGCGAGGGTCATGGGCACAAAAGTTGTAGGCCTATGTCTTAGGGTTCTATGTATAAAAATTCGTGCAAATCCTAGGTGTGTAGAGGGTGATACAGTCAAAATACTGAGAGATGTACGAATATAAGGAAAAAAGTTGCGAAAATTGCCATAAAAAAGGGGAATTTTTTTATAAATGTTGACTTAAGGCTCCGTTTCGACTCCAATAGATTCATTTACCCACGAGATCTCTTGGGGAAAAATATCGAACGATTTGAAGACGAGGGTAATACATTTCGGAGAAATTAGTGAAATCTCCAATTCACCAAAGGGGTACCCCTTTCAGAAATCTTCGATTTCTCTAATATGGATTCGAGCAATGTTTTGATAGTGAATACTAAAGAATATGCGAGGGTCCTGGGCACAAAAGATGTAGGCCTATGTCTTAGGGTTCTATGTATAAAAATTCGTGCAAATATGAGGTGTGTAGAGGGTGATACAGTCAAAATACTGAGTGATGTACGAATATAAGGAAAAAAGTTGCGAAAATTGCCATAAAAAAGGGGAATTTTTTTTGAAATGTTGACTTAAGGCTCCGTTTCGACTCCAATAGATTCATTTACCCACCAGATCTCTTGGGGGGAAATATCGAATGATTTGAAGACGAGGGTAATACATTTCGGAGAAATTAGTGAAATCTCCAATTCACCAAAGGGGTACCCCTTTCAGAAATCTTCGATTTCTCTAATATGGAGTCGAGCAATGTTTTGATAGTGAATACTAAACAATATGCGAGGGTCATGTGCACAAAAGTTGTAGGCCTATGTCTTAGGGTTCTATGTATAAAAATTCGTGCAAATCCTAGGTGTGTAGAGGGTGATACAGTCAAAATACTGAGAGATGTACGAATATAAGGAAAAAAGTTGCGAAAATTGCCATAAAAAAGGGGATTTTTTTTTGAAATGTTGACTTAAGGCTCCGTTTCGACTCCAATAGATTCATTTACCCACAAGATCTCTTGGGGGGAAATATCGAACGATTTGAAGACGAGGGTAATACATTTCGGAGAAATTAGTGAAATCTCCAATTCACCAAAGGGGTACCCCTTTCAGAAATCTTCGATTTCTCTAATATGGATTCGAGCAATGTTTTGATAGTGAATACTAAAGAATATGCGAGGGTCATGGGCACAAAAGTTGTAGGCCTATGTCTTAGGGTTCTATGTATAAAAATTCGTGCAAATCCTATGTGTGTAGAGGGTGATACAGTCAAAATACTGAGAGATGTACGAATATAAGGAAAAAAGTTGCGAAAATTGCCATAAAAAAGGGGAATTTTTTTATAAATGTTGACTTAAGGCTCCGTTTCGACTCCAATAGATTCATTTACCCACGAGATCTCTTGGGGAAAAATATCGAACGATTTGAAGACGAGGGTAATACATTTCGGAGAAATTAGTGAAATCTCCAATTCACCAAAGGGGTACCCCTTTCAGAAATCTTCGATTTCTCTAATATGGATTCGAGCAATGTTTTGATAGTGAATACTAAAGAATATGCGAGGGTCCTGGGCACAAAAGATGTAGGCCTATGTCTTAGGGTTCTATGTATAACATTTCGTGCAAATCCGAGTTGTGTAGAGGGTGATACAGTCAAAATACTGAGAGATGTACGAATATAAGGAAAAAAGTTGCGAAAATTGCCAAAAAAAAGTGGAATTTTTTTTGAAATGTTGACTTAAGGCTCCGTTTCGACTCCAATAGATTCATTTACCCACGAGATCTCTTGGGGGAAAATATCAAACGATTTGAAGACGAGGGTAATACATTTCGGAGAAATTAGTGAAATCTCCAATTCACCAAAGGGGTACCCCTTTCAGAAATCTTCGATTTCTCTAATATGGATTCGAGCAATGTTTTGATAGTGAATACTAAAGAATATGCGAGGGTCATGGGCACAAAAGTTGTAGGCCTATGTCTTAGGGTTCTATGTATAAAAATTCGTGCAAATCCTAGGTGTGTAGAGGGTGATACAGTCAAAATACTGAGAGATGTACGAATATAAGGAAAAAAGTTGCGAAAATTGCCATAAAAAAGGGGAATTTTTTTATAAATGTTGACTTAAGGCTCCGTTTCGACTCCAATAGATTCATTTACCCACGAGATCTCTTGGGGAAAAATATCGAACGATTTGAAGACGAGGGTAATACATTTCGGAGAAATTAGTGAAATCTCCAATTCACCAAAGGGGTACCCCTTTCAGAAATCTTCGATTTCTCTAATATGGATTCGAGCAATGTTTTGATAGTGAATACTAAAGAATATGCGAGGGTCCTGGGCACAAAAGATGTAGGCCTATGTCTTAGGGTTCTATGTATAAAAATTTGTGCAAATCCTAGGTGTGTAAAGGGTGATACAGTCAAAATACTGAGAGATGTACGAATATAAGGAAAAAACTTGCGAAAATTGCCATAAAAAAGGGGAATTTTTTTTGAAATGTTGACTTAAGGCTCCGTTTCGACTCCAATAGATTCATTTACCCACGAGATCTCTTGGGGAAAAATATCGAACGATTTGAAGACGAGGGTAATACATTTCGGAGAAATTAGTGAAATCTCCAATTCACCAAAGGGGTACCCCTTTCAGAAATCTTCGATTTCTCTAATATGGATTCGAGCAATGTTTTGATAGTGAATACTAAAGAATATGCGAGGGTCATGGGCACAAAAGTTGTAGACCTATGTCTTAGGGTTCTATGTATAAAAATTCGTGCAAATATGAGGTGTGTAGAGGGTGATACAGTCAAAATACTGAGTGATGTACGAATATAAGGAAAAAAGTTGCGAAAATTGCCATAAAAAAGGGGATTTTTTTTTGAAATGTTGACTTAAGGCTCCGTTTCGACTCCAATAGATTCATTTACCCACCAGATCTCTTGGGGGGAAATATCGAACGATTTGAAGACGAGGGTAATACATTTCGGAGAAATTAGTGAAATCTCCAATTCACCAAAGGGGTACCCCTTTCAGAAATCTTCGATTTCTCTAATATGGAGTCGAGCAATGTTTTGATAGTGAATACTAAACAATATGCGAGGGTCATGGGCACAAAAGTTGTAGGCCTATGTCTTAGGGTTCTATGTATAAAAATTCGTGCAAATCCTAGGTGTGTAGAGGGTGATACAGTCAAAATACTGAGAGATGTACGAATATAAGGAAAAAAGTTGCGAAAATTGCCATAAAAAAGGGGATTTTTTTTTGAAATGTTGACTTAAGGCTCCGTTTCGACTCCAATAGATTCATTTACCCACAAGATCTCTTGGGGGGAAATATCGAACGATTTGAAGACGAGGGTAATACATTTCGGAGAAATTAGTGAAATCTCCAATTCACCAAAGGGGTACCCCTTTCAGAAATCTTCGATTTCTCTAATATGGATTCGAGCAATGTTTTGATAGTGAATACTAAAGAATATGCGAGGGTCATGGGCACAAAAGTTGTAGGCCTATGTCTTAGGGTTCTATGTATAAAAATTCGTGCAAATCCTATGTGTGTAGAGGGTGATACAGTCAAAATACTGAGAGATGTACGAATATAAGGAAAAAAGTTGCGAAAATTGCCATAAAAAAGGGGAATTTTTTTATAAATGTTGACTTAAGGCTCCGTTTCGACTCCAATAGATTCATTTACCCACGAGATCTCTTGGGGAAAAATATCGAACGATTTGAAGACGAGGGTAATACATTTCGGAGAAATTAGTGAAATCTCCAATTCACCAAAGGGGTACCCCTTTCAGAAATCTTCGATTTCTCTAATATGGATTCGAGCAATGTTTTGATAGTGAATACTAAAGAATATGCGAGGGTCCTGGGCACAAAAGATGTAGGCCTATGTCTTAGGGTTCTATGTATAACATTTCGTGCAAATCCGAGTTGTGTAGAGGGTGATACAGTCAAAATACTGAGAGATGTACGAATATAAGGAAAAAAGTTGCGAAAATTGCCAAAAAAAAGGGGAATTTTTTTTGAAATGTTGACTTAAGGCTCCGTTTCGACTCCAATAGATTCATTTACCCACGAGATCTCTTGGGGAAAAATATCGAACGATTTGAAGACGAGGGTAATACATTTCG
The DNA here is from genome assembly GCF_963169125.1 of Humulus lupulus. Lineage (NCBI taxonomy): Eukaryota > Viridiplantae > Streptophyta > Magnoliopsida > Rosales > Cannabaceae > Humulus > Humulus lupulus. The sequence continues at coordinate 311,177,296 of NC_084793.1, read as the reverse complement.
GAGAAATTAGTGAAATCTCCAATTCACCAAAGGGGTACCCCTTTCAGAAATCTTCGATTTCTCTAATATGGATTCGAGCAATGTTTTGATAGTGAATACTAAAGAATATGCGAGGGTCATGGGCACAAAAGTTGTAGACCTATGTCTTAGGGTTCTATGTATAAAAATTCGTGCAAATATGAGGTGTGTAGAGGGTGATACAGTCAAAATACTGAGTGATGTACGAATATAAGGAAAAAAGTTGCGAAAATTGCCATAAAAAAGGGGATTTTTTTTTGAAATGTTGACTTAAGGCTCCGTTTCGACTCCAATAGATTCATTTACCCACCAGATCTCTTGGGGGGAAATATCGAACGATTTGAAGACGAGGGTAATACATTTCGGAGAAATTAGTGAAATCTCCAATTCACCAAAGGGGTACCCCTTTCAGAAATCTTCGATTTCTCTAATATGGAGTCGAGCAATGTTTTGATAGTGAATACTAAACAATATGCGAGGGTCATGGGCACAAAAGTTGTAGGCCTATGTCTTAGGGTTCTATGTATAAAAATTCGTGCAAATCCTAGGTGTGTAGAGGGTGATACAGTCAAAATACTGAGAGATGTACGAATATAAGGAAAAAAGTTGCGAAAATTGCCATAAAAAAGGGGATTTTTTTTTGAAATGTTGACTTAAGGCTCCGTTTCGACTCCAATAGATTCATTTACCCACAAGATCTCTTGGGGGGAAATATCGAACGATTTGAAGACGAGGGTAATACATTTCGGAGAAATTAGTGAAATCTCCAATTCACCAAAGGGGTACCCCTTTCAGAAATCTTCGATTTCTCTAATATGGATTCGAGCAATGTTTTGATAGTGAATACTAAAGAATATGCGAGGGTCATGGGCACAAAAGTTGTAGGCCTATGTCTTAGGGTTCTATGTATAAAAATTCGTGCAAATCCTATGTGTGTAGAGGGTGATACAGTCAAAATACTGAGAGATGTACGAATATAAGGAAAAAAGTTGCGAAAATTGCCATAAAAAAGGGGAATTTTTTTATAAATGTTGACTTAAGGCTCCGTTTCGACTCCAATAGATTCATTTACCCACGAGATCTCTTGGGGAAAAATATCGAACGATTTGAAGACGAGGGTAATACATTTCGGAGAAATTAGTGAAATCTCCAATTCACCAAAGGGGTACCCCTTTCAGAAATCTTCGATTTCTCTAATATGGATTCGAGCAATGTTTTGATAGTGAATACTAAAGAATATGCGAGGGTCCTGGGCACAAAAGATGTAGGCCTATGTCTTAGGGTTCTATGTATAACATTTCGTGCAAATCCGAGTTGTGTAGAGGGTGATACAGTCAAAATACTGAGAGATGTACGAATATAAGGAAAAAAGTTGCGAAAATTGCCAAAAAAAAGTGGAATTTTTTTTGAAATGTTGACTTAAGGCTCCGTTTCGACTCCAATAGATTCATTTACCCACGAGATCTCTTGGGGGAAAATATCAAACGATTTGAAGACGAGGGTAATACATTTCGGAGAAATTAGTGAAATCTCCAATTCACCAAAGGGGTACCCCTTTCAGAAATCTTCGATTTCTCTAATATGGATTCGAGCAATGTTTTGATAGTGAATACTAAAGAATATGCGAGGGTCATGGGCACAAAAGTTGTAGGCCTATGTCTTAGGGTTCTATGTATAAAAATTCGTGCAAATCCTAGGTGTGTAGAGGGTGATACAGTCAAAATACTGAGAGATGTACGAATATAAGGAAAAAAGTTGCGAAAATTGCCATAAAAAAGGGGAATTTTTTTATAAATGTTGACTTAAGGCTCCGTTTCGACTCCAATAGATTCATTTACCCACGAGATCTCTTGGGGAAAAATATCGAACGATTTGAAGACGAGGGTAATACATTTCGGAGAAATTAGTGAAATCTCCAATTCACCAAAGGGGTACCCCTTTCAGAAATCTTCGATTTCTCTAATATGGATTCGAGCAATGTTTTGATAGTGAATACTAAAGAATATGCGAGGGTCCTGGGCACAAAAGATGTAGGCCTATGTCTTAGGGTTCTATGTATAACATTTCGTGCAAATCCGAGTTGTGTAGAGGGTGATACAGTCAAAATACTGAGAGATGTACGAATATAAGGAAAAAAGTTGCGAAAATTGCCAAAAAAAAGGGGAATTTTTTTTGAAATGTTGACTTAAGGCTCCGTTTCGACTCCAATAGATTCATTTACCCACGAGATCTCTTGGGGGAAAATATCAAACGATTTGAAGACGAGGGTAATACATTTCGGAGAAATTAGTGAAATCTCCAATTCACCAAAGGGGTACCCCTTTCAGAAATCTTCGATTTCTCTAATATGGATTCGAGCAATGTTTTGATAGTGAATACTAAAGAATATGCGAGGGTCATGGGCACAAAAGTTGTAGGCCTATGTCTTAGGGTTCTATGTATAAAAATTCGTGCAAATCCTAGGTGTGTAGAGGGTGATACAGTCAAAATACTGAGAGATGTACGAATATAAGGAAAAAAGTTGCGAAAATTGCCATAAAAAAGGGGAATTTTTTTATAAATGTTGACTTAAGGCTCCGTTTCGACTCCAATAGATTCATTTACCCATGAGATCTCTTGGGGAAAAATATCGAACGATTTGAAGACGAGGGTAATACATTTCGGAGAAATTAGTGAAATCTCCAATTCACCAAAGGGGTACCCCTTTCAGAAATCTTCGATTTCTCTAATATGGATTCGAGCAATGTTTTGATAGTGAATACTAAAGAATATGCGAGGGTCCTGGGCACAAAAGATGTAGGCCTATGTCTTAGGGTTCTATGTATAACATTTCGTGCAAATCCGAGTTGTGTAGAGGGTGATACAGTCAAAATACTGAGAGATGTACGAATATAAGGAAAAAAGTTGCGAAAATTGCCAAAAAAAAGGGGAATTTTTTTTGAAATGTTGACTTAAGGCTCCGTTTCGACTCCAATAGATTCATTTACCCACGAGATCTCTTGGGGGAAAATATCAAACGATTTGAAGACGAGGGTAATACATTTCGGAGAAATTAGTGAAATCTCCAATTCACCAAAGGGGTACCCCTTTCAGAAATCTTCGATTTCTCTAATATGGATTCGAGCAATGTTTTGATAGTGAATACTAAAGAATATGCGAGGGTCATGGGCACAAAAGTTGTAGACCTATGTCTTAGGGTTCTATGTATAAAAATTCGTGCAAATATGAGGTGTGTAGAGGGTGATACAGTCAAAATACTGAGTGATGTACGAATATAAGGAAAAAAGTTGCGAAAATTGCCAAAAAAAAGGGGAATTTTTTTTGAAATGTTGACTTAAGGCTCCGTTTCGACTCCAATAGATTCATTTACCCACGAGATCTCTTGGGGGAAAATATCGAACGATTTGAAGACGAGGGTAATACATTTCGGAGAAATTAGTGAAATCTCCAATTCACCAAAGGGGTACCCCTTTCAGAAATCTTCGATTTCTCTAATATGGATTCGAGCAATGTTTTGATAGTGAATACTAAAGAATATGCGAGGGTCATGGGCACAAAAGTTGTAGGCCTATGTCTTAGGGTTCTATGTATAACATTTCGTGCAAATCCGAGTTGTGTAGAGGGTGATACAGTCAAAATACTGAGAGATGTACGAATATAAGGAAAAAAGTTGCGAAAATTGCCAAAAAAAAGGGGAATTTTTTTTGAAATGTTGACTTAAGGCTCCGTTTCGACTCCAATAGATTCATTTACCCACGAGATCTCTTGGGGGAAAATATCGAACGATTTGAAGACGAGGGTAATACATTTCGGAGAAATTAGTGAAATCTCCAATTCACCAAAGGGGTACCCCTTTCAGAAATCTTCGATTTCTCTAATATGGATTCGAGCAATGTTTTGATAGTGAATACTAAAGAATATGCGAGGGTCATGGGCACAAAAGTTGTAGGCCTATGTCTTAGGGTTCTATGTATAAAAATTCGTGCAAATCCTAGGTGTGTAGAGGGTGATACAGTCAAAATACTGAGAGATGTACGAATATAAGGAAAAAAGTTGCGAAAATTGCCATAAAAAAGGGGATTTTTTTTTGAAATGTTGACTTAAGGCTCCGTTTCGACTCCAATAGATTCATTTACCCACAAGATCTCTTGGGGGGAAATATCGAACGATTTGAAGACGAGGGTAATACATTTCGGAGAAATTAGTGAAATCTCCAATTCACCAAAGGGGTACCCCTTTCAGAAATCTTCGATTTCTCTAATATGGATTCGAGCAATGTTTTGATAGTGAATACTAAAGAATATGCGAGGGTCATGGGCACAAAAGTTGTAGGCCTATGTCTTAGGGTTCTATGTATAAAAATTTGTGCAAATCCTAGGTGTGTAGAGGGTGATACAGTCAAAATACTGAGAGATGTACGAATATAAGGAAAAAACTTGCGAAAATTGCCATAAAAAAGGGGAATTTTTTTTGAAATGTTGACTTAAGGCTCCGTTTCGACTCCAATAGATTCATTTACCCACGAGATCTCTTGGGGATAAATATCGAACAATTTGAAGACGAGGGTAATACATTTCGGAGAAATTAGTGAAATCTCCAATTCACCAAAGGGGTACCCCTTTCAGAAATCTTCGATTTCTCTAATATGGATTCGAGCAATGTTTTGATAGTGTATACTAAAGAATATGCGAGGGTCATGGGCACAAAAGTTGTAGACCTATGTCTTAGGGTTCTATGTATAAAAATTCGTGCAAATATGAGGTGTGTAGAGGGTGATACAGTCAAAATACTGAGTGATGTACGAATATAAGGAAAAAAGTTGCGAAAATTGCCATAAAAAAGGGGATTTTTTTATGAAATGTTGACTTAAGGCTCCGTTTCGACTCCAATAGATTCATTTACCCACCAGATCTCTTGGGGGGAAATATCGAACGATTTGAAGACGAGGGTAATACATTTCGGAGAAATTAGTGAAATCTCCAATTCACCAAAGGGGTACCCCTTTCAGAAATCTTCGATTTCTCTAATATGGATTCGAGCAATGTTTTGATAGTGAATACTAAAGAATATGCGAGGGTCATGGGCACAAAAGTTGTAGGCCTATGTCTTAGGGTTCTATGTATAACATTTCGTGCAAATCCGAGTTGTGTATAGGTTGATAAAGTCAAAATACTTAGAGACGTACGAATATAAAATAAAAAGTTGCGAAAATTGCCATAAAAAAGGGGAATTTTTTTTGAAATGTTGACTTAAGGCTCCGTTTCGACTCCAATAGATTCATTTACCCACGAGATCTCTTGGGGAAAAATATCGAACGATTTGAAGACGAGGGTAATACATTTCGGAGAAATTAGTGAAATCTCCAATTCACCAATAGGGTACCCCTTTCAGAAATCTTCGATTTCTCTAATATGGATTCGAGCAATGTTTTGATAGTGAATACTAAAGAATATGCGAGGGTCATGGGCACAAAAGTTGTAGGCCTATGTCTTAGGGTTCTATGTATAACATTTCGTGCAAATTCGAGTTTTGTATAGGTTGATAAAGTCAAAATACTTAGAGATGTACGAATATAAGGAAAAAACTTGCGAAAATTGCCATAAAAAAGGGGAATTTTTTTTGAAATGTTGACTTAAGGCTCCGTTTCGACTCCAATAGATTCATTTACCCACGAGATCTCTTGGGGAAAAATATCGAACGATTTGAAGACGAGGGTAATACATTTCGGAGAAATTAGTGAAATCTCCAATTCACCAAAGGGGTACCCCTTTCAGAAATCTTCGATTTCTCTAATATGGATTCGAGCAATGTTTTGATAGTGTATACTAAAGAATATGCGAGGGTCATGGGCACAAAAGTTGTAGACCTATGTCTTAGGGTTCTATGTATAAAAATTCGTGCAAATATGAGGTGTGTAGAGGGTGATACAGTCAAAATACTGAGTGATGTACGAATATAAGGAAAAAAGTTGCGAAAATTGCCATAAAAAAGGGGATTTTTTTATGAAATGTTGACTTAAGGCTCCGTTTCGACTCCAATAGATTCATTTACCCACCAGATCTCTTGGGGGGAAATATCGAACGATTTGAAGACGAGGGTAATACATTTCGGAGAAATTAGTGAAATCTCCAATTCACCAAAGGGGTACCCCTTTCAGAAATCTTCGATTTCTCTAATATGGATTCGAGCAATGTTTTGATAGTGAATACTAAAGAATATGCGAGGGTCATGGGCACAAAAGTTGTAGGCCTATGTCTTAGGGTTCTATGTATAACATTTCGTGCAAATCCGAGTTGTGTATAGGTTGATAAAGTCAAAATACTTAGAGACGTACGAATATAAAATAAAAAGTTGCGAAAATTGCCATAAAAAAGGGGAATTTTTTTTGAAATGTTGACTTAAGGCTCCGTTTCGACTCCAATAGATTCATTTACCCACGAGATCTCTTGGGGAAAAATATCGAACGATTTGAAGACGAGGGTAATACATTTCGGAGAAATTAGTGAAATCTCCAATTCACCAATAGGGTACCCCTTTCAGAAATCTTCGATTTCTCTAATATGGATTCGAGCAATGTTTTGATAGTGAATACTAAAGAATATGCGAGGGTCATGGGCACAAAAGTTGTAGGCCTATGTCTTAGGGTTCTATGTATAACATTTCGTGCAAATTCGAGTTTTGTATAGGTTGATAAAGTCAAAATACTTAGAGATGTACGAATATAAGGAAAAAACTTGCGAAAATTGCCATAAAAAAGGGGATTTTTTTTTGAAATGTTGACTTAAGGCTCCGTTTCGACTCCAATAGATTCATTTACCCACGAGATCTCTTGGGGGAAAATATCAAACGATTTGAAGATGAGGGTAATACATTTCGGAGAAATTAGTGAAATCTCCAATTCACCAAAGGGGTACCCCTTTCAGAAATCTTCGATTTCTCTAATATGGATTCGAGCAATGTTTTGATAGTGAATACTAAAGAATATGCGAGGGTCATGGGCACAAAAGTTGTAGGCCTATGTCTTAGGGTTCTATGTATAAAAATTCGTGCAGATCCTATTTCTGTAGAGGGTGATACAGTCAAAATACTGAGAGATGTACGAATATAAGGAAAAAAGTTGCGAAAATTGCCATAAAAAAGGGGAATTTTTTTATAAATGTTGACTTAAGGCTCCGTTTCGACTCCAATAGATTCATTTACCCACGAGATCTCTTGGGGAAAAATATCGAACGATTTGAAGACGAGGGAAATACATTTCGGAGAAATTAGTGAAATCTCCAATTCACCAAAGGGGTACCCCTTTCAGAAATCTTCGATTTCTCTAATATGGATTCGAGCAATGTTTTGATAGTGAATACTAAAGAATATGCGAGGGTCATGGGCACAAAAGTTGTAGGCCTATGTCTTAGGGTTCTATGTATAAAAATTTGTGCAAATCCTAGGTGTGTAGAGGGTGATACAGTCAAAATACTGAGAGATGTACGAATATAAGGAAAAAACTTGCGAAAATTGCCATAAAAAAGGGGAATTTTTTTTGAAATGTTGACTTAAGGCTCCGTTTCGACTCCAATAGATTCATTTACCCACGAGATCTCTTGGGGAAAAATATCGAACGATTTGAAGTCGAGGGTAATACATTTCGGAGAAATTAGTGAAATCTCCAATTCACCAAAGGGGTACCCCTTTCAGAAATCTTCGATTTCTCTAATATGGATTCGAGCAATGTTTTGATAGTGAATACTAAAGAATATGCGAGGGTCATGGGCACAAAAGTTGTAGACCTATGTCTTAGGGTTCTATGTATAAAAATTCGTGCAAATATGAGGTGTGTAGAGGGTGATACAGTCAAAATACTGAGTGATGTACGAATATAAGGAAAAAAGTTGCGAAAATTGCCATAAAAAAGGGGATTTTTTTTTGAAATGTTGACTTAAGGCTCCGTTTCGACTCCAATAGATTCATTTACCCACCAGATCTCTTGGGGGGAAATATCGAACGATTTGAAGACGAGGGTAATACATTTCGGAGAAATTAGTGAAATCTCCAATTCACCAAAGGGGTACCCCTTTCAGAAATCTTCGATTTCTCTAATATGGATTCGAGCAATGTTTTGATAGTGAATACTAAACAATATGCGAGGGTCATGGGCACAAAAGTTGTAGGCCTATGTCTTAGGGTTCTATGTATAAAAATTCGTGCAAATCCTAGGTGTGTAGAGGGTGATACAGTCAAAATACTGAGAGATGTACGAATATAAGGAAAAAAGTTGCGAAAATTGCCATAAAAAAGGGGATTTTTTTTTGAAATGTTGACTTAAGGCTCCGTTTCAACTCCAATAGATTCATTTACCCACAAGATCTCTTGGGGGGAAATATCGAACGATTTGAAGACGAGGGTAATACATTTCGGAGAAATTAGTGAAATCTCCAATTCACCAAAGGGGTACCCCTTTCAGAAATCTTCGATTTCTCTAATATGGATTCGAGCAATGTTTTGATAGTGAATACTAAAGAATATGCGAGGGTCATGGGCACAAAAGTTGTAGGCCTATGTCTTAGGGTTCTATGTATAAAAATTCGTGCAAATCCTAGGTGTGTAGAGGGTGATACAGTCAAAATACTGAGAGATGTACGAATATAAGGAAAAAAGTTGCGAAAATTGCCATAAAAAAGGGGAATTTTTTATAAATGTTGACTTAAGGCTCCGTTTCGACTCCAATAGATTCATTTACCCACGAGATCTCTTGGGGAAAAATATCGAACGATTTGAAGACGAGGGTAATACATTTCGGAGAAATTAGTGAAATCTCCAATTCACCAAAGGGGTACCCCTTTCAGAAATCTTCGATTTCTCTAATATGGATTCGAGCAATGTTTTGATAGTGAATACTAAAGAATATGCGAGGGTCATGGGCACAAAAGTTGTAGGCCTATGTCTTAGGGTTCTATGTATAAAAATTCGTGCAAATCCTAGGTGTGTAGAGGGTGATACAGTCAAAATACTGAGAGATGTACGAATATAAGGAAAAAAGTTGCGAAAATTGCCATAAAAAAGGGGAATTTTTTTATAAATGTTGACTTAAGGCTCCGTTTCGACTCCAATAGATTCATTTACCCATGAGATCTCTTGGGGAAAAATATCGAACGATTTGAAGACGAGGGTAATACATTTCGGAGAAATTAGTGAAATCTCCAATTCACCAAAGGGGTACCCCTTTCAGAAATCTTCGATTTCTCTAATATGGATTCGAGCAATGTTTTGATAGTGAATACTAAAGAATATGCGAGGGTCCTGGGCACAAAAGATGTAGGCCTATGTCTTAGGGTTCTATGTATAACATTTCGTGCAAATCCGAGTTGTGTAGAGGGTGATACAGTCAAAATACTGAGAGATGTACGAATATAAGGAAAAAAGTTGCGAAAATTGCCAAAAAAAAGGGGAATTTTTTTTGAAATGTTGACTTAAGGCTCCGTTTCGACTCCAATAGATTCATTTACCCACGAGATCTCTTGGGGGAAAATATCAAACGATTTGAAGACGAGGGTAATACATTTCGGAGAAATTAGTGAAATCTCCAATTCACCAAAGGGGTACCCCTTTCAGAAATCTTCGATTTCTCTAATATGGATTCGAGCAATGTTTTGATAGTGAATACTAAAGAATATGCGAGGGTCATGGGCACAAAAGTTGTAGACCTATGTCTTAGGGTTCTATGTATAAAAATTCGTGCAAATATGAGGTGTGTAGAGGGTGATACAGTCAAAATACTGAGTGATGTACGAATATAAGGAAAAAAGTTGCGAAAATTGCCAAAAAAAAGGGGAATTTTTTTTGAAATGTTGACTTAAGGCTCCGTTTCGACTCCAATAGATTCATTTACCCACGAGATCTCTTGGGGGAAAATATCGAACGATTTGAAGACGAGGGTAATACATTTCGGAGAAATTAGTGAAATCTCCAATTCACCAAAGGGGTACCCCTTTCAGAAATCTTCGATTTCTCTAATATGGATTCGAGCAATGTTTTGATAGTGAATACTAAAGAATATGCGAGGGTCATGGGCACAAAAGTTGTAGGCCTATGTCTTAGGGTTCTATGTATAACATTTCGTGCAAATCCGAGTTGTGTAGAGGGTGATACAGTCAAAATACTGAGAGATGTACGAATATAAGGAAAAAAGTTGCGAAAATTGCCAAAAAAAAGGGGAATTTTTTTTGAAATGTTGACTTAAGGCTCCGTTTCGACTCCAATAGATTCATTTACCCACGAGATCTCTTGGGGGAAAATATCGAACGATTTGAAGACGAGGGTAATACATTTCGGAGAAATTAGTGAAATCTCCAATTCACCAAAGGGGTACCCCTTTCAGAAATCTTCGATTTCTCTAATATGGATTCGAGCAATGTTTTGATAGTGAATACTAAAGAATATGCGAGGGTCATGGGCACAAAAGTTGTAGGCCTATGTCTTAGGGTTCTATGTATAAAAATTCGTGCAAATCCTAGGTGTGTAGAGGGTGATACAGTCAAAATACTGAGAGATGTACGAATATAAGGAAAAAAGTTGCGAAAATTGCCATAAAAAAGGGGAATTTTTTTATAAATGTTGACTTAAGGCTCCGTTTCGACTCCAATAGATTCATTTACCCATGAGATCTCTTGGGGAAAAATATCGAACGATTTGAAGACGAGGGTAATACATTTCGGAGAAATTAGTGAAATCTCCAATTCACCAAAGGGGTACCCCTTTCAGAAATCTTCGATTTCTCTAATATGGATTCGAGCAATGTTTTGATAGTGAATACTAAAGAATATGCGAGGGTCCTGGGCACAAAAGATGTAGGCCTATGTCTTAGGGTTCTATGTATAACATTTCGTGCAAATCCGAGTTGTGTAGAGGGTGATACAGTCAAAATACTGAGAGATGTACGAATATAAGGAAAAAAGTTGCGAAAATTGCCAAAAAAAAGGGGAATTTTTTTTGAAATGTTGACTTAAGGCTCCGTTTCGACTCCAATAGATTCATTTACCCACGAGATCTCTTGGGGGAAAATATCAAACGATTTGAAGACGAGGGTAATACATTTCGGAGAAATTAGTGAAATCTCCAATTCACCAAAGGGGTACCCCTTTCAGAAATCTTCGATTTCTCTAATATGGATTCGAGCAATGTTTTGATAGTGAATACTAAAGAATATGCGAGGGTCATGGGCACAAAAGTTGTAGACCTATGTCTTAGGGTTCTATGTATAAAAATTCGTGCAAATATGAGGTGTGTAGAGGGTGATACAGTCAAAATACTGAGTGATGTACGAATATAAGGAAAAAAGTTGCGAAAATTGCCAAAAAAAAGGGGAATTTTTTTTGAAATGTTGACTTAAGGCTCCGTTTCGACTCCAATAGATTCATTTACCCACGAGATCTCTTGGGGGAAAATATCGAACGATTTGAAGACGAGGGTAATACATTTCGGAGAAATTAGTGAAATCTCCAATTCACCAAAGGGGTACCCCTTTCAGAAATCTTCGATTTCTCTAATATGGATTCGAGCAATGTTTTGATAGTGAATACTAAAGAATATGCGAGGGTCATGGGCACAAAAGTTGTAGGCCTATGTCTTAGGGTTCTATGTATAACATTTCGTGCAAATCCGAGTTGTGTAGAGGGTGATACAGTCAAAATACTGAGAGATGTACGAATATAAGGAAAAAAGTTGCGAAAATTGCCAAAAAAAAGGGGAATTTTTTTTGAAATGTTGACTTAAGGCTCCGTTTCGACTCCAATAGATTCATTTACCCACGAGATCTCTTGGGGGAAAATATCGAACGATTTGAAGACGAGGGTAATACATTTCGGAGAAATTAGTGAAATCTCCAATTCACCAAAGGGGTACCCCTTTCAGAAATCTTCGATTTCTCTAATATGGATTCGAGCAATGTTTTGATAGTGAATACTAAAGAATATGCGAGGGTCATGGGCACAAAAGTTGTAGGCCTATGTCTTAGGGTTCTATGTATAAAAATTCGTGCAAATCCTAGGTGTGTAGAGGGTGATACAGTCAAAATACTGAGAGATGTACGAATATAAGGAAAAAAGTTGCGAAAATTGCCATAAAAAAGGGGATTTTTTTTTGAAATGTTGACTTAAGGCTCCGTTTCGACTCCAATAGATTCATTTACCCACAAGATCTCTTGGGGGGAAATATCGAACGATTTGAAGACGAGGGTAATACATTTCGGAGAAATTAGCGAAATCTCCAATTCACCAAAGGGGTACCCCTTTCAGAAATCTTCGATTTCTCTAATATGGATTCGAGCAATGTTTTGATAGTGAATACTAAAGAATATGCGAGGGTCATGGGCACAAAAGTTGTAGGCCTATGTCTTAGGGTTCTATGTATAAAAATTTGTGCAAATCCTAGGTGTGTAGAGGGTGATACAGTCAAAATACTGAGAGATGTACGAATATAAGGAAAAAACTTGCGAAAATTGCCATAAAAAAGGGGAATTTTTTTTGAAATGTTGACTTAAGGCTCCGTTTCGACTCCAATAGATTCATTTACCCACGAGATCTCTTGGGGAAAAATATCGAACGATTTGAAGACGAGGGTAATACATTTCGGAGAAATTAGTGAAATCTCCAATTCACCAAAGGGGTACCCCTTTCAGAAATCTTCGATTTCTCTAATATGGATTCGAGCAATGTTTTGATAGTGTATACTAAAGAATATGCGAGGGTCATGGGCACAAAAGTTGTAGACCTATGTCTTAGGGTTCTATGTATAAAAATTCGTGCAAATATGAGGTGTGTAGAGGGTGATACAGTCAAAATACTGAGTGATGTACGAATATAAGGAAAAAAGTTGCGAAAATTGCCATAAAAAAGGGGATTTTTTTATGAAATGTTGACTTAAGGCTCCGTTTCGACTCCAATAGATTCATTTACCCACCAGATCTCTTGGGGGGAAATATCGAACGATTTGAAGACGAGGGTAATACATTTCGGAGAAATTAGTGAAATCTCCAATTCACCAAAGGGGTACCCCTTTCAGAAATCTTCGATTTCTCTAATATGGATTCGAGCAATGTTTTGATAGTGAATACTAAAGAATATGCGAGGGTCATGGGCACAAAAGTTGTAGGCCTATGTCTTAGGGTTCTATGTATAACATTTCGTGCAAATCCGAGTTGTGTATAGGTTGATAAAGTCAAAATACTTAGAGACGTACGAATATAAAATAAAAAGTTGCGAAAATTGCCATAAAAAAGGGGAATTTTTTTTGAAATGTTGACTTAAGGCTCCGTTTCGACTCCAATAGATTCATTTACCCACGAGATCTCTTGGGGAAAAATATCGAACGATTTGAAGACGAGGGTAATACATTTCGGAGAAATTAGTGAAATCTCCAATTCACCAATAGGGTACCCCTTTCAGAAATCTTCGATTTCTCTAATATGGATTCGAGCAATGTTTTGATAGTGAATACTAAAGAATATGCGAGGGTCATGGGCACAAAAGTTGTAGGCCTATGTCTTAGGGTTCTATGTATAACATTTCGTGCAAATTCGAGTTTTGTATAGGTTGATAAAGTCAAAATACTTAGAGATGTACGAATATAAGGAAAAAACTTGCGAAAATTGCCATAAAAAAGGGGAATTTTTTTTGAAATGTTGACTTAAGGCTCCGTTTCGACTCCAATAGATTCATTTACCCACGAGATCTCTTGGGGAAAAATATCGAACGATTTGAAGACGAGGGTAATACATTTCGGAGAAATTAGTGAAATCTCCAATTCACCAAAGGGGTACCCCTTTCAGAAATCTTCGATTTCTCTAATATGGATTCGAGCAATGTTTTGATAGTGTATACTAAAGAATATGCGAGGGTCATGGGCACAAAAGTTGTAGACCTATGTCTTAGGGTTCTATGTATAAAAATTCGTGCAAATATGAGGTGTGTAGAGGGTGATACAGTCAAAATACTGAGTGATGTACGAATATAAGGAAAAAAGTTGCGAAAATTGCCATAAAAAAGGGGATTTTTTTATGAAATGTTGACTTAAGGCTCCGTTTCGACTCCAATAGATTCATTTACCCACCAGATCTCTTGGGGGGAAATATCGAACGATTTGAAGACGAGGGTAATACATTTCGGAGAAATTAGTGAAATCTCCAATTCACCAAAGTGGTACCCCTTTCAGAAATCTTCGATTTCTCTAATATGGATTCGAGCAATGTTTTGATAGTGAATACTAAAGAATATGCGAGGGTCATGGGCACAAAAGTTGTAGGCCTATGTCTTAGGGTTCTATGTATAACATTTCGTGCAAATCCGAGTTGTGTATAGGTTGATAAAGTCAAAATACTTAGAGACGTACGAATATAAAATAAAAAGTTGCGAAAATTGCCATAAAAAAGGGGAATTTTTTTTGAAATGTTGACTTAAGGCTCCGTTTCGACTCCAATAGATTCATTTACCCACGAGATCTCTTGGGGAAAAATATCGAACGATTTGAAGACGAGGGTAATACATTTCGGAGAAATTAGTGAAATCTCCAATTCACCAATAGGGTACCCCTTTCAGAAATCTTCGATTTCTCTAATATGGATTCGAGCAATGTTTTGATAGTGAATACTAAAGAATATGCGAGGGTCATGGGCACAAAAGTTGTAGGCCTATGTCTTAGGGTTCTATGTATAACATTTCGTGCAAATTCGAGTTTTGTATAGGTTGATAAAGTCAAAATACTTAGAGATGTACGAATATAAGGAAAAAACTTGCGAAAATTGCCATAAAAAAGGGGATTTTTTTTTGAAATGTTGACTTAAGGCTCCGTTTCGACTCCAATAGATTCATTTACCCACGAGATCTCTTGGGGGAAAATATCAAACGATTTGAAGATGAGGGTAATACATTTCGGAGAAATTAGTGAAATCTCCAATTCACCAAAGGGGTACCCCTTTCAGAAATCTTCGATTTCTCTAATATGGATTCGAGCAATGTTTTGATAGTGAATACTAAAGAATATGCGAGGGTCATGGGCACAAAAGTTGTAGGCCTATGTCTTAGGGTTCTATGTATAAAAATTCGTGCAGATCCTATTTCTGTAGAGGGTGATACAGTCAAAATACTGAGAGATGTACGAATATAAGGAAAAAAGTTGCGAAAATTGCCATAAAAAAGGGGAATTTTTTTATAAATGTTGACTTAAGGCTCCGTTTCGACTCCAATAGATTCATTTACCCACGAGATCTCTTGGGGAAAAATATCGAACGATTTGAAGACGAGGGAAATACATTTCGGAGAAATTAGTGAAATCTCCAATTCACCAAAGGGGTACCCCTTTCAGAAATCTTCGATTTCTCTAATATGGATTCGAGCAATGTTTTGATAGTGAATACTAAAGAATATGCGAGGGTCATGGGCACAAAAGTTGTAGGCCTATGTCTTAGGGTTCTATGTATAAAAATTTGTGCAAATCCTAGGTGTGTAGAGGGTGATACAGTCAAAATACTGAGAGATGTACGAATATAAGGAAAAAACTTGCGAAAATTGCCATAAAAAAGGGGAATTTTTTTTGAAATGTTGACTTAAGGCTCCGTTTCGACTCCAATAGATTCATTTACCCACGAGATCTCTTGGGGAAAAATATCGAACGATTTGAAGACGAGGGTAATACATTTCGGAGAAATTAGTGAAATCTCCAATTCACCAAAGGGGTACCCCTTTCAGAAATCTTCGATTTCTCTAATATGGATTCGAGCAATGTTTTGATAGTGAATACTAAAGAATATGCGAGGGTCATGGGCACAAAAGTTGTAGACCTATGTCTTAGGGTTCTATGTATAAAAATTCGTGCAAATATGAGGTGTGTAGAGGGTGATACAGTCAAAATACTGAGTGATGTACGAATATAAGGAAAAAAGTTGCGAAAATTGCCATAAAAAAGGGGATTTTTTTTTGAAATGTTGACTTAAGGCTCCGTTTCGACTCCAATAGATTCATTTACCCACCAGATCTCTTGGGGGGAAATATCGAACGATTTGAAGACGAGGGTAATACATTTCGGAGAAATTAGTGAAATCTCCAATTCACCAAAGGGGTACCCCTTTCAGAAATCTTCGATTTCTCTAATATGGATTCGAGCAATGTTTTGATAGTGAATACTAAACAATATGCGAGGGTCATGGGCACAAAAGTTGTAGGCCTATGTCTTAGGGTTCTATGTATAAAAATTCGTGCAAATCCTAGGTGTGTAGAGGGTGATACAGTCAAAATACTGAGAGATGTACGAATATAAGGAAAAAAGTTGCGAAAATTGCCATAAAAAAGGGGATTTTTTTTTGAAATGTTGACTTAAGGCTCCGTTTCAACTCCAATAGATTCATTTACCCACAAGATCTCTTGGGGGGAAATATCGAACGATTTGAAGACGAGGGTAATACATTTCGGAGAAATTAGTGAAATCTCCAATTCACCAAAGGGGTACCCCTTTCAGAAATCTTCGATTTCTCTAATATGGATTCGAGCAATGTTTTGATAGTGAATACTAAAGAATATGCGAGGGTCATGGGCACAAAAGTTGTAGGCCTATGTCTTAGGGTTCTATGTATAAAAATTCGTGCAAATCCTAGGTGTGTAGAGGGTGATACAGTCAAAATACTGAGAGATGTACGAATATAAGGAAAAAAGTTGCGAAAATTGCCAAAAAAAAGGGGAATTTTTTTTGAAATGTTGACTTAAGGCTCCGTTTCGACTCCAATAGATTCATTTACCCACGAGATCTCTTGGGGGAAAATATCAAACGATTTGAAGACGAGGGTAATACATTTCGGAGAAATTAGTGAAATCTCCAATTCACCAAAGGGGTACCCCTTTCAGAAATCTTCGATTTCTCTAATATGGATTCGAGCAATGTTTTGATAGTGAATACTAAACAATATGCGAGGGTCATGGGCACAAAAGTTGTAGACCTATGTCTTAGGGTTCTATGTATAAAAATTCGTGCAAATATGAGGTGTGTAGAGGGTGATACAGTCAAAATACTGAGTGATGTACGAATATAAGGAAAAAAGTTGCGAAAATTGCCATAAAAAAGGGGATTTTTTTTTGAAATGTTGACTTATGGCTCCGTTTCGACTCCAATAGATTCATTTACCCACCAGATCTCTTGGGGGGAAATATCGAACGATTTGAAGACGAGGGTAATACATTTCGGAGAAATTAGTGAAATCTCCAATTCACCAAAGGGGTACCCCTTTCAGAAATCTTCGATTTCTCTAATATGGATTCGAGCAATGTTTTGATAGTGAATACTAAAGAATATGCGAGGGTCATGGGCACAAAAGTTGTAGGCCTATGTCTTAGGGTTCTATGTATAACATTTCGTGCAAATCCGAGTTGTGTATAGGTTGATAAAGTCAAAATACTTAGAGACGTACGAATATAAAATAAAAAGTTGCGAAAATTGCCATAAAAAAGGGGAATTTTTTTTGAAATGTTGACTTAAGGCTCCGTTTCGACTCCAATAGATTCATTTACCCACGAGATCTCTTGGGGAAAAATATCGAACGATTTGAAGACGAGGGTAATACATTTCGGAGAAATTAGTGAAATCTCCAATTCACCAATAGGGTACCCCTTTCAGAAATCTTCGATTTCTCTAATATGGATTCGAGCAATGTTTTGATAGTGAATACTAAAGAATATGCGAGGGTCATGGGCACAAAAGTTGTAGGCCTATGTCTTAGGGTTCTATGTATAACATTTCGTGCAAATTCGAGTTTTGTATAGGTTGATAAAGTCAAAATACTTAGAGATGTACGAATATAAGGAAAAAACTTGCGAAAATTGCCAAAAAAAAGGGGAATTTTTTTTGAAATGTTGACTTAAGGCTCCGTTTCGACTCCAATAGATTCATTTACCCACGAGATCTCTTGGGGGAAAATATCAAACGATTTGAAGACGAGGGTAATACATTTCGGAGAAATTAGTGAAATCTCCAATTCACCAAAGGGGTACCCCTTTCAGAAATCTTCGATTTCTCTAATATGGATTCGAGCAATGTTTTGATAGTGAATACTAAACAATATGCGAGGGTCATGGGCACAAAAGTTGTAGACCTATGTCTTAGGGTTCTATGTATAAAAATTCGTGCAAATATGAGGTGTGTAGAGGGTGATACAGTCAAAATACTGAGTGATGTACGAATATAAGGAAAAAAGTTGCGAAAATTGCCATAAAAAAGGGGATTTTTTTTTGAAATGTTGACTTATGGCTCCGTTTCGACTCCAATAGATTCATTTACCCACCAGATCTCTTGGGGGGAAATATCGAACGATTTGAAGACGAGGGTAATACATTTCGGAGAAATTAGTGAAATCTCCAATTCACCAAAGGGGTACCCCTTTCAGAAATCTTCGATTTCTCTAATATGGATTCGAGCAATGTTTTGATAGTGAATACTAAAGAATATGCGAGGGTCATGGGCACAAAAGTTGTAGGCCTATGTCTTAGGGTTCTATGTATAACATTTCGTGCAAATCCGAGTTGTGTATAGGTTGATAAAGTCAAAATACTTAGAGACGTACGAATATAAAATAAAAAGTTGCGAAAATTGCCATAAAAAAGGGGAATTTTTTTTGAAATGTTGACTTAAGGCTCCGTTTCGACTCCAATAGATTCATTTACCCACGAGATCTCTTGGGGAAAAATATCGAACGATTTGAAGACGAGGGTAATACATTTCGGAGAAATTAGTGAAATCTCCAATTCACCAATAGGGTACCCCTTTCAGAAATCTTCGATTTCTCTAATATGGATTCGAGCAATGTTTTGATAGTGAATACTAAAGAATATGCGAGGGTCATGGGCACAAAAGTTGTAGGCCTATGTCTTAGGGTTCTATGTATAACATTTCGTGCAAATTCGAGTTTTGTATAGGTTGATAAAGTCAAAATACTTAGAGATGTACGAATATAAGGAAAAAACTTGCGAAAATTGCCATAAAAAAGGGGAATTTTTTTTGAAATGTTGACTTAAGGCTCCGTTTCGACTCCAATAGATTCATTTACCCACGAGATCTCTTGGGGAAAAATATCGAACGATTTGAAGACGAGGGTAATACATTTCGGAGAAATTAGTGAAATCTCCAATTCACCAAAGGGGTACCCCTTTCAGAAATCTTCGATTTCTCTAATATGGATTCGAGCAATGTTTTGATAGTGAATACTAAAGAATATGCGAGGGTCATGGGCACAAAAGTTGTAGGCCTATGTCTTAGGGTTCTATGTATAAAAATTCGTGCAGATCCTATTTCTGTAGAGGGTGATACAGTCAAAATACTGAGAGATGTACGAATATAAGGAAAAAAGTTGCGAAAATTGCCATAAAAAAGGGGAATTTTTTTATAAATGTTGACTTAAGGCTCCGTTTCGACTCCAATAGATTCATTTACCCACGAGATCTCTTGGGGAAAAATATCGAACGATTTGAAGACGAGGGAAATACATTTCGGAGAAATTAGTGAAATCTCCAATTCACCAAAGGGGTACCCCTTTCAGAAATCTTCGATTTCTCTAATATGGATTCGAGCAATGTTTTGATAGTGAATACTAAAGAATATGCGAGGGTCATGGGCACAAAAGTTGTAGGCCTATGTCTTAGGGTTCTATGTATAAAAATTTGTGCAAATCCTAGGTGTGTAGAGGGTGATACAGTCAAAATACTGAGAGATGTACGAATATAAGGAAAAAACTTGCGAAAATTGCCATAAAAAAGGGGAATTTTTTTTGAAATGTTGACTTAAGGCTCCGTTTCGACTCCAATAGATTCATTTACCCACGAGATCTCTTGGGGAAAAATATCGAACGATTTGAAGACGAGGGTAATACATTTCGGAGAAATTAGTGAAATCTCCAATTCACCAAAGGGGTACCCCTTTCAGAAATCTTCGATTTCTCTAATATGGATTCGAGCAATGTTTTGATAGTGAATACTAAAGAATATGCGAGGGTCATGGGCACAAAAGTTGTAGACCTATGTCTTAGGGTTCTATGTATAAAAATTCGTGCAAATATGAGGTGTGTAGAGGGTGATACAGTCAAAATACTGAGTGATGTACGAATATAAGGAAAAAAGTTGCGAAAATTGCCATAAAAAAGGGGATTTTTTTTTGAAATGTTGACTTAAGGCTCCGTTTCGACTCCAATAGATTCATTTACCCACCAGATCTCTTGGGGGGAAATATCGAACGATTTGAAGACGAGGGTAATACATTTCGGAGAAATTAGTGAAATCTCCAATTCACCAAAGGGGTACCCCTTTCAGAAATCTTCGATTTCTCTAATATGGATTCGAGCAATGTTTTGATAGTGAATACTAAACAATATGCGAGGGTCATGGGCACAAAAGTTGTAGGCCTATGTCTTAGGGTTCTATGTATAAAAATTCGTGCAAATCCTAGGTGTGTAGAGGGTGATACAGTCAAAATACTGAGAGATGTACGAATATAAGGAAAAAAGTTGCGAAAATTGCCATAAAAAAGGGGATTTTTTTTTGAAATGTTGACTTAAGGCTCCGTTTCAACTCCAATAGATTCATTTACCCACAAGATCTCTTGGGGGGAAATATCGAACGATTTGAAGACGAGGGTAATACATTTCGGAGAAATTAGTGAAATCTCCAATTCACCAAAGGGGTACCCCTTTCAGAAATCTTCGATTTCTCTAATATGGATTCGAGCAATGTTTTGATAGTGAATACTAAAGAATATGCGAGGGTCATGGGCACAAAAGTTGTAGGCCTATGTCTTAGGGTTCTATGTATAAAAATTCGTGCAAATCCTAGGTGTGTAGAGGGTGATACAGTCAAAATACTGAGAGATGTACGAATATAAGGAAAAAAGTTGCGAAAATTGCCAAAAAAAAGGGGAATTTTTTTTGAAATGTTGACTTAAGGCTCCGTTTCGACTCCAATAGATTCATTTACCCACGAGATCTCTTGGGGGAAAATATCAAACGATTTGAAGACGAGGGTAATACATTTCGGAGAAATTAGTGAAATCTCCAATTCACCAAAGGGGTACCCCTTTCAGAAATCTTCGATTTCTCTAATATGGATTCGAGCAATGTTTTGATAGTGAATACTAAACAATATGCGAGGGTCATGGGCACAAAAGTTGTAGACCTATGTCTTAGGGTTCTATGTATAAAAATTCGTGCAAATATGAGGTGTGTAGAGGGTGATACAGTCAAAATACTGAGTGATGTACGAATATAAGGAAAAAAGTTGCGAAAATTGCCATAAAAAAGGGGATTTTTTTTTGAAATGTTGACTTATGGCTCCGTTTCGACTCCAATAGATTCATTTACCCACCAGATCTCTTGGGGGGAAATATCGAACGATTTGAAGACGAGGGTAATACATTTCGGAGAAATTAGTGAAATCTCCAATTCACCAAAGGGGTACCCCTTTCAGAAATCTTCGATTTCTCTAATATGGATTCGAGCAATGTTTTGATAGTGAATACTAAAGAATATGCGAGGGTCATGGGCACAAAAGTTGTAGGCCTATGTCTTAGGGTTCTATGTATAACATTTCGTGCAAATCCGAGTTGTGTATAGGTTGATAAAGTCAAAATACTTAGAGACGTACGAATATAAAATAAAAAGTTGCGAAAATTGCCATAAAAAAGGGGAATTTTTTTTGAAATGTTGACTTAAGGCTCCGTTTCGACTCCAATAGATTCATTTACCCACGAGATCTCTTGGGGAAAAATATCGAACGATTTGAAGACGAGGGTAATACATTTCGGAGAAATTAGTGAAATCTCCAATTCACCAATAGGGTACCCCTTTCAGAAATCTTCGATTTCTCTAATATGGATTCGAGCAATGTTTTGATAGTGAATACTAAAGAATATGCGAGGGTCATGGGCACAAAAGTTGTAGGCCTATGTCTTAGGGTTCTATGTATAACATTTCGTGCAAATTCGAGTTTTGTATAGGTTGATAAAGTCAAAATACTTAGAGATGTACGAATATAAGGAAAAAACTTGCGAAAATTGCCAAAAAAAAGGGGAATTTTTTTTGAAATGTTGACTTAAGGCTCCGTTTCGACTCCAATAGATTCATTTACCCACGAGATCTCTTGGGGGAAAATATCAAACGATTTGAAGACGAGGGTAATACATTTCGGAGAAATTAGTGAAATCTCCAATTCACCAAAGGGGTACCCCTTTCAGAAATCTTCGATTTCTCTAATATGGATTCGAGCAATGTTTTGATAGTGAATACTAAACAATATGCGAGGGTCATGGGCACAAAAGTTGTAGACCTATGTCTTAGGGTTCTATGTATAAAAATTCGTGCAAATATGAGGTGTGTAGAGGGTGATACAGTCAAAATACTGAGTGATGTACGAATATAAGGAAAAAAGTTGCGAAAATTGCCATAAAAAAGGGGATTTTTTTTTGAAATGTTGACTTATGGCTCCGTTTCGACTCCAATAGATTCATTTACCCACCAGATCTCTTGGGGGGAAATATCGAACGATTTGAAGACGAGGGTAATACATTTCGGAGAAATTAGTGAAATCTCCAATTCACCAAAGGGGTACCCCTTTCAGAAATCTTCGATTTCTCTAATATGGATTCGAGCAATGTTTTGATAGTGAATACTAAAGAATATGCGAGGGTCATGGGCACAAAAGTTGTAGGCCTATGTCTTAGGGTTCTATGTATAACATTTCGTGCAAATCCGAGTTGTGTATAGGTTGATAAAGTCAAAATACTTAGAGACGTACGAATATAAAATAAAAAGTTGCGAAAATTGCCATAAAAAAGGGGAATTTTTTTTGAAATGTTGACTTAAGGCTCCGTTTCGACTCCAATAGATTCATTTACCCACGAGATCTCTTGGGGAAAAATATCGAACGATTTGAAGACGAGGGTAATACATTTCGGAGAAATTAGTGAAATCTCCAATTCACCAATAGGGTACCCCTTTCAGAAATCTTCGATTTCTCTAATATGGATTCGAGCAATGTTTTGATAGTGAATACTAAAGAATATGCGAGGGTCATGGGCACAAAAGTTGTAGGCCTATGTCTTAGGGTTCTATGTATAACATTTCGTGCAAATTCGAGTTTTGTATAGGTTGATAAAGTCAAAATACTTAGAGATGTACGAATATAAGGAAAAAACTTGCGAAAATTGCCATAAAAAAGGGGAATTTTTTTTGAAATGTTGACTTAAGGCTCCGTTTCGACTCCAATAGATTCATTTACCCACGAGATCTCTTGGGGAAAAATATCGAACGATTTGAAGACGAGGGTAATACATTTCGGAGAAATTAGTGAAATCTCCAATTCACCAAAGGGGTACCCCTTTCAGAAATCTTCGATTTCTCTAATATGGATTCGAGCAATGTTTTGATAGTGAATACTAAAGAATATGCGAGGGTCATGGGCACAAAAGTTGTAGACCTATGTCTTAGGGTTCTATGTATAAAAATTCGTGCAAATATGAGGTGTGTAGAGGGTGATACAGTCAAAATACTGAGTGATGTACGAATATAAGGAAAAAAGTTGCGAAAATTGCCATAAAAAAGGGGATTTTTTTTTGAAATGTTGACTTAAGGCTCCGTTTCGACTCCAATAGATTCATTTACCCACCAGATCTCTTGGGGGGAAATATCGAACGATTTGAAGACGAGGGTAATACATTTCGGAGAAATTAGTGAAATCTCCAATTCACCAAAGGGGTACCCCTTTCAGAAATCTTCGATTTCTCTAATATGGATTCGAGCAATGTTTTGATAGTGAATACTAAAGAATATGCGAGGGTCATGGGCACAAAAGTTGTAGGCCTATGTCTTAGGGTTCTATGTATAAAAATTCGTGCAAATCCTAGGTGTGTAGAGGGTGATACAGTCAAAATACTGAGAGATGTACGAATATAAGGAAAAAAGTTGCGAAAATTGCCATAAAAAAGGGGAATTTTTTATAAATGTTGACTTAAGGCTCCGTTTCGACTCCAATAGATTCATTTACCCACGAGATCTCTTGGGGAAAAATATCGAACGATTTGAAGACGAGGGTAATACATTTCGGAGAAATTAGTGAAATCTCCAATTCACCAAAGGGGTACCCCTTTCAGAAATCTTCGATTTCTCTAATATGGATTCGAGCAATGTTTTGATAGTGAATACTAAAGAATATGCGAGGGTCCTGGGCACAAAAGATGTAGGCCTATGTCTTAGGGTTCTATGTATAACATTTCGTGCAAATCCGAGTTGTGTAGAGGGTGATACAGTCAAAATACTGAGAGATGTACGAATATAAGGAAAAAAGTTGCGAAAATTGCCAAAAAAAAGGGGAATTTTTTTTGAAATGTTGACTTAAGGCTCCGTTTCGACTCCAATAGATTCATTTACCCACGAGATCTCTTGGGGGAAAATATCAAACGATTTGAAGACGAGGGTAATACATTTCGGAGAAATTAGTGAAATCTCCAATTCACCAAAGGGGTACCCCTTTCAGAAATCTTCGATTTCTCTAATATGGATTCGAGCAATGTTTTGATAGTGAATACTAAACAATATGCGAGGGTCATGGGCACAAAAGTTGTAGACCTATGTCTTAGGGTTCTATGTATAAAAATTCGTGCAAATATGAGGTGTGTAGAGGGTGATACAGTCAAAATACTGAGTGATGTACGAATATAAGGAAAAAAGTTGCGAAAATTGCCATAAAAAAGGGGATTTTTTTTTGAAATGTTGACTTATGGCTCCGTTTCGACTCCAATAGATTCATTTACCCACCAGATCTCTTGGGGGGAAATATCGAACGATTTGAAGACGAGGGTAATACATTTCGGAGAAATTAGTGAAATCTCCAATTCACCAAAGGGGTACCCCTTTCAGAAATCTTCGATTTCTCTAATATGGATTCGAGCAAAGTTTTGATAGTGAATACTAAAGAATATGCGAGGGTCATGGGCACAAAAGTTGTAGGCCTATGTCTTAGGGTTCTATGTATAACATTTCGTGCAAATCCGAGTTGTGTATAGGTTGATAAAGTCAAAATACTTAGAGACGTACGAATATAAAATAAAAAGTTGCGAAAATTGCCATAAAAAAGGGGAATTTTTTTTGAAATGTTGACTTAAGGCTCCGTTTCGACTCCAATAGATTCATTTACCCACGAGATCTCTTGGGGAAAAATATCGAACGATTTGAAGACGAGGGTAATACATTTCGGAGAAATTAGTGAAATCTCCAATTCACCAATAGGGTACCCCTTTCAGAAATCTTCGATTTCTCTAATATGGATTCGAGCAATGTTTTGATAGTGAATACTAAAGAATATGCGAGGGTCATGGGCACAAAAGTTGTAGGCCTATGTCTTAGGGTTCTATGTATAACATTTCGTGCAAATTCGAGTTTTGTATAGGTTGATAAAGTCAAAATACTTAGAGATGTACGAATATAAGGAAAAAACTTGCGAAAATTGCCAAAAAAAAGGGGAATTTTTTTTGAAATGTTGACTTAAGGCTCCGTTTCGACTCCAATAGATTCATTTACCCACGAGATCTCTTGGGGGAAAATATCAAACGATTTGAAGACGAGGGTAATACATTTCGGAGAAATTAGTGAAATCTCCAATTCACCAAAGGGGTACCCCTTTCAGAAATCTTCGATTTCTCTAATATGGATTCGAGCAATGTTTTGATAGTGAATACTAAACAATATGCGAGGGTCATGGGCACAAAAGTTGTAGACCTATGTCTTAGGGTTCTATGTATAAAAATTCGTGCAAATATGAGGTGTGTAGAGGGTGATACAGTCAAAATACTGAGTGATGTACGAATATAAGGAAAAAAGTTGCGAAAATTGCCATAAAAAAGGGGATTTTTTTTTGAAATGTTGACTTATGGCTCCGTTTCGACTCCAATAGATTCATTTACCCACCAGATCTCTTGGGGGGAAATATCGAACGATTTGAAGACGAGGGTAATACATTTCGGAGAAATTAGTGAAATCTCCAATTCACCAAAGGGGTACCCCTTTCAGAAATCTTCGATTTCTCTAATATGGATTCGAGCAATGTTTTGATAGTGAATACTAAAGAATATGCGAGGGTCATGGGCACAAAAGTTGTAGGCCTATGTCTTAGGGTTCTATGTATAACATTTCGTGCAAATCCGAGTTGTGTATAGGTTGATAAAGTCAAAATACTTAGAGACGTACGAATATAAAATAAAAAGTTGCGAAAATTGCCATAAAAAAGGGGAATTTTTTTTGAAATGTTGACTTAAGGCTCCGTTTCGACTCCAATAGATTCATTTACCCACGAGATCTCTTGGGGAAAAATATCGAACGATTTGAAGACGAGGGTAATACATTTCGGAGAAATTAGTGAAATCTCCAATTCACCAATAGGGTACCCCTTTCAGAAATCTTCGATTTCTCTAATATGGATTCGAGCAATGTTTTGATAGTGAATACTAAAGAATATGCGAGGGTCATGGGCACAAAAGTTGTAGGCCTATGTCTTAGGGTTCTATGTATAACATTTCGTGCAAATTCGAGTTTTGTATAGGTTGATAAAGTCAAAATACTTAGAGATGTACGAATATAAGGAAAAAACTTGCGAAAATTGCCATAAAAAAGGGGATTTTTTTTTGAAATGTTGACTTAAGGCTCCGTTTCGACTCCAATAGATTCATTTACCCACGAGATCTCTTGGGGGAAAATATCAAACGATTTGAAGATGAGGGTAATACATTTCGGAGAAATTAGTGAAATCTCCAATTCACCAAAGGGGTACCCCTTTCAGAAATCTTCGATTTCTCTAATATGGATTCGAGCAATGTTTTGATAGTGAATACTAAAGAATATGCGAGGGTCATGGGCACAAAAGTTGGAGGCCTATGTCTTAGGGTTCTATGTATAAAAATTCGTGCAAATCCTATTTCTGTAGAGGGTGATACAGTCAAAATACTGAGAGATGTACGAATATAAGGAAAAAAGTTGCGAAAATTGCCATAAAAAAGGGGAATTTTTTTATAAATGTTGACTTAAGGCTCCGTTTCGACTCCAATAGATTCATTTACCCACGAGATCTCTTGGGGAAAAATATCGAACGATTTGAAGACGAGGGTAATACATTTCGGAGAAATTAGTGAAATCTCCAATTCACCAAAGGGGTACCCCTTTCAGAAATCTTCGATTTCTCTAATATGGATTCGAGCAATGTTTTGATAGTGAATACTAAAGAATATGCGAGGGTCCTGGGCACAAAAGATGTAGGCCTATGTCTTAGGGTTCTATGTATAACATTTCGTGCAAATCCGAGTTGTGTAGAGGGTGATACAGTCAAAATACTGAGAGATGTACGAATATAAGGAAAAAAGTTGCGAAAATTGCCAAAAAAAAGGGGAATTTTTTTTGAAATGTTGACTTAAGGCTCCGTTTCGACTCCAATAGATTCATTTACCCACGAGATCTCTTGGGGGAAAATATCGAACGATTTGAAGACGAGGGTAATACATTTCGGAGAAATTAGTGAAATCTCCAATTCACCAAAGGGGTACCCCTTTCAGAAATCTTCGATTTCTCTAATATGGATTCGAGCAATGTTTTGATAGTGAATACTAAAGAATATGCGAGGGTCATGGGCACAAAAGTTGTAGGCCTATGTCTTAGGGTTCTATGTATAAAAATTCGTGCAAATCCTAGGTGTGTAGAGGGTGATACAGTCAAAATACTGAGAGATGTACGAATATAAGGAAAAAAGTTGCGAAAATTGCCATAAAAAAGGGGAATTTTTTTATAAATGTTGACTTAAGGCTCTGTTTCGACTCCAATAGATTCATTTACCCACGAGATCTCTTGGGGAAAAATATCGAACGATTTGAAGACGAGGGTAATACATTTCGGAGAAATTAGTGAAATCTCCAATTCACCAAAGGGGTACCCCTTTCAGAAATCTTCGATTTCTCTAATATGGATTCGAGCAATGTTTTGATAGTGAATACTAAAGAATATGCGAGGGTCATGGGCACAAAAGTTGTAGGCCTATGTCTTAGGGTTCTATGTATAACATTTCGTGCAAATCCGAGTTGTGTATAGGTTGATAAAGTCAAAATACTTAGAGACGTACGAATATAAAATAAAAAGTTGCGAAAATTGCCATAAAAAAGGGGAATTTTTTTTGAAATGTTGACTTAAGGCTCCGTTTCGACTCCAATAGATTCATTTACCCACGAGATCTCTTGGGGAAAAATATCGAACGATTTGAAGACGAGGGTAATACATTTCGGAGAAATTAGTGAAATCTCCAATTCACCAATAGGGTACCCCTTTCAGAAATCTTCGATTTCTCTAATATGGATTCGAGCAATGTTTTGATAGTGAATACTAAAGAATATGCGAGGGTCATGGGCACAAAAGTTGTAGGCCTATGTCTTAGGGTTCTATGTATAACATTTCGTGCAAATTCGAGTTTTGTATAGGTTGATAAAGTCAAAATACTTAGAGATGTACGAATATAAGGAAAAAACTTGCGAAAATTGCCAAAAAAAAGGGGAATTTTTTTTGAAATGTTGACTTAAGGCTCCGTTTCGACTCCAATAGATTCATTTACCCACGAGATCTCTTGGGGGAAAATATCAAACGATTTGAAGACGAGGGTAATACATTTCGGAGAAATTAGTGAAATCTCCAATTCACCAAAGGGGTACCCCTTTCAGAAATCTTCGATTTCTCTAATATGGATTCGAGCAATGTTTTGATAGTGAATACTAAACAATATGCGAGGGTCATGGGCACAAAAGTTGTAGACCTATGTCTTAGGGTTCTATGTATAAAAATTCGTGCAAATATGAGGTGTGTAGAGGGTGATACAGTCAAAATACTGAGTGATGTACGAATATAAGGAAAAAAGTTGCGAAAATTGCCATAAAAAAGGGGATTTTTTTTTGAAATGTTGACTTATGGCTCCGTTTCGACTCCAATAGATTCATTTACCCACCAGATCTCTTGGGGGGAAATATCGAACGATTTGAAGACGAGGGTAATACATTTCGGAGAAATTAGTGAAATCTCCAATTCACCAAAGGGGTACCCCTTTCAGAAATCTTCGATTTCTCTAATATGGATTCGAGCAATGTTTTGATAGTGAATACTAAAGAATATGCGAGGGTCATGGGCACAAAAGTTGTAGGCCTATGTCTTAGGGTTCTATGTATAACATTTCGTGCAAATCCGAGTTGTGTATAGGTTGATAAAGTCAAAATACTTAGAGACGTACGAATATAAAATAAAAAGTTGCGAAAATTGCCATAAAAAAGGGGAATTTTTTTTGAAATGTTGACTTAAGGCTCCGTTTCGACTCCAATAGATTCATTTACCCACGAGATCTCTTGGGGAAAAATATCGAACGATTTGAAGACGAGGGTAATACATTTCGGAGAAATTAGTGAAATCTCCAATTCACCAATAGGGTACCCCTTTCAGAAATCTTCGATTTCTCTAATATGGATTCGAGCAATGTTTTGATAGTGAATACTAAAGAATATGCGAGGGTCATGGGCACAAAAGTTGTAGGCCTATGTCTTAGGGTTCTATGTATAACATTTCGTGCAAATTCGAGTTTTGTATAGGTTGATAAAGTCAAAATACTTAGAGATGTACGAATATAAGGAAAAAACTTGCGAAAATTGCCATAAAAAAGGGGATTTTTTTTTGAAATGTTGACTTAAGGCTCCGTTTCGACTCCAATAGATTCATTTACCCACGAGATCTCTTGGGGGAAAATATCAAACGATTTGAAGATGAGGGTAATACATTTCGGAGAAATTAGTGAAATCTCCAATTCACCAAAGGGGTACCCCTTTCAGAAATCTTCGATTTCTCTAATATGGATTCGAGCAATGTTTTGATAGTGAATACTAAAGAATATGCGAGGGTCATGGGCACAAAAGTTGGAGGCCTATGTCTTAGGGTTCTATGTATAAAAATTCGTGCAAATCCTATTTCTGTAGAGGGTGATACAGTCAAAATACTGAGAGATGTACGAATATAAGGAAAAAAGTTGCGAAAATTGCCATAAAAAAGGGGAATTTTTTTATAAATGTTGACTTAAGGCTCCGTTTCGACTCCAATAGATTCATTTACCCACGAGATCTCTTGGGGAAAAATATCGAACGATTTGAAGACGAGGGTAATACATTTCGGAGAAATTAGTGAAATCTCCAATTCACCAAAGGGGTACCCCTTTCAGAAATCTTCGATTTCTCTAATATGGATTCGAGCAATGTTTTGATAGTGAATACTAAAGAATATGCGAGGGTCCTGGGCACAAAAGATGTAGGCCTATGTCTTAGGGTTCTATGTATAACATTTCGTGCAAATCCGAGTTGTGTAGAGGGTGACACAGTCAAAATACTGAGAGATGTACGAATATAAGGAAAAAAGTTGCGAAAATTGCCAAAAAAAAGGGGAATTTTTTTTGAAATGTTGACTTAAGGCTCCGTTTCGACTCCAATAG
Source organism: Humulus lupulus (assembly GCF_963169125.1). Classification (NCBI taxonomy): domain Eukaryota; kingdom Viridiplantae; phylum Streptophyta; class Magnoliopsida; order Rosales; family Cannabaceae; genus Humulus; species Humulus lupulus. The sequence goes on along the minus strand of NC_084793.1, from coordinate 311,146,727 downwards.
ATTCATTTACCCACGAGATCTCTTGGGGGAAAATATCGAACGATTTGAAGACGAGGGTAATACATTTCGGAGAAATTAGTGAAATCTCCAATTCACCAAAGGGGTACCCCTTTCAGAAATCTTCGATTTCTCTAATATGGATTCGAGCAATGTTTTGATAGTGAATACTAAAGAATATGCGAGGGTCATGGGCACAAAAGTTGTAGGCCTATGTCTTAGGGTTCTATGTATAAAAATTCGTGCAAATCCTAGGTGTGTAGAGGGTGATACAGTCAAAATACTGAGAGATGTACGAATATAAGGAAAAAAGTTGCGAAAATTGCCATAAAAAAGGGGAATTTTTTTATAAATGTTGACTTAAGGCTCCGTTTCGACTCCAATAGATTCATTTACCCACGAGATCTCTTGGGGGAAAATATCGAACGATTTGAAGACGAGGGTAATACATTTCGGAGAAATTAGTGAAATCTCCAATTCACCAAAGGGGTACCCCTTTCAGAAATCTTCGATTTCTCTAATATGGATTCGAGCAATGTTTTGATAGTGAATACTAAAGAATATGCGAGGGTCATGGGCACAAAAGTTGTAGGCCTATGTCTTAGGGTTCTATGTATAAAAATTCGTGCAAATCCTATTTCTGTAGAGGGTGATACAGTGAAAATACTGAGAGATGTACGAATATAAGGAAAAAAGTTGCGAAAATTGCCATAAAAAAGGGGAATTTTTTTATAAATGTTGACTTAAGGCTCCGTTTCGACTCCAATAGATTCATTTACCCACGAGATCTCTTGGGGAAAAATATCGAACGATTTGAAGACGAGGGTAATACATTTCGGAGAAATTAGTGAAATGTCCAATTCACCAAAGGGGTGCCCCTTTCAGAAATCTTCAATTTCTCTAATATGGATTCGAGCAATGTTTTGATAGTGAATACTAAAGAATATGCGAGGGTCCTGGGCACAAAAGATGTAGGCCTATGTCTTAGGGTTCTATGTATAACATTTCGTGCAAATCCGAGTTGTGTAGAGGGTGATACAGTCAAAATACTGAGAGATGTACGAATATAAGGAAAAAAGTTGCGAAAATTGCCAAAAAAAAGGGTAATTTTTTTTGAAATGTTGACTTAAGGCTCCGTTTCGACTCCAATAGATTCATTTACCCACGAGATCTCTTGGGGGAAAATATCGAACGATTTGAAGACGAGGGTAATACATTTCGGAGAAATTAGTGAAATCTCCAATTCACCAAAGGGGTACCCCTTTCAGAAATCTTCGATTTCTCTAATATGGATTCGAGCAATGTTTTGATAGTGAATACTAAAGAATATGCGAGGGTCATGGGCACAAAAGTTGTAGGCCTATGTCTTAGGGTTCTATGTATAAAAATTCGTGCAAATCCTAGGTGTGTAGAGGGTGATACAGTCAAAATACTGAGAGATGTACGAATATAAGGAAAAAAGTTGCGAAAATTGCCATAAAAAAGGGGAATTTTTTTATAAATGTTGACTTAAGGCTCTGTTTCGACTCCAATAGATTCATTTACCCACGAGATCTCTTGGGGAAAAATATCGAACGATTTGAAGACGAGGGTAATACATTTCGGAGAAATTAGTGAAATCTCCAATTCACCAAAGGGGTACCCCTTTCAGAAATCTTCGATTTCTCTAATATGGATTCGAGCAATGTTTTGATAGTGAATACTAAAGAATATGCGAGGGTCATGGGCACAAAAGTTGTAGGCCTATGTCTTAGGGTTCTATGTATAAAAATTTGTGCAAATCCTAGGTGTGTAGAGGGTGATACAGTCAAAATACTGAGAGATGTACGAATATAAGGAAAAAAGTTGCGAAAATTGCCAAAAAAAAGGGTAATTTTTTTTGAAATGTTGACTTAAGGCTCCGTTTCGACTCCAATAGATTCATTTACCCACGAGATCTCTTGGGGGAAAATATCGAACGATTTGAAGACGAGGGTAATACATTTCGGAGAAATTAGTGAAATCTCCAATTCACCAAAGGGGTACCCCTTTCAGAAATCTTCGATTTCTCTAATATGGATTCGAGCAATGTTTTGATAGTGAATACTAAAGAATATGCGAGGGTCATGGGCACAAAAGTTGTAGGCCTATGTCTTAGGGTTCTATGTATAAAAATTCGTGCAAATCCTATTTCTGTAGAGGGTGATACAGTGAAAATACTGAGAGATGTACGAATATAAGGAAAAAAGTTGCGAAAATTGCCATAAAAAAGGGGAATTTTTTTATAAATGTTGACTTAAGGCTCCGTTTCGACTCCAATAGATTCATTTACCCACGAGATCTCTTGGGGAAAAATATCGAACGATTTGAAGACGAGGGTAATACATTTCGGAGAAATTAGTGAAATGTCCAATTCACCAAAGGGGTGCCCCTTTCAGAAATCTTCAATTTCTCTAATATGGATTCGAGCAATGTTTTGATAGTGAATACTAAAGAATATGCGAGGGTCCTGGGCACAAAAGATGTAGGCCTATGTCTTAGGGTTCTATGTATAACATTTCGTGCAAATCCGAGTTGTGTAGAGGGTGATACAGTCAAAATACTGAGAGATGTACGAATATAAGGAAAAAAGTTGCGAAAATTGCCAAAAAAAAGGGTAATTTTTTTTGAAATGTTGACTTAAGGCTCCGTTTCGACTCCAATAGATTCATTTACCCACGAGATCTCTTGGGGGAAAATATCAAACGATTTGAAGACGAGGGTAATACATTTCGGAGAAATTAGTGAAATCTCCAATTCACCAAAGGGGTACCCCTTTCAGAAATCTTCGATTTCTCTAATATGGATTCGAGCAATGTTTTGATAGTGAATACTAAAGAATATGCGAGGGTCATGGGCACAAAAGTTGTAGACCTATGTCTTAGGGTTCTATGTATAAAAATTCGTGCAAATATGAGGTGTGTAGAGGGTGATACAGTCAAAATACTGAGTGATGTACGAATATAAGGAAAAAAGTTGCGAAAATTGCCATAAAAAAGGGGATTTTTTTTTGAAATGTTGACTTAAGGCTCCGTTTCGACTCCAATAGATTCATTTACCCACCAGATCTCTTGGGGGGAAATATCGAACGATTTGAAGACGAGGGTAATACATTTCGGAGAAATTAGTGAAATCTCCAATTCACCAAAGGGGTACCCCTTTCAGAAATCTTCGATTTCTCTAATATGGATTCGAGCAATGTTTTGATAGTGAATACTAAAGAATATGCGAGGGTCATGGGCACAAAAGTTGTAGGCCTATGTCTTAGGGTTCTATGTATAACATTTCGTGCAAATCCGAGTTGTGTATAGGTTGATAAAGTCAAAATACTTAGAGACGTACGAATATAAAATAAAAAGTTGCGAAAATTGCCATAAAAAAGGGGAATTTTTTTTGAAATGTTGACTTAAGGCTCCGTTTCGACTCCAATAGATTCATTTACCCACGAGATCTCTTGGGGAAAAATATCGAACGATTTGAAGACGAGGGTAATACATTTCGGAGAAATTAGTGAAATCTCCAATTCACCAATAGGGTACCCCTTTCAGAAATCTTCGATTTCTCTAATATGGATTCGAGCAATGTTTTGATAGTGAATACTAAAGAATATGCGAGGGTCATGGGCACAAAAGTTGTAGGCCTATGTCTTAGGGTTCTATGTATAAAAATTCGTGCAAATCCTAGGTGTGTAGAGGGTGATACAGTCAAAATACTGAGAGATGTACGAATATAAGGAAAAAAGTTGCGAAAATTGCCATAAAAAAGGGGAATTTTTTTATAAATGTTGACTTAAGGCTCTGTTTCGACTCCAATAGATTCATTTACCCACGAGATCTCTTGGGGAAAAATATCGAACGATTTGAAGACGAGGGTAATACATTTCGGAGAAATTAGTGAAATCTCCAATTCACCAAAGGGGTACCCCTTTCAGAAATCTTCGATTTCTCTAATATGGATTCGAGCAATGTTTTGATAGTGAATACTAAAGAATATGCGAGGGTCATGGGCACAAAAGTTGTAGGCCTATGTCTTAGGGTTCTATGTATAAAAATTTGTGCAAATCCTAGGTGTGTAGAGGGTGATACAGTCAAAATACTGAGAGATGTACGAATATAAGGAAAAAAGTTGCGAAAATTGCCAAAAAAAAGGGTAATTTTTTTTGAAATGTTGACTTAAGGCTCCGTTTCGACTCCAATAGATTCATTTACCCACGAGATCTCTTGGGGGAAAATATCGAACGATTTGAAGACGAGGGTAATACATTTCGGAGAAATTAGTGAAATCTCCAATTCACCAAAGGGGTACCCCTTTCAGAAATCTTCGATTTCTCTAATATGGATTCGAGCAATGTTTTGATAGTGAATACTAAAGAATATGCGAGGGTCATGGGCACAAAAGTTGTAGGCCTATGTCTTAGGGTTCTATGTATAAAAATTCGTACAAATCCTATTTCTGTAGAGGGTGATACAGTGAAAATACTGAGAGATGTACGAATATAAGGAAAAAAGTTGCGAAAATTGCCATAAAAAAGGGGAATTTTTTTATAAATGTTGACTTAAGGCTCCGTTTCGACTCCAATAGATTCATTTACCCACGAGATCTCTTGGGGAAAAATATCGAACGATTTGAAGACGAGGGTAATACATTTCGGAGAAATTAGTGAAATGTCCAATTCACCAAAGGGGTGCCCCTTTCAGAAATCTTCAATTTCTCTAATATGGATTCGAGCAATGTTTTGATAGTGAATACTAAAGAATATGCGAGGGTCCTGGGCACAAAAGATGTAGGCCTATGTCTTAGGGTTCTATGTATAACATTTCGTGCAAATCCGAGTTGTGTAGAGGGTGATACAGTCAAAATACTGAGAGATGTACGAATATAAGGAAAAAAGTTGCGAAAATTGCCATAAAAAAGGGGATTTTTTTATGAAATGTTGACTTAAGGCTCCGTTTCGACTCCAATAGATTCATTTACCCACCAGATCTCTTGGGGGGAAATATCGAACGATTTGAAGACGAGGGTAATACATTTCGGAGAAATTAGTGAAATCTCCAATTCACCAAAGGGGTACCCCTTTCAGAAATCTTCGATTTCTCTAATATGGATTCGAGCAATGTTTTGATAGTGAATACTAAAGAATATGCGAGGGTCATGGGCACAAAAGTTGTAGGCCTATGTCTTAGGGTTCTATGTATAACATTTCGTGCAAATCCGAGTTGTGTATAGGTTGATAAAGTCAAAATACTTAGAGACGTACGAATATAAAATAAAAAGTTGCGAAAATTGCCATAAAAAAGGGGAATTTTTTTTGAAATGTTGACTTAAGGCTCCGTTTCGACTCCAATAGATTCATTTACCCACCAGATCTCTTGGGGGGAAATATCGAACGATTTGAAGACGAGGGTAATACATTTCGGAGAAATTAGTGAAATCTCCAATTCACCAAAGGGGTACCCCTTTCAGAAATCTTCGATTTCTCTAATATGGATTCGAGCAATGTTTTGATAGTGAATACTAAAGAATATGCGAGGGTCATGGGCACAAAAGTTGTAGGCCTATGTCTTAGGGTTCTATGTATAACATTTCGTGCAAATCCGAGTTGTGTATAGGTTGATAAAGTCAAAATACTTAGAGACGTACGAATATAAAATAAAAAGTTGCGAAAATTGCCATAAAAAAGGGGAATTTTTTTTGAAATGTTGACTTAAGGCTCCGTTTCGACTCCAATAGATTCATTTACCCACGAGATCTCTTGGGGAAAAATATCGAACGATTTGAAGACGAGGGTAATACATTTCGGAGAAATTAGTGAAATCTCCAATTCACCAATAGGGTACCCCTTTCAGAAATCTTCGATTTCTCTAATATGGATTCGAGCAATGTTTTGATAGTGAATACTAAAGAATATGCGAGGGTCATGGGCACAAAAGTTGTAGGCCTATGTCTTAGGGTTCTATGTATAACATTTCGTGCAAATTCGAGTTTTGTATAGGTTGATAAAGTCAAAATACTTAGAGATGTACGAATATAAGGAAAAAACTTGCGAAAATTGCCATAAAAAAGGGGATTTTTTTTTGAAATGTTGACTTAAGGCTCCGTTTCGACTCCAATAGATTCATTTACCCACGAGATCTCTTGGGGGAAAATATCAAACGATTTGAAGATGAGGGTAATACATTTCGGAGAAATTAGTGAAATCTCCAATTTACCAAAGGGGTACCCCTTTCAGAAATCTTCGATTTCTCTAATATGGATTCGAGTAATGTTTTGATAGTGAATACTAAAGAATATGCGAGGGTCATGGGCACAAAAGTTGTAGGCCTATGTCTTAGGGTTCTATGTATAAAAATTCGTGCAAATCCTATTTCTGTAGAGGGTGATACAGTCAAAATACTGAGAGATGTACGAATATAAGGAAAAAAGTTGCGAAAATTGCCATAAAAAAGGGGAATTTTTTTATAAATGTTGACTTAAGGCTCCGTTTCGACTCCAATAGATTCATTTACCCACGAGATCTCTTGGGGAAAAATATCGAACGATTTGAAGACGAGGGTAATACATTTCGGAGAAATTAGTGAAATCTCCAATTCACCAAAGGGGTACCCCTTTCAGAAATCTTCGATTTCTCTAATATGGATTCGAGCAATGTTTTGATAGTGAATACTAAAGAATATGCGAGGGTCCTGGGCACAAAAGATGTAGGCCTATGTCTTAGGGTTCTATGTATAACATTTCGTGCAAATCCGAGTTGTGTAGAGGGTGATACAGTCAAAATACTGAGAGATGTACGAATATAAGGAAAAAAGTTGCGAAAATTGCCAAAAAAAAGGGGAATTTTTTTTGAAATGTTGACTTAAGGCTCCGTTTCGACTCCAATAGATTCATTTACCCACGAGATCTCTTGGGGGAAAATATCAAACGATTTGAAGACGAGGGTAATACATTTCGGAGAAATTAGTGAAATCTCCAATTCACCAAAGGGGTACCCCTTTCAGAAATCTTCGATTTCTCTAATATGGATTCGAGCAAGGTTTTGATAGTGAATACTAAAGAATATGCGAGGGTCATGGGCACAAAAGTTGTAGACCTATGTCTTAGGGTTCTATGTATAAAAATTCGTGCAAATATGAGGTGTGTAGAGGGTGATACAGTCAAAATACTGAGTGATGTACGAATATAAGGAAAAAAGTTGCGAAAATTGCCATAAAAAAGGGGATTTTTTTATGAAATGTTGACTTAAGGCTCCGTTTCGACTCCAATAGATTCATTTACCCACCAGATCTCTTGGGGGGAAATATCGAACGATTTGAAGACGAGGGTAATACATTTCGGAGAAATTAGTGAAATCTCCAATTCACCAAAGGGGTACCCCTTTCAGAAATCTTCGATTTCTCTAATATGGATTCGAGCAATGTTTTGATAGTGAATACTAAAGAATATGCGAGGGTCATGGGCACAAAAGTTGTAGGCCTATGTCTTAGGGTTCTATGTATAACATTTCGTGCAAATCCGAGTTGTGTATAGGTTGATAAAGTCAAAATACTTAGAGACGTACGAATATAAAATAAAAAGTTGCGAAAATTGCCATAAAAAAGGGGAATTTTTTTTGAAATGTTGACTTAAGGCTCCGTTTCGACTCCAATAGATTCATTTACCCACGAGATCTCTTGGGGAAAAATATCGAACGATTTGAAGACGAGGGTAATACATTTCGGAGAAATTAGTGAAATCTCCAATTCACCAATAGGGTACCCCTTTCAGAAATCTTCGATTTCTCTAATATGGATTCGAGCAATGTTTTGATAGTGAATACTAAAGAATATGCGAGGGTCATGGGCACAAAAGTTGTAGGCCTATGTCTTAGGGTTCTATGTATAACATTTCGTGCAAATTCGAGTTTTGTATAGGTTGATAAAGTCAAAATACTTAGAGATGTACGAATATAAGGAAAAAAGTTGCGAAAATTGCCATAAAAAAGGGGATTTTTTTTTGAAATGTTGACTTAAGGCTCCGTTTCGACTCCAATACATTCATTTACCCACGAGATCTCTTGGGGGAAAATATCAAACGATTTGAAGATGAGGGTAATACATTTCGGAGAAATTAGTGAAATCTCCAATTCACCAAAGGGGTACCCCTTTCAGAAATCTTCGATTTCTCTAATATGGATTCGAGCAATGTTTTGATAGTGAATACTAAAGAATATGCGAGGGTCATGGGCACAAAAGTTGTAGGCCTATGTCTTAGGGTTCTATGTATAAAAATTCGTGCAGATCCTATTTCTGTAGAGGGTGATACAGTCAAAATACTGAGAGATGTACGAATATAAGGAAAAAAGTTGCGAAAATTGCCATAAAAAAGGGGAATTTTTTTATAAATGTTGACTTAAGGCTCCGTTTCGACTCCAATAGATTCATTTACCCACGAGATCTCTTGGGGAAAAATATCGAACGATTTGAAGACGAGGGAAATACATTTCGGAGAAATTAGTGAAATCTCCAATTCACCAAAGGGGTACCCCTTTCAGAAATCTTCGATTTCTCTAATATGGATTCGAGCAATGTTTTGATAGTGAATACTAAAGAATATGCGAGGGTCATGGGCACAAAAGTTGTAGGCCTATGTCTTAGGGTTCTATGTATAAAAATTTGTGCAAATCCTAGGTGTGTAGAGGGTGATACAGTCAAAATACTGAGAGATGTACGAATATAAGGAAAAAACTTGCGAAAATTGCCATAAAAAAGGGGAATTTTTTTTGAAATGTTGACTTAAGGCTCCGTTTCGACTCCAATAGATTCATTTACCCACGAGATCTCTTGGGGAAAAATATCGAACGATTTGAAGACGAGGGTAATACATTTCGGAGAAATTAGTGAAATCTCCAATTCACCAAAGGGGTACCCCTTTCAGAAATCTTCGATTTCTCTAATATGGATTCGAGCAATGTTTTGATAGTGAATACTAAAGAATATGCGAGGGTCATGGGCACAAAAGTTGTAGGCCTATGTCTTAGGGTTCTATGTATAACATTTCGTGCAAATCCGAGTTGTGTATAGGTTGATAAAGTCAAAATACTTAGAGACGTACGAATATAAAATAAAAAGTTGCGAAAATTGCCATAAAAAAGGGGAATTTTTTTTGAAATGTTGACTTAAGGCTCCGTTTCGACTCCAATAGATTCATTTACCCACGAGATCTCTTGGGGAAAAATATCGAACGATTTGAAGACGAGGGTAATACATTTCGGAGAAATTAGTGAAATCTCCAATTCACCAATAGGGTACCCCTTTCAGAAATCTTCGATTTCTCTAATATGGATTCGAGCAATGTTTTGATAGTGAATACTAAAGAATATGCGAGGGTCATGGGCACAAAAGTTGTAGGCCTATGTCTTAGGGTTCTATGTATAACATTTCGTGCAAATTCGAGTTTTGTATAGGTTGATAAAGTCAAAATACTTAGAGATGTACGAATATAAGGAAAAAACTTGCGAAAATTGCCATAAAAAAGGGGATTTTTTTTTGAAATGTTGACTTAAGGCTCCGTTTCGACTCCAATAGATTCATTTACCCACGAGATCTCTTGGGGGAAAATATCAAACGATTTGAAGATGAGGGTAATACATTTCGGAGAAATTAGTGAAATCTCCAATTTACCAAAGGGGTACCCCTTTCAGAAATCTTCGATTTCTCTAATATGGATTCGAGTAATGTTTTGATAGTGAATACTAAAGAATATGCGAGGGTCATGGGCACAAAAGTTGTAGGCCTATGTCTTAGGGTTCTATGTATAAAAATTCGTGCAAATCCTATTTCTGTAGAGGGTGATACAGTCAAAATACTGAGAGATGTACGAATATAAGGAAAAAAGTTGCGAAAATTGCCATAAAAAAGGGGAATTTTTTTATAAATGTTGACTTAAGGCTCCGTTTCGACTCCAATAGATTCATTTACCCACGAGATCTCTTGGGGAAAAATATCGAACGATTTGAAGACGAGGGTAATACATTTCGGAGAAATTAGTGAAATCTCCAATTCACCAAAGGGGTACCCCTTTCAGAAATCTTCGATTTCTCTAATATGGATTCGAGCAATGTTTTGATAGTGAATACTAAAGAATATGCGAGGGTCCTGGGCACAAAAGATGTAGGCCTATGTCTTAGGGTTCTATGTATAACATTTCGTGCAAATCCGAGTTGTGTAGAGGGTGATACAGTCAAAATACTGAGAGATGTACGAATATAAGGAAAAAAGTTGCGAAAATTGCCAAAAAAAAGGGGAATTTTTTTTGAAATGTTGACTTAAGGCTCCGTTTCGACTCCAATAGATTCATTTACCCACGAGATCTCTTGGGGGAAAATATCAAACGATTTGAAGACGAGGGTAATACATTTCGGAGAAATTAGTGAAATCTCCAATTCACCAAAGGGGTACCCCTTTCAGAAATCTTCGATTTCTCTAATATGGATTCGAGCAAGGTTTTGATAGTGAATACTAAAGAATATGCGAGGGTCATGGGCACAAAAGTTGTAGACCTATGTCTTAGGGTTCTATGTATAAAAATTCGTGCAAATATGAGGTGTGTAGAGGGTGATACAGTCAAAATACTGAGTGATGTACGAATATAAGGAAAAAAGTTGCGAAAATTGCCATAAAAAAGGGGATTTTTTTATGAAATGTTGACTTAAGGCTCCGTTTCGACTCCAATAGATTCATTTACCCACCAGATCTCTTGGGGGGAAATATCGAACGATTTGAAGACGAGGGTAATACATTTCGGAGAAATTAGTGAAATCTCCAATTCACCAAAGGGGTACCCCTTTCAGAAATCTTCGATTTCTCTAATATGGATTCGAGCAATGTTTTGATAGTGAATACTAAAGAATATGCGAGGGTCATGGGCACAAAAGTTGTAGGCCTATGTCTTAGGGTTCTATGTATAACATTTCGTGCAAATCCGAGTTGTGTATAGGTTGATAAAGTCAAAATACTTAGAGACGTACGAATATAAAATAAAAAGTTGCGAAAATTGCCATAAAAAAGGGGAATTTTTTTTGAAATGTTGACTTAAGGCTCCGTTTCGACTCCAATAGATTCATTTACCCACGAGATCTCTTGGGGAAAAATATCGAACGATTTGAAGACGAGGGTAATACATTTCGGAGAAATTAGTGAAATCTCCAATTCACCAATAGGGTACCCCTTTCAGAAATCTTCGATTTCTCTAATATGGATTCGAGCAATGTTTTGATAGTGAATACTAAAGAATATGCGAGGGTCATGGGCACAAAAGTTGTAGGCCTATGTCTTAGGGTTCTATGTATAACATTTCGTGCAAATTCGAGTTTTGTATAGGTTGATAAAGTCAAAATACTTAGAGATGTACGAATATAAGGAAAAAAGTTGCGAAAATTGCCATAAAAAAGGGGATTTTTTTTTGAAATGTTGACTTAAGGCTCCGTTTCGACTCCAATACATTCATTTACCCACGAGATCTCTTGGGGGAAAATATCAAACGATTTGAAGATGAGGGTAATACATTTCGGAGAAATTAGTGAAATCTCCAATTCACCAAAGGGGTACCCCTTTCAGAAATCTTCGATTTCTCTAATATGGATTCGAGCAATGTTTTGATAGTGAATACTAAAGAATATGCGAGGGTCATGGGCACAAAAGTTGTAGGCCTATGTCTTAGGGTTCTATGTATAAAAATTCGTGCAGATCCTATTTCTGTAGAGGGTGATACAGTCAAAATACTGAGAGATGTACGAATATAAGGAAAAAAGTTGCGAAAATTGCCATAAAAAAGGGGAATTTTTTTATAAATGTTGACTTAAGGCTCCGTTTCGACTCCAATAGATTCATTTACCCACGAGATCTCTTGGGGAAAAATATCGAACGATTTGAAGACGAGGGAAATACATTTCGGAGAAATTAGTGAAATCTCCAATTCACCAAAGGGGTACCCCTTTCAGAAATCTTCGATTTCTCTAATATGGATTCGAGCAATGTTTTGATAGTGAATACTAAAGAATATGCGAGGGTCATGGGCACAAAAGTTGTAGGCCTATGTCTTAGGGTTCTATGTATAAAAATTTGTGCAAATCCTAGGTGTGTAGAGGGTGATACAGTCAAAATACTGAGAGATGTACGAATATAAGGAAAAAACTTGCGAAAATTGCCATAAAAAAGGGGAATTTTTTTTGAAATGTTGACTTAAGGCTCCGTTTCGACTCCAATAGATTCATTTACCCACGAGATCTCTTGGGGAAAAATATCGAACGATTTGAAGACGAGGGTAATACATTTCGGAGAAATTAGTGAAATCTCCAATTCACCAAAGGGGTACCCCTTTCAGAAATCTTCGATTTCTCTAATATGGATTCGAGCAATGTTTTGATAGTGAATACTAAAGAATATGCGAGGGTCATGGGCACAAAAGTTGTAGGCCTATGTCTTAGGGTTCTATGTATAAAAATTCGTGCAAATATGAGGTGTGTAGAGGGTGATACAGTCAAAATACTGAGTGATGTACGAATATAAGGAAAAAAGTTGCGAAAATTGCCATAAAAAAGGGGATTTTTTTTTGAAATGTTGACTTAAGGCTCCGTTTCGACTCCAATAGATTCATTTACCCACCAGATCTCTTGGGGGGAAATATCGAACGATTTGAAGACGAGGGTAATACATTTCGGAGAAATTAGTGAAATCTCCAATTCACCAAAGGGGTACCCCTTTCAGAAATCTTCGATTTCTCTAATATGGATTCGAGCAATGTTTTGATAGTGAATACTAAACAATATGCGAGGGTCATGGGCACAAAAGTTGTAGGCCTATGTCTTAGGGTTCTATGTATAAAAATTCGTGCAAATCCTAGGTGTGTAGAGGGTGATACAGTCAAAATACTGAGAGATGTACGAATATAAGGAAAAAAGTTGCGAAAATTGCCATAAAAAAGGGGATTTTTTTTTGAAATGTTGACTTAAGGCTCCGTTTCGACTCCAATAGATTCATTTACCCACAAGATCTCTTGGGGGGAAATATCGAACGATTTGAAGACGAGGGTAATACATTTCGGAGAAATTAGTGAAATCTCCAATTCACCAAAGGGGTACCCCTTTCAGAAATCTTCGATTTCTCTAATATGGATTCGAGCAATGTTTTGATAGTGAATACTAAAGAATATGCGAGGGTCATGGGCACAAAAGTTGTAGGCCTATGTCTTAGGGTTCTATGTATAAAAATTCGTGCAAATCCTAGGTGTGTAGAGGGTGATACAGTCAAAATACTGAGAGATGTACGAATATAAGGAAAAAAGTTGCGAAAATTGCCATAAAAAAGGGGAATTTTTTATAAATGTTGACTTAAGGCTCCGTTTCGACTCCAATAGATTCATTTACCCACGAGATCTCTTGGGGAAAAATATCGAACGATTTGAAGACGAGGGTAATACATTTCGGAGAAATTAGTGAAATCTCCAATTCACCAAAGGGGTACCCCTTTCAGAAATCTTCGATTTCTCTAATATGGATTCGAGCAATGTTTTGATAGTGAATACTAAAGAATATGCGAGGGTCCTGGGCACAAAAGATGTAGGCCTATGTCTTAGGGTTCTATGTATAACATTTCGTGCAAATCCGAGTTGTGTAGAGGGTGATACAGTCAAAATACTGAGAGATGTACGAATATAAGGAAAAAAGTTGCGAAAATTGCCAAAAAAAAGGGGAATTTTTTTTGAAATGTTGACTTAAGGCTCCGTTTCGACTCCAATAGATTCATTTACCCACGAGATCTCTTGGGGGAAAATATCAAACGATTTGAAGACGAGGGTAATACATTTCGGAGAAATTAGTGAAATCTCCAATTCACCAAAGGGGTACCCCTTTCAGAAATCTTCGATTTCTCTAATATGGATTCGAGCAATGTTTTGATAGTGAATACTAAACAATATGCGAGGGTCATGGGCACAAAAGTTGTAGACCTATGTCTTAGGGTTCTATGTATAAAAATTCGTGCAAATATGAGGTGTGTAGAGGGTGATACAGTCAAAATACTGAGTGATGTACGAATATAAGGAAAAAAGTTGCGAAAATTGCCATAAAAAAGGGGATTTTTTTATGAAATGTTGACTTAAGGCTCCGTTTCGACTCCAATAGATTCATTTACCCACCAGATCTCTTGGGGGGAAATATCGAACGATTTGAAGACGAGGGTAATACATTTCGGAGAAATTAGTGAAATCTCCAATTCACCAAAGGGGTACCCCTTTCAGAAATCTTCGATTTCTCTAATATGGATTCGAGCAATGTTTTGATAGTGAATACTAAAGAATATGCGAGGGTCATGGGCACAAAAGTTGTAGGCCTATGTCTTAGGGTTCTATGTATAACATTTCGTGCAAATCCGAGTTGTGTATAGGTTGATAAAGTCAAAATACTTAGAGACGTACGAATATAAAATAAAAAGTTGCGAAAATTGCCATAAAAAAGGGGAATTTTTTTTGAAATGTTGACTTAAGGCTCCGTTTCGACTCCAATAGATTCATTTACCCACGAGATCTCTTGGGGAAAAATATCGAACGATTTGAAGACGAGGGTAATACATTTCGGAGAAATTAGTGAAATCTCCAATTCACCAATAGGGTACCCCTTTCAGAAATCTTCGATTTCTCTAATATGGATTCGAGCAATGTTTTGATAGTGAATACTAAAGAATATGCGAGGGTCATGGGCACAAAAGTTGTAGGCCTATGTCTTAGGGTTCTATGTATAACATTTCGTGCAAATTCGAGTTTTGTATAGGTTGATAAAGTCAAAATACTTAGAGATGTACGAATATAAGGAAAAAACTTGCGAAAATTGCCATAAAAAAGGGGATTTTTTTTTGAAATGTTGACTTAAGGCTCCGTTTCGACTCCAATACATTCATTTACCCACGAGATCTCTTGGGGGAAAATATCAAACGATTTGAAGATGAGGGTAATACATTTCGGAGAAATTAGTGAAATCTCCAATTCACCAAAGGGGTACCCCTTTCAGAAATCTTCGATTTCTCTAATATGGATTCGAGCAATGTTTTGATAGTGAATACTAAAGAATATGCGAGGGTCATGGGCACAAAAGTTGTAGGCCTATGTCTTAGGGTTCTATGTATAAAAATTCGTGCAGATCCTATTTCTGTAGAGGGTGATACAGTCAAAATACTGAGAGATGTACGAATATAAGGAAAAAAGTTGCGAAAATTGCCATAAAAAAGGGGAATTTTTTTATAAATGTTGACTTAAGGCTCCGTTTCGACTCCAATAGATTCATTTACCCACGAGATCTCTTGGGGAAAAATATCGAACGATTTGAAGACGAGGGAAATACATTTCGGAGAAATTAGTGAAATCTCCAATTCACCAAAGGGGTACCCCTTTCAGAAATCTTCGATTTCTCTAATATGGATTCGAGCAATGTTTTGATAGTGAATACTAAAGAATATGCGAGGGTCATGGGCACAAAAGTTGTAGGCCTATGTCTTAGGGTTCTATGTATAAAAATTTGTGCAAATCCTAGGTGTGTAGAGGGTGATACAGTCAAAATACTGAGAGATGTACGAATATAAGGAAAAAACTTGCGAAAATTGCCATAAAAAAGGGGAATTTTTTTTGAAATGTTGACTTAAGGCTCCGTTTCGACTCCAATAGATTCATTTACCCACGAGATCTCTTGGGGAAAAATATCGAACGATTTGAAGACGAGGGTAATACATTTCGGAGAAATTAGTGAAATCTCCAATTCACCAAAGGGGTACCCCTTTCAGAAATCTTCGATTTCTCTAATATGGATTCGAGCAATGTTTTGATAGTGAATACTAAAGAATATGCGAGGGTCATGGGCACAAAAGTTGTAGACCTATGTCTTAGGGTTCTATGTATAAAAATTCGTGCAAATATGAGGTGTGTAGAGGGTGATACAGTCAAAATACTGAGTGATGTACGAATATAAGGAAAAAAGTTGCGAAAATTGCCATAAAAAAGGGGATTTTTTTTTGAAATGTTGACTTAAGGCTCCGTTTCGACTCCAATAGATTCATTTACCCACCAGATCTCTTGGGGGGAAATATCGAACGATTTGAAGACGAGGGTAATACATTTCGGAGAAATTAGTGAAATCTCCAATTCACCAAAGGGGTACCCCTTTCAGAAATCTTCGATTTCTCTAATATGGATTCGAGCAATGTTTTGATAGTGAATACTAAACAATATGCGAGGGTCATGGGCACAAAAGTTGTAGGCCTATGTCTTAGGGTTCTATGTATAAAAATTCGTGCAAATCCTAGGTGTGTAGAGGGTGATACAGTCAAAATACTGAGAGATGTACGAATATAAGGAAAAAAGTTGCGAAAATTGCCATAAAAAAGGGGATTTTTTTTTGAAATGTTGACTTAAGGCTCCGTTTCGACTCCAATAGATTCATTTACCCACAAGATCTCTTGGGGGGAAATATCGAACGATTTGAAGACGAGGGTAATACATTTCGGAGAAATTAGTGAAATCTCCAATTCACCAAAGGGGTACCCCTTTCAGAAATCTTCGATTTCTCTAATATGGATTCGAGCAATGTTTTGATAGTGAATACTAAAGAATATGCGAGGGTCATGGGCACAAAAGTTGTAGGCCTATGTCTTAGGGTTCTATGTATAAAAATTCGTGCAAATCCTAGGTGTGTAGAGGGTGATACAGTCAAAATACTGAGAGATGTACGAATATAAGGAAAAAAGTTGCGAAAATTGCCATAAAAAAGGGGAATTTTTTATAAATGTTGACTTAAGGCTCCGTTTCGACTCCAATAGATTCATTTACCCACGAGATCTCTTGGGGAAAAATATCGAACGATTTGAAGACGAGGGTAATACATTTCGGAGAAATTAGTGAAATCTCCAATTCACCAAAGGGGTACCCCTTTCAGAAATCTTCGATTTCTCTAATATGGATTCGAGCAATGTTTTGATAGTGAATACTAAAGAATATGCGAGGGTCCTGGGCACAAAAGTTGTAGGCCTATGTCTTAGGGTTCTATGTATAACATTTCGTGCAAATCCGAGTTGTGTAGAGGGTGATACAGTCAAAATACTGAGAGATGTACGAATATAAGGAAAAAAGTTGCGAAAATTGCCAAAAAAAAGGGGAATTTTTTTTGAAATGTTGACTTAAGGCTCCGTTTCGACTCCAATAGATTCATTTACCCACGAGATCTCTTGGGGGAAAATATCAAACGATTTGAAGACGAGGGTAATACATTTCGGAGAAATTAGTGAAATCTCCAATTCACCAAAGGGGTACCCCTTTCAGAAATCTTCGATTTCTCTAATATGGATTCGAGCAATGTTTTGATAGTGAATACTAAACAATATGCGAGGGTCATGGGCACAAAAGTTGTAGACCTATGTCTTAGGGTTCTATGTATAACATTTCGTGCAAATCCGAGTTGTGTATAGGTTGATAAAGTCAAAATACTTAGAGACGTACGAATATAAAATAAAAAGTTGCGAAAATTGCCATAAAAAAGGGGAATTTTTTTTGAAATGTTGACTTAAGGCTCCGTTTCGACTCCAATAGATTCATTTACCCACGAGATCTCTTGGGGAAAAATATCGAACGATTTGAAGACGAGGGTAATACATTTCGGAGAAATTAGTGAAATCTCCAATTCACCAATAGGGTACCCCTTTCAGAAATCTTCGATTTCTCTAATATGGATTCGAGCAATGTTTTGATAGTGAATACTAAAGAATATGCGAGGGTCATGGGCACAAAAGTTGTAGGCCTATGTCTTAGGGTTCTATGTATAACATTTCGTGCAAATCCGAGTTGTGTATAGGTTGATAAAGTCAAAATACTTAGAGACGTACGAATATAAAATAAAAAGTTGCGAAAATTGCCATAAAAAAGGGGAATTTTTTTTGAAATGTTGACTTAAGGCTCCGTTTCGACTCCAATAGATTCATTTACCCACGAGATCTCTTGGGGAAAAATATCGAACGATTTGAAGACGAGGGTAATACATTTCGGAGAAATTAGTGAAATCTCCAATTCACCAATAGGGTACCCCTTTCAGAAATCTTCGATTTCTCTAATATGGATTCGAGCAATGTTTTGATAGTGAATACTAAAGAATATGCGAGGGTCATGGGCACAAAAGTTGTAGGCCTATGTCTTAGGGTTCTATGTATAACATTTCGTGCAAATCCGAGTTGTGTATAGGTTGATAAAGTCAAAATACTTAGAGACGTACGAATATAAAATAAAAAGTTGCGAAAATTGCCATAAAAAAGGGGAATTTTTTTTGAAATGTTGACTTAAGGCTCCGTTTCGACTCCAATAGATTCATTTACCCACGAGATCTCTTGGGGAAAAATATCGAACGATTTGAAGACGAGGGTAATACATTTCGGAGAAATTAGTGAAATCTCCAATTCACCAATAGGGTACCCCTTTCAGAAATCTTCGATTTCTCTAATATGGATTCGAGCAATGTTTTGATAGTGAATACTAAAGAATATGCGAGGGTCATGGGCACAAAAGTTGTAGGCCTATGTCTTAGGGTTCTATGTATAACATTTCGTGCAAATTCGAGTTTTGTATAGGTTGATAAAGTCAAAATACTTAGAGATGTACGAATATAAGGAAAAAACTTGCGAAAATTGCCATAAAAAAGGGGATTTTTTTTTGAAATGTTGACTTAAGGCTCCGTTTCGACTCCAATAGATTCATTTACCCACGAGATCTCTTGGGGGAAAATATCAAACGATTTGAAGATGAGGGTAATACATTTCGGAGAAATTAGTGAAATCTCCAATTTACCAAAGGGGTACCCCTTTCAGAAATCTTCGATTTCTCTAATATGGATTCGAGTAATGTTTTGATAGTGAATACTAAAGAATATGCGAGGGTCATGGGCACAAAAGTTGTAGGCCTATGTCTTAGGGTTCTATGTATAAAAATTCGTGCAAATCCTATTTCTGTAGAGGGTGATACAGTCAAAATACTGAGAGATGTACGAATATAAGGAAAAAAGTTGCGAAAATTGCCATAAAAAAGGGGAATTTTTTTATAAATGTTGACTTAAGGCTCCGTTTCGACTCCAATAGATTCATTTACCCACGAGATCTCTTGGGGAAAAATATCGAACGATTTGAAGACGAGGGTAATACATTTCGGAGAAATTAGTGAAATCTCCAATTCACCAAAGGGGTACCCCTTTCAGAAATCTTCGATTTCTCTAATATGGATTCGAGCAATGTTTTGATAGTGAATACTAAAGAATATGCGAGGGTCCTGGGCACAAAAGTTGTAGGCCTATGTCTTAGGGTTCTATGTATAACATTTCGTGCAAATCCGAGTTGTGTAGAGGGTGATACAGTCAAAATACTGAGAGATGTACGAATATAAGGAAAAAAGTTGCGAAAATTGCCAAAAAAAAGGGGAATTTTTTTTGAAATGTTGACTTAAGGCTCCGTTTCGACTCCAATAGATTCATTTACCCACGAGATCTCTTGGGGGAAAATATCAAACGATTTGAAGACGAGGGTAATACATTTCGGAGAAATTAGTGAAATCTCCAATTCACCAAAGGGGTACCCCTTTCAGAAATCTTCGATTTCTCTAATATGGATTCGAGCAAGGTTTTGATAGTGAATACTAAAGAATATGCGAGGGTCATGGGCACAAAAGTTGTAGACCTATGTCTTAGGGTTCTATGTATAAAAATTCGTGCAAATATGAGGTGTGTAGAGGGTGATACAGTCAAAATACTGAGTGATGTACGAATATAAGGAAAAAAGTTGCGAAAATTGCCATAAAAAAGGGGATTTTTTTATGAAATGTTGACTTAAGGCTCCGTTTCGACTCCAATAGATTCATTTACCCACCAGATCTCTTGGGGGGAAATATCGAACGATTTGAAGACGAGGGTAATACATTTCGGAGAAATTAGTGAAATCTCCAATTCACCAAAGGGGTACCCCTTTCAGAAATCTTCGATTTCTCTAATATGGATTCGAGCAATGTTTTGATAGTGAATACTAAAGAATATGCGAGGGTCATGGGCACAAAAGTTGTAGGCCTATGTCTTAGGGTTCTATGTATAACATTTCGTGCAAATCCGAGTTGTGTATAGGTTGATAAAGTCAAAATACTTAGAGACGTACGAATATAAAATAAAAAGTTGCGAAAATTGCCATAAAAAAGGGGAATTTTTTTTGAAATGTTGACTTAAGGCTCCGTTTCGACTCCAAAAGATTCATTTACCCACGAGATCTCTTGGGGAAAAATATCGAACGATTTGAAGACGAGGGTAATACATTTCGGAGAAATTAGTGAAATCTCCAATTCACCAATAGGGTACCCCTTTCAGAAATCTTCGATTTCTCTAATATGGATTCGAGCAATGTTTTGATAGTGAATACTAAAGAATATGCGAGGGTCATGGGCACAAAAGTTGTAGGCCTATGTCTTAGGGTTCTATGTATAACATTTCGTGCAAATTCGAGTTTTGTATAGGTTGATAAAGTCAAAATACTTAGAGATGTACGAATATAAGGAAAAAACTTGCGAAAATTGCCATAAAAAAGGGGATTTTTTTTTGAAATGTTGACTTAAGGCTCCGTTTCGACTCCAATACATTCATTTACCCACGAGATCTCTTGGGGGAAAATATCAAACGATTTGAAGATGAGGGTAATACATTTCGGAGAAATTAGTGAAATCTCCAATTCACCAAAGGGGTACCCCTTTCAGAAATCTTCGATTTCTCTAATATGGATTCGAGCAATGTTTTGATAGTGAATACTAAAGAATATGCGAGGGTCATGGGCACAAAAGTTGTAGGCCTATGTCTTAGGGTTCTATGTATAAAAATTCGTGCAGATCCTATTTCTGTAGAGGGTGATACAGTCAAAATACTGAGAGATGTACGAATATAAGGAAAAAAGTTGCGAAAATTGCCATAAAAAAGGGGAATTTTTTTATAAATGTTGACTTAAGGCTCCGTTTCGACTCCAATAGATTCATTTACCCACGAGATCTCTTGGGGAAAAATATCGAACGATTTGAAGACGAGGGAAATACATTTCGGAGAAATTAGTGAAATCTCCAATTCACCAAAGGGGTAACCCTTTCAGAAATCTTCGATTTCTCTAATATGGATTCGAGCAATGTTTTGATAGTGAATACTAAAGAATATGCGAGGGTCATGGGCACAAAAGTTGTAGGCCTATGTCTTAGGGTTCTATGTATAAAAATTTGTGCAAATCCTAGGTGTGTAGAGGGTGATACAGTCAAAATACTGAGAGATGTACGAATATAAGGAAAAAACTTGCGAAAATTGCCATAAAAAAGGGGAATTTTTTTTGAAATGTTGACTTAAGGCTCCGTTTCGACTCCAATAGATTCATTTACCCACGAGATCTCTTGGGGAAAAATATCGAACGATTTGAAGACGAGGGTAATACATTTCGGAGAAATTAGTGAAATCTCCAATTCACCAAAGGGGTACCCCTTTCAGAAATCTTCGATTTCTCTAATATGGATTCGAGCAATGTTTTGATAGTGAATACTAAAGAATATGCGAGGGTCATGGGCACAAAAGTTGTAGGCCTATGTCTTAGGGTTCTATGTATAACATTTCGTGCAAATCCGAGTTGTGTATAGGTTGATAAAGTCAAAATACTTAGAGACGTACGAATATAAAATAAAAAGTTGCGAAAATTGCCATAAAAAAGGGGAATTTTTTTTGAAATGTTGACTTAAGGCTCCGTTTCGACTCCAATAGATTCATTTACCCACGAGATCTCTTGGGGAAAAATATCGAACGATTTGAAGACGAGGGTAATACATTTCGGAGAAATTAGTGAAATCTCCAATTCACCAATAGGGTACCCCTTTCAGAAATCTTCGATTTCTCTAATATGGATTCGAGCAATGTTTTGATAGTGAATACTAAAGAATATGCGAGGGTCATGGGCACAAAAGTTGTAGGCCTATGTCTTAGGGTTCTATGTATAACATTTCGTGCAAATTCGAGTTTTGTATAGGTTGATAAAGTCAAAATACTTAGAGATGTACGAATATAAGGAAAAAACTTGCGAAAATTGCCATAAAAAAGGGGATTTTTTTTTGAAATGTTGACTTAAGGCTCCGTTTCGACTCCAATAGATTCATTTACCCACGAGATCTCTTGGGGGAAAATATCAAACGATTTGAAGATGAGGGTAATACATTTCGGAGAAATTAGTGAAATCTCCAATTTACCAAAGGGGTACCCCTTTCAGAAATCTTCGATTTCTCTAATATGGATTCGAGTAATGTTTTGATAGTGAATACTAAAGAATATGCGAGGGTCATGGGCACAAAAGTTGTAGGCCTATGTCTTAGGGTTCTATGTATAAAAATTCGTGCAAATCCTATTTCTGTAGAGGGTGATACAGTCAAAATACTGAGAGATGTACGAATATAAGGAAAAAAGTTGCGAAAATTGCCATAAAAAAGGGGAATTTTTTTATAAATGTTGACTTAAGGCTCCGTTTCGACTCCAATAGATTCATTTACCCACGAGATCTCTTGGGGAAAAATATCGAACGATTTGAAGACGAGGGTAATACATTTCGGAGAAATTAGTGAAATCTCCAATTCACCAAAGGGGTACCCCTTTCAGAAATCTTCGATTTCTCTAATATGGATTCGAGCAATGTTTTGATAGTGAATACTAAAGAATATGCGAGGGTCCTGGGCACAAAAGATGTAGGCCTATGTCTTAGGGTTCTATGTATAACATTTCGTGCAAATCCGAGTTGTGTAGAGGGTGATACAGTCAAAATACTGAGAGATGTACGAATATAAGGAAAAAAGTTGCGAAAATTGCCAAAAAAAAGGGGAATTTTTTTTGAAATGTTGACTTAAGGCTCCGTTTCGACTCCAATAGATTCATTTACCCACGAGATCTCTTGGGGGAAAATATCAAACGATTTGAAGACGAGGGTAATACATTTCGGAGAAATTAGTGAAATCTCCAATTCACCAAAGGGGTACCCCTTTCAGAAATCTTCGATTTCTCTAATATGGATTCGAGCAATGTTTTGATAGTGAATACTAAAGAATATGCGAGGGTCATGGGCACAAAAGTTGTAGGCCTATGTCTTAGGGTTCTATGTATAACATTTCGTGCAAATCCGAGTTGTGTATAGGTTGATAAAGTCAAAATACTTAGAGACGTACGAATATAAAATAAAAAGTTGCGAAAATTGCCATAAAAAAGGGGAATTTTTTTTGAAATGTTGACTTAAGGCTCCGTTTCGACTCCAATAGATTCATTTACCCACGAGATCTCTTGGGGAAAAATATCGAACGATTTGAAGACGAGGGTAATACATTTCGGAGAAATTAGTGAAATCTCCAATTCACCAAAGGGGTACCCCTTTCAGAAATCTTCGATTTCTCTAATATGGATTCGAGCAATGTTTTGATAGTGAATACTAAAGAATATGCGAGGGTCATGGGCACAAAAGTTGTAGGCCTATGTCTTAGGGTTCTATGTATAACATTTCGTGCAAATCCGAGTTGTGTATAGGTTGATAAAGTCAAAATACTTAGAGACGTACGAATATAAAATAAAAAGTTGCGAAAATTGCCATAAAAAAGGGGAATTTTTTTTGAAATGTTGACTTAAGGCTCCGTTTCGACTCCAATAGATTCATTTACCCACGAGATCTCTTGGGGAAAAATATCGAACGATTTGAAGACGAGGGTAATACATTTCGGAGAAATTAGTGAAATCTCCAATTCACCAATAGGGTACCCCTTTCAGAAATCTTCGATTTCTCTAATATGGATTCGAGCAATGTTTTGATAGTGAATACTAAAGAATATGCGAGGGTCATGGGCACAAAAGTTGTAGGCCTATGTCTTAGGGTTCTATGTATAACATTTCGTGCAAATTCGAGTTTTGTATAGGTTGATAAAGTCAAAATACTTAGAGATGTACGAATATAAGGAAAAAACTTGCGAAAATTGCCATAAAAAAGGGGATTTTTTTTTGAAATGTTGACTTAAGGCTCCGTTTCGACTCCAATAGATTCATTTACCCACGAGATCTCTTGGGGGAAAATATCAAACGATTTGAAGATGAGGGTAATACATTTCGGAGAAATTAGTGAAATCTCCAATTTACCAAAGGGGTACCCCTTTCAGAAATCTTCGATTTCTCTAATATGGATTCGAGTAATGTTTTGATAGTGAATACTAAAGAATATGCGAGGGTCATGGGCACAAAAGTTGTAGGCCTATGTCTTAGGGTTCTATGTATAAAAATTCGTGCAAATCCTATTTCTGTAGAGGGTGATACAGTCAAAATACTGAGAGATGTACGAATATAAGGAAAAAAGTTGCGAAAATTGCCATAAAAAAGGGGAATTTTTTTATAAATGTTGACTTAAGGCTCCGTTTCGACTCCAATAGATTCATTTACCCACGAGATCTCTTGGGGAAAAATATCGAACGATTTGAAGACGAGGGTAATACATTTCGGAGAAATTAGTGAAATCTCCAATTCACCAAAGGGGTACCCCTTTCAGAAATCTTCGATTTCTCTAATATGGATTCGAGCAATGTTTTGATAGTGAATACTAAAGAATATGCGAGGGTCCTGGGCACAAAAGATGTAGGCCTATGTCTTAGGGTTCTATGTATAACATTTCGTGCAAATCCGAGTTGTGTAGAGGGTGATACAGTCAAAATACTGAGAGATGTACGAATATAAGGAAAAAAGTTGCGAAAATTGCCAAAAAAAAGGGGAATTTTTTTTGAAATGTTGACTTAAGGCTCCGTTTCGACTCCAATAGATTCATTTACCCACGAGATCTCTTGGGGGAAAATATCAAACGATTTGAAGACGAGGGTAATACATTTCGGAGAAATTAGTGAAATCTCCAATTCACCAAAGGGGTACCCCTTTCAGAAATCTTCGATTTCTCTAATATGGATTCGAGCAAGGTTTTGATAGTGAATACTAAAGAATATGCGAGGGTCATGGGCACAAAAGTTGTAGACCTATGTCTTAGGGTTCTATGTATAAAAATTCGTGCAAATATGAGGTGTGTAGAGGGTGATACAGTCAAAATACTGAGTGATGTACGAATATAAGGAAAAAAGTTGCGAAAATTGCCATAAAAAAGGGGATTTTTTTATGAAATGTTGAGTTAAGGCTCCGTTTCGACTCCAATAGATTCATTTACCCACCAGATCTCTTGGGGGGAAATATCGAACGATTTGAAGACGAGGGTAATACATTTCGGAGAAATTAGTGAAATCTCCAATTCACCAAAGGGGTACCCCTTTCAGAAATCTTCGATTTCTCTAATATGGATTCGAGCAATGTTTTGATAGTGAATACTAAAGAATATGCGAGGGTCATGGGCACAAAAGTTGTAGGCCTATGTCTTAGGGTTCTATGTATAACATT
This sequence comes from Humulus lupulus, assembly GCF_963169125.1. Lineage (NCBI taxonomy): Eukaryota > Viridiplantae > Streptophyta > Magnoliopsida > Rosales > Cannabaceae > Humulus > Humulus lupulus. The sequence continues at coordinate 311,121,214 of NC_084793.1, read as the reverse complement.
TCGTGCAAATCCGAGTTGTGTATAGGTTGATAAAGTCAAAATACTTAGAGACGTACGAATATAAAATAAAAAGTTGCGAAAATTGCCATAAAAAAGGGGAATTTTTTTTGAAATGTTGACTTAAGGCTCCGTTTCGACTCCAATAGATTCATTTACCCACGAGATCTCTTGGGGAAAAATATCGAACGATTTGAAGACGAGGGTAATACATTTCGGAGAAATTAGTGAAATCTCCAATTCACCAATAGGGTACCCCTTTCAGAAATCTTCGATTTCTCTAATATGGATTCGAGCAATGTTTTGATAGTGAATACTAAAGAATATGCGAGGGTCATGGGCACAAAAGTTGTAGGCCTATGTCTTAGGGTTCTATGTATAACATTTCGTGCAAATTCGAGTTTTGTATAGGTTGATAAAGTCAAAATACTTAGAGATGTACGAATATAAGGAAAAAACTTGCGAAAATTGCCATAAAAAAGGGGATTTTTTTTTGAAATGTTGACTTAAGGCTCCGTTTCGACTCCAATACATTCATTTACCCACGAGATCTCTTGGGGGAAAATATCAAACGATTTGAAGATGAGGGTAATACATTTCGGAGAAATTAGTGAAATCTCCAATTCACCAAAGGGGTACCCCTTTCAGAAATCTTCGATTTCTCTAATATGGATTCGAGCAATGTTTTGATAGTGAATACTAAAGAATATGCGAGGGTCATGGGCACAAAAGTTGTAGGCCTATGTCTTAGGGTTCTATGTATAAAAATTCGTGCAGATCCTATTTCTGTAGAGGGTGATACAGTCAAAATACTGAGAGATGTACGAATATAAGGAAAAAAGTTGCGAAAATTGCCATAAAAAAGGGGAATTTTTTTATAAATGTTGACTTAAGGCTCCGTTTCGACTCCAATAGATTCATTTACCCACGAGATCTCTTGGGGAAAAATATCGAACGATTTGAAGACGAGGGAAATACATTTCGGAGAAATTAGTGAAATCTCCAATTCACCAAAGGGGTACCCCTTTCAGAAATCTTCGATTTCTCTAATATGGATTCGAGCAATGTTTTGATAGTGAATACTAAAGAATATGCGAGGGTCATGGGCACAAAAGTTGTAGGCCTATGTCTTAGGGTTCTATGTATAAAAATTTGTGCAAATCCTAGGTGTGTAGAGGGTGATACAGTCAAAATACTGAGAGATGTACGAATATAAGGAAAAAACTTGCGAAAATTGCCATAAAAAAGGGGCATTTTTTTTGAAATGTTGACTTAAGGCTCCGTTTCGACTCCAATAGATTCATTTACCCACGAGATCTCTTGGGGAAAAATATCGAACGATTTGAAGACGAGGGTAATACATTTCGGAGAAATTAGTGAAATCTCCAATTCACCAAAGGGGTACCCCTTTCAGAAATCTTCGATTTCTCTAATATGGATTCGAGCAATGTTTTGATAGTGAATACTAAAGAATATGCGAGGGTCATGGGCACAAAAGTTGTAGACCTATGTCTTAGGGTTCTATGTATAAAAATTCGTGCAAATATGAGGTGTGTAGAGGGTGATACAGTCAAAATACTGAGTGATGTACGAATATAAGGAAAAAAGTTGCGAAAATTGCCATAAAAAAGGGGATTTTTTTTTGAAATGTTGACTTAAGGCTCCGTTTCGACTCCAATAGATTCATTTACCCACCAGATCTCTTGGGGGGAAATATCGAACGATTTGAAGACGAGGGTAATACATTTCGGAGAAATTAGTGAAATCTCCAATTCACCAAAGGGGTACCCCTTTCAGAAATCTTCGATTTCTCTAATATGGATTCGAGCAATGTTTTGATAGTGAATACTAAACAATATGCGAGGGTCATGGGCACAAAAGTTGTAGGCCTATGTCTTAGGGTTCTATGTATAAAAATTCGTGCAAATCCTAGGTGTGTAGAGGGTGATACAGTCAAAATACTGAGAGATGTACGAATATAAGGAAAAAAGTTGCGAAAATTGCCATAAAAAAGGGGATTTTTTTTTGAAATGTTGACTTAAGGCTCCGTTTCGACTCCAATAGATTCATTTACCCACAAGATCTCTTGGGGGGAAATATCGAACGATTTGAAGACGAGGGTAATACATTTCGGAGAAATTAGTGAAATCTCCAATTCACCAAAGGGGTACCCCTTTCAGAAATCTTCGATTTCTCTAATATGGATTCGAGCAATGTTTTGATAGTGAATACTAAAGAATATGCGAGGGTCATGGGCACAAAAGTTGTAGGCCTATGTCTTAGGGTTCTATGTATAAAAATTCGTGCAAATCCTAGGTGTGTAGAGGGTGATACAGTCAAAATACTGAGAGATGTACGAATATAAGGAAAAAAGTTGCGAAAATTGCCATAAAAAAGGGGAATTTTTTATAAATGTTGACTTAAGGCTCCGTTTCGACTCCAATAGATTCATTTACCCACGAGATCTCTTGGGGAAAAATATCGAACGATTTGAAGACGAGGGTAATACATTTCGGAGAAATTAGTGAAATCTCCAATTCACCAAAGGGGTACCCCTTTCAGAAATCTTCGATTTCTCTAATATGGATTCGAGCAATGTTTTGATAGTGAATACTAAAGAATATGCGAGGGTCCTGGGCACAAAAGATGTAGGCCTATGTCTTAGGGTTCTATGTATAACATTTCGTGCAAATCCGAGTTGTGTAGAGGGTGATACAGTCAAAATACTGAGAGATGTACGAATATAAGGAAAAAACTTGCGAAAATTGCCATAAAAAAGGGGATTTTTTTTTGAAATGTTGACTTAAGGCTCCGTTTCGACTCCAATAGATTCATTTACCCACGAGATCTCTTGGGGGAAAATATCAAATGATTTGAAGATGAGGGTAATACATTTCGGAGAAATTAGTGAAATCTCCAATTCACCAAAGGGGTACCCCTTTCAGAAATCTTCGATTTCTCTAATATGGATTCGAGCAATGTTTTGATAGTGAATACTAAAGAATATGCGAGGGTCATGGGCACAAAAGTTGGAGGCCTATGTCTTAGGGTTCTATGTATAAAAATTCGTGCAAATCCTATTTCTGTAGAGGGTGATACAGTCAAAATACTGAGAGATGTACGAATATAAGGAAAAAAGTTGCGAAAATTGCCATAAAAAAGGGGAATTTTTTTATAAATGTTGACTTAAGGCTCCGTTTCGACTCCAATAGATTCATTTACCCACGAGATCTCTTGGGGAAAAATATCGAACGATTTGAAGACGAGGGTAATACATTTCGGAGAAATTAGTGAAATCTCCAATTCACCAAAGGGGTACCCCTTTCAGAAATCTTCGATTTCTCTAATATGGATTCGAGCAATGTTTTGATAGTGAATACTAAAGAATATGCGAGGGTCCTGGGCACAAAAGATGTAGGCCTATGTCTTAGGGTTCTATGTATAACATTTCGTGCAAATCCGAGTTGTGTAGAGGGTGATACAGTCAAAATACTGAGAGATGTACGAATATAAGGAAAAAAGTTGCGAAAATTGCCAAAAAAAAGGGGAATTTTTTTTGAAATGTTGACTTAAGGCTCCGTTTCGACTCCAATAGATTCATTTACCCACGAGATCTCTTGGGGGAAAATATCGAACGATTTGAAGACGAGGGTAATACATTTCGGAGAAATTAGTGAAATCTCCAATTCACCAAAGGGGTACCCCTTTCAGAAATCTTCGATTTCTCTAATATGGATTCGAGCAATGTTTTGATAGTGAATACTAAAGAATATGCGAGGGTCATGGGCACAAAAGTTGTAGGCCTATGTCTTAGGGTTCTATGTATAAAAATTCGTGCAAATCCTAGGTGTGTAGAGGGTGATACAGTCAAAATACTGAGAGATGTACGAATATAAGGAAAAAAGTTGCGAAAATTGCCATAAAAAAGGGGAATTTTTTTATAAATGTTGACTTAAGGCTCTGTTTCGACTCCAATAGATTCATTTACCCACGAGATCTCTTGGGGAAAAATATCGAACGATTTGAAGACGAGGGTAATACATTTCGGAGAAATTAGTGAAATCTCCAATTCACCAAAGGGGTACCCCTTTCAGAAATCTTCGATTTCTCTAATATGGATTCGAGCAATGTTTTGATAGTGAATACTAAAGAATATGCGAGGGTCATGGGCACAAAAGTTGTAGGCCTATGTCTTAGGGTTCTATGTATAAAAATTTGTGCAAATCCTAGGTGTGTAGAGGGTGATACAGTCAAAATACTGAGAGATGTACGAATATAAGGAAAAAAGTTGCGAAAATTGCCAAAAAAAAGGGTAATTTTTTTTGAAATGTTGACTTAAGGCTCCGTTTCGACTCCAATAGATTCATTTACCCACGAGATCTCTTGGGGGAAAATATCGAACGATTTGAAGACGAGGGTAATACATTTCGGAGAAATTAGTGAAATCTCCAATTCACCAAAGGGGTACCCCTTTCAGAAATCTTCGATTTCTCTAATATGGATTCGAGCAATGTTTTGATAGTGAATACTAAAGAATATGCGAGGGTCATGGGCACAAAAGTTGTAGGCCTATGTCTTAGGGTTCTATGTATAAAAATTCGTGCAAATCCTATTTCTGTAGAGGGTGATACAGTGAAAATACTGAGAGATGTACGAATATAAGGAAAAAAGTTGCGAAAATTGCCATAAAAAAGGGGAATTTTTTTATAAATGTTGACTTAAGGCTCCGTTTCGACTCCAATAGATTCATTTACCCACGAGATCTCTTGGGGAAAAATATCGAACGATTTGAAGACGAGGGTAATACATTTCGGAGAAATTAGTGAAATGTCCAATTCACCAAAGGGGTGCCCCTTTCAGAAATCTTCAATTTCTCTAATATGGATTCGAGCAATGTTTTGATAGTGAATACTAAAGAATATGCGAGGGTCCTGGGCACAAAAGATGTAGGCCTATGTCTTAGGGTTCTATGTATAACATTTCGTGCAAATCCGAGTTGTGTAGAGGGTGATACAGTCAAAATACTGAGAGATGTACGAATATAAGGAAAAAAGTTGCGAAAATTGCCAAAAAAAAGGGTAATTTTTTTTGAAATGTTGACTTAAGGCTCCGTTTCGACTCCAATAGATTCATTTACCCACGAGATCTCTTGGGGGAAAATATCAAACGATTTGAAGACGAGGGTAATACATTTCGGAGAAATTAGTGAAATCTCCAATTCACCAAAGGGGTACCCCTTTCAGAAATCTTCGATTTCTCTAATATGGATTCGAGCAATGTTTTGATAGTGAATACTAAAGAATATGCGAGGGTCATGGGCACAAAAGTTGTAGACCTATGTCTTAGGGTTCTATGTATAAAAATTCGTGCAAATATGAGGTGTGTAGAGGGTGATACAGTCAAAATACTGAGTGATGTACGAATATAAGGAAAAAAGTTGCGAAAATTGCCATAAAAAAGGGGATTTTTTTTTGAAATGTTGTCTTAAGGCTCCGTTTCGACTCCAATAGATTCATTTACCCACCAGATCTCTTGGGGGGAAATATCGAACGATTTGAAGACGAGGGTAATACATTTCGGAGAAATTAGTGAAATCTCCAATTCACCAAAGGGGTACCCCTTTCAGAAATCTTCGATTTCTCTAATATGGATTCGAGCAATGTTTTGATAGTGAATACTAAAGAATATGCGAGGGTCATGGGCACAAAAGTTGTAGGCCTATGTCTTAGGGTTCTATGTATAACATTTCGTGCAAATCCGAGTTGTGTATAGGTTGATAAAGTCAAAATACTTAGAGACGTACGAATATAAAATAAAAAGTTGCGAAAATTGCCATAAAAAAGGGGAATTTTTTTTGAAATGTTGACTTAAGGCTCCGTTTCGACTCCAATAGATTCATTTACCCACGAGATCTCTTGGGGAAAAATATCGAACGATTTGAAGACGAGGGTAATACATTTCGGAGAAATTAGTGAAATCTCCAATTCACCAATAGGGTACCCCTTTCAGAAATCTTCGATTTCTCTAATATGGATTCGAGCAATGTTTTGATAGTGAATACTAAAGAATATGCGAGGGTCATGGGCACAAAAGTTGTAGGCCTATGTCTTAGGGTTCTATGTATAACATTTCGTGCAAATTCGAGTTTTGTATAGGTTGATAAAGTCAAAATACTTAGAGATGTACGAATATAAGGAAAAAACTTGCGAAAATTGCCATAAAAAAGGGGATTTTTTTTTGAAATGTTGACTTAAGGCTCCGTTTCGACTCCAATAGATTCATTTACCCACGAGATCTCTTGGGGGAAAATATCAAACGATTTGAAGATGAGGGTAATACATTTCGGAGAAATTAGTGAAATCTCCAATTTACCAAAGGGGTACCCCTTTCAGAAATCTTCGATTTCTCTAATATGGATTCGAGTAATGTTTTGATAGTGAATACTAAAGAATATGCGAGGGTCATGGGCACAAAAGTTGTAGGCCTATGTCTTAGGGTTCTATGTATAACATTTCGTGCAAATCCGAGTTGTGTATAGGTTGATAAAGTCAAAATACTTAGAGACGTACGAATATAAAATAAAAAGTTGCGAAAATTGCCATAAAAAAGGGGAATTTTTTTTGAAATGTTGACTTAAGGCTCCGTTTCGACTCCAATAGATTCATTTACCCACGAGATCTCTTGGGGAAAAATATCGAACGATTTGAAGACGAGGGTAATACATTTCGGAGAAATTAGTGAAATCTCCAATTCACCAAAGGGGTACCCCTTTCAGAAATCTTCGATTTCTCTAATATGGATTCGAGCAATGTTTTGATAGTGAATACTAAAGAATATGCGAGGGTCATGGGCACAAAAGTTGTAGGCCTATGTCTTAGGGTTCTATGTATAAAAATTTGTGCAAATCCTAGGTGTGTAGAGGGTGATACAGTCAAAATACTGAGAGATGTACGAATATAAGGAAAAAAGTTGCGAAAATTGCCAAAAAAAAGGGTAATTTTTTTTGAAATGTTGACTTAAGGCTCCGTTTCGACTCCAATAGATTCATTTACCCACGAGATCTCTTGGGGGAAAATATCGAACGATTTGAAGACGAGGGTAATACATTTCGGAGAAATTAGTGAAATCTCCAATTCACCAAAGGGGTACCCCTTTCAGAAATCTTCGATTTCTCTAATATGGATTCGAGCAATGTTTTGATAGTGAATACTAAAGAATATGCGAGGGTCATGGGCACAAAAGTTGTAGGCCTATGTCTTAGGGTTCTATGTATAAAAATTCGTGCAAATCCTATTTCTGTAGAGGGTGATACAGTGAAAATACTGAGAGATGTACGAATATAAGGAAAAAAGTTGCGAAAATTGCCATAAAAAAGGGGAATTTTTTTATAAATGTTGACTTAAGGCTCCGTTTCGACTCCAATAGATTCATTTACCCACGAGATCTCTTGGGGAAAAATATCGAACGATTTGAAGACGAGGGTAATACATTTCGGAGAAATTAGTGAAATGTCCAATTCACCAAAGGGGTGCCCCTTTCAGAAATCTTCAATTTCTCTAATATGGATTCGAGCAATGTTTTGATAGTGAATACTAAAGAATATGCGAGGGTCCTGGGCACAAAAGATGTAGGCCTATGTCTTAGGGTTCTATGTATAACATTTCGTGCAAATCCGAGTTGTGTAGAGGGTGATACAGTCAAAATACTGAGAGATGTACGAATATAAGGAAAAAAGTTGCGAAAATTGCCAAAAAAAAGGGTAATTTTTTTTGAAATGTTGACTTAAGGCTCCGTTTCGACTCCAATAGATTCATTTACCCACGAGATCTCTTGGGGGAAAATATCAAACGATTTGAAGACGAGGGTAATACATTTCGGAGAAATTAGTGAAATCTCCAATTCACCAAAGGGGTACCCCTTTCAGAAATCTTCGATTTCTCTAATATGGATTCGAGCAATGTTTTGATAGTGAATACTAAAGAATATGCGAGGGTCATGGGCACAAAAGTTGTAGACCTATGTCTTAGGGTTCTATGTATAAAAATTCGTGCAAATATGAGGTGTGTAGAGGGTGATACAGTCAAAATACTAAGTGATGTACGAATATAAGGAAAAAAGTTGCGAAAATTGCCATAAAAAAGGGGATTTTTTTTTGAAATGTTGACTTAAGGCTCCGTTTCGACTCCAATAGATTCATTTACCCACCAGATCTCTTGGGGGGAAATATCGAACGATTTGAAGACGAGGGTAATACATTTCGGAGAAATTAGTGAAATCTCCAATTCACCAAAGGGGTACCCCTTTCAGAAATCTTCGATTTCTCTAATATGGATTCGAGCAATGTTTTGATAGTGAATACTAAAGAATATGCGAGGGTCATGGGCACAAAAGTTGTAGGCCTATGTCTTAGGGTTCTATGTATAACATTTCGTGCAAATCCGAGTTGTGTATAGGTTGATAAAGTCAAAATACTTAGAGACGTACGAATATAAAATAAAAAGTTGCGAAAATTGCCATAAAAAAGGGGAATTTTTTTTGAAATGTTGACTTAAGGCTCCGTTTCGACTCCAATAGATTCATTTACCCATGAGATCTCTTGGGGAAAAATATCGAACGATTTGAAGACGAGGGTAATACATTTCGGAGAAATTAGTGAAATCTCCAATTCACCAATAGGGTACCCCTTTCAGAAATCTTCGATTTCTCTAATATGGATTCGAGCAATGTTTTGATAGTGAATACTAAAGAATATGCGAGGGTCATGGGCACAAAAGTTGTAGGCCTATGTCTTAGGGTTCTATGTATAACATTTCGTGCAAATTCGAGTTTTGTATAGGTTGATAAAGTCAAAATACTTAGAGATGTACGAATATAAGGAAAAAACTTGCGAAAATTGCCATAAAAAAGGGGATTTTTTTTTGAAATGTTGACTTAAGGCTCCGTTTCGACTCCAATAGATTCATTTACCCACGAGATCTCTTGGGGGAAAATATCAAACGATTTGAAGATGAGGGTAATACATTTCGGAGAAATTAGTGAAATCTCCAATTTACCAAAGGGGTACCCCTTTCAGAAATCTTCGATTTCTCTAATATGGATTCGAGTAATGTTTTGATAGTGAATACTAAAGAATATGCGAGGGTCATGGGCACAAAAGTTGTAGGCCTATGTCTTAGGGTTCTATGTATAAAAATTCGTGCAAATCCTATTTCTGTAGAGGGTGATACAGTCAAAATACTGAGAGATGTACGAATATAAGGAAAAAAGTTGCGAAAATTGCCATAAAAAAGGGGAATTTTTTTATAAATGTTGACTTAAGGCTCCGTTTCGACTCCAATAGATTCATTTACCCACGAGATCTCTTGGGGAAAAATATCGAACGATTTGAAGACGAGGGTAATACATTTCGGAGAAATTAGTGAAATCTCCAATTCACCAAAGGGGTACCCCTTTCAGAAATCTTCGATTTCTCTAATATGGATTCGAGCAATGTTTTGATAGTGAATACTAAAGAATATGCGAGGGTCCTGGGCACAAAAGATGTAGGCCTATGTCTTAGGGTTCTATGTATAACATTTCGTGCAAATCCGAGTTGTGTAGAGGGTGATACAGTCAAAATACTGAGAGATGTACGAATATAAGGAAAAAAGTTGCGAAAATTGCCAAAAAAAAGGGGAATTTTTTTTGAAATGTTGACTTAAGGCTCCGTTTCGACTCCAATAGATTCATTTACCCACGAGATCTCTTGGGGGAAAATATCAAACGATTTGAAGACGAGGGTAATACATTTCGGAGAAATTAGTGAAATCTCCAATTCACCAAAGGGGTACCCCTTTCAGAAATCTTCGATTTCTCTAATATGGATTCGAGCAAGGTTTTGATAGTGAATACTAAAGAATATGCGAGGGTCATGGGCACAAAAGTTGTAGACCTATGTCTTAGGGTTCTATGTATAAAAATTCATGCAAATATGAGGTGTGTAGAGGGTGATACAGTCAAAATACTGAGTGATGTACGAATATAAGGAAAAAAGTTGCGAAAATTGCCATAAAAAAGGGGATTTTTTTATGAAATGTTGACTTAAGGCTCCGTTTCGACTCCAATAGATTCATTTACCCACCAGATCTCTTGGGGGGAAATATCGAACGATTTGAAGACGAGGGTAATACATTTCGGAGAAATTAGTGAAATCTCCAATTCACCAAAGGGGTACCCCTTTCAGAAATCTTCGATTTCTCTAATATGGATTCGAGCAATGTTTTGATAGTGAATACTAAAGAATATGCGAGGGTCATGGGCACAAAAGTTGTAGGCCTATGTCTTAGGGTTCTATGTATAACATTTCGTGCAAATCCGAGTTGTGTATAGGTTGATAAAGTCAAAATACTTAGAGACGTACGAATATAAAATAAAAAGTTGCGAAAATTGCCATAAAAAAGGGGAATTTTTTTTGAAATGTTGACTTAAGGCTCCGTTTCGACTCCAATAGATTCATTTACCCACGAGATCTCTTGGGGAAAAATATCGAACGATTTGAAGACGAGGGTAATACATTTCGGAGAAATTAGTGAAATCTCCAATTCACCAATAGGGTACCCCTTTCAGAAATCTTCGATTTCTCTAATATGGATTCGAGCAATGTTTTGATAGTGAATACTAAAGAATATGCGAGGGTCATGGGCACAAAAGTTGTAGGCCTATGTCTTAGGGTTCTATGTATAACATTTCGTGCAAATTCGAGTTTTGTATAGGTTGATAAAGTCAAAATACTTAGAGATGTACGAATATAAGGAAAAAACTTGCGAAAATTGCCATAAAAAAGGGGATTTTTTTTTGAAATGTTGACTTAAGGCTCCGTTTCGACTCCAATAGATTCATTTACCCACGAGATCTCTTGGGGGAAAATAACAAACGATTTGAAGATGAGGGTAATACATTTCGGAGAAATTAGTGAAATCTCCAATTCACCAAAGGGGTACCCCTTTCAGAAATCTTCGATTTCTCTAATATGGATTCGAGCAATGTTTTGATAGTGAATACTAAAGAATATGCGAGGGTCATGGGCACAAAAGTTGTAGGCCTATGTCTTAGGGTTCTATGTATAAAAATTCGTGCAAATCCTATTTCTGTAGAGGGTGATACAGTCAAAATACTGAGAGATGTACGAATATAAGGAAAAAAGTTGCGAAAATTGCCATAAAAAAGGGGAATTTTTTTATAAATGTTGACTTAAGGCTCCGTTTCGACTCCAATAGATTCATTTACCCACGAGATCTCTTGGGGAAAAATATCGAACGATTTGAAGACGAGGGTAATACATTTCGGAGAAATTAGTGAAATCTCCAATTCACCAAAGGGGTACCCCTTTCAGAAATCTTCGATTTCTCTAATATGGATTCGAGCAATGTTTTGATAGTGAATACTAAAGAATATGCGAGGGTCATGGGCACAAAAGTTGTAGGCCTATGTCTTAGGGTTCTATGTATAACATTTCGTGCAAATCCGAGTTGTGTATAGGTTGATAAAGTCAAAATACTTAGAGACGTACGAATATAAGGAAAAAAGTTGCGAAAATTGCCAAAAAAAAGGGGAATTTTTTTTGAAATGTTGACTTAAGGCTCCGTTTCGACTCCAATAGATTCATTTACCCACGAGATCTCTTGGGGGAAAATATCAAACGATTTGAAGACGAGGGTAATACATTTCGGAGAAATTAGTGAAATCTCCAATTCACCAAAGGGGTACCCCTTTCAGAAATCTTCGATTTCTCTAATATGGATTCGAGCAATGTTTTGATAGTGAATACTAAAGAATATGCGAGGGTCATGGGCACAAAAGTTGTAGACCTATGTCTTAGGGTTCTATGTATAAAAATTCGTGCAAATATGAGGTGTGTAGAGGGTGATACAGTCAAAATACTGAGTGATGTACGAATATAAGGAAAAAAGTTGCGAAAATTGCCATAAAAAAGGGGATTTTTTTATGAAATGTTGACTTAAGGCTCCGTTTCGACTCCAATAGATTCATTTACCCACCAGATCTCTTGGGGGGAAATATCGAACGATTTGAAGACGAGGGTAATACATTTCGGAGAAATTAGTGAAATCTCCAATTCACCAAAGGGGTACCCCTTTCAGAAATCTTCGATTTCTCTAATATGGATTCGAGCAATGTTTTGATAGTGAATACTAAAGAATATGCGAGGGTCATGGGCACAAAAGTTGTAGGCCTATGTCTTAGGGTTCTATGTATAACATTTCGTGCAAATCCGAGTTGTGTATAGGTTGATAAAGTCAAAATACTTAGAGACGTACGAATATAAAATAAAAAGTTGCGAAAATTGCCATAAAAAAGGGGAATTTTTTTTGAAATGTTGACTTAAGGCTCCGTTTCGACTCCAATAGATTCATTTACCCACGAGATCTCTTGGGGAAAAATATCGAACGATTTGAAGACGAGGGTAATACATTTCGGAGAAATTAGTGAAATCTCCAATTCACCAATAGGGTACCCCTTTCAGAAATCTTCGATTTCTCTAATATGGATTCGAGCAATGTTTTGATAGTGAATACTAAAGAATATGCGAGGGTCATGGGCACAAAAGTTGTAGGCCTATGTCTTAGGGTTCTATGTATAACATTTCGTGCAAATTCGAGTTTTGTATAGGTTGATAAAGTCAAAATACTTAGAGATGTACGAATATAAGGAAAAAACTTGCGAAAATTGCCATAAAAAAGGGGATTTTTTTTTGAAATGTTGACTTAAGGCTCCGTTTCGACTCCAATAGATTCATTTACCCACGAGATCTCTTGGGGGAAAATAACAAACGATTTGAAGATGAGGGTAACACATTTCGGAGAAATTAGTGAAATCTCCAATTCACCAAAGGGGTACCCCTTTCAGAAATCTTCGATTTCTCTAATATGGATTCGAGCAATGTTTTGATAGTGAATACTAAAGAATATGCGAGGGTCATGGGCACAAAAGTTGTAGGCCTATGTCTTAGGGTTCTATGTATAAAAATTCGTGCAAATCCTATTTCTGTAGAGGGTGATACAGTCAAAATACTGAGAGATGTACGAATATAAGGAAAAAAGTTGCGAAAATTGCCATAAAAAAGGGGAATTTTTTTATAAATGTTGACTTAAGGCTCCGTTTCGACTCCAATAGATTCATTTACCCACGAGATCTCTTGGGGAAAAATATCGAACGATTTGAAGACGAGGGTAATACATTTCGGAGAAATTAGTGAAATCTCCAATTCACCAAAGGGGTACCCCTTTCAGAAATCTTCAATTTCTCTAATATGGATTCGAGCAATGTTTTGATAGTGAATACTAAAGAATATGCGAGGGTCATGGGCACAAAAGTTGTAGGCCTATGTCTTAGGGTTCTATGTATAAAAATTTGTGCAAATCCTAGGTGTGTAGAGGGTGATACAGTCAAAATACTGAGAGATGTACGAATATAAGGAAAAAACTTGCGAAAATTGCCATAAAAAAGGGGAATTTTTTTTGAAATGTTGACTTAAGGCTCCGTTTCGACTCCAATAGATTCATTTACCCACGAGATCTCTTGGGGAAAAATATCGAACGATTTGAAGACGAGGGTAATACATTTCGGAGAAATTAGTGAAATCTCCAATTCACCAAAGGGGTACCCCTTTCAGAAATCTTCGATTTCTCTAATATGGATTCGAGCAATGTTTTGATAGTGAATACTAAAGAATATGCGAGGGTCATGGGCACAAAAGTTGTAGACCTATGTCTTAGGGTTCTATGTATAAAAATTCGTGCAAATATGAGGTGTGTAGAGGGTGATACAGTCAAAATACTGAGTGATGTACGAATATAAGGAAAAAAGTTGCGAAAATTGCCATAAAAAAGGGGATTTTTTTATGAAATGTTGACTTAAGGCTCCGTTTCGACTCCAATAGATTCATTTACCCACCAGATCTCTTGGGGGGAAATATCGAACGATTTGAAGACGAGGGTAATACATTTCGGAGAAATTAGTGAAATCTCCAATTCACCAAAGGGGTACCCCTTTCAGAAATCTTCGATTTCTCTAATATGGATTCGAGCAATGTTTTGATAGTGAATACTAAAGAATATGCGAGGGTCATGGGCACAAAAGTTGTAGGCCTATGTCTTAGGGTTCTATGTATAACATTTCGTGCAAATCCGAGTTGTGTATAGGTTGATAAAGTCAAAATACTTAGAGACGTACGAATATAAAATAAAAAGTTGCGAAAATTGCCATAAAAAAGGGGAATTTTTTTTGAAATGTTGACTTAAGGCTCCGTTTCGACTCCAATAGATTCATTTACCCACGAGATCTCTTGGGGAAAAATATCGAACGATTTGAAGACGAGGGTAATACATTTCGGAGAAATTAGTGAAATCTCCAATTCACCAAAGGGGTACCCCTTTCAGAAATCTTCGATTTCTCTAATATGGATTCGAGCAATGTTTTGATAGTGAATACTAAAGAATATGCGAGGGTCATGGGCACAAAAGTTGTAGGCCTATGTCTTAGGGTTCTATGTATAAAAATTCGTGCAAATATGAGGTGTGTAGAGGGTGATACAGTCAAAATACTGAGTGATGTACGAATATAAGGAAAAAAGTTGCGAAAATTGCCATAAAAAAGGGGATTTTTTTATGAAATGTTGACTTAAGGCTCCGTTTCGACTCCAATAGATTCATTTACCCACCAGATCTCTTGGGGGGAAATATCGAACGATTTGAAGACGAGGGTAATACATTTCGGAGAAATTAGTGAAATCTCCAATTCACCAAAGGGGTACCCCTTTCAGAAATCTTCGATTTCTCTAATATGGATTCGAGCAATGTTTTGATAGTGAATACTAAAGAATATGCGAGGGTCATGGGCACAAAAGTTGTAGGCCTATGTCTTAGGGTTCTATGTATAACATTTCGTGCAAATCCGAGTTGTGTATAGGTTGATAAAGTCAAAATACTTAGAGACGTACGAATATAAAATAAAAAGTTGCGAAAATTGCCATAAAAAAGGGGAATTTTTTTTGAAATGTTGACTTAAGGCTCCGTTTCGACTCCAATAGATTCATTTACCCACGAGATCTCTTGGGGAAAAATATCGAACGATTTGAAGACGAGGGTAATACATTTCGGAGAAATTAGTGAAATCTCCAATTCACCAATAGGGTACCCCTTTCAGAAATCTTCGATTTCTCTAATATGGATTCGAGCAATGTTTTGATAGTGAATACTAAAGAATATGCGAGGGTCATGGGCACAAAAGTTGTAGGCCTATGTCTTAGGGTTCTATGTATAACATTTCGTGCAAATTCGAGTTTTGTATAGGTTGATAAAGTCAAAATACTTAGAGATGTACGAATATAAGGAAAAAACTTGCGAAAATTGCCATAAAAAAGGGGATTTTTTTTTGAAATGTTGACTTAAGGCTCCGTTTCGACTCCAATAGATTCATTTACCCACGAGATCTCTTGGGGGAAAATAACAAACGATTTGAAGATGAGGGTAATACATTTCGGAGAAATTAGTGAAATCTCCAATTCACCAAAGGGGTACCCCTTTCAGAAATCTTCGATTTCTCTAATATGGATTCGAGCAATGTTTTGATAGTGAATACTAAAGAATATGCGAGGGTCATGGGCACAAAAGTTGTAGGCCTATGTCTTAGGGTTCTATGTATAAAAATTCGTGCAAATCCTATTTCTGTAGAGGGTGATACAGTCAAAATACTGAGAGATGTACGAATATAAGGAAAAAAGTTGCGAAAATTGCCATAAAAAAGGGGAATTTTTTTATAAATGTTGACTTAAGGCTCCGTTTCGACTCCAATAGATTCATTTACCCACGAGATCTCTTGGGGAAAAATATCGAACGATTTGAAGACGAGGGTAATACATTTCGGAGAAATTAGTGAAATCTCCAATTCACCAAAGGGGTACCCCTTTCAGAAATCTTCGATTTCTCTAATATGGATTCGAGCAATGTTTTGATAGTGAATACTAAAGAATATGCGAGGGTCATGGGCACAAAAGTTGTAGGCCTATGTCTTAGGGTTCTATGTATAAAAATTTGTGCAAATCCTAGGTGTGTAGAGGGTGATACAGTCAAAATACTGAGAGATGTACGAATATAAGGAAAAAACTTGCGAAAATTGCCATAAAAAAGGGGAATTTTTTTTGAAATGTTGACTTAAGGCTCCGTTTCGACTCCAATAGATTCATTTACCCACGAGATCTCTTGGGGAAAAATATCGAACGATTTGAAGACGAGGGTAATACATTTCGGAGAAATTAGTGAAATCTCCAATTCACCAAAGGGGTACCCCTTTCAGAAATCTTCGATTTCTCTAATATGGATTCGAGCAATGTTTTGATAGTGAATACTAAAGAATATGCGAGGGTCATGGGCACAAAAGTTGTAGACCTATGTCTTAGGGTTCTATGTATAAAAATTCGTGCAAATATGAGGTGTGTAGAGGGTGATACAGTCAAAATACTGAGTGATGTACGAATATAAGGAAAAAAGTTGCGAAAATTGCCATAAAAAAGGGGATTTTTTTATGAAATGTTGACTTAAGGCTCCGTTTCGACTCCAATAGATTCATTTACCCACCAGATCTCTTGGGGGGAAATATCGAACGATTTGAAGACGAGGGTAATACATTTCGGAGAAATTAGTGAAATCTCCAATTCACCAAAGGGGTACCCCTTTCAGAAATCTTCGATTTCTCTAATATGGATTCGAGCAATGTTTTGATAGTGAATACTAAAGAATATGCGAGGGTCATGGGCACAAAAGTTGTAGGCCTATGTCTTAGGGTTCTATGTATAACATTTCGTGCAAATCCGAGTTGTGTATAGGTTGATAAAGTCAAAATACTTAGAGACGTACGAATATAAAATAAAAAGTTGCGAAAATTGCCATAAAAAAGGGGAATTTTTTTTGAAATGTTGACTTAAGGCTCCGTTTCGACTCCAATAGATTCATTTACCCACGAGATCTCTCGGGGGAAAATATCAAACGATTTGAAGATGAGGGTAATACATTTCGGAGAAATTAGTGAAATCTCCAATTCACCAAAGGGGTACCCCTTTCAGAAATCTTCGATTTCTCTAATATGGATTCGAGCAATGTTTTGATAGTGAATACTAAAGAATATGCGAGGGTCATGGGCACAAAAGTTGTAGGCCTATGTCTTAGGGTTCTATGTATAAAAATTCGTGCAAATCCTATTTCTGTAGTGGGTGATACAGTCAAAATACTGAGAGATGTACGAATATAAGGAAAAAAGTTGCGAAAATTGCCATAAAAAAGGGGAATTTTTTTATAAATGTTGACTTAAGGCTCCGTTTCGACTCCAATAGATTCATTTACCCACGAGATCTCTTGGGGAAAAATATCGAACGATTTGAAGACGAGGGTAATACATTTCGGAGAAATTAGTGAAATCTCCAATTCACCAAAGGGGTACCCCTTTCAGAAATCTTCGATTTCTCTAATATGGATTCGAGCAATGTTTTGATAGTGAATACTAAAGAATATGCGAGGGTCCTGGGCACAAAAGATGTAGGCCTATGTCTTAGAGTTCTATGTATAACATTTCGTGCAAATCCGAGTTGTGTAGAGGGTGATACAATCAAAATACTGAGAGATGTACGAATATAAGGAAAAAAGTTGCGAAAATTGCCAAAAAAAAGGGGAATTTTTTTTGAAATGTTGACTTAAGGCTCCGTTTCGACTCCAATAGATTCATTTACCCACGAGATCTCTTGGGGGAAAATATCAAACGATTTGAAGACGAGGGTAATACATTTCGGAGAAATTAGTGAAATCTCCAATTCACCAAAGGGGTACCCCTTTCAGAAATCTTCGATTTCTCTAATATGGATTCGAGCAATGTTTTGATAGTGAATACTAAAGAATATGCGAGGGTCATGGGCACAAAAGTTGTAGGCCTATGTCTTAGGGTTCTATGTATAAAAATTCGTGCAAATCCTAGGTGTGTAGAGGGTGATACAGTCAAAATACTGAGAGATGTACGAATATAAGGAAAAAAGTTGTGAAAATTGCCATAAAAAAGGGGATTTTTTTTTGAAATGTTGACTTAAGGCTCCGTTTCGACTCCAATAGATTCATTTACCCACAAGATCTCTTGGGGGGAAATATCGAACGATTTGAAGACGAGGGTAATACATTTCGGAGAAATTAGTGAAATCTCCAATTCACCAAAGGGGTACCCCTTTCAGAAATCTTCGATTTCTCTAATATGGATTCGAGCAATGTTTTGATAGTGAATACTAAAGAATATGCGAGGGTCATGGGCACAAAAGTTGTAGGCCTATGTCTTAGGGTTCTATGTATAAAAATTCGTGCAAATCCTAGGTGTGTAGAGGGTGATACAGTCAAAATACTGAGAGATGTACGAATATAAGGAAAAAAGTTGTGAAAATTGCCATAAAAAAGGGGATTTTTTTTTGAAATGTTGACTTAAGGCTCCGTTTCGACTCCAATAGATTCATTTACCCACAAGATCTCTTGGGGGGAAATATCGAACGATTTGAAGACGAGGGTAATACATTTCGGAGAAATTAGTGAAATCTCCAATTCACCAAAGGGGTACCCCTTTCAGAAATCTTCGATTTCTCTAATATGGATTCGAGCAATGTTTTGATAGTGAATACTAAAGAATATGCGAGGGTCATGGGCACAAAAGTTGTAGGCCTATGTCTTAGGGTTCTATGTATAAAAATTTGTGCAAATCCTAGGTGTGTAGAGGGTGATACAGTCAAAATACTGAGAGATGTACGAATATAAGGAAAAAAGTTGCGAAAATTGCCATAAAAAAGGGGAATTTTTTTTGAAATGTTGACTTAAGGCTCCGTTTCGACTCCAATAGATTCATTTACCCACGAGATCTCTTGGGGAAAAATATCGAACGATTTGAAGACGAGGGTAATACATTTCGGAGAAATTAGTGAAATCTCCAATTCACCAAAGGGGTACCCCTTTCAGAAATCTTCGATTTCTCTAATATGGATTCGAGCAATGTTTTGATAGTGAATACTAAAGAATATGCGAGGGTCATGGGCACAAAAGTTGTAGGCCTATGTCTTAGGGTTCTATGTATAAAAATTCGTGCAAATATGAGGTGTGTAGAGGGTGATACAGTCAAAATACTGAGTGATGTACGAATATAAGGAAAAAAGTTGCGAAAATTGCCATAAAAAAGGGGATTTTTTTTTTAAATGTTGACTTAAGGCTCCGTTTCGACTCCAATAGATTCATTTACCCACCAGATCTCTTGGGGGGAAATATCGAACGATTTGAAGACGAGGGTAATACATTTCGGAGAAATTAGTGAAATCTCCAATTCACCAAAGGGGTACCCCTTTCAGAAATCTTCGATTTCTCTAATATGGATTCGAGCAATGTTTTGATAGTGAATACTAAAGAATATGCGAGGGTCATGGGCACAAAAGTTGTAGGCCTATGTCTTAGGGTTCTATGTATAACATTTCGTGCAAATCCGAGTTGTGTATAGGTTGATAAAGTCAAAATACTTAGAGACGTACGAATATAAAATAAAAAGTTGCGAAAATTGCCATAAAAAAGGGGAATTTTTTTTGAAATGTTGACTTAAGGCTCCGTTTCGACTCCAATAGATTCATTTACCCACGAGATCTCTTGGGGAAAAATATCGAACGATTTGAAGACGAGGGTAATACATTTCGGAGAAATTAGTGAAATCTCCAATTCACCAATAGGGTACCCCTTTCAGAAATCTTCGATTTCTCTAATATGGATTCGAGCAATGTTTTGATAGTGAATACTAAAGAATATGCGAGGGTCATGGGCACAAAAGTTGTAGGCCTATGTCTTAGGGTTCTATGTATAACATTTCGTGCAAATTCGAGTTTTGTATAGGTTGATAAAGTCAAAATACTTAGAGATGTACGAATATAAGGAAAAAACTTGCGAAAATTGCCATAAAAAAGGGGAATTTTTTTTGAAATGTTGACTTAAGGCTCCGTTTCGACTCCAATAGATTCATTTACCCACGAGATCTCTTGGGGAAAAATATCGAACGATTTGAAGACGAGGGTAATACATTTCGGAGAAATTAGTGAAATCTCCAATTCACCAAAGGGGTACCCCTTTCAGAAATCTTCGATTTCTCTAATATGGATTCGAGCAATGTTTTGATAGTGAATACTAAAGAATATGCGAGGGTCATGGGCACAAAAGTTGTAGACCTATGTCTTAGGGTTCTATGTATAAAAATTCGTGCAAATATGAGGTGTGTAGAGGGTGATACAGTCAAAATACTGAGTGATGTACGAATATAAGGAAAAAAGTTGCGAAAATTGCCATAAAAAAGGGGATTTTTTTATGAAATGTTGACTTAAGGCTCCGTTTCGACTCCAATAGATTCATTTACCCACCAGATCTCTTGGGGGGAAATATCGAACGATTTGAAGACGAGGGTAATACATTTCGGAGAAATTAGTGAAATCTCCAATTCACCAAAGGGGTACCCCTTTCAGAAATCTTCGATTTCTCTAATATGGATTCGAGCAATGTTTTGATAGTGAATACTAAAGAATATGCGAGGGTCATGGGCACAAAAGTTGTAGGCCTATGTCTTAGGGTTCTATGTATAAAAATTTGTGCAAATCCTAGGTGTGTAGAGGGTGATACAGTCAAAATACTGAGAGATGTACGAATATAAGGAAAAAACTTGCGAAAATTGCCATAAAAAAGGGGAATTTTTTTTGAAATGTTGACTTAAGGCTCCGTTTCGACTCCAATAGATTCATTTACCCACGAGATCTCTTGGGGAAAAATATCGAACGATTTGAAGACGAGGGTAATACATTTCGGAGAAATTAGTGAAATCTCCAATTCACCAAAGGGGTACCCCTTTCAGAAATCTTCGATTTCTCTAATATGGATTCGAGCAATGTTTTGATAGTGAATACTAAAGAATATGCGAGGGTCATGGGCACAAAAGTTGTAGACCTATGTCTTAGGGTTCTATGTATAAAAATTCGTGCAAATATGAGGTGTGTAGAGGGTGATACAGTCAAAATACTGAGTGATGTACGAATATAAGGAAAAAAGTTGCGAAAATTGCCATAAAAAAGGGGATTTTTTTATGAAATGTTGACTTAAGGCTCCGTTTCGACTCCAATAGATTCATTTACCCACCAGATCTCTTGGGGGGAAATATCGAACGATTTGAAGACGAGGGTAATACATTTCGGAGAAATTAGTGAAATCTCCAATTCACCAAAGGGGTACCCCTTTCAGAAATCTTCGATTTCTCTAATATGGATTCGAGCAATGTTTTGATAGTGAATACTAAAGAATATGCGAGGGTCATGGGCACAAAAGTTGTAGGCCTATGTCTTAGGGTTCTATGTATAACATTTCGTGCAAATCCGAGTTGTGTATAGGTTGATAAAGTCAAAATACTTAGAGACGTACGAATATAAAATAAAAAGTTGCGAAAATTGCCATAAAAAAGGGGAATTTTTTTTGAAATGTTGACTTAAGGCTCCGTTTCGACTCCAATAGATTCATTTACCCACGAGATCTCTCGGGGGAAAATATCAAACGATTTGAAGATGAGGGTAATACATTTCGGAGAAATTAGTGAAATCTCCAATTCACCAAAGGGGTACCCCTTTCAGAAATCTTCGATTTCTCTAATATGGATTCGAGCAATGTTTTGATAGTGAATACTAAAGAATATGCGAGGGTCATGGGCACAAAAGTTGTAGGCCTATGTCTTAGGGTTCTATGTATAAAAATTCGTGCAAATCCTATTTCTGTAGTGGGTGATACAGTCAAAATACTGAGAGATGTACGAATATAAGGAAAAAAGTTGCGAAAATTGCCATAAAAAAGGGGAATTTTTTTATAAATGTTGACTTAAGGCTCCGTTTCGACTCCAATAGATTCATTTACCCACGAGATCTCTTGGGGAAAAATATCGAACGATTTGAAGACGAGGGTAATACATTTCGGAGAAATTAGTGAAATCTCCAATTCACCAAAGGGGTACCCCTTTCAGAAATCTTCGATTTCTCTAATATGGATTCGAGCAATGTTTTGATAGTGAATACTAAAGAATATGCGAGGGTCCTGGGCACAAAAGATGTAGGCCTATGTCTTAGAGTTCTATGTATAACATTTCGTGCAAATCCGAGTTGTGTAGAGGGTGATACAATCAAAATACTGAGAGATGTACGAATATAAGGAAAAAAGTTGCGAAAATTGCCAAAAAAAAGGGGAATTTTTTTTGAAATGTTGACTTAAGGCTCCGTTTCGACTCCAATAGATTCATTTACCCACGAGATCTCTTGGGGGAAAATATCAAACGATTTGAAGACGAGGGTAATACATTTCGGAGAAATTATTGAAATCTCCAATTCACCAAAGGGGTACCCCTTTCAGAAATCTTCGATTTCTCTAATATGGATTCGAGCAATGTTTTGATAGTGAATACTAAAGAATATGCGAGGGTCATGGGCACAAAAGTTGTAGGCCTATGTCTTAGGGTTCTATGTATAAAAATTCGTGCAAATCCTAGGTGTGTAGAGGGTGATACAGTCAAAATACTGAGAGATGTACGAATATAAGGAAAAAAGTTGTGAAAATTGCCATAAAAAAGGGGATTTTTTTTTGAAATGTTGACTTAAGGCTCCGTTTCGACTCCAATAGATTCATTTACCCACAAGATCTCTTGGGGGGAAATATCGAACGATTTGAAGACGAGGGTAATACATTTCGGAGAAATTAGTGAAATCTCCAATTCACCAAAGGGGTACCCCTTTCAGAAATCTTCGATTTCTCTAATATGGATTCGAGCAATGTTTTGATAGTGAATACTAAAGAATATGCGAGGGTCATGGGCACAAAAGTTGTAGGCCTATGTCTTAGGGTTCTATGTATAAAAATTCGTGCAAATCCTAGGTGTGTAGAGGGTGATACAGTCAAAATACTGAGAGATGTACGAATATAAGGAAAAAAGTTGTGAAAATTGCCATAAAAAAGGGGATTTTTTTTTGAAATGTTGACTTAAGGCTCCGTTTCGACTCCAATAGATTCATTTACCCACAAGATCTCTTGGGGGGAAATATCGAACGATTTGAAGACGAGGGTAATACATTTCGGAGAAATTAGTGAAATCTCCAATTCACCAAAGGGGTACCCCTTTCAGAAATCTTCGATTTCTCTAATATGGATTCGAGCAATGTTTTGATAGTGAATACTAAAGAATATGCGAGGGTCATGGGCACAAAAGTTGTAGGCCTATGTCTTAGGGTTCTATGTATAAAAATTTGTGCAAATCCTAGGTGTGTAGAGGGTGATACAGTCAAAATACTGAGAGATGTACGAATATAAGGAAAAAAGTTGCGAAAATTGCCATAAAAAAGGGGAATTTTTTTTGAAATGTTGACTTAAGGCTCCGTTTCGACTCCAATAGATTCATTTACCCACGAGATCTCTTGGGGAAAAATATCGAACGATTTGAAGACGAGGGTAATACATTTCGGAGAAATTAGTGAAATCTCCAATTCACCAAAGGGGTACCCCTTTCAGAAATCTTCGATTTCTCTAATATGGATTCGAGCAATGTTTTGATAGTGAATACTAAAGAATATGCGAGGGTCATGGGCACAAAAGTTGTAGGCCTATGTCTTAGGGTTCTATGTATAAAAATTCGTGCAAATATGAGGTGTGTAGAGGGTGATACAGTCAAAATACTGAGTGATGTACGAATATAAGGAAAAAAGTTGCGAAAATTGCCATAAAAAAGGGGATTTTTTTTTTAAATGTTGACTTAAGGCTCCGTTTCGACTCCAATAGATTCATTTACCCACCAGATCTCTTGGGGGGAAATATCGAACGATTTGAAGACGAGGGTAATACATTTCGGAGAAATTAGTGAAATCTCCAATTCACCAAAGGGGTACCCCTTTCAGAAATCTTCGATTTCTCTAATATGGATTCGAGCAATGTTTTGATAGTGAATACTAAAGAATATGCGAGGGTCATGGGCACAAAAGTTGTAGGCCTATGTCTTAGGGTTCTATGTATAACATTTCGTGCAAATCCGAGTTGTGTATAGGTTGATAAAGTCAAAATACTTAGAGACGTACGAATATAAAATAAAAAGTTGCGAAAATTGCCATAAAAAAGGGGAATTTTTTTTGAAATGTTGACTTAAGGCTCCGTTTCGACTCCAATAGATTCATTTACCCACGAGATCTCTTGGGGAAAAATATCGAACGATTTGAAGACGAGGGTAATACATTTCGGAGAAATTAGTGAAATCTCCAATTCACCAATAGGGTACCCCTTTCAGAAATCTTCGATTTCTCTAATATGGATTCGAGCAATGTTTTGATAGTGAATACTAAAGAATATGCGAGGGTCATGGGCACAAAAGTTGTAGGCCTATGTCTTAGGGTTCTATGTATAACATTTCGTGCAAATTCGAGTTTTGTATAGGTTGATAAAGTCAAAATACTTAGAGATGTACGAATATAAGGAAAAAACTTGCGAAAATTGCCATAAAAAAGGGGATTTTTTTTTGAAATGTTGACTTAAGGCTCCGTTTCGACTCCAATAGATTCATTTACCCACGAGATCTCTCGGGGGAAAATATCAAACGATTTGAAGATGAGGGTAATACATTTCGGAGAAATTAGTGAAATCTCCAATTCACCAAAGGGGTACCCCTTTCAGAAATCTTCGATTTCTCTAATATGGATTCGAGCAATGTTTTGATAGTGAATACTAAAGAATATGCGAGGGTCATGGGCACAAAAGTTGTAGGCCTATGTCTTAGGGTTCTATGTATAAAAATTTGTGCAAATCCTAGGTGTGTAGAGGGTGATACAGTCAAAATACTGAGAGATGTACGAATATAAGGAAAAAACTTGCGAAAATTGCCATAAAAAAGGGGAATTTTTTTTGAAATGTTGACTTAAGGCTCCGTTTCGACTCCAATAGATTCATTTACCCACGAGATCTCTTGGGGAAAAATATCGAACGATTTGAAGACGAGGGTAATACATTTCGGAGAAATTAGTGAAATCTCCAATTCACCAAAGGGGTACCCCTTTCAGAAATCTTCGATTTCTCTAATATGGATTCGAGCAATGTTTTGATAGTGAATACTAAAGAATATGCGAGGGTCATGGGCACAAAAGTTGTAGACCTATGTCTTAGGGTTCTATGTATAAAAATTCGTGCAAATATGAGGTGTGTAGAGGGTGATACAGTCAAAATACTGAGTGATGTACGAATATAAGGAAAAAAGTTGCGAAAATTGCCATAAAAAAGGGGATTTTTTTTTTAAATGTTGACTTAAGGCTCCGTTTCGACTCCAATAGATTCATTTACCCACCAGATCTCTTGGGGGGAAATATCGAACGATTTGAAGACGAGGGTAATACATTTCGGAGAAATTAGTGAAATCTCCAATTCACCAAAGGGGTACCCCTTTCAGAAATCTTCGATTTCTCTAATATGGATTCGAGCAATGTTTTGATAGTGAATACTAAAGAATATGCGAGGGTCATGGGCACAAAAGTTGTAGGCCTATGTCTTAGGGTTCTATGTATAACATTTCGTGCAAATCCGAGTTGTGTATAGGTTGATAAAGTCAAAATACTTAGAGACGTACGAATATAAAATAAAAAGTTGCGAAAATTGCCATAAAAAAGGGGAATTTTTTTTGAAATGTTGACTTAAGGCTCCGTTTCGACTCCAATAGATTCATTTACCCACGAGATCTCTTGGGGAAAAATATCGAACGATTTGAAGACGAGGGTAATACATTTCGGAGAAATTAGTGAAATCTCCAATTCACCAATAGGGTACACGTTTCAGAAATCTTTGATTTCTCTAATATGGATTCGAGCAATGTTTTGATAGTGAATACTAAAGAATATGCGAGGGTCATGGGCACAAAAGTTTTAGGCCTATGTCTTAGGGTTCTATGTATAAAAATTTGTGCAAATCCTAGGTGTGTAGAGGGTGATACAGTCAAAATACTGAGAGATGTACGAATATAAGGAAAAAACTTGCGAAAATTGCCATAAAAAAGGGGAATTTTTTTTGAAATGTTGACTTAAGGCTCCGTTTCGACTCCAATAGATTCATTTACCCACGAGATCTCTTGGGGAAAAATATCGAACGATTTGAAGACGAGGGTAATACATTTCGGAGAAATTAGTGAAATCTCCAATTCACCAAAGGGGTACCCCTTTCAGAAATCTTCGATTTCTCTAATATGGATTCGAGCAATGTTTTGATAGTGAATACTAAAGAATATCCGAGGGTCATGGGCACAAAAGTTGTAGACCTATGTCTTAGGGTTCTATGTATAAAAATTCGTGCAAATATGAGGTGTGTAGAGGGTGATACAGTCAAAATACTGAGTGATGTACGAATATAAGGAAAAAAGTTGCGAAAATTGCCATAAAAAAGGGGATTTTTTTTTGAAATGTTGACTTAAGGCTCCGTTTCGACTCCAATAGATTCATTTACCCACGAGATCTCTTGGGGAAAAATATCGAACGATTTGAAGACGAGGGTAATACATTTCGGAGAAATTAGTGAAATCTCCAATTCACCAAAGGGGTACCCCTTTCAGAAATCTTCGATTTCTCTAATATGGATTCGAGCAATGTTTTGATAGTGAATACTAAAGAATATGCGAGGGTCATGGGCACAAAAGTTGTAGACCTATGTCTTAGGGTTCTATGTATAAAAATTCGTGCAAATATGAGGTGTGTAGAGGGTGATACAGTCAAAATACTGAGTGATGTACGAATATAAGGAAAAAAGTTGCGAAAATTGCCATAAAAAAGGGGATTTTTTTATGAAATGTTGACTTAAGGCTCCGTTTCGACTCCAATAGATTCATTTACCCACCAGATCTCTTGGGGGGAAATATCGAACGATTTGAAGACGAGGGTAATACATTTCGGAGAAATTAGTGAAATCTCCAATTCACCAAAGGGGTACCCCTTTCAGAAATCTTCGATTTCTCTAATATGGATTCGAGCAATGTTTTGATAGTGAATACTAAAGAATATGCGAGGGTCATGGGCACAAAAGTTGTAGGCCTATGTCTTAGGGTTCTATGTATAACATTTCGTGCAAATCCGAGTTGTGTATAGGTTGATAAAGTCAAAATACTTAGAGACGTACGAATATAAAATAAAAAGTTGCGAAAATTGCCATAAAAAAGGGGAATTTTTTTTGAAATGTTGACTTAAGGCTCCGTTTCGACTCCAATAGATTCATTTACCCACGAGATCTCTCGGGGGAAAATATCAAACGATTTGAAGATGAGGGTAATACATTTCGGAGAAATTAGTGAAATCTCCAATTCACCAAAGGGGTACCCCTTTCAGAAATCTTCGATTTCTCTAATATGGATTCGAGCAATGTTTTGATAGTGAATACTAAAGAATATGCGAGGGTCATGGGCACAAAAGTTGTAGGCCTATGTCTTAGGGTTCTATGTATAAAAATTCGTGCAAATCCTATTTCTGTAGTGGGTGATACAGTCAAAATACTGAGAGATGTACGAATATAAGGAAAAAAGTTGCGAAAATTGCCATAAAAAAGGGGAATTTTTTTATAAATGTTGACTTAAGGCTCCGTTTCGACTCCAATAGATTCATTTACCCACGAGATCTCTTGGGGAAAAATATCGAACGATTTGAAGACGAGGGTAATACATTTCGGAGAAATTAGTGAAATCTCCAATTCACCAAAGGGGTACCCCTTTCAGAAATCTTCGATTTCTCTAATATGGATTCGAGCAATGTTTTGATAGTGAATACTAAAGAATATGCGAGGGTCCTGGGCACAAAAGATGTAGGCCTATGTCTTAGAGTTCTATGTATAACATTTCGTGCAAATCCGAGTTGTGTAGAGGGTGATACAATCAAAATACTGAGAGATGTACGAATATAAGGAAAAAAGTTGCGAAAATTGCCAAAAAAAAGGGGAATTTTTTTTGAAATGTTGACTTAAGGCTCCGTTTCGACTCCAATAGATTCATTTACCCACGAGATCTCTTGGGGGAAAATATCAAACGATTTGAAGACGAGGGTAATACATTTCGGAGAAATTAGTGAAATCTCCAATTCACCAAAGGGGTACCCCTTTCAGAAATCTTCGATTTCTCTAATATGGATTCGAGCAATGTTTTGATAGTGAATACTAAAGAATATGCGAGGGTCATGGGCACAAAAGTTGTAGGCCTATGTCTTAGGGTTCTATGTATAAAAATTCGTGCAAATCCTAGGTGTGTAGAGGGTGATACAGTCAAAATACTGAGAGATGTACGAATATAAGGAAAAAAGTTGTGAAAATTGCCATAAAAAAGGGGATTTTTTTTTGAAATGTTGACTTAAGGCTCCGTTTCGACTCCAATAGATTCATTTACCCACAAGATCTCTTGGGGGGAAATATCGAACGATTTGAAGACGAGGGTAATACATTTCGGAGAAATTAGTGAAATCTCCAATTCACCAAAGGGGTACCCCTTTCAGAAATCTTCGATTTCTCTAATATGGATTCGAGCAATGTTTTGATAGTGAATACTAAAGAATATGCGAGGGTCATGGGCACAAAAGTTGTAGGCCTATGTCTTAGGGTTCTATGTATAAAAATTCGTGCAAATCCTATTTCTGTAGAGGGTGATACAGTCAAAATACTGAGAGATGTACGAATATAAGGAAAAAAGTTGCGAAAATTGCCATAAAAAAGGGGAATTTTTTTATAAATGTTGACTTAAGGCTCCGTTTCGACTCCAATAGATTCATTTACCCACGAGATCTCTTGGGGAAAAATATCGAACGATTTGAAGACGAGGGTAATACATTTTGGAGAAATTAGTGAAATCTCCAATTCACCAAAGGGGTACCCCTTTCAGAAATCTTCGATTTCTCTAATATGGATTCGAGCAATGTTTTGATAGTGAATACTAAAGAATATGCGAGGGTCATGGGCACAAAAGTTGTAGGCCTATGTCTTAGGGTTCTATGTATAAAAATTTGTGCAAATCCTAGGTGTGTAGAGGGTGATACAGTCAAAATACTGAGAGATGTACGAATATAAGGAAAAAACTTGCGAAAATTGCCATAAAAAAGGGGAATTTTTTTTGAAATGTTGACTTAAGGCTCCGTTTCGACTCCAATAGATTCATTTACCCACGAGATCTCTTGGGGAAAAATATCGAACGATTTGAAGACGAGGGTAATACATTTCGGAGAAATTAGTGAAATCTCCAATTCACCAAAGGGGTACCCCTTTCAGAAATCTTCGATTTCTCTAATATGGATTCGAGCAATGTTTTGATAGTGAATACTAAAGAATATGCGAGGGTCATGGGCACAAAAGTTGTAGACCTATGTCTTAGGGTTCTATGTATAAAAATTCGTGCAAATATGAGGTGTGTAGAGGGTGATACAGTCAAAATACTGAGTGATGTACGAATATAAGGAAAAAAGTTGCGAAAATTGCCATAAAAAAGGGGATTTTTTTTTTAAATGTTGACTTAAGGCTCCGTTTCGACTCCAATAGATTCATTTACCCACCAGATCTCTTGGGGGGAAATATCGAACGATTTGAAGACGAGGGTAATACATTTCGGAGAAATTAGTGAAATCTCCAATTCACCAAAGGGGTACCCCTTTCAGAAATCTTCGATTTCTCTAATATGGATTCGAGCAATGTTTTGATAGTGAATACTAAAGAATATGCGAGGGTCATGGGCACAAAAGTTGTAGGCCTATGTCTTAGGGTTCTATGTATAACATTTCGTGCAAATCCGAGTTGTGTATAGGTTGATAAAGTCAAAATACTTAGAGACGTACGAATATAAAATAAAAAGTTGCGAAAATTGCCATAAAAAAGGGGAATTTTTTTTGAAATGTTGACTTAAGGCTCCGTTTCGACTCCAATAGATTCATTTACCCACGAGATCTCTTGGGGAAAAATATCGAACGATTTGAAGACGAGGGTAATACATTTCGGAGAAATTAGTGAAATCTCCAATTCACCAATAGGGTACCCCTTTCAGAAATCTTCGATTTCTCTAATATGGATTCGAGCAATGTTTTGATAGTGAATACTAAAGAATATGCGAGGGTCATGGGCACAAAAGTTGTAGGCCTATGTCTTAGGGTTCTATGTATAACATTTCGTGCAAATTCGAGTTTTGTATAGGTTGATAAAGTCAAAATACTTAGAGATGTACGAATATAAGGAAAAAACTTGCGAAAATTGCCATAAAAAAGGGGATTTTTTTTTGAAATGTTGACTTAAGGCTCCGTTTCGACTCCAATAGATTCATTTACCCACGAGATCTCTCGGGGGAAAATATCAAACGATTTGAAGATGAGGGTAATACATTTCGGAGAAATTAGTGAAATCTCCAATTCACCAAAGGGGTACCCCTTTCAGAAATCTTCGATTTCTCTAATATGGATTCGAGCAATGTTTTGATAGTGAATACTAAAGAATATGCGAGGGTCATGGGCACAAAAGTTGTAGGCCTATGTCTTAGGGTTCTATGTATAAAAATTTGTGCAAATCCTAGGTGTGTAGAGGGTGATACAGTCAAAATACTGAGAGATGTACGAATATAAGGAAAAAACTTGCGAAAATTGCCATAAAAAAGGGGAATTTTTTTTGAAATGTTGACTTAAGGCTCCGTTTCGACTCCAATAGATTCATTTACCCACGAGATCTCTTGGGGAAAAATATCGAACGATTTGAAGACGAGGGTAATACATTTCGGAGAAATTAGTGAAATCTCCAATTCACCAAAGGGGTACCCCTTTCAGAAATCTTCGATTTCTCTAATATGGATTCGAGCAATGTTTTGATAGTGAATACTAAAGAATATGCGAGGGTCATGGGCACAAAAGTTGTAGACCTATGTCTTAGGGTTCTATGTATAAAAATTCGTGCAAATATGAGGTGTGTAGAGGGTGATACAGTCAAAATACTGAGTGATGTACGAATATAAGGAAAAAAGTTGCGAAAATTGCCATAAAAAAGGGGATTTTTTTTTTAAATGTTGACTTAAGGCTCCGTTTCGACTCCAATAGATTCATTTACCCACCAGATCTCTTGGGGGGAAATATCGAACGATTTGAAGACGAGGGTAATACATTTCGGAGAAATTAGTGAAATCTCCAATTCACCAAAGGGGTACCCCTTTCAGAAATCTTCGATTTCTCTAATATGGATTCGAGCAATGTTTTGATAGTGAATACTAAAGAATATGCGAGGGTCATGGGCACAAAAGTTGTAGGCCTATGTCTTAGGGTTCTATGTATAACATTTCGTGCAAATCCGAGTTGTGTATAGGTTGATAAAGTCAAAATACTTAGAGACGTACGAATATAAAATAAAAAGTTGCGAAAATTGCCATAAAAAAGGGGAATTTTTTTTGAAATGTTGACTTAAGGCTCCGTTTCGACTCCAATAGATTCATTTACCCACGAGATCTCTTGGGGAAAAATATCGAACGATTTGAAGACGAGGGTAATACATTTCGGAGAAATTAGTGAAATCTCCAATTCACCAATAGGGTACACGTTTCAGAAATCTTTGATTTCTCTAATATGGATTCGAGCAATGTTTTGATAGTGAATACTAAAGAATATGCGAGGGTCATGGGCACAAAAGTTTTAGGCCTATGTCTTAGGGTTCTATGTATAAAAATTTGTGCAAATCCTAGGTGTGTAGAGGGTGATACAGTCAAAATACTGAGAGATGTACGAATATAAGGAAAAAACTTGCGAAAATTGCCATAAAAAAGGGGAATTTTTTTTGAAATGTTGACTTAAGGCTCCGTTTCGACTCCAATAGATTCATTTACCCACGAGATCTCTTGGGGAAAAATATCGAACGATTTGAAGACGAGGGTAATACATTTCGGAGAAATTAGTGAAATCTCCAATTCACCAAAGGGGTACCCCTTTCAGAAATCTTCGATTTCTCTAATATGGATTCGAGCAATGTTTTGATAGTGAATACTAAAGAATATCCGAGGGTCATGGGCACAAAAGTTGTAGACCTATGTCTTAGGGTTCTATGTATAAAAATTCGTGCAAATATGAGGTGTGTAGAGGGTGATACAGTCAAAATACTGAGTGATGTACGAATATAAGGAAAAAAGTTGCGAAAATTGCCATAAAAAAGGGGATTTTTTTTTGAAATGTTGACTTAAGGCTCCGTTTCGACTCCAATAGATTCATTTACCCACCAGATCTCTTGGGGGGAAATATCGAACGATTTGAAGACGAGGGTAATACATTTCGGAGAAATTAGTGAAATCTCCAATTCACCAAAGGGGTACCCCTTTCAGAAATCTTCGATTTCTCTAATATGGATTCGAGCAATGTTTTGATAGTGAATACTAAAGAATATGCGAGGGTCATGGGCACAAAAGTTGTAGGCCTATGTCTTAGGGTTCTATGTATAACATTTCGTGCAAATCCGAGTTGTGTATAGGTTGATAAAGTCAAAATACTTAGAGACGTACGAATATAAAATAAAAAGTTGCGAAAATTGCCATAAAAAAGGGGAATTTTTTTTGAAATGTTGACTTAAGGCTCCGTTTCGACTCCAATAGATTCATTTACCCACGAGATCTCTTGGGGAAAAATATCGAACGATTTGAAGACGAGGGTAATACATTTCGGAGAAATTAGTGAAATCTCCAATTCACCAATAGGGTACCCCTTTCAGAAATCTTCGATTTCTCTAATATGGATTCGAGCAATGTTTTGATAGTGAATACTAAAGAATATGCGAGGGTCATGGGCACAAAAGTTGTAGGCCTATGTCTTAGGGTTCTATGTATAACATTTCGTGCAAATTCGAGTTTTGTATAGGTTGATAAAGTCAAAATACTTAGAGATGTACGAATATAAGGAAAAAACTTGCGAAAATTGCCATAAAAAAGGGGATTTTTTTTTGAAATGTTGACTTAAGGCTCCGTTTCGACTCCAATAGATTCATTTACCCACGAGATCTCTTGGGGGAAAATATCAAATGATTTGAAGATGAGGGTAATACATTTCGGAGAAATTAGTGAAATCTCCAATTCACCAAAGGGGTACCCCTTTCAGAAATCTTCGATTTCTCTAATATGGATTCGAGCAATGTTTTGATAGTGAATACTAAAGAATATGCGAGGGTCATGGGCACAAAAGTTGTAGGCCTATGTCTTAGG
The DNA here is from genome assembly GCF_963169125.1 of Humulus lupulus. Classification (NCBI taxonomy): domain Eukaryota; kingdom Viridiplantae; phylum Streptophyta; class Magnoliopsida; order Rosales; family Cannabaceae; genus Humulus; species Humulus lupulus. The sequence continues at coordinate 311,087,911 of NC_084793.1, read as the reverse complement.
GTTCTATGTATAAAAATTCGTGCAAATCCTATTTCTGTAGAGGGTGATACAGTGAAAATACTGAGAGATGTACGAATATAAGGAAAAAAGTTGCGAAAATTGCCATAAAAAAGGGGAATTTTTTTATAAATGTTGACTTAAGGCTCCGTTTCGACTCCAATAGATTCATTTACCCACGAGATCTCTTGGGGAAAAATATCGAACGATTTGAAGACGAGGGTAATACATTTCGGAGAAATTAGTGAAATCTCCAATTCACCAAAGGGGTGCCCCTTTCAGAAATCTTCGATTTCTCTAATATGGATTCGAGCAATGTTTTGATAGTGAATACTAAAGAATATGCGAGGGTCATGGGCACAAAAGTTGTAGGCCTATGTCTTAGGGTTCTATGTATAACATTTCGTGCAAATCCGAGTTGTGTATAGGTTGATAAAGTCAAAATACTTAGAGACGTACGAATATAAAATAAAAAGTTGCGAAAATTGCCATAAAAAAGGGGAATTTTTTTTGAAATGTTGACTTAAGGCTCCGTTTCGACTCCAATAGATTCATTTACCCACGAGATCTCTTGGGGAAAAATATCGAACGATTTGAAGACGAGGGTAATACATTTCGGAGAAATTAGTGAAATCTCCAATTCACCAATAGGGTACCCCTTTCAGAAATCTTCGATTTCTCTAATATGGATTCGAGCAATGTTTTGATAGTGAATACTAAAGAATATGCGAGGGTCATGGGCACAAAAGTTGTAGGCCTATGTCTTAGGGTTCTATGTATAACATTTCGTGCAAATTCGAGTTTTGTATAGGTTGATAAAGTCAAAATACTTAGAGATGTACGAATATAAGGAAAAAACTTGCGAAAATTGCCATAAAAAAGGGGATTTTTTTTTGAAATGTTGACTTAAGGCTCCGTTTCGACTCCAATAGATTCATTTACCCACGAGATCTCTCGGGGGAAAATATCAAACGATTTGAAGATGAGGGTAATACATTTCGGAGAAATTAGTGAAATCTCCAATTCACCAAAGGGGTACCCCTTTCAGAAATCTTCGATTTCTCTAATATGGATTCGAGCAATGTTTTGATAGTGAATACTAAAGAATATGCGAGGGTCATGGGCACAAAAGTTGTAGGCCTATGTCTTAGGGTTCTATGTATAAAAATTTGTGCAAATCCTAGGTGTGTAGAGGGTGATACAGTCAAAATACTGAGAGATGTACGAATATAAGGAAAAAACTTGCGAAAATTGCCATAAAAAAGGGGAATTTTTTTTGAAATGTTGACTTAAGGCTCCGTTTCGACTCCAATAGATTCATTTACCCACGAGATCTCTTGGGGAAAAATATCGAACGATTTGAAGACGAGGGTAATACATTTCGGAGAAATTAGTGAAATCTCCAATTCACCAAAGGGGTACCCCTTTCAGAAATCTTCGATTTCTCTAATATGGATTCGAGCAATGTTTTGATAGTGAATACTAAAGAATATGCGAGGGTCATGGGCACAAAAGTTGTAGACCTATGTCTTAGGGTTCTATGTATAAAAATTCGTGCAAATATGAGGTGTGTAGAGGGTGATACAGTCAAAATACTGAGTGATGTACGAATATAAGGAAAAAAGTTGCGAAAATTGCCATAAAAAAGGGGATTTTTTTTTTAAATGTTGACTTAAGGCTCCGTTTCGACTCCAATAGATTCATTTACCCACCAGATCTCTTGGGGGGAAATATCGAACGATTTGAAGACGAGGGTAATACATTTCGGAGAAATTAGTGAAATCTCCAATTCACCAAAGGGGTACCCCTTTCAGAAATCTTCGATTTCTCTAATATGGATTCGAGCAATGTTTTGATAGTGAATACTAAAGAATATGCGAGGGTCATGGGCACAAAAGTTGTAGGCCTATGTCTTAGGGTTCTATGTATAACATTTCGTGCAAATCCGAGTTGTGTATAGGTTGATAAAGTCAAAATACTTAGAGACGTACGAATATAAAATAAAAAGTTGCGAAAATTGCCATAAAAAAGGGGAATTTTTTTTGAAATGTTGACTTAAGGCTCCGTTTCGACTCCAATAGATTCATTTACCCACGAGATCTCTTGGGGAAAAATATCGAACGATTTGAAGACGAGGGTAATACATTTCGGAGAAATTAGTGAAATCTCCAATTCACCAATAGGGTACACGTTTCAGAAATCTTTGATTTCTCTAATATGGATTCGAGCAATGTTTTGATAGTGAATACTAAAGAATATGCGAGGGTCATGGGCACAAAAGTTTTAGGCCTATGTCTTAGGGTTCTATGTATAAAAATTTGTGCAAATCCTAGGTGTGTAGAGGGTGATACAGTCAAAATACTGAGAGATGTACGAATATAAGGAAAAAACTTGCGAAAATTGCCATAAAAAAGGGGAATTTTTTTTGAAATGTTGACTTAAGGCTCCGTTTCGACTCCAATAGATTCATTTACCCACGAGATCTCTTGGGGAAAAATATCGAACGATTTGAAGACGAGGGTAATACATTTCGGAGAAATTAGTGAAATCTCCAATTCACCAAAGGGGTACCCCTTTCAGAAATCTTCGATTTCTCTAATATGGATTCGAGCAATGTTTTGATAGTGAATACTAAAGAATATCCGAGGGTCATGGGCACAAAAGTTGTAGACCTATGTCTTAGGGTTCTATGTATAAAAATTCGTGCAAATATGAGGTGTGTAGAGGGTGATACAGTCAAAATACTGAGTGATGTACGAATATAAGGAAAAAAGTTGCGAAAATTGCCATAAAAAAGGGGATTTTTTTTTGAAATGTTGACTTAAGGCTCCGTTTCGACTCCAATAGATTCATTTACCCACCAGATCTCTTGGGGGGAAATATCGAACGATTTGAAGACGAGGGTAATACATTTCGGAGAAATTAGTGAAATCTCCAATTCACCAAAGGGGTACCCCTTTCAGAAATCTTCGATTTCTCTAATATGGATTCGAGCAATGTTTTGATAGTGAATACTAAAGAATATGCGAGGGTCATGGGCACAAAAGTTGTAGGCCTATGTCTTAGGGTTCTATGTATAACATTTCGTGCAAATCCGAGTTGTGTATAGGTTGATAAAGTCAAAATACTTAGAGACGTACGAATATAAAATAAAAAGTTGCGAAAATTGCCATAAAAAAGGGGAATTTTTTTTGAAATGTTGACTTAAGGCTCCGTTTCGACTCCAATAGATTCATTTACCCACGAGATCTCTTGGGGAAAAATATCGAACGATTTGAAGACGAGGGTAATACATTTCGGAGAAATTAGTGAAATCTCCAATTCACCAAAGGGGTACCCCTTTCAGAAATCTTCGATTTCTCTAATATGGATTCGAGCAATGTTTTGATAGTGAATACTAAAGAATATGCGAGGGTCATGGGCACAAAAGTTGTAGGCCTATGTCTTAGGGTTCTATGTATAAAAATTCGTGCAAATCCTATTTCTGTAGAGGGTGATACAGTGAAAATACTGAGAGATGTACGAATATAAGGAAAAAAGTTGCGAAAATTGCCATAAAAAAGGGGAATTTTTTTATAAATGTTGACTTAAGGCTCCGTTTCGACTCCAATAGATTCATTTACCCACGAGATCTCTTGGGGAAAAATATCGAACGATTTGAAGACGAGGGTAATACATTTCGGAGAAATTAGTGAAATCTCCAATTCACCAAAGGGGTGCCCCTTTCAGAAATCTTCGATTTCTCTAATATGGATTCGAGCAATGTTTTGATAGTGAATACTAAAGAATATGCGAGGGTCCTGGGCACAAAAGATGTAGGCCTATGTCTTAGAGTTCTATGTATAACATTTCGTGCAAATCCGAGTTGTGTAGAGGGTGATACAATCAAAATACTGAGAGATGTACGAATATAAGGAAAAAAGTTGCGAAAATTGCCAAAAAAAAGGGGAATTTTTTTTGAAATGTTGACTTAAGGCTCCGTTTCGACTCCAATAGATTCATTTACCCACGAGATCTCTTGGGGGAAAATATCAAACGATTTGAAGACGAGGGTAATACATTTCGGAGAAATTAGTGAAATCTCCAATTCACCAAAGGGGTACCCCTTTCAGAAATCTTCGATTTCTCTAATATGGATTCGAGCAATGTTTTGATAGTGAATACTAAAGAATATGCGAGGGTCATGGGCACAAAAGTTGTAGGCCTATGTCTTAGGGTTCTATGTATAAAAATTCGTGCAAATCCTAGGTGTGTAGAGGGTGATACAGTCAAAATACTGAGAGATGTACGAATATAAGGAAAAAAGTTGCGAAAATTGCCATAAAAAAGGGGATTTTTTTTTGAAATGTTGACTTAAGGCTCCGTTTCGACTCCAATAGATTCATTTACCCACAAGATCTCTTGGGGGGAAATATCGAACGATTTGAAGACGAGGGTAATACATTTCGGAGAAATTAGTGAAATCTCCAATTCACCAAAGGGGTACCCCTTTCAGAAATCTTCGATTTCTCTAATATGGATTCGAGCAATGTTTTGATAGTGAATACTAAAGAATATGCGAGGGTCATGGGCACAAAAGTTGTAGGCCTATGTCTTAGGGTTCTATGTATAAAAATTTGTGCAAATCCTAGGTGTGTAGAGGGTGATACAGTCAAAATACTGAGAGATGTACGAATATAAGGAAAAAACTTGCGAAAATTGCCATAAAAAAGGGGAATTTTTTTTGAAATGTTGACTTAAGGCTCCGTTTCGACTCCAATAGATTCATTTACCCACGAGATCTCTTGGGGAAAAATATCGAACGATTTGAAGACGAGGGTAATACATTTCGGAGAAATTAGTGAAATCTCCAATTCACCAAAGGGGTACCCCTTTCAGAAATCTTCGATTTCTCTAATATGGATTCGAGCAATGTTTTGATAGTGAATACTAAAGAATATGCGAGGGTCATGGGCACAAAAGTTGTAGACCTATGTCTTAGGGTTCTATGTATAAAAATTCGTGCAAATATGAGGTGTGTAGAGGGTGATACAGTCAAAATACTGAGTGATGTACGAATATAAGGAAAAAAGTTGCGAAAATTGCCATAAAAAAGGGGATTTTTTTTTGAAATGTTGACTTAAGGCTCCGTTTCGACTCCAATAGATTCATTTACCCACCAGATCTCTTGGGGGGAAATATCGAACGATTTGAAGACGAGGGTAATACATTTCGGAGAAATTAGTGAAATCTCCAATTCACCAAAGGGGTACCCCTTTCAGAAATCTTCGATTTCTCTAATATGGATTCGAGCAATGTTTTGATAGTGAATACTAAAGAATATGCGAGGGTCATGGGCACAAAAGTTGTAGGCCTATGTCTTAGGGTTCTATGTATAACATTTCGTGCAAATCCGAGTTGTGTATAGGTTGATAAAGTCAAAATACTTAGAGACGTACGAATATAAAATAAAAAGTTGCGAAAATTGCCATAAAAAAGGGGAATTTTTTTTGAAATGTTGACTTAAGGCTCCGTTTCGACTCCAATAGATTCATTTACCCACGAGATCTCTTGGGGAAAAATATCGAACGATTTGAAGACGAGGGTAATACATTTCGGAGAAATTAGTGAAATCTCCAATTCACCAATAGGGTACCCCTTTCAGAAATCTTCGATTTCTCTAATATGGATTCGAGCAATGTTTTGATAGTGAATACTAAAGAATATGCGAGGGTCATGGGCACAAAAGTTGTAGGCCTATGTCTTAGGGTTCTATGTATAACATTTCGTGCAAATTCGAGTTTTGTATAGGTTGATAAAGTCAAAATACTTAGAGATGTACGAATATAAGGAAAAAACTTGCGAAAATTGCCATAAAAAAGGGGATTTTTTTTTGAAATGTTGACTTAAGGCTCCGTTTCGACTCCAATAGATTCATTTACCCACGAGATCTCTTGGGGGAAAATATCAAACGATTTGAAGATGAGGGTAATACATTTCGGAGAAATTAGTGAAATCTCCAATTTACCAAAGGGGTACCCCTTTCAGAAATCTTCGATTTCTCTAATATGGATTCGAGCAATGTTTTGATAGTGAATACTAAAGAATATGCGAGGGTCATGGGCACAAAAGTTGTAGGCCTATGTCTTAGGGTTCTATGTATAAAAATTCGTGCAAATCCTATTTCTGTAGTGGGTGATACAGTCAAAATACTGAGAGATGTACGAATATAAGGAAAAAAGTTGCGAAAATTGCCATAAAAAAGGGGAATTTTTTTATAAATGTTGACTTAAGGCTCCGTTTCGACTCCAATAGATTCATTTACCCACGAGATCTCTTGGGGAAAAATATCGAACGATTTGAAGACGAGGGTAATACATTTCGGAGAAATTAGTGAAATCTCCAATTCACCAAAGGGGTACCCCTTTCAGAAATCTTCGATTTCTCTAATATGGATTCGAGCAATGTTTTGATAGTGAATACTAAAGAATATGCGAGGGTCCTGGGCACAAAAGATGTAGGCCTATGTCTTAGAGTTCTATGTATAACATTTCGTGCAAATCCGAGTTGTGTAGAGGGTGATACAATCAAAATACTGAGAGATGTACGAATATAAGGAAAAAAGTTGCGAAAATTGCCAAAAAAAAGGGGAATTTTTTTTGAAATGTTGACTTAAGGCTCCGTTTCGACTCCAATAGATTCATTTACCCACGAGATCTCTTGGGGGAAAATATCAAACGATTTGAAGACGAGGGTAAGACATTTCGGAGAAATTAGTGAAATCTCCAATTCACCAAAGGGGTACCCCTTTCAGAAATCTTCGATTTCTCTAATATGGATTCGAGCAATGTTTTGATAGTGAATACTAAAGAATATGCGAGGGTCATGGGCACAAAAGTTGTAGGCCTATGTCTTAGGGTTCTATGTATAAAAATTCGTGCAAATCCTAGGTGTGTAGAGGGTGATACAGTCAAAATACTGAGAGATGTACGAATATAAGGAAAAAAGTTGTGAAAATTGCCATAAAAAAGGGGATTTTTTTTTGAAATGTTGACTTAAGGCTCCGTTTCGACTCCAATAGATTCATTTACCCACAAGATCTCTTGGGGGGAAATATCGAACGATTTGAAGACGAGGGTAATACATTTCGGAGAAATTAGTGAAATCTCCAATTCACCAAAGGGGTACCCCTTTCAGAAATCTTCGATTTCTCTAATATGGATTCGAGCAATGTTTTGATAGTGAATACTAAAGAATATGCGAGGGTCATGGGCACAAAAGTTGTAGGCCTATGTCTTAGGGTTCTATGTATAAAAATTCGTGCAAATCCTATTTCTGTAGAGGGTGATACAGTCAAAATACTGAGAGATGTACGAATATAAGGAAAAAAGTTGCGAAAATTGCCATAAAAAAGGGGAATTTTTTTATAAATGTTGACTTAAGGCTCCGTTTCGACTCCAATAGATTCATTTACCCACGAGATCTCTTGGGGAAAAATATCGAACGATTTGAAGACGAGGGTAATACATTTCGGAGAAATTAGTGAAATCTCCAATTCACCAAAGGGGTACCCCTTTCAGAAATCTTCGATTTCTCTAATATGGATTCGAGCAATGTTTTGATAGTGAATACTAAAGAATATGCGAGGGTCATGGGCACAAAAGTTGTAGGCCTATCTCTTAGGGTTCTATGTATAAAAATTTGTGCAAATCCTAGGTGTGTAGAGGGTGATACAGTCAAAATACTGAGAGATGTACGAATATAAGGAAAAAACTTGCGAAAATTGCCATAAAAAAGGGGAATTTTTTTTGAAATGTTGACTTAAGGCTCCGTTTCGACTCCAATAGATTCATTTACCCACGAGATCTCTTGGGGAAAAATATCGAACGATTTGAAGACGAGGGTAATACATTTCGGAGAAATTAGTGAAATCTCCAATTCACCAAAGGGGTACCCCTTTCAGAAATCTTCGATTTCTCTAATATGGATTCGAGCAATGTTTTGATAGTGAATACTAAAGAATATGCGAGGGTCATGGGCACAAAAGTTGTAGGCCTATGTCTTAGGGTTCTATGTATAAAAATTCGTGCAAATCCTATTTCTGTAGTGGGTGATACAGTCAAAATACTGAGAGATGTACGAATATAAGGAAAAAAGTTGCGAAAATTGCCATAAAAAAGGGGAATTTTTTTATAAATGTTGACTTAAGGCTCCGTTTCGACTCCAATAGATTCATTTACCCACGAGATCTCTTGGGGAAAAATATCGAACGATTTGAAGACGAGGGTAATACATTTCGGAGAAATTAGTGAAATCTCCAATTCACCAAAGGGGTACCCCTTTCAGAAATCTTCGATTTCTCTAATATGGATTCGAGCAATGTTTTGATAGTGAATACTAAAGAATATGCGAGGGTCATGGGCACAAAAGTTGTAGGCCTATGTCTTAGGGTTCTATGTATAAAAATTCGTGCAAATCCTATTTCTGTAGTGGGTGATACAGTCAAAATACTGAGAGATGTACGAATATAAGGAAAAAAGTTGCGAAAATTGCCATAAAAAAGGGGAATTTTTTTATAAATGTTGACTTAAGGCTCCGTTTCGACTCCAATAGATTCATTTACCCACGAGATCTCTTGGGGAAAAATATCGAACGATTTGAAGACGAGGGTAATACATTTCGGAGAAATTAGTGAAATCTCCAATTCACCAAAGGGGTACCCCTTTCAGAAATCTTCGATTTCTCTAATATGGATTCGAGCAATGTTTTGATAGTGAATACTAAAGAATATGCGAGGGTCCTGGGCACAAAAGATGTAGGCCTATGTCTTAGAGTTCTATGTATAACATTTCGTGCAAATCCGAGTTGTGTAGAGGGTGATACAATCAAAATACTGAGAGATGTACGAATATAAGGAAAAAAGTTGCGAAAATTGCCAAAAAAAAGGGGAATTTTTTTTGAAATGTTGACTTAAGGCTCCGTTTCGACTCCAATAGATTCATTTACCCACGAGATCTCTTGGGGGAAAATATCAAACGATTTGAAGACGAGGGTAAGACATTTCGGAGAAATTAGTGAAATCTCCAATTCACCAAAGGGGTACCCCTTTCAGAAATCTTCGATTTCTCTAATATGGATTCGAGCAATGTTTTGATAGTGAATACTAAAGAATATGCGAGGGTCATGGGCACAAAAGTTGTAGGCCTATGTCTTAGGGTTCTATGTATAAAAATTCGTGCAAATCCTAGGTGTGTAGAGGGTGATACAGTCAAAATACTGAGAGATGTACGAATATAAGGAAAAAAGTTGTGAAAATTGCCATAAAAAAGGGGATTTTTTTTTGAAATGTTGACTTAAGGCTCCGTTTCGACTCCAATAGATTCATTTACCCACAAGATCTCTTGGGGGGAAATATCGAACGATTTGAAGACGAGGGTAATACATTTCGGAGAAATTAGTGAAATCTCCAATTCACCAAAGGGGTACCCCTTTCAGAAATCTTCGATTTCTCTAATATGGATTCGAGCAATGTTTTGATAGTGAATACTAAAGAATATGCGAGGGTCATGGGCACAAAAGTTGTAGGCCTATGTCTTAGGGTTCTATGTATAAAAATTCGTGCAAATCCTATTTCTGTAGAGGGTGATACAGTCAAAATACTGAGAGATGTACGAATATAAGGAAAAAAGTTGCGAAAATTGCCATAAAAAAGGGGAATTTTTTTATAAATGTTGACTTAAGGCTCCGTTTCGACTCCAATAGATTCATTTACCCACGAGATCTCTTGGGGAAAAATATCGAACGATTTGAAGACGAGGGTAATACATTTCGGAGAAATTAGTGAAATCTCCAATTCACCAAAGGGGTACCCCTTTCAGAAATCTTCGATTTCTCTAATATGGATTCGAGCAATGTTTTGATAGTGAATACTAAAGAATATGCGAGGGTCATGGGCACAAAAGTTGTAGGCCTATCTCTTAGGGTTCTATGTATAAAAATTTGTGCAAATCCTAGGTGTGTAGAGGGTGATACAGTCAAAATACTGAGAGATGTACGAATATAAGGAAAAAACTTGCGAAAATTGCCATAAAAAAGGGGAATTTTTTTTGAAATGTTGACTTAAGGCTCCGTTTCGACTCCAATAGATTCATTTACCCACGAGATCTCTTGGGGAAAAATATCGAACGATTTGAAGACGAGGGTAATACATTTCGGAGAAATTAGTGAAATCTCCAATTCACCAAAGGGGTACCCCTTTCAGAAATCTTCGATTTCTCTAATATGGATTCGAGCAATGTTTTGATAGTGAATACTAAAGAATATGCGAGGGTCATGGGCACAAAAGTTGTAGGCCTATGTCTTAGGGTTCTATGTATAAAAATTCGTGCAAATCCTATTTCTGTAGTGGGTGATACAGTCAAAATACTGAGAGATGTACGAATATAAGGAAAAAAGTTGCGAAAATTGCCATAAAAAAGGGGAATTTTTTTATAAATGTTGACTTAAGGCTCCGTTTCGACTCCAATAGATTCATTTACCCACGAGATCTCTTGGGGAAAAATATCGAACGATTTGAAGACGAGGGTAATACATTTCGGAGAAATTAGTGAAATCTCCAATTCACCAAAGGGGTACCCCTTTCAGAAATCTTCGATTTCTCTAATATGGATTCGAGCAATGTTTTGATAGTGAATACTAAAGAATATGCGAGGGTCATGGGCACAAAAGTTGTAGGCCTATGTCTTAGGGTTCTATGTATAACATTTCGTGCAAATCCGAGTTGTGTATAGGTTGATAAAGTCAAAATACTTAGAGACGTACGAATATAAAATAAAAAGTTGCGAAAATTGCCATAAAAAAGGGGAATTTTTTTTGAAATGTTGACTTAAGGCTCCGTTTCGACTCCAATAGATTCATTTACCCACGAGATCTCTTGGGGAAAAATATCGAACGATTTGAAGACGAGGGTAATACATTTCGGAGAAATTAGTGAAATCTCCAATTCACCAATAGGGTACCCCTTTCAGAAATCTTCGATTTCTCTAATATGGATTCGAGCAATGTTTTGATAGTGAATACTAAAGAATATGCGAGGGTCATGGGCACAAAAGTTGTAGGCCTATGTCTTAGGGTTCTATGTATAACATTTCGTGCAAATTCGAGTTTTGTATAGGTTGATAAAGTCAAAATACTTAGAGATGTACGAATATAAGGAAAAAACTTGCGAAAATTGCCATAAAAAAGGGGATTTTTTTTTGAAATGTTGACTTAAGGCTCCGTTTCGACTCCAATAGATTCATTTACCCACGAGATCTCTTGGGGGAAAATATCAAATGATTTGAAGATGAGGGTAATACATTTCGGAGAAATTAGTGAAATCTCCAATTCACCAAAGGGGTACCCCTTTCAGAAATCTTCGATTTCTCTAATATGGATTCGAGCAATGTTTTGATAGTGAATACTAAAGAATATGCGAGGGTCATGGGCACAAAAGTTGTAGGCCTATGTCTTAGGGTTCTATGTATAAAAATTCGTGCAAATCCTATTTCTGTAGAGGGTGATACAGTGAAAATACTGAGAGATGTACGAATATAAGGAAAAAAGTTGCGAAAATTGCCATAAAAAAGGGGAATTTTTTTATAAATGTTGACTTAAGGCTCCGTTTCGACTCCAATAGATTCATTTACCCACGAGATCTCTTGGGGAAAAATATCGAACGATTTGAAGACGAGGGTAATACATTTCGGAGAAATTAGTGAAATGTCCAATTCACCAAAGGGGTGCCCCTTTCAGAAATCTTCAATTTCTCTAATATGGATTCGAGCAATGTTTTGATAGTGAATACTAAAGAATATGCGAGGGTCCTGGGCACAAAAGATGTAGGCCTATGTCTTAGGGTTCTATGTATAACATTTCGTGAAAATCCGAGTTGTGTAGAGGGTGATACAGTCAAAATACTGAGAGATGTACGAATATAAGGAAAAAAGTTGCGAAAATTGCCAAAAAAAAGGGTAATTTTTTTTGAAATGTTGACTTAAGGCTCCGTTTCGACTCCAATAGATTCATTTACCCACGAGATCTCTTGGGGGGAAATATCAAACGATTTGAAGACGAGGGTAATACATTTCGGAGAAATTAGTGAAATCTCCAATTCACCAAAGGGGTACCCCTTTCAGAAATCTTCGATTTCTCTAATATGGATTCGAGCAATGTTTTGATAGTGAATACTAAAGAATATGCGAGGGTCATGGGCACAAAAGTTGTAGGCCTATGTCTTAGGGTTCTATGTATAAAAATTCGTGCAAATCCTAGTTGTGTAGAGGGTGATACAGTCAAAATACTGAGAGATGTACGAATATAAGGAAAAAAGTTGCGAAAATTGCCATAAAAAAGGGGATTTTTTTTTGAAATGTTGACTTAAGGCTCCGTTTCGACTCCAATAGATTCATTTACCCACAAGATCTCTTGGGGGGAAATATCGAACGATTTGAAGACGAGGGTAATACATTTCGGAGAAATTAGTGAAATCTCCAATTCACCAAAGGGGTACCCCTTTCAGAAATCTTCGATTTCTCTAATATGGATTCGAGCAATGTTTTGATAGTGAATACTAAAGAATATGCGAGGGTCATGGGCACAAAAGTTGTAGGCCTATGTCTTAGGGTTCTATGTATAAAAATTTGTGCAAATCCTAGGTGTGTAGAGGGTGATACAGTCAAAATACTGAGAGATGTACGAATATAAGGAAAAAACTTGCGAAAATTGCCATAAAAAAGGGGAATTTTTTTTGAAATATTGACTTAAGGCTCCGTTTCGACTCCAATAGATTCATTTACCCACGAGATCTCTTGGGGAAAAATATCGAACGATTTGAAGACGAGGGTAATACATTTCGGAGAAATTAGTGAAATCTCCAATTCACCAAAGGGGTACCCCTTTCAGAAATCTTCGATTTCTCTAATATGGATTCGAGCAATGTTTTGATAGTGAATACTAAAGAATATGCGAGGGTCATGGGCACAAAAGTTGTAGACCTATGTCTTAGGGTTCTATGTATAAATATTCGTGCAAATATGAGGTGTGTAGAGGGTGATACAGTCAAAATACTGAGTGATGTACGAATATAAGGAAAAAAGTTGCGAAAATTGCCATAAAAAAGGGGATTTTTTTATGAAATGTTGACTTAAGGCTCCGTTTCGACTCCAATAGATTCATTTACCCACCAGATCTCTTGGGGGGAAATATCGAACGATTTGAAGACGAGGGTAATACATTTCGGAGAAATTAGTGAAATCTCCAATTCACCAAAGGGGTACCCCTTTCAGAAATCTTCGATTTCTCTAATATGGATTCGAGCAATGTTTTGATAGTGAATACTAAAGAATATGCGAGGGTCATGGGCACAAAAGTTGTAGGCCTATGTCTTAGGGTTCTATGTATAAAAATTCGTGCAAATCCTAGGTGTGTAGAGGGTGATACAGTCAAAATACTGAGAGATGTACGAATATAAGGAAAAAAGTTGCGAAAATTGCCATAAAAAAGGGGATTTTTTTTTGAAATGTTGACTTAAGGCTCCGTTTCGACTCCAATAGATTCATTTACCCACAAGATCTCTTGGGGGGAAATATCGAACGATTTGAAGACGAGGGTAATACATTTCGGAGAAATTAGTGAAATCTCCAATTCACCAAAGGGGTACCCCTTTCAGAAATCTTCGATTTCTCTAATATGGATTCGAGCAATGTTTTGATAGTGAATACTAAAGAATATGCGAGGGTCATGGGCACAAAAGTTGTAGGCCTATGTCTTAGGGTTCTATGTATAAAAATTTGTGCAAATCCTAGGTGTGTAGAGGGTGATACAGTCAAAATACTGAGAGATGTACGAATATAAGGAAAAAACTTGCGAAAATTGCCATAAAAAAGGGGAATTTTTTTTGAAATGTTGACTTAAGGCTCCGTTTTGACTCCAATAGATTCATTTACCCACGAGATCTCTTGGGGGAAAATATCAAATGATTTGAAGATGAGGGTAATACATTTCGGAGAAATTAGTGAAATCTCCAATTCACCAAAGGGGTACCCCTTTCAGAAATCTTCGATTTCTCTAATATGGATTCGAGCAATGTTTTGATAGTGAATACTAAAGAATATGCGAGGGTCATGGGCACAAAAGTTGTAGGCCTATGTCTTAGGGTTCTATGTATAAAAATTCGTGCAAATCCTATTTCTGTAGAGGGTGATACAGTGAAAATACTGAGAGATGTACGAATATAAGGAAAAAAGTTGCGAAAATTGCCATAAAAAAGGGGAATTTTTTTATAAATGTTGACTTAAGGCTCCGTTTCGACTCCAATAGATTCATTTACCCACGAGATCTCTTGGGGAAAAATATCGAACGATTTGAAGACGAGGGTAATACATTTCGGAGAAATTAGTGAAATGTCCAATTCACCAAAGGGGTGCCCCTTTCAGAAATCTTCAATTTCTCTAATATGGATTCGAGCAATGTTTTGATAGTGAATACTAAAGAATATGCGAGGGTCCTGGGCACAAAAGATGTAGGCCTATGTCTTAGGGTTCTATGTATAACATTTCGTGCAAATCCGAGTTGTGTAGAGGGTGATACAGTCAAAATACTGAGAGATGTACGAATATAAGGAAAAAAGTTGCGAAAATTGCCAAAAAAAAGGGTAATTTTTTTTGAAATGTTGACTTAAGGCTCCGTTTCGACTCCAATAGATTCATTTACCCACGAGATCTCTTGGGGGGAAATATCAAACGATTTGAAGACGAGGGTAATACATTTCGGAGAAATTAGTGAAATCTCCAATTCACCAAAGGGGTACCCCTTTCAGAAATCTTCGATTTCTCTAATATGGATTCGAGCAATGTTTTGATAGTGAATACTAAAGAATATGCGAGGGTCATGGGCACAAAAGTTGTAGGCCTATGTCTTAGGGTTCTATGTATAAAAATTCGTGCAAATCCTAGGTGTGTAGAGGGTGATACAGTCAAAATACTGAGAGACGTACGAATATAAGGAAAAAAGTTGCGAAAATTGCCATAAAAAAGGGGATTTTTTTTTGAAATGTTGACTTAAGGCTCCGTTTCGACTCCAATAGATTCATTTACCCACAAGATCTCTTGGGGGGAAATATCGAACGATTTGAAGACGAGGGTAATACATTTCGGAGAAATTAGTGAAATCTCCAATTCACCAAAGGGGTACCCCTTTCAGAAATCTTCGATTTCTCTAATATGGATTCGAGCAATGTTTTGATAGTGAATACTAAAGAATATGCGAGGGTCATGGGCACAAAAGTTGTAGGCCTATGTCTTAGGGTTCTATGTATAAAAATTTGTGCAAATCCTAGGTGTGTAGAGGGTGATACAGTCAAAATACTGAGAGATGTACGAATATAAGGAAAAAACTTGCGAAAATTGCCATAAAAAAGGGGAATTTTTTTTGAAATATTGACTTAAGGCTCCGTTTCGACTCCAATAGATTCATTTACCCACGAGATCTCTTGGGGAAAAATATCGAACGATTTGAAGACGAGGGTAATACATTTCGGAGAAATTAGTGAAATCTCCAATTCACCAAAGGGGTACCCCTTTCAGAAATCTTCGATTTCTCTAATATGGATTCGAGCAATGTTTTGATAGTGAATACTAAAGAATATGCGAGGGTCATGGGCACAAAAGTTGTAGACCTATGTCTTAGGGTTCTATGTATAAATATTCGTGCAAATATGAGGTGTGTAGAGGGTGATACAGTCAAAATACTGAGTGATGTACGAATATAAGGAAAAAAGTTGCGAAAATTGCCATAAAAAAGGGGATTTTTTTATGAAATGTTGACTTAAGGCTCCGTTTCGACTCCAATAGATTCATTTACCCACCAGATCTCTTGGGGGGAAATATCGAACGATTTGAAGACGAGGGTAATACATTTCGGAGAAATTAGTGAAATCTCCAATTCACCAAAGGGGTACCCCTTTCAGAAATCTTCGATTTCTCTAATATGGATTCGAGCAATGTTTTGATAGTGAATACTAAAGAATATGCGAGGGTCATGGGCACAAAAGTTGTAGGCCTATGTCTTAGGGTTCTATGTATAAAAATTCGTGCAAATCCTAGGTGTGTAGAGGGTGATACAGTCAAAATACTGAGAGATGTACGAATATAAGGAAAAAAGTTGCGAAAATTGCCATAAAAAAGGGGATTTTTTTTTGAAATGTTGACTTAAGGCTCCGTTTCGACTCCAATAGATTCATTTACCCACAAGATCTCTTGGGGGGAAATATCGAACGATTTGAAGACGAGGGTAATACATTTCGGAGAAATTAGTGAAATCTCCAATTCACCAAAGGGGTACCCCTTTCAGAAATCTTCGATTTCTCTAATATGGATTCGAGCAATGTTTTGATAGTGAATACTAAAGAATATGCGAGGGTCATGGGCACAAAAGTTGTAGGCCTATGTCTTAGGGTTCTATGTATAAAAATTTGTGCAAATCCTAGGTGTGTAGAGGGTGATACAGTCAAAATACTGAGAGATGTACGAATATAAGGAAAAAACTTGCGAAAATTGCCATAAAAAAGGGGAATTTTTTTTGAAATGTTGACTTAAGGCTCCGTTTTGACTCCAATAGATTCATTTACCCACGAGATCTCTTGGGGGAAAATATCAAATGATTTGAAGATGAGGGTAATACATTTCGGAGAAATTAGTGAAATCTCCAATTCACCAAAGGGGTACCCCTTTCAGAAATCTTCGATTTCTCTAATATGGATTCGAGCAATGTTTTGATAGTGAATACTAAAGAATATGCGAGGGTCATGGGCACAAAAGTTGTAGGCCTATGTCTTAGGGTTCTATGTATAAAAATTCGTGCAAATCCTATTTCTGTAGAGGGTGATACAGTGAAAATACTGAGAGATGTACGAATATAAGGAAAAAAGTTGCGAAAATTGCCATAAAAAAGGGGAATTTTTTTATAAATGTTGACTTAAGGCTCCGTTTCGACTCCAATAGATTCATTTACCCACGAGATCTCTTGGGGAAAAATATCGAACGATTTGAAGACGAGGGTAATACATTTCGGAGAAATTAGTGAAATGTCCAATTCACCAAAGGGGTGCCCCTTTCAGAAATCTTCAATTTCTCTAATATGGATTCGAGCAATGTTTTGATAGTGAATACTAAAGAATATGCGAGGGTCCTGGGCACAAAAGATGTAGGCCTATGTCTTAGGGTTCTATGTATAACATTTCGTGCAAATCCGAGTTGTGTAGAGGGTGATACAGTCAAAATACTGAGAGATGTACGAATATAAGGAAAAAAGTTGCGAAAATTGCCAAAAAAAAGGGTAATTTTTTTTGAAATGTTGACTTAAGGCTCCGTTTCGACTCCAATAGATTCATTTACCCACGAGATCTCTTGGGGGGAAATATCAAACGATTTGAAGACGAGGGTAATACATTTCGGAGAAATTAGTGAAATCTCCAATTCACCAAAGGGGTACCCCTTTCAGAAATCTTCGATTTCTCTAATATGGATTCGAGCAATGTTTTGATAGTGAATACTAAAGAATATGCGAGGGTCATGGGCACAAAAGTTGTAGGCCTATGTCTTAGGGTTCTATGTATAAAAATTCGTGCAAATCCTAGGTGTGTAGAGGGTGATACAGTCAAAATACTGAGAGACGTACGAATATAAGGAAAAAAGTTGCGAAAATTGCCATAAAAAAGGGGATTTTTTTTTGAAATGTTGACTTAAGGCTCCGTTTCGACTCCAATAGATTCATTTACCCACAAGATCTCTTGGGGGGAAATATCGAACGATTTGAAGACGAGGGTAATACATTTCGGAGAAATTAGTGAAATCTCCAATTCACCAAAGGGGTACCCCTTTCAGAAATCTTCGATTTCTCTAATATGGATTCGAGCAATGTTTTGAAAGTGAATACTAAAGAATATGCGAGGGTCATGGGCACAAAAGTTGTAGGCCTATGTCTTAGGGTTCTATGTATAAAAATTTGTGCAAATCCTAGGTGTGTAGAGGGTGATACAGTCAAAATACTGAGAGATGTACGAATATAAGGAAAAAAGTTGCGAAAATTGCCATAAAAAAGGGGATTTTTTTATGAAATGTTGACTTAAGGCTCCGTTTCGACTCCAATAGATTCATTTACCCACCAGATCTCTTGGGGGGAAATATCGAACGATTTGAAGACGAGGGTAATACATTTCGGAGAAATTAGTGAAATCTCCAATTCACCAAAGGGGTACCCCTTTCAGAAATCTTCGATTTCTCTAATATGGATTCGAGCAATGTTTTGATAGTGAATACTAAAGAATATGCGAGGGTCATGGGCACAAAAGTTGTAGGCCTATGTCTTAGGGTTCTATGTATAAAAATTCGTGCAAATCCTAGGTGTGTAGAGGGTGATACAGTCAAAATACTGAGAGATGTACGAATATAAGGAAAAAAGTTGTGAAAATTGCCATAAAAAAGGGGATTTTTTTTTGAAATGTTGACTTAAGGCTCCGTTTCGACTCCAATAGATTCATTTACCCACAAGATCTCTTGGGGGGAAATATCGAACGATTTGAAGACGAGGGTAATACATTTCGGAGAAATTAGTGAAATCTCCAATTCACCAAAGGGGTACCCCTTTCAGAAATCTTCGATTTCTCT
The DNA here is from genome assembly GCF_963169125.1 of Humulus lupulus. Classification (NCBI taxonomy): domain Eukaryota; kingdom Viridiplantae; phylum Streptophyta; class Magnoliopsida; order Rosales; family Cannabaceae; genus Humulus; species Humulus lupulus. Next base: position 311,069,231 of record NC_084793.1, on the reverse strand, counting down.
AATATGGATTCGAGCAATGTTTTGATAGTGAATACTAAAGAATATGCGAGGGTCATGGGCACAAAAGTTGTAGGCCTATGTCTTAGGGTTCTATGTATAAAAATTCGTGCAAATCCTATTTCTGTAGAGGGTGATACAGTCAAAATACTGAGAGATGTACGAATATAAGGAAAAAAGTTGCGAAAATTGCCATAAAAAAGGGGAATTTTTTTTGAAATGTTGACTTAAGGCTCCGTTTTGACTCCAATAGATTCATTTACCCACGAGATCTCTTGGGGGAAAATATCGAATGATTTGAAGATGAGGGTAATACATTTCGGAGAAATTAGTGAAATCTCCAATTCACCAAAGGGGTACCCCTTTCAGAAATCTTCGATTTCTCTAATATGGATTCGAGCAATGTTTTGATAGTGAATACTAAAGAATATGCGAGGGTCATGGGCACAAAAGTTGTAGGCCTATGTCTTAGGGTTCTATGTATAAAAATTCGTGCAAATCCTAGGTGTGTAGAGGGTGATACAGTCAAAATACTGAGAGATGTACGAATATAAGGAAAAAACTTGCGAAAATTGCCATAAAAAAGGGGAATTTTTTTATAAATGTTGACTTAAGGCTCCGTTTCGACTCCAATAGATTCATTTACCCACGAGATCTCTTGGGGAAAAATATCGAACGATTTGAAGACGAGGGTAATACATTTCGGAGAAATTAGTGAAATGTCCAATTCACCAAAGGGGTGCCCCTTTCAGAAATCTTCAATTTCTCTAATATGGATTCGAGCAATGTTTTGATAGTGAATACTAAAGAATATGCGAGGGTCCTGGGCACAAAAGATGTAGGCCTATGTCTTAGGGTTCTATGTATAACATTTCGTGCAAATCCGAGTTGTGTAGAGGGTGATACAGTCAAAATACTGAGAGATGTACGAATATAAGGAAAAAAGTTGCGAAAATTGCCAAAAAAAAGGGTAATTTTTTTTGAAATGTTGACTTAAGGCTCCGTTTCGACTCCAATAGATTCATTTACCCACGAGATCTCTTGGGGGGAAATATCAAACGATTTGAAGACGAGGGTAATACATTTCGGAGAAATTAGTGAAATCTCCAATTCACCAAAGGGGTACCCCTTTCAGAAATCTTCGATTTCTCTAATATGGATTCGAGCAATGTTTTGATAGTGAATACTAAAGAATATGCGAGGGTCATGGGCACAAAAGTTGTAGGCCTATGTCTTAGGGTTCTATGTATAAAAATTCGTGCAAATCCTAGGTGTGTAGAGGGTGATACAGTCAAAATACTGAGAGACGTACGAATATAAGGAAAAAAGTTGCGAAAATTGCCATAAAAAAGGGGATTTTTTTTTGAAATGTTGACTTAAGGCTCCGTTTCGACTCCAATAGATTCATTTACCCACAAGATCTCTTGGGGGGAAATATCGAACGATTTGAAGACGAGGGTAATACATTTCGGAGAAATTAGTGAAATCTCCAATTCACCAAAGGGGTACCCCTTTCAGAAATCTTCGATTTCTCTAATATGGATTCGAGCAATGTTTTGAAAGTGAATACTAAAGAATATGCGAGGGTCATGGGCACAAAAGTTGTAGGCCTATGTCTTAGGGTTCTATGTATAAAAATTTGTGCAAATCCTAGGTGTGTAGAGGGTGATACAGTCAAAATACTGAGAGATGTACGAATATAAGGAAAAAAGTTGCGAAAATTGCCATAAAAAAGGGGATTTTTTTATGAAATGTTGACTTAAGGCTCCGTTTCGACTCCAATAGATTCATTTACCCACCAGATCTCTTGGGGGGAAATATCGAACGATTTGAAGACGAGGGTAATACATTTCGGAGAAATTAGTGAAATCTCCAATTCACCAAAGGGGTACCCCTTTCAGAAATCTTCGATTTCTCTAATATGGATTCGAGCAATGTTTTGATAGTGAATACTAAAGAATATGCGAGGGTCATGGGCACAAAAGTTGTAGGCCTATGTCTTAGGGTTCTATGTATAAAAATTCGTGCAAATCCTAGGTGTGTAGAGGGTGATACAGTCAAAATACTGAGAGATGTACGAATATAAGGAAAAAAGTTGTGAAAATTGCCATAAAAAAGGGGAATTTTTTTTGAAATGTTGACTTAAGGCTCCGTTTCGACTCCAATAGATTCATTTACCCACAAGATCTCTTGGGGGGAAATATCGAACGATTTGAAGACGAGGGTAATACATTTCGGAGAAATTAGTGAAATCTCCAATTCACCAAAGGGGTACCCCTTTCAGAAATCTTCGATTTCTCTAATATGGATTCGAGCAATGTTTTGATAGTGAATACTAAAGAATATGCGAGGGTCATGGGCACAAAAGTTGTAGGCCTATGTCTTAGGGTTCTATGTATAAAAATTCGTGCAAATCCTATTTCTGTAGAGGGTGATACAGTCAAAATACTGAGAGATGTACGAATATAAGGAAAAAAGTTGCGAAAATTGCCATAAAAAAGGGGAATTTTTTTATAAATGTTGACTTAAGGCTCCGTTTCGACTCCAATAGATTCATTTACCCACGAGATCTCTTGGGGAAAAATATCGAACGATTTGAAGACGAGGGTAATACATTTCGGAGAAATTAGTGAAATCTCCAATTCACCAAAGGGGTACCCCTTTCAGAAATCTTCGATTTCTCTAATATGGATTCGAGCAATGTTTTGATAGTGAATACTAAAGAATATGCGAGGGTCATGGGCACAAAAGTTGTAGGCCTATCTCTTAGGGTTCTATGTATAAAAATTTGTGCAAATCCTAGGTGTGTAGAGGGTGATACAGTCAAAATACTGAGAGATGTACGAATATAAGGAAAAAACTTGCGAAAATTGCCATAAAAAAGGGGAATTTTTTTTGAAATGTTGACTTAAGGCTCCGTTTCGACTCCAATAGATTCATTTACCCACGAGATCTCTTGGGGAAAAATATCGAACGATTTGAAGACGAGGGTAATACATTTCGGAGAAATTAGTGAAATCTCCAATTCACCAAAGGGGTACCCCTTTCAGAAATCTTCGATTTCTCTAATATGGATTCGAGCAATGTTTTGATAGTGAATACTAAAGAATATGCGAGGGTCATGGGCACAAAAGTTGTAGGCCTATGTCTTAGGGTTCTATGTATAAAAATTCGTGCAAATCCTATTTCTGTAGTGGGTGATACAGTCAAAATACTGAGAGATGTACGAATATAAGGAAAAAAGTTGCGAAAATTGCCATAAAAAAGGGGAATTTTTTTATAAATGTTGACTTAAGGCTCCGTTTCGACTCCAATAGATTCATTTACCCACGAGATCTCTTGGGGAAAAATATCGAACGATTTGAAGACGAGGGTAATACATTTCGGAGAAATTAGTGAAATCTCCAATTCACCAAAGGGGTACCCCTTTCAGAAATCTTCGATTTCTCTAATATGGATTCGAGCAATGTTTTGATAGTGAATACTAAAGAATATGCGAGGGTCATGGGCACAAAAGTTGTAGGCCTATGTCTTAGGGTTCTATGTATAACATTTCGTGCAAATCCGAGTTGTGTATAGGTTGATAAAGTCAAAATACTTAGAGACGTACGAATATAAAATAAAAAGTTGCGAAAATTGCCATAAAAAAGGGGAATTTTTTTTGAAATGTTGACTTAAGGCTCCGTTTCGACTCCAATAGATTCATTTACCCACGAGATCTCTTGGGGAAAAATATCGAACGATTTGAAGACGAGGGTAATACATTTCGGAGAAATTAGTGAAATCTCCAATTCACCAATAGGGTACCCCTTTCAGAAATCTTCGATTTCTCTAATATGGATTCGAGCAATGTTTTGATAGTGAATACTAAAGAATATGCGAGGGTCATGGGCACAAAAGTTGTAGGCCTATGTCTTAGGGTTCTATGTATAACATTTCGTGCAAATTCGAGTTTTGTATAGGTTGATAAAGTCAAAATACTTAGAGATGTACGAATATAAGGAAAAAACTTGCGAAAATTGCCATAAAAAAGGGGATTTTTTTTTGAAATGTTGACTTAAGGCTCCGTTTCGACTCCAATAGATTCATTTACCCACGAGATCTCTTGGGGGAAAATATCAAATGATTTGAAGATGAGGGTAATACATTTCGGAGAAATTAGTGAAATCTCCAATTCACCAAAGGGGTACCCCTTTCAGAAATCTTCGATTTCTCTAATATGGATTCGAGCAATGTTTTGATAGTGAATACTAAAGAATATGCGAGGGTCATGGGCACAAAAGTTGTAGGCCTATGTCTTAGGGTTCTATGTATAAAAATTCGTGCAAATCCTATTTCTGTAGAGGGTGATACAGTGAAAATACTGAGAGATGTACGAATATAAGGAAAAAAGTTGCGAAAATTGCCATAAAAAAGGGGAATTTTTTTATAAATGTTGACTTAAGGCTCCGTTTCGACTCCAATAGATTCATTTACCCACGAGATCTCTTGGGGAAAAATATCGAACGATTTGAAGACGAGGGTAATACATTTCGGAGAAATTAGTGAAATGTCCAATTCACCAAAGGGGTGCCCCTTTCAGAAATCTTCAATTTCTCTAATATGGATTCGAGCAATGTTTTGATAGTGAATACTAAAGAATATGCGAGGGTCCTGGGCACAAAAGATGTAGGCCTATGTCTTAGGGTTCTATGTATAACATTTCGTGAAAATCCGAGTTGTGTAGAGGGTGATACAGTCAAAATACTGAGAGATGTACGAATATAAGGAAAAAAGTTGCGAAAATTGCCAAAAAAAAGGGTAATTTTTTTTGAAATGTTGACTTAAGGCTCCGTTTCGACTCCAATAGATTCATTTACCCACGAGATCTCTTGGGGGGAAATATCAAACGATTTGAAGACGAGGGTAATACATTTCGGAGAAATTAGTGAAATCTCCAATTCACCAAAGGGGTACCCCTTTCAGAAATCTTCGATTTCTCTAATATGGATTCGAGCAATGTTTTGATAGTGAATACTAAAGAATATGCGAGGGTCATGGGCACAAAAGTTGTAGGCCTATGTCTTAGGGTTCTATGTATAAAAATTCGTGCAAATCCTAGTTGTGTAGAGGGTGATACAGTCAAAATACTGAGAGATGTACGAATATAAGGAAAAAAGTTGCGAAAATTGCCATAAAAAAGGGGATTTTTTTTTGAAATGTTGACTTAAGGCTCCGTTTCGACTCCAATAGATTCATTTACCCACGAGATCTCTTGGGGAAAAATATCGAACGATTTGAAGACGAGGGTAATACATTTCGGAGAAATTAGTGAAATCTCCAATTCACCAAAGGGGTACCCCTTTCAGAAATCTTCGATTTCTCTAATATGGATTCGAGCAATGTTTTGATAGTGAATACTAAAGAATATGCGAGGGTCATGGGCACAAAAGTTGTAGGCCTATGTCTTAGGGTTCTATGTATAAAAATTCGTGCAAATCCTATTTCTGTAGTGGGTGATACAGTCAAAATACTGAGAGATGTACGAATATAAGGAAAAAAGTTGCGAAAATTGCCATAAAAAAGGGGAATTTTTTTATAAATGTTGACTTAAGGCTCCGTTTCGACTCCAATAGATTCATTTACCCACGAGATCTCTTGGGGAAAAATATCGAACGATTTGAAGACGAGGGTAATACATTTCGGAGAAATTAGTGAAATCTCCAATTCACCAAAGGGGTACCCCTTTCAGAAATCTTCGATTTCTCTAATATGGATTCGAGCAATGTTTTGATAGTGAATACTAAAGAATATGCGAGGGTCATGGGCACAAAAGTTGTAGGCCTATGTCTTAGGGTTCTATGTATAACATTTCGTGCAAATCCGAGTTGTGTATAGGTTGATAAAGTCAAAATACTTAGAGACGTACGAATATAAAATAAAAAGTTGCGAAAATTGCCATAAAAAAGGGGAATTTTTTTTGAAATGTTGACTTAAGGCTCCGTTTCGACTCCAATAGATTCATTTACCCACGAGATCTCTTGGGGAAAAATATCGAACGATTTGAAGACGAGGGTAATACATTTCGGAGAAATTAGTGAAATCTCCAATTCACCAATAGGGTACCCCTTTCAGAAATCTTCGATTTCTCTAATATGGATTCGAGCAATGTTTTGATAGTGAATACTAAAGAATATGCGAGGGTCATGGGCACAAAAGTTGTAGGCCTATGTCTTAGGGTTCTATGTATAACATTTCGTGCAAATTCGAGTTTTGTATAGGTTGATAAAGTCAAAATACTTAGAGATGTACGAATATAAGGAAAAAACTTGCGAAAATTGCCATAAAAAAGGGGATTTTTTTTTGAAATGTTGACTTAAGGCTCCGTTTCGACTCCAATAGATTCATTTACCCACGAGATCTCTTGGGGGAAAATATCAAATGATTTGAAGATGAGGGTAATACATTTCGGAGAAATTAGTGAAATCTCCAATTCACCAAAGGGGTACCCCTTTCAGAAATCTTCGATTTCTCTAATATGGATTCGAGCAATGTTTTGATAGTGAATACTAAAGAATATGCGAGGGTCATGGGCACAAAAGTTGTAGGCCTATGTCTTAGGGTTCTATGTATAAAAATTCGTGCAAATCCTATTTCTGTAGAGGGTGATACAGTGAAAATACTGAGAGATGTACGAATATAAGGAAAAAAGTTGCGAAAATTGCCATAAAAAAGGGGAATTTTTTTATAAATGTTGACTTAAGGCTCCGTTTCGACTCCAATAGATTCATTTACCCACGAGATCTCTTGGGGAAAAATATCGAACGATTTGAAGACGAGGGTAATACATTTCGGAGAAATTAGTGAAATGTCCAATTCACCAAAGGGGTGCCCCTTTCAGAAATCTTCAATTTCTCTAATATGGATTCGAGCAATGTTTTGATAGTGAATACTAAAGAATATGCGAGGGTCCTGGGCACAAAAGATGTAGGCCTATGTCTTAGGGTTCTATGTATAACATTTCGTGAAAATCCGAGTTGTGTAGAGGGTGATACAGTCAAAATACTGAGAGATGTACGAATATAAGGAAAAAAGTTGCGAAAATTGCCAAAAAAAAGGGTAATTTTTTTTGAAATGTTGACTTAAGGCTCCGTTTCGACTCCAATAGATTCATTTACCCACGAGATCTCTTGGGGGGAAATATCAAACGATTTGAAGACGAGGGTAATACATTTCGGAGAAATTAGTGAAATCTCCAATTCACCAAAGGGGTACCCCTTTCAGAAATCTTCGATTTCTCTAATATGGATTCGAGCAATGTTTTGATAGTGAATACTAAAGAATATGCGAGGGTCATGGGCACAAAAGTTGTAGGCCTATGTCTTAGGGTTCTATGTATAAAAATTCGTGCAAATCCTAGTTGTGTAGAGGGTGATACAGTCAAAATACTGAGAGATGTACGAATATAAGGAAAAAAGTTGCGAAAATTGCCATAAAAAAGGGGATTTTTTTTTGAAATGTTGACTTAAGGCTCCGTTTCGACTCCAATAGATTCATTTACCCACAAGATCTCTTGGGGGGAAATATCGAACGATTTGAAGACGAGGGTAATACATTTCGGAGAAATTAGTGAAATCTCCAATTCACCAAAGGGGTACCCCTTTCAGAAATCTTCGATTTCTCTAATATGGATTCGAGCAATGTTTTGATAGTGAATACTAAAGAATATGCGAGGGTCATGGGCACAAAAGTTGTAGGCCTATGTCTTAGGGTTCTATGTATAAAAATTTGTGCAAATCCTAGGTGTGTAGAGGGTGATACAGTCAAAATACTGAGAGATGTACGAATATAAGGAAAAAACTTGCGAAAATTGCCATAAAAAAGGGGAATTTTTTTTGAAATATTGACTTAAGGCTCCGTTTCGACTCCAATAGATTCATTTACCCACGAGATCTCTTGGGGAAAAATATCGAACGATTTGAAGACGAGGGTAATACATTTCGGAGAAATTAGTGAAATCTCCAATTCACCAAAGGGGTACCCCTTTCAGAAATCTTCGATTTCTCTAATATGGATTCGAGCAATGTTTTGATAGTGAATACTAAAGAATATGCGAGGGTCATGGGCACAAAAGTTGTAGACCTATGTCTTAGGGTTCTATGTATAAATATTCGTGCAAATATGAGGTGTGTAGAGGGTGATACAGTCAAAATACTGAGTGATGTACGAATATAAGGAAAAAAGTTGCGAAAATTGCCATAAAAAAGGGGATTTTTTTATGAAATGTTGACTTAAGGCTCCGTTTCGACTCCAATAGATTCATTTACCCACCAGATCTCTTGGGGGGAAATATCGAACGATTTGAAGACGAGGGTAATACATTTCGGAGAAATTAGTGAAATCTCCAATTCACCAAAGGGGTACCCCTTTCAGAAATCTTCGATTTCTCTAATATGGATTCGAGCAATGTTTTGATAGTGAATACTAAAGAATATGCGAGGGTCATGGGCACAAAAGTTGTAGGCCTATGTCTTAGGGTTCTATGTATAAAAATTCGTGCAAATCCTAGGTGTGTAGAGGGTGATACAGTCAAAATACTGAGAGATGTACGAATATAAGGAAAAAAGTTGCGAAAATTGCCATAAAAAAGGGGATTTTTTTTTGAAATGTTGACTTAAGGCTCCGTTTCGACTCCAATAGATTCATTTACCCACAAGATCTCTTGGGGGGAAATATCGAACGATTTGAAGACGAGGGTAATACATTTCGGAGAAATTAGTGAAATCTCCAATTCACCAAAGGGGTACCCCTTTCAGAAATCTTCGATTTCTCTAATATGGATTCGAGCAATGTTTTGATAGTGAATACTAAAGAATATGCGAGGGTCATGGGCACAAAAGTTGTAGGCCTATGTCTTAGGGTTCTATGTATAAAAATTTGTGCAAATCCTAGGTGTGTAGAGGGTGATACAGTCAAAATACTGAGAGATGTACGAATATAAGGAAAAAACTTGCGAAAATTGCCATAAAAAAGGGGAATTTTTTTTGAAATGTTGACTTAAGGCTCCGTTTTGACTCCAATAGATTCATTTACCCACGAGATCTCTTGGGGGAAAATATCAAATGATTTGAAGATGAGGGTAATACATTTCGGAGAAATTAGTGAAATCTCCAATTCACCAAAGGGGTACCCCTTTCAGAAATCTTCGATTTCTCTAATATGGATTCGAGCAATGTTTTGATAGTGAATACTAAAGAATATGCGAGGGTCATGGGCACAAAAGTTGTAGGCCTATGTCTTAGGGTTCTATGTATAAAAATTCGTGCAAATCCTATTTCTGTAGAGGGTGATACAGTGAAAATACTGAGAGATGTACGAATATAAGGAAAAAAGTTGCGAAAATTGCCATAAAAAAGGGGAATTTTTTTATAAATGTTGACTTAAGGCTCCGTTTCGACTCCAATAGATTCATTTACCCACGAGATCTCTTGGGGAAAAATATCGAACGATTTGAAGACGAGGGTAATACATTTCGGAGAAATTAGTGAAATGTCCAATTCACCAAAGGGGTGCCCCTTTCAGAAATCTTCAATTTCTCTAATATGGATTCGAGCAATGTTTTGATAGTGAATACTAAAGAATATGCGAGGGTCCTGGGCACAAAAGATGTAGGCCTATGTCTTAGGGTTCTATGTATAACATTTCGTGCAAATCCGAGTTGTGTAGAGGGTGATACAGTCAAAATACTGAGAGATGTACGAATATAAGGAAAAAAGTTGCGAAAATTGCCAAAAAAAAGGGTAATTTTTTTTGAAATGTTGACTTAAGGCTCCGTTTCGACTCCAATAGATTCATTTACCCACGAGATCTCTTGGGGGGAAATATCAAACGATTTGAAGACGAGGGTAATACATTTCGGAGAAATTAGTGAAATCTCCAATTCACCAAAGGGGTACCCCTTTCAGAAATCTTCGATTTCTCTAATATGGATTCGAGCAATGTTTTGATAGTGAATACTAAAGAATATGCGAGGGTCATGGGCACAAAAGTTGTAGGCCTATGTCTTAGGGTTCTATGTATAAAAATTTGTGCAAATCCTAGGTGTGTAGAGGGTGATACAGTCAAAATACTGAGAGATGTACGAATATAAGGAAAAAACTTGCGAAAATTGCCATAAAAAAGGGGAATTTTTTTTGAAATATTGACTTAAGGCTCCGTTTCGACTCCAATAGATTCATTTACCCACGAGATCTCTTGGGGAAAAATATCGAACGATTTGAAGACGAGGGTAATACATTTCGGAGAAATTAGTGAAATCTCCAATTCACCAAAGGGGTACCCCTTTCAGAAATCTTCGATTTCTCTAATATGGATTCGAGCAATGTTTTGATAGTGAATACTAAAGAATATGCGAGGGTCATGGGCACAAAAGTTGTAGACCTATGTCTTAGGGTTCTATGTATAAAAATTCGTGCAAATATGAGGTGTGTAGAGGGTGATTCAGTCAAAATACTGAGTGATGTACGAATATAAGGAAAAAAGTTGCGAAAATTGCCATAAAAAAGGGGATTTTTTTATGAAATGTTGACTTAAGGCTCCGTTTCGACTCCAATAGATTCATTTACCCACCAGATCTCTTGGGGGGAAATATCGAACGATTTGAAGACGAGGGTAATACATTTCGGAGAAATTAGTGAAATCTCCAATTCACCAAAGGGGTACCCCTTTCAGAAATCTTCGATTTCTCTAATATGGATTCGAGCAATGTTTTGATAGTGAATACTAAAGAATATGCGAGGGTCATGGGCACAAAAGTTGTAGGCCTATGTCTTAGGGTTCTATGTATAAAAATTCGTGCAAATCCTAGGTGTGTAGAGGGTGATACAGTCAAAATACTGAGAGATGTACGAATATAAGGAAAAAAGTTGCGAAAATTGCCATAAAAAAGGGGATTTTTTTTTGAAATGTTGACTTAAGGCTCCGTTTCGACTCCAATAGATTCATTTACCCACAAGATCTCTTGGGGGGAAATATCGAACGATTTGAAGACGAGGGTAATACATTTCGGAGAAATTAGTGAAATCTCCAATTCACCAAAGGGGTACCCCTTTCAGAAATCTTCGATTTCTCTAATATGGATTCGAGCAATGTTTTGATAGTGAATACTAAAGAATATGCGAGGGTCATGGGCACAAAAGTTGTAGGCCTATGTCTTAGGGTTCTATGTATAAAAATTTGTGCAAATCCTAGGTGTGTAGAGGGTGATACAGTCAAAATACTGAGAGATGTACGAATATAAGGAAAAAACTTGCGAAAATTGCCATAAAAAAGGGGAATTTTTTTTGAAATGTTGACTTAAGGCTCCGTTTTGAC